>NC_052953.1:11165895-11765895 GCF_013358895.1 Oreochromis aureus | reverse complement strand
GGTAAGCAAAGACCTTCCAGAGCTCTCAGATGCAGAATAGAAGGCAGATCTTCAATTTACTAGACACTCAATGTGAATTCAATACACTTGTTCAAGTCCAAAACAGACTAGATTTCTATAACTGAATAAGAAAAATGATCTAAACTAACTAAACTACAAACAAAATAGCAACAGCACTTTGCATAAAGTTAAGTGTGAAATTTAGTAGAAACTGCACATACTCATTAAACAGCGATAAAATGCTGGTATGTTTATTTTGTCTTTTTCACATTTTCATTGACTAATTCTAATATCTACTGCAATAGTAATTTGTAAAATTAAATCAATATTAATAAATTAACACTGAGCAGAACTGAGTTCAGCTTACTGGTGTAACCCTGCACAACAGCCCCAGTTTCCCATTGGGGAAATTAACTTCCCACCCTGGAAATAGTTTAAAGGTCATTTGTCATCTTTGCTTACTTTTAAATGAACATGTTAAATAAATGCTTAATTTTCTTAATTACAGCACTAACTGTTGGACATCCGCTATGAGAAATAACTCCTAATCACTGCCACAAAGTACCATCATCAACATGCTGATCAGTTAGAGAACCATCTTCAATAACAAGGACAAGCGAGTCCTGCAACAGATTGCAAGCCCACTACAGAGTCCTGTTCTCAACATCATTGAGTCATTTATTGGATTATAAGAAGAGACAGTAGCAATTGAGACCGCCTAAATCCACCAAACAACTGTGGCAGGTTCTTCCTGATTCTTGGATCATCTTACCTACACCACTTCTTCAAGGCAAACTTGCACTTTTACCATTAAGAACTGGTGAATTTTAAAAACAAACAGAGTAGTATATAATTTTTTTTTTCATCTTTACTGCAAACTGTATAAATGGAAAGTCCGAGTATAGGTGTTATATGATTGTATCTATGGGAGTGTCTTTTTAGACATGTAATATTTATAATAATTTAAATATTCATTTTCAGCTAATAACTTCTGTCTGTTTATTGCCTGGGACTTTTTCTGATGGGCTACTTTAGGGGAAAAAGGTTGGTTTACAATCTTCACTGAACAAACCCCTGCCAAAAATAATCTCAAACAGCAGTGTCCACCACACAAACAAGAATCAACCTGTTATGTATTAAGAGCTGCAGCACAAGTCTGGTCAAATCTCTGAACCTCTCTTTTGCAAGCCCATCTACACTATTTGAATGTACCTTTGTAATTACAGCAAGTCTAATTGGTGTTATTTATGGCAAATCTCACCATGGGTGGGACGGTGTTGCAGTAGTTACCACTATTGCCTCACAGCAAAAAAACATGCATGTTAGGTTAAACTGTGATTCTAAATTGAGCAGGGATGAGAGGCAAATAATGTTCCTAAAGGTAAAGAACAAAGTATTGTATGAATGTATGGTTACATGTGGCTAGGAATCAAAAGACTAGAAAAGCACTGTATGAATGCCATTCCATGTACATCATTTTTTAAGAAAAGTGTTGTCAGAGTAAAGTCAGTAAGGAGTAACCAATAACCGTGATATCCTGGCAATATTCTCTCATTTCTTGGTCCTTCAGCATTAGGAGTCTTGTCTTATGAAATAAGGATAATTCATTTTAACTCCTTGAATCCAAACTGAGAACAGCTGCTGATCCTCACGAGGAAAGTATGAGGAGGAAAGTACACATTTCCAACCAAATTTTGAAACAAAAAGTTTAGTTTTACAAATTCAAAATACACATAAGGGTTGTTGTTTTTCCT
Source organism: Oreochromis aureus (assembly GCF_013358895.1). NCBI lineage: Eukaryota > Metazoa > Chordata > Actinopteri > Cichliformes > Cichlidae > Oreochromis > Oreochromis aureus. The sequence goes on along the minus strand of NC_052953.1, from coordinate 11,764,141 downwards.
AAACAAATCCCTTTGTTATATGAAATCTATAAAAAACAGAAGTTCCACCAACACTTTACTGCACATCTCATTACAAAAAGAATAGCTGTTGTCTGGTTTCACACTTTTAAATGTATTCACTCAAATGATTACTGCCCTTTCCACATGTTTTCTATTAACAGGTGCTAAATGTCTGTTTTACACGCTCAATAAAGTTGTTGTCACTGTGTACGCTATACACGCAAGTATGTTCACTTGCTTGTAGAAGACGTACTTTCTCTGGTTAAAATTATCCCTTTCCATCTGGTGAGGTTACTTCCTTTGCAATCTTGTGAATTGTTATTTTGTTATAGTTGCTCATAGTAAGTTAATTGCCAAGAAGTGACGAACTGTGAGGCTGGCAAATGTTTAAAAATCACGAATTGCTCTCAGTGACATTTACCTCCTTTCTCTCATGCTCTCCCTCTCTTCTTTCCTTCCTTCCTCCCCCACTCTTTCTACTCACACCTCTCACTAGAGTGGAAAGCTATCAGACAAAGTGGCACTTGAGAGATTGACTAGGAAGCTTCTCTCAACTTTGCCTGGAAATGGTGGAATGTCTGTCATGTCTCGTCGGATCTTGTTGGCAGCTTCTGCCACCTATTGGTCTGCGAGCAGGATTTGCAAACATGATGTCATGATTCTTGGAGGAAGTTACTCATATGATTAATTTTTTAAAAGTGCACCATCGGTGCTCCAGACCTCTTTTCTTTGCTTGTTTTTCCTCTCCGTTTTTGACAACTTTCATGTATCACTTTTATTTATATCCTCCAAATAGAACGTAGAATAATAATTTTCAAACACATTTTATAGTTTTAGACGGCAAGCAGACATAACGAGCTGGAAGTTGTATCACGAGAAGTTAAAAATAGCATGTCAGTAACAGTCATGGCTCCTAGTGAACTTGTCAAGTCTTGACTCATGAACTCAACTGCTTGTTGCCTCACTTATTCAATGTGTAAAACTTGGCAAAAGTAACATTAAAATGCCTGCCTCCAATATGACAGATTCCCTGCCTGAACGTGACAAATTACATGGACAAACAATACATTTGAACTGAGTCCTTTTAATCATCTCGTTGAAAGAATCTCACATAGTACAGCCAAATCTTATGGTATGCTTGCTGGGTGCTACAGAAGGAGAATTCACAGCTGAATACTATCACTTTTTACTTTTTTGATTTTATTTGTGTTCCCTGAATACCTCCCATTTACTTCTAATTTAAGTTACAATTTGCATTTCTATGAATGTTCAACATCCTTTCTACTTGCCCTCACACTTTTATCTGTTGGTTCAGCTCTTATTCATTCAAATGTTCCCTTTCAGGAAGAGCTGATTGCACACTTGCTGATAGCAGTAGAATTACATTTGCAAATGATCCAAGCTGTTGTGCCCAAACATCCGTGTGTGACCAATGTTCATGCAAATAGATATGCAACGCACAGGGGAAAGTGTAATGTTGGCAATTTTCTGTTGTATAATTTACAAATCATAAACGCTAATCACCTGGTAGACACTCCAATTTACCAGTGTTCCCTGAACACCTCATATGAAGCCAATTGGTTGTTATGAAAGCATAACAGACAGAAACAAGCACATAACATTTAGGTTTTTAAAAGAGAATAGTCATAAGGATGCATTTAGTGAATGGCGTGCATGTAGTTGTGTGTAATAAATGCAAAACACCTGAAGTGGGCCTGGGGACAAAAACAAATGCTAGCCAAGACATTCATTCCTAAATAATGAAATGGAAACTGACCTTGTATTAGTCACTTGCTTTGACAGACAGGAATTGAGTTGCTGGGGAGACCACTGCATTTATTTTTAGTCTGCCCAAATTTGGCTGCAGTTTCACACATGTTGGGAATTTTCTGGTAGTAGTGGGGGAGTGCAGCTAAAATTACAGATGTTCCCTAAACACCTCAAGCATTCTGATTTCAAAATTTCTAAAACAATAAATAAATGAATAAAATAAATTACACTAGCAAAACAGCTTTATTATGAGTCTGACATCAGAGTCACTTCTCAGAAATTACACTGCTAAATAACACATCTGACTCGTTATATTTTTTGTTTGGTGAGTGCACATTTTTGCAGCACGTGAGGCTAAAGTAAAAAGGAAGGAAAGTACTAACACATTCCATGTACTGCATAAAATAATAAAACATGAAAGTATGCATGGTTTGAGGTCTGGGACCCATGAATCTTAAATTCATGCCCCAAAGACCTTGAATCTGAATCTTACTTATATTGTATGAACACTTGCTGTGTTTTGCATGCATTTGATGATTCATTGCACATGCACAGCCAACTGCAACGGGACACTTATGTGAAACGCTTATGAAGTTATCATGCATTACTAATGCAGCCAACTCTCCACACCCATAAAAGATTTTCACATCCTTTCTCCAAAGTTATTGACAGTGAACTTTGATATAGGTCTAGGCTTTTGAATTTATTGAAATTAAAGAACTTTTAGACCTGAAAAGGTCAGCTGTTTACTTAATTAGTTAATCATCAATAAATAAATAACAGTTTAGTTTTTTTTTTTAAATCAACTCATTTTCGGTCATATTTCTGCAAACATTTCTCTAGCTTTTCACTAGTGATACTTAATGCTTTGCTTGTGGTGAAAAACAAGGCTATTTTAAGTTGCCAGTTTGGGTTTGAAGATATTCTAAAAAGGGCATTTTGACTAGTTTTGATATTTCAAAGACCAGAGAATTACAGTTAGTTCATCTTTAAGAAAAAGAATCTGTAGATTAGTGGAAGGTAAAACTACACATTTGTTCCTTCTGTAGTCATCTCCATCTTCCTTAAATAATAAGCTGACCTTACTTCACAAAATATTGTAAAACCCTAGTTTCAATGTGACAGAAACTAGTTCCCTTTGCAGTTTATTGTGAAGCATCAAGTGATTACACTTTACGGACACCGTCTGAAGCAAAAAAGCAAAAACATATGGCAAAATTAAGATTCTGTCTGAGTTACGATCCCTGTTAGAGGAGAGAGTGGGAAAAGCAGATATTTGCCATTCGTACAAACATGTAACAACATGTTCTGATTTTGTGTTTGACTTTTAGTTAATGAACAAAACTTGGATGCAAACGCCAGCAAAACGTCAAGCAGTCAATACGCAGCAAAAATTAAAAGCAGCTTGAATTCAGACTCTTTCTGTTGCATTCAATAGCCTGTGTTTATGAATTCATTCACAAATTCAAACAGCATGTCGTGCTCTATATTTCAACAATACATTTCAACAGTTGAACCCCTGCCACCCTATACTTCCTTTGGTGTAAATAAGACTACTGTGAGGGCTTGAACTTTTTGTTTTGGTCTCAGATTTACTGTCAGGTTTAGCAACTTATTAAACAGTTTTGCTACTTGGTTTAAGTTTTCTGGCAGCTTTCACCTTAAACAAAAACTCAGTATTAAGTCTTAAACTTTTGAAAAATAAATCCCGGAAAGCAATCCTCTTTGAAGTTATGCTAGTGCCAGAGACTGAGGAAAACGGCTACAACAGAGTGACGAGCGAGCCTGCTGGGACTGTTGAGCAAAGCTGTTGTAATAAAGTTCGCTTACTTCACTAAGGAATGACCTGGCTGGAACTGGAGTGAGGAGTAAAAAAACACTTCCACTGTCAGTACAACTGTCAGCCTACACATTAATCCCTTTCATTTATGCACACAATTAACAGCAATTGTTTATAGAAATGCAGCTTCACAAAATATCCTAAATGACTGTGTTACTGTATGCAATAATTTGGCAGATGTTACTATAAGCAATCATTTGACTGGTGTTATTATATGTAATATTTTGGCAGAACTTTTCCTTTTTGGGTGTGTAACCCTGGTCTTCGATGGCTGAGCCATTTTCATCATGTGCCACTGTAACTGACACAGCTGTTTACGGTTATGGAAAAGTAATGTGAGTGGTTCAAAGTGTAATAATCAATCACCGAGCCACTGATGTTTATATGACACTACCCACCTTCTTACACAAACAGTTTCCTGCACTAATATGAACAAAAATATTTAGATAAATCTTGCTTGTTTCTGATCTACGGGTTCTGAAATACTGAAAATGTTCAATATTTCAGAAATTTCAACATCAAAAGTTGGCTTTCCCAGAGCACCCTGAGGATACGAATGAGTTCTTTCTGATCCACCATTTAACCACAATGAACATGAAGGAAGGTAATATCCTTGAATAAGGCTTCAAATGCAGATCGGTTACACTCCAGACTTCAGAACTCCAAAACCAGAACAATCTGCGCCTTCCATCATCCGCTTTAAACGCAATGCAAATTACTTCACTGTGGTTGGATTTTTTTCCCCACACAAAGCAAAAGCTTCTTTTCAGGGTAAATTTACACACACGGTGGGGATATTTGATAGGAATGAGAACCGCATATGGTCAGTAGCAACTACTATGTAGTGTTTTTGTTCAGAGATGTGCTTGGTAGCTAAATTTGGCAGTTAAATTTTCTGTCATGTTAATCTGTCTTGCTCATCTCATCTCATCTCACTTGTGTCCTAGTTAGTCCATTGTTCTGTGGAGAGTAGGATGGCCAAGAACTACTGGGACAGGTTTAGGGGATTAAACTATTTCAGGTTTTGGGGGTAAATCACAGGTTTGGGTAAATGGTGCCCGTTTACACCAGTAAGGCTTCATGTTGAAAAATGATCAATGACATCTACATCTCACTACTGTTCTATCCTTTGATAGGACAGTAGTCCTCTCAACTGAGACATACCAGTGACACTGACATAAATACTTTGTTTTAAACTCCAGAAATGACAGCATGTGTGCATATTTGTATGTATATAATGTTATGACATGAATATCAATTCACTAATATGATATGCTGAATCATTCATTGTATGTGAAGGAAGTTAACAGTGATTCATATCTATCCCACTGCTGACATTTTCACTTGAAACTGGAGGTTGAAACAAAGTGTGTCTGTCCTCAGCAGAAATGTGTCTACAAAATATTTTGAATGATGCAAATCAGTTTTGTTTACTCCACAGCTTTTCCAAGTGGGTGCTACTGAGTGCAACATTAAATGATTTGGGGTTACTGACACTAGAGGGATAAATGAATGCAAACTTGCTTCTAAAACGAGAAAACACTTACAAGTGCTTTTAAATTCTATTTATTTGCAGTGATCGTTTTCCTCATCTTAACAGTTACAGGCATAAACAGACACTGTGTAATTTTAATTAACTACTAAATCTTCACCTATGTGCACCAAATGTGTATTGGCAAATAGCGAAAATTGAATGAGTAACTGTACTTTATTCATACACAAAATTAAGCTGATAAAATCCCATTCATAAAAAAATTGGGCAAGGCTCCAAATGCTATTTAAATAAACTACTTTTGTAGTATTTTTTTTTTTAAATAAACGACCATCATTATTAATTATTAAGATGTTATGGTTGCACTATGATTTACCTTGGAAAGAGGAACTTTAAGAATTAAAGGCTTTTCTGGGATTTCTTTTTCAACTATATGATAATAATGATACATGCAGCACCTGTATACAGTCATTAATAGGATCACACAGACACACACATGCTAATCTAGAAATAAAAGGTCAAACTTAAAAATCATACACCATATCAATATTCATTAACTATCACCAATAATGAATGTATAGTAATGAAAAATAACAAAGTAATGTAAAGCCTTGTTTCAAATAGTCTACAGCCTGTTTAAACAACACCTCTGCATGTACAAAGATGCAGCGCTGTTATTCAAATCAAATGTCTAAATGTCTAACCCCAGCCACATCGCTACAGAACAACAGCAGTGTGTTGTGACTATTAGGGTCACTTCATCAGCTGTCCCTGCGTGACATGAATGCACACTGTGAAATGGCCCGTCTAGACTTGACGTCATGTCACTGTCCACACATGTAGACACACACACACACACACACACACACACACACACACACACACACACACACACACACACACACACACACACACACACAGTCACACTGGAGGTGCCCTTCCCACCTAATCCTCATACCTGGCACAGTAGCTAATGTGTGTCAGACTAAAGATAAGTACAAAAAATGATGCAGTTTTGCTGCAGTGTTGTTGTCCGCTGAATAAATGAACAGTATCAGTCGCTTCATGCTTCCATCCTAGAATTAAAGAAGGCACAGTTCTCTCTGGGTATTTATTTATTTAACGCCTAATTATAATTTCTAATTAGTCCCGAGAGGCTAATACAGCATGGCATACTGATGACACTGATTGACTGTGTCACTATTTAAATAAAAAGCTAAGACAGAGCAGAAGATTATTTGGATTTTGTCGCCTCAGAGCAGACAGACTCTGCAATGAGATCACACTTTTGGTCTTTTTCCATGCACATTTATCTTAATTTACAAATAACCTGTTCAGAGGTGGAATCCAACTTATTCTGATTCATCTTCTCCAGGTTAGGGTTAAATCAGGCTTGGATGTGTTTATTTTTGTTCTTTCATCCTGTCATACTCTTCTCGCAGCAAAGTTTTGTCAATCCTGCAGAGAAGTGGAAATTACTAAGTTATTTACAAGCTAAATACACTGACTGGCACGGCAGACAAGCCTTGTCTGATACGAGCAGGGTGTTTTATCAAGGCCAGACAATGTGTCTAAATCAATAAGGGAAGCTTGACAGGAGTAAAACAAAGTGAGACATTGTTTTGGGTTTTTTTTGTCTTTTTCTTGAGAACATCTAACAGCACAGACACAATATTAAAGATCAGACAGTATGGTAGGCAGAAGGAAAAGACAAAACCAGAGTAAATACCAGAGAACAAATTAAAATAAGTTAGTAACAAAAGCATGAGTCAGACAAACATATCACCCAGCCTGGTAACATCCATCATGGCATGCCTTCCCAAAGGTTGATTTGTGCCTTTCGTCTATAGTACATTTTGTAGATATGACAATCTGGTCCAGTGCACTCAAAGCACGGCGATTTAAAAATGCATAACCAGACTTATGCGGCATCTACACAGAATCTACAGCGTGAGCAGCACGTTGCCAGGATAGATCTGCTCCAGAGCCCCATGCTACGTGTAGAAAGAGTTCAGACACAGCACTGAGCTGTAGGTCACATGCATTTTAATGCTATAGTTAGGTTCGGCAATATGCAGAAGCACGGAAGCCTTGGAAAAAAAGTTTATTTGGGTGTCAAGTAAAATACAAGCTAATTATGCTTTAAGTACGGATTTACTGGCGTAGTATAGCTCAATATAACAACATGCTTGTGTGCAGTACTCCAAAAACAAAGAAAAAATAAAGACAACACTGTGCTGCCTGAAGGCACAGATAGCATGCATAGGTGGAACGCAAGAGCAGAGTTTACCACGCAAAACAACACACATACATTATGACCTCTGACTACTCTGTAGTGGAGGCTAAGCTGAAGCACAAACAACAGCCCAAACACATAAGCGTAGCTCATTTGTTTTCTGCATATTTTGATACTACCCCCTGCTGACAATACACAGATCCACCATGTAGGTGGATCTAATTGTGCATGACCAATGCACAACCATTCCAGTCCTTTAGATAAAACAGAGCTGAAATACTTAGGTAAAATTGTGTCTTTACAGCCTTTTATATTTTAAAGTGAACTCCAAGTGCAACACCGTATGATCAAAATTACAGGGTCTCCTATAGGAGCTGTTGGCAATAGAAACCCATGTCATGAAGCTCCCAGTACACAGCTTTTGTGCTGATGTTAATGGCAGAGGAGATTTTAACTCAGCAGTTACTGGGTCTCAGCAGGGTCTTGGTGACTTTTACACACAATGCACCTCAGCACTCGGTGAGACTGCACTCTAACTTCACATGGTCTGAATAATTTGGTACATAAGCGCTTTTACCTTGCAGTAACACTTATAGTTAATTGTTGAATATCTATGTGGGAAAAGCTTTCACAAGCTGACTTGTTGCTGGTTGGTTTCCTTTTGCTGTACCATGCTCGAATTTATGCCCGATCTAGGTACGGCCTACTCTTTCACATCCATGTCTGCAAAGATAGACTGTATAGCTTGGTACTGAAAATACCTGAATTCCAACGTTAAGTGGTGCGACCCAATACAATCTCATCTCTATACCCAATTTTCATAAGTTCACTGCAGCCCTTAATTTTCCTAGAAATTACCCAATGAAGGTGATTGTGTGTGCAAATGTCAGAATCAGCTGCATGGAATATCTTTAACCTGATTGTTGGGGTTTTTTTTGTGTAATTGTAGGGTCTTTACCTTTCAATATAAAAGGACCATGAGGTGAACGCTGTTGTGATTTGGCACTATAGAAATAAAGTAAAAGAAAAACGAAAGAACTGATGCAAAACATCTCCTGCTGCTTGCTACGTGTGACAAAGGACAATTTCTGATCATGTCAAGTTTGTATTCTCCTCATATGTTCATGAGTTCAACTTATGAAAGATTTTGCTGCATGCCAGAAATGTTGACCTTAACATACTCCCATACTCCCAGTTCAGCTGAAACTACCTTTGTCTCCCAGATGTAAAAGGTTGAGCAATAATAAGGCTTACAAAACCAAGGAAATGAAGAACGGCACATAAAAAAATAAAAAGCTTGAATGCTTGCGCTTTTGTGAGGAAGTTTTATGTGACTTTGTGTCTTTTAAATGGTTTGCGTGCTCTACTCAAACAAACAAATACTGACAAACAGGTCATCTGACCTAGGGCACATACGTCACCTACATACGCAAACCTTGCTTTACCTTTCGGACTGTTAAGTGTCAGTTCCTCACTGATCTTCAATAGGCTTTCCGGTGGGATGGGAAGGAAATACACAGGAAGTGCTTCACATCCTGACACTTCTCAACAAGAGCGTCTTCCCTTGCCTTAGTCAGGGCTGAGTAAAGAGAACAAGCCACAGAGGCATTGTGTAAAACAAGGGTTTCGGGGTCAGGAACACTGATGTCTGTGCGTCACATCTTGTATCATTTTTCTGCATCATTGATGCAGTGCAAAATAACATAAAACTAAACCAGGCATGTTTGCTTGTTTAAAAGCCATAGGGAGAAGGGAGGAATAAAAGAATACTGACAGAAGTGGGAAGTGTTGAGTAAGTTTTAAACTGTGCAGAACAAGCCTGCCATAATCAGAAGACACTCTGAGGGTCTCTGTATGAAAACTGACCAGTGGAAAATTATGCAAGAGCATAAACTCTTCCAATTATATATTTGCGTCATATACAACTGGAAGAAAAGGTGGATGCCTGCGCAGGGAAAAAATAATGGCTGCAAATCAACACCTTTTCTCACACACAATATCCAATATCCTCAAAAAAAAGGTAGTTAGTAGAGGCGTCAAAACATGTGCTTGTTTTTACCATCTCCAATACATCCATATCGGATGGCAACATAAATCACTCAAATGCCTGTGTTCTGTGTATTTACAAGGAAAGGAGCAGGGGAGTAAAGTGTCCAGGCAGGAGGGCTAAGAGAAAGAGAGAACAGATTTCATCACGCTTTTCTGTGGTGGCAGCCTATACTAACGTCTCTAAATCAAGTGTGTCATCCGTGGGACCAGTGTTTTTCCAACCACAATCATGTTACCACTGTTACCACCAGACTGGCTTTGACCCAATCCAGAAAAACCTAGTTTGAAAAAAAAACAAAAAAACAAAAAAAAAACCCCTAATGCGTTCTGTCCAAATTTGGTAGCTCCCTCGTTGGTGGTCCCCCCCCAGTGCCTCTTTTTGTATTTGTGTGAGTGTGTGCACTTCATCTTTTCAGACGCCTAAGTTGGGTGATCCTTGAAAATATGCACTGCACCTGTCATGCACAGGAAACTGAAATTACAAAACAATCCATTCCTTTTATTTCTCAAGGCTCTCTTTAAGGACTTCGATTGCATTAGCTCGGTTTATTTATCCCATCCTCCACCTCAGGTTTCCTCATCTCAACTTAATGGCTTCCTCGAGTGTTGTACATTTCCAGGAATAATACGGTGCACGTTGTTCAGCATTGGAAATTTAAAACACACAAAAAACAAACACACTAACACATCTGACGTCTATACATACATGTCTGTGTCTGAAAGATGTCATGCTACAGGTCACAAAAAGAAACACTTTTTCCCCATTCTTGACGTTTGTGCCCGTTTGTGTAAACTTCAATTGAAGAGATGTGGTAATGACAGAATAAATTTTATTGTGGATGAAAACCATTAAAGTATATATCTAACTGGTCACATATGCACTTTTGTATACCTGTGCAACATATGAGTGTTTTGTAATCGAGGAACAAAATATTCCAATATTCCAATGATGTCCTTGGAAAAAGAAGCTGGCCATGGTTTGGTGGGTAAACAGATCATAAAGTACTGATTTCAAAAAAGAAAAAATTCATTATGGCACAACAACCGTTGCCTCAATCCACTTTATATTGTAAGGTAAAGACCCTACAGTAATACAAAGAAAACAGAAAATCCCAATAACCACATGATGCAGTTACTGTTCCAGTGGCCAATGCAGACGTTACAAACTTGAATTCCTGCATTTACTTCTTACCTCCAAGTTCTTTTACATTCAAGATGGCATTTGGAAAGGGTACTGCTTTGATGCTGAAACCTGAGAGGAAAGAAAACAATGAAAATCCATCATTGTAATCACCTAAAGAAATTGTACTTCCCTCTGTGTCAGTGTGTGTGTGTCCAGCACATGCTAGGAGTGATGAGAGTCAGCTTTTAGGAATGCTGGCTACATTTACTTTTCAATAGTGAGAAAGTGGATTTTTTTTTTAAGAAAGAAAGAAAAAAAGGAAAGAAAAAGAAATCCATTTTATCATTAGGTTTCCCCGGGATATTTGGTGTACCTTTTCCAAACCACCAGCTGGTGAACACACACACAGGACTGACAACATATTTGTGTTATAAACATGAAAGAAAAACACTTTGTGTGGTCCAGTTTTAGAAAAACAGAAAAACAAGAAGAGCTAAACAGAAAAGTGTTTTGTTCTATGTTGGGGTTAGCGGAGGATACAACTAAGTACTATCGTGTATTATGTGGTTTGTTTATGCGGCTGCGTACGGGAAAGAGTGGGAAATGGTAGAGAAACCCACTAAAGGGCAAAATTTAATGTTGCTCAAATTATGGTAAATTGTCTTGGTGGGAATTCATTTCCTGACAACATTTACAAATAGGAGGAGAGATGTGAAAGCAGATTATGATTTTACAAGCATCTAAATTAATCACTATGTACATTACAACAGTGCACAATTATGAAGCAGGAAGTAAGAGTATTAGCAGGAGAGTTCCCCCTTTATTGGCCTTCCCGTTCTTCCTTCTGTACATTTGGCAGATGGACAGTGCTGACAGCTAAATCTGCTTTCAGAGATGAACACTAATTTTCTCATTTATCTATTAAGGCTTACTCATCAGCAGGCACAGAGAGCTATTCACTCACCTAACACACCCCGTGACACAGAAAAATGCAAACTAACTGTTACAGGCAGCACATTTGGGAATTACGTTATATTTAGCTTCTCCTGGAAAAAAGAGTAAATCTAAAGTGGGACTTCTGCAACAGCTCAACACTGCTGCTGTCAAAGCCCGGGAAGGAGACAGGAATGTCAGGGTTCTTGAGGGATTACATATATGGAAAGCAGAGTGCTGACTACCACAAGAATGATGTGCAAACCCTGAAACCGCCTTCTTTTCTGGACATAACACCAGCCTGCCACTTGATTGAAAAAGAAAAACCAAGTATTGGCAGGTGACATCCTGACATCTATTCTGGCACAAACACTGGGACTGGAAAAAGTCCTTCCTCTATTGGAAAACTTTAATACCTGGATAGTACTATCTGTCTGTTTCAAGAGCATGATGTCCTTCAGATTCGAATCACAAAGGACTAAAAAAGAGAAAGATTGCAAGAACACATGTGAGCAAAGGGAGATAGGTACAACAGCAGAGGGTGCATGCTTAATTTTTTATGCCTTCTTTTCCACTGATCCATGTCTTATAAGCACATACCTGTTGTAGGAACTATGCCATCGGTGCTCTCACTACAGAGGCGTGAGAGCAAGCTGGTCTTTCCAGCACCTGTCAGGCCAATGCACACCACATCATACTCTGGTCTCGGCGGTGGGGGTCCTTTACAGCACAGTGCCCGAAAACACTAAAACAAAGCATACAAAGCAATGAATGCATTGGAAAACAATTCCACGCGACGGGGGGGGCGGGGGGGAGAATAGGGAATTGGAGGGAAGACCGCTATAATTCTGCATTTGCAATGAAAACAATTCTTAGGATAAATTCTTGCCTCCATAACTCTGCATAAAAACTCTCACAGGCATTTCTGTCTTCATACGGCAAAACAAAAATTCACACCTCATGTCAAAAAACAGGTCGAGTATAGGGAACACGTGCAGCTGATGTACAAGGAGCAAAAGTATACAAATGATCGAGCAGAAAGCTTAATAAAAAGAATGCACCATGACAAAGAATGACACTACCATGATTTTTACATGTACAATTTAATTTAATCATGCCACATAGAGAAAATGTCATTGACAAATTATATTCAATCAAGGGGTTAGATGCATGCATCCAAGTGCTGGTCCAACACGTTTTTGTCTGCATGTAAACCTTGTCTGATTGGGCCCTTATGGCAGCCAGAGGCAGACCTGTCACTCCATGAATCACAGCCTGGGACTGAGGGCCTGCTGTGAGACATTAAGGGGCAAATGCAGTGTGAACCGTGAATGAGAACTTTAAACTTGTGTGGGGAGATCAGTATCCAAAACTAAAAAGAGATCTCTTTTATTAGCAAGACAGGAACCAGTCTGGACATGGCAGGGCAGACTAACGCACACACACGCGCATGCACACGCACGCACACGCACACACACACACACACAGTCTCCTACCCATCTACTATATCACATTTCAAGTACAAGAACATCAACACAAGATTTCCTACTGCTCATGTCAGAGGACGACCCTCCTCAACACACTGTTGCTGTGCTCAGAGACTTTAACAAGAAGTAAAAACATGCGCAAGTCTGCATGAACTGCTGCACATCTGTGTGCATGCTGTCCAGGTGTGCCATCAGAAAAATAATAAGAATAAGAATAAGAACAACTTTATTTATCCCGAGGGAAATTCTTTTGTCATGTACATGCTCAAAGCAGCAGGAGAGACCGAGAAACAGATGAAATAGATATAAGATATACAATATATACAATAAGAATAGTGTACAGTAATATACAGTAGGATAGTGCAAGACAAATAATCGGATAACTCTAACAAAGTAATATACATAACTATATCCTGGTGAATAAATAACTAAACTATCAGTGCAGGCGGTTCTAGAAAGTGACAAGTATTGTGCAATAGAATGAAGGGAGTAGCAGCATATGATGGGGGGATGAAAACAAATATTCAATAAGTACTCTTGGGTAATATTGCACGGTCTGGAGGGAACAGAATAACATAGGTAATAGTCTCAGGAGAATCACCTACAGAGTGAGGAAGAGTTAAACAGTCTTATTGCCATCGGTACAAAAAGAATACCTTGGTGGGCAGAAGCAGTTAAACTAATGAGAGGATAAACAAATATTCATCATCAGTTTTCAAGTTGGTCTGTATGTTTGTAAATTCCAGCTTTAAGCTGCTATAAAAGCCTTTTTATCTCAAGTTAAAAGAAGCAAATGAACATCCAATAAAAGAGCAATTTTACAAGATGCATCCATTGCCGCTTTTAAATTGGAGGAGAACAAAACAAAGTGCTTCAGCCTCAGTTCATCTACAGAGCCCAAGACATCAATGACTACTGGGGTCAGTTTTCAGAGTCATGCCAAAACAGGACTGCCGTTTGATGGAGATGTGGGGAATCTGCTTCAGCAGAACCAGACGTCGGCTGAGCAACCCGAGCCCCCCCGACTCCTTGGTGAACCCACCAGTCTGCTCAAACAGGAAACATTCTCCTTTTCCAGAAAAACTGTAAGATCAGAAACACACGCGTGTCAGATAGAAGAGCACATGTACAAACTTGGTTTGATTGGGTTCTTTTCTTCTCTTCTCTGAAGCTACATGTACAGGTTTCTGTAGAAGGTGAAAACTACCCTAGCTATCAGCCAAGGGGACTGACAGCTGATGTTTAAAAAGAAGGGTTGAGGAAAGTGAAGATGGAAGAACTTGAGCAGGTACAAATAGATTTTGAGTTGAATAACTCGAGTATTCCGAGCCCTATGAAATAATTGCTAATCCAGGAGTAAACATTGTTTTTAAAAAGGTATTGAAGAAGGGTGCTGCCCCATTGTGGGAGCAGAATGAGAGGACTACTCCCACCAGAGAGTTGTGATTTCACAACAGTTACTAAAGGAGCATCCAGGCCCTGACCCTGGGGTCCCCATGTACACAGTGGCCCCTGTGAGAGAGAGATGGCAGCTCCCACCTCTGGCCCTCTTTGACAGCTCAAGATTGACGAGGAGAGCTAGCTCAAAAGGCTCACAGGAGAAAAATAAATATGTCGGAAGGCCTTTGCCTACTTCGAGACATGCCCCTCCCCGTCAACCACATACTCAATGTGGCACTGAGACCAACAGCACAATCACAGAGACTGTCCAATGATGACTGCTTCCATAAATCTCCAATGTATTTATACAAACAGCTGAAATTGAGTTTTCAGTTGTATTCAACCCATACAGTAACGTATACTTTGATAAAGGAAAACATCTACAGAAACTCATCAAAAATAAAACCAATGAGGCCACTTGTCAATCTTCCTGGCAAAAGACTCTGGGAATGACAAGCATTTTATATAGACTCTATTGATTAGTTGCCTCTTATAGGATTGGACATGTTTTAGTTGTGCTTTCCTGAAAGACCTGCCTAGACATTACCTCACTGTTGTTGTGAAAGTTGATTAGCTAGGCTTTATGTAAATGAGAATCATATCACAGAAGATGTAGCCAGGCTGCGTTTTCTCCTCAAGAGAAAGATGCATGACAGAAAAAATGGAAAAAGAAACACCCCGCTCCCCAGGCCTCCAATTTTAAAAAGATGCCAAGACTTTTAATGGGTGACATAATTAGGCCTCCTAGCAGAGCATAGCTCAAGTAGACACTGAGCTTATTAGCATTTAGCCTCATCTAAATAATGGGGGGTTCCCATATCAAGAGTTTAAAAGGACAATGATGTATGAAAACTGCTGCAGTTCTTTTTCCTCCCAATGTTTTACTTCACATAATGCTCAAAGCCACACCACATGGTATAGCGAGCACTCCAACAATGTCTCCACAGACCCTCCTGACCTCAAGTTTGTTCATTTGCATATGGTTAACACATGATATATACATGGATTTTGGGACTGAAAAAGATCAAGGCAAAGAGTCCCACTGACTAAAGGATTCAGATAGACTTAAAACAAAACAACAACAAAAAAACTAATAAATGAAAACATTTTTGTCAGTGACACATAAACCGTCATGGTGTAAATTCACCTGACGTGGTTGGATGGAAAAAGAGCCAGGCTCTTTTTAGAAAATGTATTTGTATTTTTAGAGGTAATAAATGTGGGATAGAGGGAAGCCGCTATACCCACAGAAGACTAGTTCATGTTTCACTCTCGTACTCTCTTGCTACTGTCGAGACACCACAGGACCGGAAAATAGGCAGTGGCATGACAGCATGTTCCAAATTGAGGCTCCCAACAAGCTTTCAGTTTGTATGGACAAGCTTTGATCTTGTTGAAGTTATTAAATTAAACTTTAGTGTTGTCAAAGGAGACACAGAGAACATAGAAATCAAATATGCCAGCTTGGAAACGCTGATTTCATACCTATTCTGTTAAAAATTGGATCTTTGGAAACGGTAACATAACAAGTATGGTTTCTGCATATTGCTAAAACATCTCAACAGGTGTGCAGCATCAACTAATTCTGCTACAGAAATACTCATGACAGCTACATAAATACTACCCTGTAATGGTTACCAATCTTTCTGGATCCTTACGATCTTTAAGTCTTAATATTTTTATCAGGATGTTTGGCTAACATTACCCAAACTTAACAAAATCTGACAAAAAATGCTTTGCCAGAAAAGTTCAGATACTGTATTTCTGCAGAATATTATTGTAAGGGGTGAAACTTCAACTTCAGCAACTGAGTAATTGCAAATGTTTATCCAGTGTTTAGTGTTTTTGGAGGAAAAAAAAAAAAAAAACAGTTTAGGGAGACAAAAGAACGAAAATTCTGTAAACCTTTGGAAATAAGGGGATTTATTGATCTATATGGAGTAAGTGCCAGATGACTAAGTCAACTGCCCTAACCACATTATACATTTTGCAAAAAAAAAAAAAAAAAAAAAGTGGCTGAAAAAAACCGCAAATTATACATGAAGAAAATCTGTCAAGCAGATGCATAAGTGCCCTTTTTAGCCCCTGTCCTGCCCATTAAGCATGTAAAACACCATGTTGAAAGGTAGATTACTCATCAGCCAGTAAGTCGGAACTATTTGCACTCATCAGAGTCATGGTGCTAATGAGTATAATAATGCCTGCTTAAAAACTCCTGTATCACATTTAGCCTTTGGTATTCAGGAACACACAGGCATACCAAGAAGTAACTGCGGCCTCCCCCTTGGCTGCAAACACATAAGCTGCACATACTGACTTCCGGTACAACAGAAGGGACAGGATAGAAGAGAGGAGGAGGAGGAGGGAAAAAACAAACAAACAGAAAGGACACCCAAGACACTGGCCTCAGTAGTCATGCCCACTGCAGACAGACAGACAAAGAGTATGGGCAAGCAGGTTTTTTTTTTTTTTTCCCCTCCAGACCAAGTGTCGGGACAACACTTGCGTGCAGGGCTCACTCCTGACCTTTGGAAATGACAGTCCTTTATATGGGTGTCCCCATGGAGGAGCAGTGCTAACAGCTATGTGTGTAATAACACACCAGCTACAGTCATAACACAGGCCTGCAGTGGAGAGGATGTATAGAGAGGCAGGCTGTGAGGTATGAAGGTAGTGTAGGGAGAAGCAGGGAGGTGGAGAGGGTGTGCAGGCAAAATGGGGGTGGTGGTGGGTGGATGGCTGCATTCATTCATCCTCATTCATCTTCTCCCCCCCTTCAGTTGTTGTTATTTGCCACTTTGAAGCTGGATGGGGGGTGAACAGTGGGACACAGTGTGGTTCAGTACAGTGAGGGTAGGGGGTGTGTGGGGCGCACTGCATGCCATTCTCGTTAAGGGGTGAGAGAGACGTGCTAGACACACAAGGCTACTCAATGGACTCTTCCCATGCTAGGTTACTGCAGACTGTTGTTACTCCAAAAATCACAGATTGCTTCAGGCCCAGGTCTGCACCACACCAAACCACGCTCCACCCGTTATTTTGCTTCATAACATAGCACATATTTCTGACCATTAATTTGGCATGCTTAAGTGTTACTGCCATTTTTCTAACCACACATGCCTCTCATAGCAGTGGATTTTCTTCCACTGGTGCAGACAAGATGCTACCAGCATTATGCCTATCAGCACAAGCACGAATGACTGTTTTCTTATACCTTAATTGCAAGTAAAAACAAATGCCATGTGGATTTGGCAGTGAGAACTCTGATATGCTTTCAACTGTAGCTACAGGTGATGAAATACAAGATTTACTGCACTTCAAAAATGATGGCCAGTTAAGGACACTAAACAGGTGCCATTCATTACCCCGCATCAGAAATAGATCCCTGAACACACACACACACACACACACACACACACACACACACACACACACACACACACACACACACACACACACACACACACACACACACACACACACACACAGAAAGAGTACACTGGAACATTTGGGGGATACGCATCGCTCCCGTTCCATGTGCCTCGACAATACACATCCAGTTGTGTGGAATGTTTTTGATGCAGGGCATGCTGAATATGTCTACTGTTGACTTCAACAGCTTAAAACAAAATATCTCAGAAGGCTGCTGAACTGAAATGACAGACATACAGCAATAAGGAGATGACCCTGTCTGCGCTAGCTCAACATCCCGTCTGGTGAAGTAGACCATGTCTTACTTAAGTCGACAAAACAACCCACAACCCATTATGCCAGCTTGTCTCTGTGTTTACGGGGAGGTCTTGTTTTAAAGCTGATTTGCTTGTCACCGTTTTGCAGGCACATCATCCCTTTATTCGAAAGCAACATCCACTCTCTTTCTCTCACTTTCTCTGTCTCTCTCCCCTATCACCCCCGCTACCCAATTCATTCATCCCACTTCTGTCTGTCTGGCCCTCGTTTCAGAGCTCAAACACTATTGCCCTGACGTTAAGGTGTCTGGACAAGGAGACAAGCTAGAACACACACACACGCGCGCGCACACACACATGCACAGAAAGTCACAGAGTGAAGTTAGAGCGCCCCCCAGCTTTTTGCTGGAACATACCACATATTTTACACTGCAAAGGAAAGGGCAAAGCTTTGCACCAACTCATTTACTGTAACTTAAGTAACAAAAATGGCTCTAAAACCTTCATGTATCAAATTTCCACTAATTCTGAGAATCAGTTTCATGGCAGCAAACACAGAAAGAGAAAAACTAATGGGTGCTGCCTGCCACCATCGAACAGAAGCAAACTCCCTTCATTAATTTGGCTAAACAAGTTAACGTGACAGACTCTTTGGAACCTTGAGTCCAGTTTTAAGACAACCAAGATATGTCTAGACTATAAATCTGGACTTCGAAAAACAAACTGAAGCATCTACTTGCTTCCCCCCTAACCCCTTCACTTCCCTTTTTCAGTAAGCAGCTCCAATGTTAGCCTTCTCCTATCTGGCCTGACATGGTAGCTTGTGACCCTGCCTGGATGAGGAGAAGGCCAGATCAAAGGCAGAGGAGCAGCCTTGGAAAAACACTTGGGCTGAGAATGGACGGGATATCTGTCAGGAAGCCTTTCCCACTGGGCTCACTAGTGCTAGAGCCCAGGGATCAGGTTACCACCCAAAAACACCGACATGAAAGAGGGGGAGACGCTAATCCGCATACATGGGGCTCTCTGTCTGTCCTCCAGTTGCACTCCACCACCAATAATGTATCCCTTCTTCCCCTCTGCTCCTTACCCTCTAAAATCTCCACAGCTCAGTATCTCTGAGTCACTGCCAAACCACACCAATTTAACTTACCCATACACCCCCCGGGCTTCTCTACACCACCACTTCTCCCTGCTTCAACACCCCGAAAACACTCAAGCTTCATCACAGAGGATTAACAGGAAACCCTGACACACCCTTTTGTTGAGGAGACAGAGGGGGCTTGGGTGGTTTGCCACCCCGAGAGGGTCTTTTTTTCCCCACTGGGGTTCCTGATCCAGTTAGAGAAGGAGACGTGAGGACTTCATGTCTCAGCCTTCTTACCAACCTCAATGACATGCACACACAAGAACTTCCACAACTCCAAGCTGTATAGACGAGGCCTGCTGGTGGCTATCAGTTTTCCAGTAGCAATGAGCAGGGACTAAGAAAAGAAGGATGCAGTGAGAAAAGAGGCTGGGGCAGGGAGGGAGCATTTGTAGGAGTGTGTGGGATAAAGGGAGTGTTCAAAATGAGGATGGCATATATGTGTATGTGTGTGGCAGGGAGTGGGGGGTGGGTGTCAGTGCTGTAAATCTTGATGTCACTGACAGGAAGACTGTTGCAGGACCATTACCATAAATCTGACAAACGCTAAGTTGATGGGAGGCTGTATCTGTCTGGTCAGGGACCAGTCTAGACGGTCCTATTGAGGGGTCCTACAGCGTAGCCCTGTTTGTTTCCAGCACCATCTGGATGTGGCAGTAAGTACCCGCTGCTGTGGTTCACATATGCAAACAAACACAAAGTATACAATGTGCACCATTCCCATAGCCATTGCAAAGGCCCTGATCTTTGTATCTCAAACAATAACCACAATTTATTTGTGTAGTGTACTGACAGAAATTCTAGAACAACAGGTTACACACAGTATCAAAGTAATATCAAAGTTCTGTGGTCAACTTTCTTGTATAATTATTGCATTAAAATGTTACTCTGAACTTCTGTGGATGATAAATTGGTAGCCAACTATTCAATGGGCTCCTAAGGACTTTTGTTAGATTAAAGCAAACCTACACCACATACACTAAACCGTTAAGGTTGTGAACACGAGATCTCCACAGTGGAGGATGTTTGCACTGCAAGCCGGGTATACGCCGGTCCTGAACAGTTTTGCTTGTTGGCAGGATGTATTCACTCAAGGAAGCAGCCGCTGTGTGGAAGTGGTGCTGCCATGAGGTGGGTGGCATGTGTCACATAAAACCCGAATGAATGTCCAGCAGAACACTGCATGGTAACAAAATGAGTACTCTTAGTCACTTCACCTGTCAATGGTTTTAATGTTGTAGCTGAGAGATCTACAGTCTAATAACTGTGTTGAGGAAGATGTGATTCAGTGATTCATACCGATTACCTCATAGACATGCTATGATTAACAGGGTATATTATCAAGTTTAACCCCCCCCCCATAAAAACAACACACCATCTCCCAAGAGATGGAAACACAGAAGCATGATAGTTTTGCAATGCTGAATGCTTTTCAAGCATCCATAACATTTGCAAAAGTCACTGTGACACAGCTTTTACAGATGCTTTTTGTAGCCTGCGTTTCCTGCCTAAAATCTTATGTTCATTTTCTACAAACGAAGCTTGAAAAACAAGCTCTCGTTTAGTTTATCAAAGATTTTCTATTGAGGCACTGACCTACTATTAAAAAAAAGAAAGAAAAACAAAAACATCCCTCTATCTCTGTGAGTCTCTCTCCCTCTCTCTCAACAAACTGGGCAAGAGTTCACCTGAGGAGAATCTGGGACTGATCAGCACTGCGCGGGTTCCACACTTTGTCCCATTTACAGAGGCCAGGCGTGGGTCACAGTGCAGCCTGAGGTGAACACTTTCACTACAGTTTAATACTTACACTTTGTTTTTGATGAATACAGAAGTGTCCCCTCATTAACTAAGTCCAAAACTTCATGCCTTCATGCTTGAAAGGAATGTAACGAGTAGCATAACAAATTACTTTTTCCTGGAAGTAATTAAGTAATGTACGGCATTACTTTTAAAAAAGGTGTTCTATGTAATATTTGTGATAATAACTTTGAGTAACGACTAAAAATATATATATATGTATGTATGTATGTATGTATGTATGTATGTATGTATGTATGTATGTATGTATGTATATATATATATATATATATATATATATATATATATATATATATATATATATATATATATATATATATTTCACAACAAAGAGGGAAATACCTCAACAAACATGCACAAACATTTGACCCACAGCACTGTAATTTCTTTATTGCTGCTTAGAAATGGTGGTGACTCTCAAAATGGAGCCAATGAAACTTGATGAGGAATCAAAGTCAAGTCCAAGTGATATTGATAATCGAATCGGAATCACTAAATTTGTATCAAAACCCAGATTAAGACTGTCTGAAAGATCTGATGATCTGTAAGATCTTGATAGGAATAATATAATCCAAACAGCGTGTCCCACTAGACCCCCCAGCCCCCTCCCCAGCCGACACATTTATCTGTCTGGAGCCTACCTTGGAGCTTCTGTGTTTCATGACATCTACTGGAAAATTACATTAGGTTGAGAATAAGAGGGACAGCATTAAGGGGCCCACCCACGGGACTGTTTTCATGTTCTTCTCTTTTTGTTCAAGAAAGCATAAGGGTGAAGTGGTGGCAAGGCAGTTGCATTCACAGTGGACACCTTTACTCCATGGGACATCCAGAGGGTAGATAAGGAGGCCACAGAAATGAGGGGGTTGAAGGGGTTCCACTGGGCGCCATTACGGTAAATAAATCTTCTAAATTGGGGAGGGCGATTAGCTTGGCTACATTAGCATACTGCGGCGGCAAAAACTTTGGTATCCTGGGCACAGCGTAGGGCAAAAAGATGTTTTTCTGCACCCATATAGAGGATCAAAGCTTAAGGGGCCCCCTTTTGAAGGCCCTGAAACTAGTGTGCGTGAACCAAGGGGGGTGGGGGGCGCCCCATCTCACAGACATAAAAAGGATGGGTGGATGGGGAGGGCACTCATCTCACTTTCATCAGTTAAAGCTCACTTTCATACAGCATTTATGTGTCGATGACTAAATCGATTGTTGATTAAAGCAAAATTAGGGTCCCCCATTCTCCCTGAAAAACGTGTGGGAACGTTTCAAGTTTGTCGTTAAATGTGAAAGACTTTTCCCCATTAGCCATTTCATGGCTCCGGTTTGACAAACAATTAAAAGCCATCAGAACGAGACGATTTTTATATAGACTGTATGTAACACAAAAATAATCATAATATATCTATAATATTGTTTCACTGAACTAGTCCTCACATGATAAGATACAAACAAGGCCCAACCACGGGGATCATATTAACAGCCTGACCCTGTTGATGACAAAGTGTGTGGATTAGGAGAGAGGATAGAGAAGAGTATTTTGGAGATCTACCAAAGATGGTAAATGGAAGCGTTTTGACCCACAAACAGAAAAGACATGACTTATTATGAATATAGTTGTGGCTGATGATGTAATCTAAACTCAGTATGCAAGCCAAAGCTTTCTGCAACTTTCTGCAACCTGTTTTCAAATTGCAAGAAACTAAATTTACAAATAACTAAAACTCATGATTCTATCTACTCTTCTGACTATAGTAATCAATACTGACATTTCTTATTTAGTTTAATTCTTGTTTACAACCTATAGCCCAAACCTGAGTGGAGCGGCAGATGATGCGAAATGTTGACATGATTAATAAGTTTAAAATAGGAAGCTGATCGGTGGAACTTTAAGCTGTGGTAACTCCTTTTTGTTAAACTCCACTGTTGGATATGCAGTGATGTGCCCTTTCACTTGCAAACAATCTTCACCAGAGTTCATTCAGGGACTTGGACAGAGAGTTTCAGTAAAGTTATTACAAAATTTGTGATTTGTAAGACACAACTCTCTGTACTCTGTTGAACAGGAACAGAATCCAAATGGGAAGAGCTATCGGATCACAACCCTAGGTGTGGCACTAGCAGTGATGCCAAAGAGAAAACAGAATATTTTCACTAAGATAAGGATCATGAATGATGAGTACTACAAAAAATGAAGAGACTAACATCATTATATTTATGTGGAAACTTAACATCTGTGAAAACCATGCTTCATGCTGTCACCGATCTGGAAGACCTCTTTCATATCTTGCATCCAGATTGAGTGTGTGTGCTTGACAGAGCTTACAACTCACACATGTCAGCAGAACAGGTCTTAAAAGCAGTGACAAACTGAGAAGTTTGCAGTTTCCATTTATCCAAGTAACTGTTGCCCAAGAACAAAACCTTTTGCACATGGCGATATAGTGAGAGGCAGTGAGGCGTCAGAAAGCAAGTACAATCCCTTTGATTCTGTCTGGGTTTGGTTAAGACATCTTGTTGAACTACACATTACAGCCAAAATTCTGACACGACACATATGCATACACAATATACTATACAATTACATGCATCTCTGACTACTTCAAAGTAGGTACAAGTTGACCACAAAATCCCATTCGGTCTTCTACACAATGAAAAATGGTCTGGCTTTCTTGGGTTCCTTTTTCCTTGCGTAACCTCAAGATAAAGCATCATTAGGAAAACATAGGACATTTTATATACTGCAAATACTATAAGAAAAAACTGCAGTAGAAGCTGCCCAGCAATAATAAAATAGCCAGAGAGTGTACAATGTCATTTCTGATGTAAAATGTCAATGTACCTGTGTTTCCCTTCTACATCCTTCCTATTAACAGAAGCAATAAAGCTCATGCTAACTGATTTTATCTATGGTTTTAGAAGTGAGAGAGGCAAGCTTTCATTCTATACAACTCTTCTCTCTTACTTCATCACCGCTGAGGTGCGTTTAACTGGCACAGCTCACACAAGATGTAGTATTTATAGGAAAAAATTAACAGTTTAAGATGCTGGTGTTATTTATTTATTATTTATTTTCAAAGGGGTTTTTTATAGGTTTTTATGAAGAGAAGTTGTGAATTATCCACTTTACAAGGTTATACAAAGGAATGACAACATTATGCTAAAAAGCCTGTAAGCATACGATTCAGGCAATTTAATATCTGAACATTTGCTATTATGAATCTTCTCTAATATTGATTTTATTTTATTGTAATTATGAGTCACACATGAACAATTTGTCCAATTGGTACACAAGACAGCACTGAAAAAGAAACCTGAGCCATAGTGAAAACATAAAATACTAAAGAAATAATCCAATCCATTTTCCTTATTTTAGAAACAAAAGGGGTTAACATACAAAGATTGAAAGAAAGAGTGGCTTATCACATATTTCACACAGCTTGTTGTCCTCCTGGATAGTGATAACAGACGTGAGAAACCCAAATACATCAAGCTTCCCATAAATATACTGACTATGAAATTTGAGGTCACTTGGGCATGTCCTTGGAAAAAAAAATATAAAAATATAACTAGTTAAATGTCTGGATGCTCAGAATTTCTTTGCTTAGAGCCTTGACAATGAGAGAAAAAGAAAACAGAGGTATAATTGTTAGTACAAATGAGCAGATGAAGCTGTAAGAACGGTACTCAGACCTGACTATTTGTGAAAGAAAGAATAAATGAAATGATGCTCAGTGACTGTTTGATGCCATCCGTCAAGTGGGGCAAAGGCCTATAAGGCAGTGATTCCTGAACATGTGCAAATATTTACTGAAAACAAATTTTAAAAGGATAAAATTAAGAAAACTACACGAGATGAGACGCCAAAGCCAACCATCTGGAGGTATTTCAAATCACAGGTCATTCTGTGCCGTAACCTTTTCCAGCGAGTGAATCTATAAGAGTTCGGGGCGTTTCGGCACGTTTGTCGGACGTTAACCAGACACATTGTTTTAACCTTTGCCGGAGAAGCTTCTGTCTCATTCCCAGGGGCTGGCTGTGTAAAAGGGTCAATGACTTCAATAGGCCTTCATTAAGCACAGTTAGTGTCAACAGTTAATTATGCAAATTCGGGGACCCCTCATGTGGTTTGTGGGTCCCTGGGCTCCCCCTTTCATTGCAGCCTCACACACACACACACACACACACACAAAATAAAAGCACCACCCTGCAGACACACATACTCCATATAGCACATACGTTCACGTACACACAGTATGCCATTCACACGTTACTTTTCCTCCTCACTCATTTCTTGTCAGGAATCAAAAATGCAGTGTTATGTGCTGATATATAAATGGAGGCCAATGAGGCCCCTGAGGTCTCCAGTGGCTTTTCTTGCCATCAAAGGACCTCCGGAAGGTTCTTGCTGGGTGAAGCTGAAAGCCCACCAAGTTCTCCTCATGAAGGCTAGTGAGTGGGGGGTGGCATCCATGCTCCCTCAGAAACAAAATGGGGAAAAAAAAACTGCATCAAAATAGTCAATTAGGCAAAAATGCATGACAGCCAAATTCGAGCATTGTTTCTGTGATGGTAATGACAGGCCCCTTCCACACATCTGATGTCTGCGGCCCCCTGATTTTCGAATGGTGGGAAGCCATCAGTAATTAATAGTCACACGCTTCGGGCCCCTCAGTTGTGACTGGCGGATTCTTTGTAGGCCCAGGCTAAAAAACTTCCAGTCCACATCTACCTACTTCTTGTCATCCCATCACTGCTAGTTTGTGTCCATCTCCCTCACAAATGGATCCATCACTGCCTGCTGTTTGCTTCATGTACATTGTTTATCAGCCATTTGAGTGGCTCCACTTCATTGTAGGGGGATTGTTATGGGCGCCAATTGTAACCAGCTCCCCCTGAAGCCTCCATCTAAACCCGTTCACCTCCCACTAATTGTGGAGAGATATGGTCTTTGGGGGGTTTAAAAGGGTGGCTAGATGAAACGGCCTCCGTTGTGAACTGAAAACTGTTCAAACACCACAGTTCCTTTTGGAACCGGTCTCTTGTTTGTTATTTTGTTTGCCTTTGCTTTTTTCCCCAGCAAAGAAAACTTCTCAAAAACAGCAGTCTCAGAGTGATTATGTAATAGTAAATCAAAAACAGACTGTAAGCCACACTGGTCCAAATCCACCAAGTGAAGCTCTGGGAGCAAGTCTCTGTTCCTTCACCATGTGATACAGGTGTCATATTTTTGTGGCTACAGGAAAGAATATCTTGCAAGAACCCCATAACCCCACAGCGGTCTATTCCTGAATCACGGTAGATATTTCAGCGCCAAGTTGAGCAATGATGATTGCATTACTGGTTTTCATTTGGCTCATCAAGTGGCCTGCTTACATAGCCAATTCCAAAATTGTTGCTAAACATGTGCTTGGTCCAATGTAAAGATGTCATACAGTGAATGTATATATAAAACTTCCAAAGGTGAGCCAAAAGGACCGAGCATGGGCCAGGAGACAGGAAGGGTCTGCGCAATTCATTGCCACCTAACTGAGAGGTATGCATTCATGCAGTGATCATTTTGGTGGAATATAGCACAATCGATTTAAAATAAAATTGCAAATTTTAATGCTGGATTTATCCAACTTTAAAGACAGTGCATCAGGACAGTGATCTGGAAACTAAGCTATTATGTTACAGCCTTGTTTTGTTCCTAGTAATTTTTCCCCTCCAATTATTCGTTTTTAACGAGCAAACTGAAGCATGTTTGATTAGTCCAGTTAGGTGCCTGACCTCAGATGAACCGATTATGTTTTTCACTTGCTGGAGAAACTGAAAATAAAGAGCTCTTTCAACAAGAAAAAAATAAATAAATAAAGACGGCTGCACAACAGGCCTAGAGGTTCATGACCAGGGCAACAAAACATTTAATATAATGGCTTTATGTTTCATTTGCCCAGATCCCCTAATATAAGGGGGTTATATCAAAACCAGCTAATATGGCACAAGGACATAAACCTTAATCAGCTTTAAAGTAAGGCTAATCATCAACATTTTACTTACTATACAGTTACCATTTAATTTCAAATCCAAAGTGCTAGAGTACAAAATCAACAACACCCCCAAACATGTGCAGCTGATACTTTCTACAGGTGTAACAGCATGAAGAAACATTAACATAGAAAAAGCTAAGGGCTGAGGTGAGGGAAATGTGTCTCTGCGCACACATGCGTGCGTGCGCGCACATATGTGTGTGCGTGTGTGTGGGCTACCACTATACAAACTGTATAACTAAATCCCACACAGGGAGCATTTGACTTAAGTCAATAGACTCCACATGTCTGTCCTACTTCAAAGGGGGCAAAAAACCCCAACGTCATACAAGCCCGTTCTCATCATCTCCAAGTACAGAGTAAAAACTTTGTGCATGAAGCTAACATTATTCCTCACACAAATAAACAGTTTCACGCATCAACACTTTTGTGAGACTATTAAATATATTAGCAGCTCGGTAAATGGAGGGTTAACTGTATGTCAACTTCTTCACCAAGTCTTGTTTTCAGTTCATATTTGCTCTGCATTATCCTGACACCTACTGGATGACTAAAAATTGTCAATGCCACACAAGTAAAAAAAAACAAAACAAAACAAAAAAACCCAGTTGCTTTGCTGACACACAATACACATAGTGATTAAACAAAATCAGGACACTCATATATGCACGCATATATGAGTTACTTTCTGTTCATCCAGTCCTCTGCACACTTAGAAGAGCGCAATGTCAAGTCTGAGGTTACCTGGATAAGCAGTCATCATATTTAGGCTCAAAGATTTTCTCTGCTATGCTTTTAAAACTGATAAGTCTAGTAATTGGGTTAATCAGACAAATGAGAATCTTTGTCCTTGCAACTAAATTGTGAGCAATCGTTGAAGAATTGCCCCTGGTAAATGGCAAATAAATAATTTCATAAAAGACAAAGCCAGTTAAAAGACTGTGCAACATCTTGCTTTGATCAAGAAAGTTTCAGCATTACTAATAAAATCAGACTTTACCGGAAGAAGGGAAAGACACACACACACACACACACACACACTAAGAGCCAAGGCTGATGGACAGATGTTGTGCGTATGGAAGTATTGCGCAAAGAAGCTTTCATAAATGACTGTGCACAGAGGGAAACGTTTACTTAGTCAAAGGCAGGAAAGAACAGTCAGAGGCCAACTGTGCCACGATCCATCACAGGCCTGCGTATGACAGTGCACAGTGCAACCTGATTCAAAGGTACTCTAAGCCCTTCCCGAGACCGGCCCCCAGAAGAGAGAACATCCAACCTACCAATTTTGGATGAATGTGTATGACAGAGGACAGGGAAAACATCAGCATGTCAGAAAGTACTGCAAAGATCTAAAGGGTCCAACTTGAAAGAAATCCCCTTATGTTAACCTGCCACAGGAAAGATGGGAGGAATTCAAGGTGTTTCTAATTTTGAACAGTATGGGAATAGATTTCAGACTGTAGATGCTAAATAATCTTGAAGAGATTATTAAATCATTTTCCAGGTCAGGTCATCTAACTCTTCAAGTTAGAAAGTCTTCAGAAAACTGAGTGCAAGGAAACAGATTTTAATACTTTTCTTTATCTAGCATGACACATTTGTTGTCCAAAATGCCTCATAAACAAATGTTAACACACTTCTTTCACTTCAATCTTTTCAAATGCAGACAGAACGCATGACATTTGTCACGAAAAAGACACAGGAGTCTCCGAAACTACAGATGGAGGTGCCACAGCATCACACTAGGAAAGAGGAAATTTCCATCACCTCTGATCAGAGCTGCAGCTGATACATCCATGCAATTTCAGCGGAGTCATTTAACCAGAGAATGAAAGCCAAGTGTACCCTTTCCTCGAAGACAAAAGCCAGATGTTAGTGAGTGTTAGTGGGTTTTAAGTCCAGTGTGAAAGGGGCTTAAGATGGGTATCAAGAACAGGAAAGGAAAACATTAAAAAAAAACAAAAAAAAAAACCCACACACACACACCCACTCATCCACCCACCCAAAGCATGGGTAATGGTTTGAGTAGAGTCTTGGCAAATACATCCAACAGGTCATGAAAACGTGTTTTTGGAACTTTTCACTTCTGCTTTAAATGAGTGAAAACGATTGCACACAATAAATAAATGAGAACAAAAGAACGTGTCTGTAATAGATGAAACTTCTTGAACAGTACACGTCTTTGGTGTGGTTTTGCATGCTGTTACATCTTGCCATAAAAACCACAAAAACGTGACCCTCTCAGTTTGCCCTCAGCAGCCCTTAAATTCTCTTAAAACCATTTTTCTCTTTAAGGAAATCAAAGTCAAGTTTTTTATGTAAAATATTAATCAGAGGAGTAAGTTTAATAACCCCAGGCCACCCTTTAAATACTACTTCAATAACCTGTCTTTTGCTTTCCATATTATCATTATTATTACTGTTGCTGTTGCTGTTGTTGTTGTTGATGATACAGGTATTAACAAATGGGCTACTCAGAAGCTCATGCCTATGTGTCTATTTAATGATAAAGTAGGATGTAGTGTATTCCATATTTAGAAATAATAGTATCAGGGGAAATTACTATAACAAACTCCATAGTAGTAAATCTGCAATTGAGCTAATAGAAGAGTGACTGCATGGCTCCACCCAGAGGACACAGCAGTAACTTTTTATGAACTGAATCTTGAGCCTCAAATGAATTTAACTGATTTTTTGTGTTTAAATATATTAAATAGATGATGATGATGATGATGATGATGATGATGATGATGATGATGATGAAGTATTAAAAAACAAAAACAAAAACAACAACGTGTCATTTTTGTACAAAACCATCAAAACGTGCACTTTGAAAAGCAATGGCCGACTCTCTTGTATATCTGTCAAAGACACTATATAAATAAACTTTACTTACTCTCAGATTTCAACAGCTATAAGGTAAAGAATTAAGGTAAGGTACAAGGTAAAGACATTGAAATTGTATTACAGGTCAACAGGAACAAACACCATTCTCTAAATATAGTTCTAATTCTGACAGTATATTTATTTTATTTGTAGGTTGTCAGCTTAAAGTAAATAATTTGTTTGTCAAGCAATCACTTGTCAATTGATATAACTAGTTTTTCAAATAAAGCATGTCCTGTGATTTCTACTATTAATGAATTAATGCATTCCTATTGAATTTGTAGACACGTTTAATCAGCTAAAGTCAAAATCAGTTAACTTATTGCTTTCAAAAAAAAGGAAAATCCTATTCTGGATAACAAAGCAGCAGCAGCTTCCAAAGACAAGGTTGAAATATATGCCGAGATGCTGCCATTCATAAGTCGACTTGTGTCTTCTGTTGGGATATTTCACAATTTTCCCACAAGAAATCATTTTTGACTGGTGAAAATGATTTGGACAGTAAATGTGTTGTGCAAAACTATATTCCTGAAGATTTCTGTGAAAAGTAGATCGAGTCTTTTTAAAGATATATGGGAGCCAAAAGTCTCATAAAAACAATACTGATTTTACCTACTCACATTTAAGGAAAAATGTTCAACCTAAAAAAGTAAAACATCATGATGAGAGTCCTCACAGTGGGCTCATATTTATGCATCGTTAGGCAGTTACACAGACCAAGTAGGGAGTCATATTACATCATATTACACCAACTTAACAAATGACTGCAAGCACAATTAGACATTAGGGCTCTAAAGCAGCATTTGGTTTTCTGCAGACATGATTTCCACGTAGAAGCTTTGAAAATGACTCTTCAAGCAGTGCAACTTGTTAAAGTTGCCAGTTTTGTGCTTCATACACCAGGTTGTGGAAGTATTATCTAAGGATTGGGTAAAAAGTCTTCAAGCTTTTTTTGTTAGCTCTGGCTCACAGTTAATGAAGTTTCAAGCCAATTTTCAGTCTTACAGTTCAGTGTTTAGTAATCACCTTCAAACTGTATCTCATAGCAGTACAGTAAAGTCTCTAATTCCCCAATTTTTCATATTCATGGCCACAAATTTTCCACCCTTATTATGACTTATACCCACATACACAAAATGGGTATTTTTGTTTCACTTTTAAAGGGCAACATTCACAGCTGGAGGCTGCAGAGGCTGGTGATTTAGGTTAACAACAGTAGCCACTTCTTTTATGGATCTAATTTCTTGGTTGCCAGGGGGATACATCCCTGTTAAACACTCAAACAGGAAACTTGCCCAACAGGAAACAGGACACAAAATAGGTTTCCTATTAAAATACATTAGTCAACATAAATCTTGCTAGCTGCCATGAACAAAAGTGACAAAATGCATGAATGGACACAAACAGAGCAGCTTTGCAATGAGACCTGAAAAATTAAGGGAGCTAAAACGTTTCTGTCTCAGCTGTCTTTGAGAGTTTCCTACAGAAAGCAGCAGAGCATTCCATTTAATCACTCAAAGGCAGACTTTTATAGACTTGTTTTTAAGTCATTATCTTCTGAGGTTTTCATGTTGTTGCAGTTAGTCTTCATTAAGCTGTACTATTCTGTTTCAATACCTCACTATAAAATGCTGTGTTAACTTTGCAAACCACCTCGCTATGTGAAACAGCTTTGGAGCATTAGTCTCCGGAAAAGCAGCAATGTGGGTTTGACCACTGAACCGTTAACTGCCATTTTCTTACAATAAAACAAAACAAAACATAACAACACAAAAAAAACAAACAAACATAAAAGTGATAACTATCACATGTGCCAACACTGAGTAAAAAAGGCAATAGATTACTCCTTTTGTAACAGCAAAGTAGTTACTACAAAGGTTATGTCCTTTTATCATGTGGTAGCGCAAAAACAAAGACCAATAAATTATTTCAATAAATCAGAGAGACGTGCAAGTCAAGGTCTAAACCCAACCCTCTAACCCAGCTTTACCTGAACTTTAGTAAAGTGTCCTGACCATATGCAGTGCGTTTTAAAGAATGTCTAAGAGGGAGAGGGTCTGTCCAAAAGCAGATCCCTGGATAGTCTTTGTCAGCCACAGCAATGTCTGCTCAAAAGCAATAGAGGGCGCCATTACCCTTTCTTCAACTTAGCAGCTCATACAAACAAATAGAGCATGTCCAGACAAGAGTCCTTTACCTCTTTTTCACATCACTGGTGGGAAGCATAAAGCTTGTTGAAAAAGTGCACTGATCTTATACAGTTCAGATGCCTGTGTGACCAAAGAATGGATCCTGGATCTGCAGCATTGTAATTGGCAGCATTGTCTCACCAGCACAAAGTCATAGGATGATTTGAGATCAGCTGACATATGTTGTGGTCACACAGTGGGTTCCACTAGCATTACATTTGAATGACCTACAAAGACCCATGCCCAACACTGTACATGTATTTAGTTCCATTTTTCCCCTCTTAAAATAGATAAACTTTTTTTTTACTGCAATGTTTTAAGAAAAAAAGCATGTTTTTTACCTTCCATTAATTCTTTTGGAATTAAATCAAAACAGAAAAACATCTCAATATCTCCAAATTTGGTCTGTTAACAGTTTTCAAAACTGTGCTACGGGTTTATTTTGGCCTTAGTCAGCATGAATGGTCTAAGATACGGCCGAGGAGCAGGCTGTCCCTCCGGACCACTGTGTGAATATTTCAGCTGTCAGTCCAGAGTTTATTTTTAATATTTTTTATCTATAGAGGGAAGCTTTCTGTCTTTACAAATGATAAAATGTGGGTTTTTGCATATGTGTATGCCCACATAGACAACAACAACAACAAAAAAAAGACACAGCTGCCCAAATCACTTCACACTTCCTCCACATGAGGACAGAAATATCTGTCCTCAAAGAAAAAAATTGGAACAGGAAACCCCTTTTTATGGGATTGTGTCTCTCTCATCACTCATATAAAAGAGGATTACATCTGAGGCAGATAAGGCCTCAGTGGACACAACATTTGTTTGCCACAAGTGTTGTCTAATATCTTCATTTCACAGACTTGATAGCAAACAATACAGAAGCCCCTCAGCAACAACTGTGGGGTTGGCAAAACGATGACCTAATTTCACTTTTGTGGTATAGCAGTAACTGATTTCATTGCTCAAGGAGATATGTCCTGTATAAGCTGCGGCTGCAATAAAAGAGTCGTCAGAAATAGTAAATGGAGCGCAATTTTCATTATAAGGAATCCCTCAGAGATTCCACAGACTGTGACGCTGATAATCACGGTGAAACTTCTTCTCGCATTGTGAATGTACCTGAAGTCTCTGTGAAAGAGACTGAGCAAAAATCTAAGTTAATGTCTTCTAAATAAATCACTTGTACTGAAAAGCTACAAAGCATTTGGGAAACAGCACAGCTATAAATGGAAGCACCAGAAGTGGGTGGCAGGGATACAACTATGGGACATTTAATCCAACTGATGGAAAGGAGTGGGCTAGATTTGCATCCAGTTTGAGATGGCACAACTAAGTCAATCACGAGCCGAACTATGAATGATACATGCAGACCTGTTGCAAATTAAAGGTAAAAAACTCAATGTATTGACCTAGTAAAGGTGTTGGGCTGCCATATGCTATCAAAAATAGGCTGAGAGTGACTACCAAAACAAAAAGACAATGATGGTAGTAAAAACTCCTGCCTAATTCATTACATTCCAATATCCCAGAGATGCTCGGTTGGGTTGAGTGACTAAAAATGCCGTAACACCACCATCATCATCAACATCATCAGTCAGTATGATTGACTTGAGGGGAAAAAGTGGGGGGAAAGGAAACAAAACAAAATAAATAAAGCAATGCATGAACTTGGAAAAATACATCACTAACAACAACACCCTGGTAGCTAAACTAAATAGTTCCACTAAATTAGACAAAACACAAATTACTCCAGCTGTGGAAGGATTAAGAAAAATATGTCCTGTTGCATTTAAAGTCTGCATGTAGAGATTCTTGAATTCACTTTCTCTGTGGAGTAACAATGACGCGTAATAGAAAAGAAAAAAAAAGAAGAGAAAGAGCCCTGCTGGCTTGGATTAGGAATTTCCAACCCACTCGTGTATTACAATGTCTTGCGGATAAGCATATTACAATATGTGCTTCAGGGTCTGAGCTGGGGCTAAAGATGGGTCCTTGTCGTGTGAGGTGGACAAAGACTATTGTATAACAGAAAGACGCTTTAAGGCGTCCCTTAACAAAAGCCCACAGGGAGTGTTTTCAAATTCAAGGGCGATGTAAGGGAGGCTTCTGCAAATATAGACCAACATAACAGATTTATGTAGTGAACAAAAACAGATAAATGAGAATAAATAATTTAGTAATTCAAATAAACATACTCTATTCTGCATGTTATCAGACTTTATGAAGAGAACCTTTTATCTAATTGTGTGAACTGATAGTACATCCACCCATTTTCTTCCACTTATCCATTTTAGGGTGTTACCAGTGAGGTGGAGGGCTATAATTTTACTTTTGTGGAACTGCTGTTTCTTTTTACTCTTTTTTTAAATTATGTTTAAAAAAACGAAATTCAAAACATTCCTGAACCACCCCAGCTTCTCAGCTAAACCTACAGAACACTCAAAATGTAAAACAGCCAGAGAAAACAAGCAAGAAAGTGTAAAACAATGTGATGGACACAACTGCAGCACAATATGTGCAACTGAAAAAAAACATTTAAAAAAAGAATGTGCACCTGAAAAAAAAATTCTGCTAGTTCCTGATACACATGGTACACAAAGGCCGAATGCGGCATCGCCCTGCTCTGTCAGCCAATACATCTCGTACAGGAAGTTTTTCTTTGTTGTTTCTCAAACATGTGCAGCCAAATTCCTGCCCAAAACGTCCTTGACAAAAACAAAACAAACTAATAAGGACTGGCAGACCGTTTTTAGGAAACGGTACTTGATCGTTGGGGAGTGACCAGTAGGTACTGTGGTTATTTTAAAGTGTGGGATATTCACGGCCCAGTCTGGGGCAACAGCTGCTCCCATCCTGCCTTTTTAAAAGGACGGAAGCAGTTTGGAAATTTACATTGCGAACACGCTGTGTGAAGAAAAGTTTATTTATGGCAAAATAAATCTGTCTGGCATATAACACAATATACATTTCAAGAAAATGTTTTGTTAATCCTGAAACATATTACGATGAATTCTAAAAAGGTCAAAGCAACTTTTAAGTTTCTCATTCACAAGAACACAATTCAAATAAATTCAAAAAACAAAACATGAAAAAATATGTTATAAAATTATGTTAACTGCTGTACAAGTTAAGATCCATAACAATATGGTTGGATTACATCCAAAAATAAGGTATCTCAAGATAAGAGAGCTTAAAATATGTCTTCCAGAAAACAGGATGACTTTTTCTCTAGAACTATAAACATAACTTCAAAGATGTGAATTGGGATTTCCTGCAAGAGGGGCATTATTTTTCCCCCTAAAATCTGCTCTTCAAAATAAATTTGGAGACTAAATGTTACATAGAAAATCACCAACTCTATGCTTAAGTTTATTCATTGTGTATCCCTTCACTTACTTCATTTACATTAATATAGCCTTGTGGAAAAAAACGAAATAATACTGTTTACCCTCGCCAGATCAACCTATCAACATTGAACCAACGAAAAGCCAGAAGACAAAGGATGCAAAAGTAAGTAAGGGTGATTAAGTACAGAGGTAGGAAAAGGAAGAATTAAAATACGCAAAAAAACTCATTGTGTTTTCCTTCCTTTCATTTTTTTTAATGATGATAAATCTAACTCACATCCACACTTTCAGCCAATTTAGAAATGCCAGCCGAATGTGGATGCCTTTTGACTGTGTCAAAAGGAAGAAAAATAGAAACGCCATACAGAAAAGATCCCAGGAGTGTTTAAACCTAAAACCTTCATTCTGTGATGTGCATGTGCTGTCTACTGAGCCAATGTGCTGATATTGTGCATAAAAAAGTAGATAACTTAAATGATATTACCATAAGAAAAGTACTTTTGGTTTATAGGAAAAAATACTCAAAATAAATATTTCAACTTTACCGGGACAAAAACGATGCATGTGTTACCAGTGTGGTGACAGCTGCACAAATCACTAAAGTTTAGGAGAAACCACTCTTTAATTAGTAACGTTTTTCTGATATTTAGTCTGCCTTTATAAGGTTATTTACTTTGATTCGGAACAATTTAACTGACCTACTGCATCTTACAAAGACATCTCTTACACAGCACCTTAAACAGCTTTCACTACTATCCAATAAAAAGACTTATTTTCTGACTTTGGTTCAGT
The DNA here is from genome assembly GCF_013358895.1 of Oreochromis aureus. Taxonomy (NCBI): domain Eukaryota; kingdom Metazoa; phylum Chordata; class Actinopteri; order Cichliformes; family Cichlidae; genus Oreochromis; species Oreochromis aureus. The sequence continues at coordinate 11,727,868 of NC_052953.1, read as the reverse complement.
GAGCCCTGCATTAATGTGGAAGAATTAGTATGCCGTTTCAGGTTTCTTGTATGGGCCACCTTGGGTGTAAAGCTGCCATTATCTTGTGCACACTCTCTAGCCTTTCTTTCCAAATTAAGCTCAAAGCAGTCTTGAGCATCTTGATCTAAATAGTGTGACCTGGGTCTGAAAATTAGAAGCAGCAAGTATGAGAAACACTTTTCCACTCCATTAAAAACATAATGAGTTAGCCACGAAGTGACTAATGCGATCACTTAGACCCTTAATGGTTAAGGGTCCAAAGAGCAGTAGCTATGGTACCCATAGCACGTGGCCACATACTAATGTCCCAGGGCACCTGCTGCTACAGAGAACCTAACCAACATCTACCTGCACTAATGTAATAAAACAGAATAGATAAATGGTTTGTATGGAAAGAGTGACTCAGCACAGAGGTTTCAGTGAAAATGTGTCCAATTAAAAAGAAACAGGTAACTCGAGATAAGGAAGGCGTGAGCTGATAGCTGGATGATATCCGTCTAAACCTGTTCTCAAATAGATGAATCAGGTATCAGTGACAACATGCCGATTCTGTGAAATTCTCTGTTATTCTCTTTTAACTGCTCACACATCAGCAGTTGTGCACAAGATGCCAGTTAGAGACCTAGCATAGCATGGAGGAAGAGAACAGCAAAGGGTCAGCAGTTTGGAGGTATTTCATGCCTTCCATGCCAACGACCTCTTTGACAAGACTGAAAAGATCAGATGATGACTGTGGGCTTCTCTCCCTCTCTTTTTACCTCTCATGTTTAGTGAGAGACACTAGTTACAGCAGAAGCTATGAGGTCATTGGATAGATGTAATACTTGTTGAGGAGCATTTATTGCATTTACGATAACATAATGCACTGTCAACTCAATTAATAGTATTTCACATCAGCCGTCTCTTATCAGCTTATCAGCTGTAGATGCAAAAAAAAAAAGAAAAAAGAAAAAAGGAGAAGACAGAACAACTGTAAACGACAACACTGTGCAGAAACCTGAAGGCTCTCACTCTGAGGTGACCTGAGACTAGAGACAACAAACAATCCTATCTGACTGAACCAGAAAAAGTTGCATCAGTGCATCCCTAATCAAAATAATTCTACATGCTTTATTATTCCACTACACACAGACACACACACACACAAAGTTCAAGCAGTCAGTTTTTCCTCTCCCACCACACAGCCCCCATAGACCGAGGCAGGTGGGGCTATGTTAACAAATTTTGTCAAACAAAGGGCTCCAAGCATCCATGAAGGCACAAACCAAATTTAATTCAGAAACAGTTAGATCTGTTCCTGAATGACACCAATCTTTCCTTGTATCACTGTGGTGGACTTACTGTCTTTATAATTGCTAAACCTACTACATAAATATGTTTTTTTTTTCTTCTTCTGTGTGATGTGTTAGTACTGCTCATTCTCCATTAAGATCAACAAGCTAAGGTTGACAAAAATCAATAAATTACACTTTTCTTTTTTTTTTTTTTTAATTCTCTGCCTTTCTTTAGCTTACTTTTAAATGGCACTGGGAAAAAACTGTTGGGTTAATGAAATACAGTGAGTACATTTCTTATTAAAGTGCAGCTGCTCTAATTTGTTATCTTATAGGTTATCTTCACACATTTTGTGATTTGGAGTCAGCTTCTTTGCTTTTTTGTTGGCCTAATTATAACATTTTGGTTTAACATAATCACCCTGCTGACAGCAACAGCAGATTCAAGTTCAGGTACAAAGCAGGACATCGGTGTTGACATCAGACTAACTTTCCCAAGGAGATACAACCCAACGCATAAACCCTGCGACCCAGAACAATGGTTTAACCTCAGTTCAACCTTTCTCACAGCTCGATTTTACTTGGACAAGTTCATGTGCTGCTCATAGACAGTATAAGACGAGTAAGTAGCTATTGAGACATCAATCACTGGTTTCTCAAGTTGCACTTTGAAGCCTCGAGATCAGCGTTTTCATTATCTCCCTCTTGGTTTCTAAAAAGTAGATATGACAAGAAAGGGCAGGTCTGACCTGCTCACAGCTTATCAATTACTAATCATTAGCCAATGACCACTGATAATCATCCATTTTAAAGCACAATATGACAGATTTACAAAATAGACTCAGAATGACCCAAAAGACAGAAACAGACACAATTTCCCCAAAGACTTCGACAGGACTTAGCTTTTGCCACCTAGTGGATTTGTCACAGAATGCAGGTTTGAAGCACCTCCGCAATGGCTTTGTTTTTCTGACCTGAAAGCTACGTCTGTTGAATTCTGGCTTTGGAGCTGCTAAGCTCAGTTCTCCGACACTCCACAGCTGAACCAGGACTGAGGCATGGTGGCTGTGGGGGTCATGTGCAGGGTGGTTCATGATGTTGGTTAGATCCAAGAAAGCTTTCCTTGTCACACTACAATACCTGTATTTATTTTCTTAGTCGTTTATTCATCCATCCATCCAGATAGTCTTTTATTTATTAAGCTCTAAGAACTTTACTCAACTAATTTACACTATTTCATGATTTTTGTTTTTTTATGTAACTCCTCTCTGTTATTGGCTATTTATTTTTAACCTAACTGAGCGATTTCTTTATTTCATATTGCATCATTTTTACTGAGCTACTCCACTATATTTAGGCTATTTTGTTATAGGTTATATTTAATGTTTTGATTGCTGTGACACAGTAAATGCTCAAATTTTGAGATAAGTGAAGTACAGCTTATCTAACAATCAGCTGCAAAGTGATTTGTGACGAGATAAATGCTTTATATGAGAACAGAGCTTTACTGAGGAGGCCGCTGATTACATTCCTCCAAGTACTTAGCAAATAAAATATATTGCAAGTGGCATTATTTAGGCCATTTACAATTTAATGAAATATTTAATTTACATGTAGCTAAAATCTGTGTGAAAAAAAAAAACAAAACAAAAAAAACAGCAGTTAACTTGTTAGTCCCAACCCACTCAGTCAATAATATAATAACACATTTTCATAATCTGCGTTACAGGAATAACTAGAAGTACAACTGACAACTTGCACTAATTAATATAACCAGAGATTTAAGAGCCCAGCAGCATTGTTATTGTTGTTGTTGTTTGGATGTTGATGGTGCCTCAAGGATTAAGCAAACTGACAGAAGAAAACATTAAAAGCCAGTTAAACAGCAATACAAAAATAAAAATAACACACACAAAAAAAAGTATTACCAGCAACAGTTGCTACTATTTTAATTAACAAGGTCTATTAGTTTAATTCCAATACACCTAATACCCATCTGCTTATTCCCACTCATTTGATTCAAGAATGGCTGAAAGGATGAGTCAACGATGAGGCACGACATTTTAATCAAACAAGCGCTTACTGTTAAACACTTATTTCAGAATAAGCCTTTCTGTTTATGTTCATTGAAAAAGCTTTACCAGCTGGTGAGAGAATAACAGAGGACCAGACAAAATGCAATGTGAGTCATCAGCTGCGGTTAAAATACAACTATTTCAAAACATGTACCAAATACTGCAGTGCTTCTAAAAATACGTCTATTTGTCTATTTATGTTAACCAATTTCTCTCTTACAAGTCACATGGCAATACAAACTCAAAAACAAATTTGACAGTTATCACTATTTGAATAATATGGATGGATTCGTTTAAAACTATGATGCACTTAAGACTGCCTGAAGCCAGTTGCTAGGAGCTCAGGTAGAAAAGAGACAATAATCTGTCTTTCTGCTTACATCCACCTTTTCCAGCTTAATATTATGCCAACATACACAACAGAGCACACTCTATATTCAGTGATCAACCAACCGTAAAGCAGCAGCTACTGTTGCTTGGACTGTATGTGTTTCTAAACACTGCAAGAAAAGATTAAAAGCATACTAAAACTAGTAGTGTTCAATCTAACACACACACACAGACTGCATCCCTGCTGTTCTCCAGCAAACAAATACCAGCATGTTTGCATCTTCTTACCGTGTAAAGCCCAATCCTGCACAAGGCAAGGGACAGCTGCATGTGCTCCGACATTGCGCTCAACAACAAGTGTAACCCGCGGCAACAAACAACCCAAGCCTCTGGAGTAAGTGAATGGGTGGAGGAGGATGAGGGATAGCTGAGCACAACAGTGCCAGGTCAACACCATGAGTCCCGTTCTTCACCGTGTCACGTTCAGCAGCCCAAAACCACAGTTCAATTCTTTTTTCTTTTCTTTTTTAACACTTGAGATTGAGTTTTGAAAGAGTGCAGATGAGCAAGACTGAAGGTTGTCCAGTGTTTACTCCCTACATTCATTCATAGAAAGAAAAGAAAAAAAACTATTACCACAAGGATCAGCAGACTGACACAAGCTTAAGATTAGTTTGTGAGGATCTCTCTCTCTCTCCACAGAGATTAAGGGCTCTCTGACAACTAGGGATCCAGAATAAGACTGCAAATTGGATTAGTCACCATTACACACCCACACACTATGGCCATACTGTACGCACAGCTTTATGGAGAAGAAAATATTGCTTTCCATGCATGGAGGAGGATAAAAGGATCGACCACTTGAGTCTGCAGCGGTCGTGGGGATTTCAATCATTGTTGTGGAACGTTTTGTTGGAAGTCTGTTAACTGTGAGTCATCTTCAAATTGCTTGCTTTGGTCAGCTCGGCAGTCTAGTTACAGCTGCTGCCACCATCTACTGACACAAATTTGTAGTTAAAATGTAAAATGCTCAATATTAATTCAATACGCTACATGATGGATAATTTCACCAGGAGGAGGCAGGAACAGTGAGTTGAGTGAAAGTATCTGATATAGGAATGAAGAAAAGTGATGTCTGGGGAACTTACTGCCAAGTATAACATTGCAAGTGTTACACTTAAAAGTGACAATCAAAACTGTAATTACAATTATTCCATATAATGTTTTTTCTGCAGTTATGAATAGAAATTTTTGCCATGCTCTTTAGTGCATCTTGGGCACAAACACTGATTTATATAATCTGAGAATTTCTGGGTCATTCCATTTAACGTCAACAAAAACTGAAAACAGGTTCCAACTGACCTTCTCAAAATCAGCTGATTCTTAGCAGAATAATTTTAGCATACCTATCAAATCATGCAAAGTTCATATTGTGAAGCAGCAGAGTGAGCACGTGTTTTTTCTCCATTTCACAACCATAATCTGGTGCAGTTTTTCAAGCAAAACTATGATATATCCTTTTATTTTGATGTGTAAGAGGGGTTATAGATAAATAATTCTGCTGAAGAAAAGATTCTGGCATTAGATTGTGACATTTGGAGTTCGTGTAAAATTGCTTTGATTGGATTTCTTTCAAGAGAAAGAAATGTTTTTCAGCCCTGAAAATGTAACGTGGCTACGAGGTTAGGAGGGCTCACAAATTCTGGAAAAAATAAAAGATATTGTCAAATTTAAGAGTGACCCACATCTGTTCTTCAAGGTCTTTCCATTCAAACAGACAAAAAAAAAAAAATGTTACTTTCAAGGGAAAAATTTGCATGGCTTCATAACATGAAGTTATTGTACAAAAACAATCAATTTCAGAGGGTCAAGTAGAGGCTGGCTGATTTTGTCATGGAAAAAAAAATTTTAAGCCTACAATCCCAAAGTCAACAAAACAACTTTTCATCTAGTTGTTCTCAAATTACAATATGTCCTTTTTCTTCATTAATTTAAAAACCAAAGCAATGGTGCAACTTTTGATCAGAAATCAGATTTTTTGTAGTGTTTCAAAAAGTCACGTTCAAAAAGTGCGAAAGAAATAAATCAAAATCCTATTGAATACAGTATATTGAAATCATATTCATGTCACAATTTTTAACATTTTTATAGCGGGCATATAACTAATCCCTTCTGTATTGGGATTAGTTATATGAGAGTCTATGATGGCCCATTGTAAAGCACTTTATCCAACGATTGCAGGTCAGTAAGATCAACTGTACAATGGAAATCTTGGTAATAAAGCTACACGTATTTACTGGTGTTACAGACCAAGCCATTTTTTATTTTTCAAGTAAAATGAGTATAAATCAAACAACAAACACTTCTCATTAGCATTTCCTTAATCCAGGAGCGTATTTTCCCCAGTAAAGAAATGTTTCGTTGTACCCAACGCTATGATGTCATTTATGGACTGAGACAGAGTAAAGGAAGTGAAAATCAAGACAGCATATCAGTGGAAGTCAAGATAAAAAAGGAACTCAAAGTGCCAGTATTGGATTATGATCCATTATCTTAACAGCAACACTGATCTTGATCCATTCCAAGATATGGAGAGGACCACTGATCAGTAACACAATGAGCTAAACAGCAGATGGAAAGGAAAAAAGCATGAAGGTTTACGATCAGTGAACACCTTAACCAAACTTTACATAAACCCTCCAAGTGAAACCTGACTAAAACTTGTTGGCTCAAGTAAATGATTAGCCTAATATCCACCGAACAATAAAAAAGCATATACCCTATTGAAACATTTTGAGTTTTCTTATCTGGATACAATAGGTCATTTTTGTTTGCCTCTGGAAAAAAAAAAAAAAAAAAAAAAAAAAACTTGGCACAGATCTTTGCCAGCGCCAGTGAGGTGTGTAACACGGTCAGACAGGGGACAAAACATCAGCCCTGTGTCCCATATGCCAACAAGATATATTCATTCTGCCAACAACTTCCCATCAGCTCTCTTTCCTCTGTGCTTCAGCTGTGAGATGTCAATCTGCCACAGCCTGCTGTGTGCCCTTGGAAAGGAGCTCTTCTGAGCCAAAACACATGCAAGCTTCAATATATTTTCATAAAGGTGTGATCCTAATGCTGACTGCATCAACAAAAGCATGGCTATTTTAAATGTTTTATTCAAAAATGTTGCCTGTTGTACTCTCGTGAAATCTCCAAAACACCTAAGGCATCACTTGAGCTTTTAATTCCTGTAAGCAAGTGGGATCATGTATCAAAATGCTTTCAGTGTAATGATAGCAATCATCAGAAGACATCTCATGGTATCACAATACAGTGAACAGGAAGTATAGCTTTCCCTTAAGCCTGCATTTGTGAGTTTCGTGTTCTTCACTGCAGGTTAGTTAACTTCAGTGACGTGGAGGGGTCATGATGACTCTGGAAAAGTTTACAAAGTTTACAAAAACATGTAAATGGGCTGATACTTGCACTTTATACAACATGCCTCATTCACACCCATTCATACAAGCACTTTTTCTCTGGAGAAGTGCTTTCTATCTAACATTTACACACATTTATACTCGAATGGATGCATTGGAAAGCAACTTGGGGTTAGTATCTTGGCCTGAACTAAAGCAGCCAGGGATCAAATCACCAACCTTCCAATAAACAGATGACCTGCTCTCCCTCCTACCTACCCTAACATGTGACAAGAAATATCATGGTATCGATATTTTATTCCATACCAGTGTTTGTGTTGAAACCCCCCAAAATTAACATATTATACATTAACTTTCCTAAAGGTAATGCAGGATGTTACTTCATTACTCCCCAGAGAGAGTAATCAGTTACACAATTAAACATTACTTTCTTGTTTATGATTGTCACAGAATATAAACCTTAGGCTACAGTCAGACACACCGACAGAAGTCCCTATCCTTTGAAGGAAGTACATTCGATTTTTATTTTAGCGTTTGTTTGAACAGCCAACGACACAAAGCAAAGTTGATACACAAAGTTAGAAATGGAGGCTACAATGCTACAAGCCTGTGGAAGTTTAGATTCTGACTGCTAGGTTAGGGATGGCATCCACTCAGTTATCATTATTCTACGTTCTTTACTAGCTTTGCGTTAGCATGCTGTTTGTGCAAATGCTTGCAAAGAACCAGTTGTGTTAGCAGTATAATGCAGTTGTTTCTGTCATATCCATTACTCCCTGGACCTTTCATGCAAGAAAAATAAAAGTTAATGTCCATGTCACATGCACAGACACCATTTCCCTACCGACTGGCTCACTCACCAGGTTGCAGTTGTGGCTATGCATGTCAAATAGTAACTTGTCAGGGAAAGATAATGGCAGTGGGTTGGACTGCAAAAAAACATGGATACAGGCATTTAGTCCTTCAGTAAATTCTTTAGTGTATTAACAGTAAAATGCAAAAGTTTGCTCAAAATTTCTAAGCATAAGATGAAGCGATCTCCAAAAGGTAAAAAGCAAGAATGAAAAATTCTCACTGTCAGAATTTTAGAATGGAAAATGCAAAAGGTACCCTGTGGGTAACTCTTATTAAACTGTCAGACATGAAGAAATGAACTTACACAAGGAAAGGCAAATGCATGAAAATTTCAAAGCTTTATAATTACAATATTATACATGACTGGTATACATGACTTTATATTATATATAACGTCATGTAGACCCATTAAGTAGAAGGCATATCACTACAAAATTAAGCATCAAAGGGTGGAAATTAACATTTACACAAAACTGATGCATACAGGAAGTAATTCCTGTGCACTGATGAAGTTAAAATAGAATTTAGTGGCTGAAATAAGAACACTTCTTCAACTTTTAAGGATGAGATTAGAGAGAGAGAGTTTACAGTCAATTACAGTTTAAGCTTGTGTTGCAGCTAGTAGCACAGACAATGTTTTACTGGTATTTGGAAGAATGTATTCAGTTAAATACCAACTAACTACGGAAGCAAACACCACAACAGTGTGTTTTATAAAGCAGGATAATGATCTTAAACACATCATAAGCGGCTTAAAGTTTTGTCATGGCCCCCACAGTCCCCTGACCTAAATATTATCAGAAATATATAGACAGGCCTCTAAAGAGGAGTGCATCTAAGGTAGCCTGAAGGTTTCACAAAAAGTCTTTTCCATGAAGATTGTTTTTAAATGGATTTTTGCCCAAACAGAGAGCTTCTTAGCTGATTTACAAAAACTCTTTTCAAGCTACATGAGACTTGCCAGTTCAAGTGCAGGGTGCCCAAACCTTAACTTTTTTTTTATTTTATTTTGAGATTGTAAAAGACAAAGGTTATTCCATGAAGTCATCTTTTATAGGTTATGTATTCATATTAAAAGAAACTTTTCCATGCCACTGTGCCTCCTATCTCATAAGTAGTTTACAAACTGCAAATACTACTACTAAGGCCTTAAGTTTTAGTTTGTGTGCCCTTCTAATTATGGTAAAAACCAAAGCTCAAAAAGGGGGGACAAACAAAAAAACATAAACACACAACATATTTTGGAACAAGGTTGCAAGTAGAGCTTTGACATGCAGCAATAACAAATGGGAGTAGAAGACAAAACCTTTTTTGAGCATGCAGTTTATTGAAAACAACGCTTAAACTGAAACAGGCCGTTTAAGACCACACCTCCAAAAAACCCGTAACCCCCCACCCCCCAAAAAAGACAAAACAAAACAGAAATCAAAGTTCAGAACATGAACTCGGTAATGAGTAGCTCCACTGTTATTGTTGATCACTTCAAAAATTTGTTGGGGCATGCTTGATGCAAGCATTTCCATGAGTTGAGTGGGAACATTTCTCCATGTGGTGAAGACGGCCACACAAAAGGCATCTGTCTGTCTGTTGTCCCTTTTTGAAAACTTCCCCTGCCATCCATCCCCAAAGGTTCTTTAGATTTAGATCATGGGAACATGCAGGATGGTCCAAAAGAGTGATGTTATTCTCCTGGAAGAAGTCCCTTGTCCTGCGGGCATTGTGTACTGTAGAGTTGTCCTGTTGAAAAACTCAGTCGTTACCACACAGACGAGGGCCCTCAGTCATGATGGATGCTCTCTTTAACATCTGGACATAGCCAGCAGCCATTTGGTTTGATGCCCCTGCACCTCCTGAAGCTCCATTGTTCCACTGAAGGAAAAAGCACCCCACCAATATGGCACCCCCTCCACTGTGCCGCGTAGAAAACATCTCACGTGGGATCTGCTTGTCGTGCTAGTAGCATAGGAAACCATCAGGGCCATCAAGGTAAAAGAAAATGTTCTCATCAGAGAATAAAACCTTCTTCCACCTTTCAGTGTCCCATGTTTGGTGTTCTCTTGCAAAGTCCAAACAGTCAGTTCTGTGGCGTTCAAGGAGACGAAGCTGTTGAAGACGTTTTGTTTTTGAAGCCCTTCAGTCTCAGATGCCGTCTGACGGTTACATTTCACTGTGTGTTATACCTGTATAACTATGCATGTGACAAATAATAAACCTTGAACCTTGAACGGTTATGGGGCTGCAATTGGCACCAGTAACGGGCTTAATTTGGGTCGAGGGTCGTCCAGTGTCTTGACGGATAGCTAATTGCATCCTCTGGCTCAGTGCTGGTAAAATTTTGGGGTGTCTTCCACTTGACTTTTTTTGTTCCATAACCTTCAGGATCATTTAAACAAAAAAAAAATAAAATAAAAATGACTATCTTACTGCGTCCCACCTCAGCACGGATGGCACGCAGCGAAATACCCCCGCTTATGCAGTTTAACAACCCAACCACATTCAAAAAGGGAACTTTCTTCGCCTTTGCCATCAGAACGTCATGACAGTGTGACTACCTGACAGAAAATGACAATGAATCCACATTTTTGCACAAATTTGGCCTTAAAGGCATGTGGTCTTAAACTTTTGAAGGCTGTAAAACAGCCTTTTTTCAGTTCAAGCATTGTTTTCAATAATCTGCATGCTCAAAAAAATGTTTTTCTCACTCCCATTTCTTCTTGTTTCACATTGAAACTCTACTTGGAACGTTTTTAACCCAAACATGCAAAATATGACTTTTTTGCCATTTTTCAAGTGATCTTAAACTTTTGATTGGGACTGTATGACTCAAGCATCAAGGCTTTCCATTTGATAAGGATGGTAATCAACAACTGTTTAACGACAACCATCACAAACGCTCACAATTAATTTACAGATTTTTGATTTTTTTTTTTTTATATCCAATTGTGTCAAAATCATATCAGCTCAACAACGTAAAATTAACAACATTACATATATGAAAAGATTAAATAAACATTGGGTTTTACATTTCTTGCAACAAAGCTTCTATTTTTTTTAATGTTTCTCTTATGGATTTCTTCCTGAATATGAGCCACATGAGTAAATGTGTGAATCATGTTATCAGCAGTTCAGGCTCTCTTATCCCATTGTTACCACATGGCTTGAGGTCAATGCCTGGCAGTCACTGTCATGGAGTCTTTGCATAACTTAAATTTTTTTTAAAGTGCTGGTTCCTTGACAATAAACAATGTCAATATTTATTACAACATTACAGATCTGTCTTTGTAAAGTACATAGCAAAGTTTTCACCAGAAGGTCAGTCCATGAGGGTTTAGTCATTCGTGTACAGGAGTAAATACGTCATCACAAAAGACAAATATTGTGTAAGATTGAGGGAAAATGTGTAAGCTGTAAATCGCACCACACCCATAAATGAGACGAATGAGCACTCTCTCAGACCCGCTGTCACAAGGACAAATACAGAAAAATAATTCTTACCTCATACCACATATTTTGATTTTTCTGTATTATTCCCTAGTCTGTTATATTTAGAGTTTTTTTCATTAAACCCTTTTTACTTTTTTGAGCTACTTTGCCTTGTTATACATTTATTTTATTGAGCCAATATACTTTATTTGAGCTTTGTTGTTAAAAGTTGTATTTAATGTGCTGGCTGATGTAACATAGCAATTTCCCAACTTTTGGGATGAAATATTTCTTATATGAATAATACATAAAGCCTGACAGTCTAATAAGCAAATTCCTATTTAAAAAGGTCATGTCTGCTAGAATAACATTAATAATAACCCTAAATGTTCTTGTGTGAGCTATAGAAATTAGCCAACTAACAGTACTGCCTTGTTTGTGTTTTCACAGACAGCTGTGGTCAAAACTTTCCACACGCTCATCGTGGGAATGAATGTCACGGTAATGTTGGGATATTAATTATGTACTTTAATTTTATTTTTTTATTTTTTTTTTTTTGGGGGGCTAGGCTAATATGAGTGTAAAGCAAACATTTCATAACTTTGAAAAACAAGAATTGTGTGCAGAACTTTTTTCCAATACACAAAGGATCAAAATTATACATATTCACATATATAGTGGTCGTAGCAACATGCTCTGGGGCTGTTTTGCTGCCAGCAGTACTGACAGGTACATTGCACAAAGTGGATAAAACAATAAATAAGGTCTACCTCCAAATTTTTCCAACTTCAGCAAAACTGGACATAACTGAGTGTTCCAAACACACATCAAAACTTGTTTTAGAATGGTTAAAGTAGGCTAGCATTAGGTTTCTGGATTGACCTCGCCAACGCCCCAGCCTCACTACTATTGAAAATTTGTAGACTACATGTAAAATTCAGGTCTGTGCCAGGAAACCAACCGATTTTAATGAACTCTATCGAATGTGCCAAGAAGAGTGATTAAATATACATCCAGAATTATGCCACAAGCTTGTTGATGGCTCCCAAAAGCATCTGATTAAGGTACAACTTGCTAAGGGACATTTAACCAAATATTAGTGGGGATACGTATTTATTTGAGAGTGCATGTATACTTTTTAAACATGTTTGAATTCGAGTAAATCCAAAATAAACTCCAACTTGTGCAATTTTTAAGTAATTAAAGATATATGCTGTACAATCAATACAAAGACATTGCCAAACAGTACAAGTGCATCATGGTAAGACTGTGTCATGGCAACAACCAGCACCGAATTCCTGTGTGGATGCAGCAGGTCTGTATGGTCTTTTTTTAAAACAACGCTGACCTTGCAGAAGCACAGCCTCTTCAACGTGCTCCAGCTCCCAACTGAATACACCAGATCTCAACTACTGTCAAAGCTCAAACCACAGTTATTACCCAGCAATGTGCAGTAACTGTCAGCTTCCATTCCTATTTGTGCTAAAGCTGTACACAAAACCTGATGTAAAACCTTACCAAACAGCCCGAACAGGAAGCAAGAATAGAATAACTTATTAAAAGTTTAGCAACACGTTCAAATTAATATAAGAAAGCAAAAGAGATGAAGTTTTGGCCTAGGCTTGTGCCAGGTCTCCAGTGTTGCACAGCAGGAAAGGAGGCCCTGCGCCTATTGAGTGCCTGACCTCAGAGGACAGCCAAGCACTCAGCTCAAACAGCCCACAGTTACAGCTGTGCTTTCTGCACAAAACTGTTTTTCACACAAAATCTTAAATCCTTCAAGCACGTAAGCTGGAAAGTGTTTACATTCCTGTCAATATTTACATAGGGGTAATTTTACTTTGTGCTTTATGATGAGGAAATATATGGCAGACTGTTTTTCGTGCAGTTGTCACAAAATGATCTGAAATCACTGTAAATGCTGTCATGTCTATGAAGCACCTGCTGGGTTTTTGTTGGCTCAAAATGGTCATTTTGCTGGGATTACTACACATACAAGAATGACTGGTCCTCATATAACTGAGGCAAGGAGTCTGTGTTACCTGACTTTAGAGGAGTCTGCACATTTGATTTTTTTTTTAAAGTGTATTTTAAGCTTTAGTACATTAAACAGCACCTACAAAAAAATGCTTATTTGCAGAAAAAAACCCTTAGATCAGAAAAACAAAGGAGGCTAAGGCAAGCCAGATTACATTAATTTCATGACACACAGTTGCTATTTTTGACAGCTGTACCTTCACCCTTTGATACCAAGAACTTTCCATTACGATCTAACAGAGTTTACAGTATAACCCAAGTAAACTACAAGTGTGTCACAGAAGCCACAAGCAAGGTAGACATTAACAGTACAGCTGTTCTGGTGGCAGCTGCTGAACAGGACTTTGTCATCTTTGCTCAAGAAATGTCCCAGCGAAGCCAAAGTTCGAAGTTCCTCTTCGGTCACATCTAGGGAGGCCCACTATAAACAAGCTGATAACACTGGGTGGGCAAGTTCCTTTGCATTTCACACTGTCATGTCCCCCATGTGAGATGACAGCACATTGTTTGTGTACACTTTTTCCTCCGGCTTCATAAATTCCCAGGGAAAGCCTTCAGTTACAGCTTCCTCTCCATTGTTGCACTGTTTCAACAGCACCCATCCCATTCCTACAATGTGGGCAAAGACCCAAAAAACATAATCTCACGGCTTAAAGCTGGTGCACTAGTCTGGATTGAAACAAATCTCTTATTTTTGTTTTTAGTCACAGATATTAAAAGTATGCAGGGGGACTAATTTCTCAACCCAGTGCAGTGACAAACTGTCAGTTCGAGTGACAGCTTGACTCCAACTCCAACACAGCGCTGCTTTATCCCCAGCAGGAGCGAGTTTTGTGGAGCACACCAGCTTCGTGGCACATTACAAACACCTGAAGAGTGTCGCTAGATGGCTAGACTTGTTGTTTTACATGAGACTGGGGTTTAAGTCGAACAGCTAGAAAGAAGCTACCAGGCAAAACCTAGAGGCTACAACAGAAACCTGACATTAGCATAAAACAACACATGTCACCACGCCTATAGTTAGACACAAAATTAGTTAATAGTAATAAACACCTGGTTGTTAAAAGGTCACACATCTGCGTGACACCAACAGCTTCATTGGGAGCCCAGCTGCCAGGAAAACAAACGTTCAAAGCGGTCTCTTACTGGCACAAGGAACCCCACGGCATTTCATTTCACGTACTTACCAGATAATCCATGTACTATCGCTGACCAGTCACCGCAGCACGAACTGGCTCTGTAGTAATTCCGTTTTTTGTTTTCTGTTTTCTTCAGTTAGTCGAAAATGTTACGGATTTTCACCGTAGGTCGCTTCGTATCCCCCGCCTTTCGACAGTCAAAGCAAAATAAAAACCAGCCCTTTTCGGAGGGTTTACAGGCAGAATGTAGCCGCCTTCTTCGCCACTGAACCAACTTTCAGTGCAGTACAGTCTCCGGTTGTTTCAGAAGACGAGGGTCGCCGGGTTGGTGAGTGTATTTCTCAACAAACAGCTCCTTCTTTCACCGGCGGACTTCCAGTTTTTATCACACAATATCAGTTGAGTGTTTGGTTGAGGAAACTGTTACGAAGCCTCCACGCTACGTCACGCACGTCGTTTTGCGCACGCATCGCGGTCACATGACCAAACACATGGGTCGTCTATTTTCACTGTGAGGCTGAATGTCGCTAAGTTGGCCTTTTGTTTCTTTATTATTATTTAATTTTAAGTAGATTTCAAAGATGATTTCTGTTTATGTTTTCACTCCGAATCATATGATTTAATAGTAAATAATCCCCTGACACTGAAGATGAATAGATTTTCTCACATCCTAATCTGCGTTACACGCCAAAGTAAGGACTATGAACTATACAGAGAGCTATAGATTATTAAATCATTACGTAACATTAAACATTTGTCTCACATGTCCTTTTCAAAGGAAGAGGACAATTCTGGCAGCATCGAGCATGGAATATTAATGTCATGTCAACTGGAATAAAAAAACATCCTGTACTTATTTACATCAAGGGCGTAGATTTGGTTTTGGCATTGGTGGGGACGGATGATTCAACCACCGAACCCTGCCCTGTTTCTCCCCCCTTTTTGTCTTTGCTTCTTGATAAAAAGAAGGAGAAATATACTTGTCTACATATGCTATTCTACATGCTTTTAAACCATTTAAAATTACAATTCATAGTTTTATATGTGAATTATAAAATGTTAAATTACTATTAAACAAATGACTAAGTATTTTAGACTTTAGTTTACTTCAGCCATATTCCATATAAATCAGGTATCATACAAAAATAAAAACAGCTTCAAATACAGTCATGACAATAAAAGAATATGACTTTAAGGACTTAAGAACATTACTTCAGTTATAGTACACCAACATCTCTTATACATTAGCACTAAGGGAACACTGAATGACCTGGTGGGTTTTGTCCATAAAACTACTCATCTAAGATTACCACAAAATTATTATTATGTGCTTGATGTGCCTCACCTTTGGCCCTGGCTCTTCCCCTCTGACTGCACTAGGACATATTGCCACTTGATAAAATAACACATTGATTCGTGCCATATAAAAAGTGAGACTTGTCAATTCAGATTCTTTGTCAAATGTACACTAATGAATCAATTTACATCAGCAGCCTAACAATTGTCATGATAATAAATACTAGTTAATCTATAGCACCAAATCATCAGTCAGTCACCTGTGACCTTGCCTCTTCACCTCTGTCCGAGCTACAACATGGCAGAGCTGCCTCTGTCACCTGAGAAATAACAGTGAGACATTCCAAATACATGTAGTCACACATGTGCTTCAAATACAGTAATGAACCCCCAAGTCATCATCCAATTTCACCTGTGATCTTGTATCACCATTACTCTCTGAGCTTTGTGTTGGTTCTTCTGTCACCTGACAAATAGCACATACATGACAATAAGAATAAAATAGCTGCTTCAGTGTTTCTGTCAATTTGTGCAGATCTTGACTCATCAGTAATGTTTGTAGGGTGAGTGCATTTTTAAAACAATTTGTGCAAACTGCACTACAAGGTGGAATATTTGCAAAATCATGACTACCTCATGATATATTGTCTCAAAAATCAACCCTATGTATATGTCAGTGCCATTAGGATGAAATTATTGTGTCACCAACATTTTAACGTTAGACATAATTTTAACAGCCTCTGTAAACTAATATCCTGGTTTGCTCGAGGCTGCCGTTTTCTCTGACACTTTCAATCAAAATTAGAAATGCTACTCTGGGAGACTGAGATAACTAATAGTGCTGCCTGTTGTGCAGTTAGTTTCCAAAACACGTTATTCATGGTTACATACAATTTTGGACTCATGTGGGCCAAAGCCTAGCATAGCCTGTAACGTTATTATGACGGACACATTTTATGAGTGAGCTTGACTTTAAGTGACTTACAGGTTTCTTTGAAAAATACTTTCTTATATCCAGGTTCTTCCTTTTTGCTGCCATCCTCCTCTCCTCCTTGCAGGTCCTCGCAGCGCAGGCTTGCCGCTGCTAAAACTAAACAGAGCTCCCTGAAAGGCACAGCCAATCACATTGGCCATATTTGTCACATGAGGTAGGACTCCAGTAGAGAACGTAATTTAAATCTTTCTGCACCGCTGGGTGAATGAGACGTTGACAGATCGTTTTTTTTTTCTCTCTTTCTATCGGGTTTGTTTTTCTTTACTCGAAGAGATCAAATTATTGGTGGGGACAATTCAGTAATCGCTGGATACTGGTGGGGACATGTCCCTTCCGTCCATGCCAAATCTACGCCCTTGATTTACATTCAACCAGATTACTGGTGTTCACGCAGATCTAACACATCTTTCAGCTTCAGCTGCAGTTTTCTACAATGTTATCGAGCTTTCGAGCAGACTAAAACAAACTCTGTCATAATATAGCACACTATGCATAATGAATGAGAAGAGATCACATGATAAGCATACATCAGAGTGAAAGACTGGTTCCTAAACGTGGCTATTAATCCGAAGAAGGTGGTTAGAAGAAAGAATGCATATGCAGGTGCATAACAGCTTTCACGCAAAGGAAATCGAACTTAAGATCAAGAAGCCTCAGAGTATTGCTAGCTACCACTATGGCACCCTCCAGAACTATGCAAATATGGTTTCATCTCATCACCTTCCCCCAAAAGACTGCAAAGAAAACTATCCGTGGGCAAAAGTAGTAAGAACTATCTAGAGCAAAGCACGATTACAGCTCACGCAATGCAGTTATGTTATATCAATGTAAATTAAAAGTCTGCTTATATGATGGAAGCTGAATACTGTAGTTATTTATATCTCTGGAGACCACATCCTTCTTCAATATTTAATGTGATGTGCTATTAAGGAACCCTCCCTGAAGTCAGTAAAGTAAGGTGAAATGGATGTCCCGTGGACAAGTCTGTAAGTTGTGGAAAAGTGGTAAGAAGAGTCCAAAGGAAAACATTGCTTTTGATCTCATCTGCAGAGAATTTCAAACATGTGTAAACGTATACGTGTCTACTAATGTTGTTTTTTTCTGGAATCCTGGCTCACTCAAATGTCAGTGGAGAGACCCCTGGTGGCCTGTAGGTATATAGTGGTTGAGATAACACAGCACCAGAAGTAAAGACCTTCAGGGCTTCCAAGGACACCTATCCATATCCACATCCAGGAGAGAAGCCCAGAATCACAAACCTTACATGGCTCAAAGCAGACTTACTCTACTACCTGAGCTCAGAGTGACCAAAAATCTAAATGTTGAACAAGCACTGCTTGTGAAGGACAATATAGAATAAGTCCGAGTTTTGAGTTCTCATTTTAAAATAAAAATACAACAAACTGGGGAGGGTATTAGATTTCCATACCTTATGTGAGGCTTATGTGTCAATTTTAGTGATTTTTAGCCACTTATGAAAGACATGTACTGTCAGTTCACACCATATTTTCTTATCGACCCATGCATGCATCCATCCATCTCTTTTCTCAAAATTTTAAAAACATTCTAGAAAAAGACAAGAAAACTCTGTGCCAGATGAACCAAACGCTGATTCGGTTCATCTGGATGTCGTGTCGTCTGTGAAAAGGTGAAAAAGTAAATGCTGGCATTTTATTTTCTTTCTGGTAAATGCCATCATATTCATCAGCATCTGCAAAGCTTGTGGATTGGGTGACTGTTTTGATGGATATAACATCAGACATGATATCTTTCACTTGAATGTAATTTAAAAAATCTTTTCCTGCTTTCTTCACATGCTTTGGGTAACTGTCAGACTTTAGAAAAGTGTCCTGCAGAGGCAGTCCAAATATGAGGGACAGAGTCAAAATGTGGGAAAGAAGAGCAAGTGATAAAAATGCTGTG
Organism: Oreochromis aureus; assembly: GCF_013358895.1. Lineage (NCBI taxonomy): Eukaryota > Metazoa > Chordata > Actinopteri > Cichliformes > Cichlidae > Oreochromis > Oreochromis aureus. Next base: position 11,709,076 of record NC_052953.1, on the reverse strand, counting down.
TAGTCCCACATAAACCAGGGCGTATGATTAACTTAAACTACAAAAACCTCTATAATTGTGTGGATGCTGGAGGCATCCACACTATTGAGTTCCTGTTTCTCTTTATTCTTTATTCTACTTTATTATTATTATTCTAGTTGCCACTTTTGCACTTTTTTTGGCACTTAACTACTTCAACAATTTTCAGCCGATTTTCACCGTTCAAATTTTAAACTATTCTGCTATTTCTGCTAATGTGCGCTATGACTTTTGGTATTTTCTGCTCTTATACTTTTTAAAATATTAAGCTTTTTTCCTTTAATTTGTCCCATTGAAATGAATGGGAAACTTCCACAATTCTGCTAAAACTTGCTTGTTTTTGAAACTTAACTACTTTATCATACTTTCGCCTAGAACAACCATTCAAATTTTAAAATGTTCACAAATTATTGGGCTATTCATGAATGATTCAGCTTTTTTTCATATCTGTTACCGTTTTCATCTTATCCCTCTTTAAGTTTTGAGTTTCATTTTTGTGATTTTCACAAAATACATGCGTTGTTATGGTTGCTATGCACTTGGCTTTCAGTGTGCCACTGAAAGTTTTGCAGTCTTCTCTTCATGTCCGAACAACTTCTTGGTACTTGCTCAATCTTCACTCCACTTCCACAATTTATACATCAAAACGTAGGTATTTTTGCTGGCTTTCAGAAAATGTTACTATCATTGTTGTGGGATTTATAGAATTTTGGCAAATCTCCTCAGACCAACACAGAGTCTGGAAACTCTCCATAGAAAGTCAATGGAGAGTTTGTTCAAAATCACCGCTGGATTTCTGTAATTAGAGGCATATTCGAATCGTCATATCTCCCTAACAAAGCGACGTTAAGACATGAGGCTTGTGCCAATATATCTTCAGACACTCCTGACGCTCACAGTGTAGGATTTTTTTTCTCACCTATTACCATTTGGCCATGAATTGGGTTTGTTTGAGGGTAGGAAATTTGTCCCTCGCTCAGATTTCTTCAGCTTTCAAACCTGGAAATTAACCACTTTTTTTCTCTCGTCATATCTTTTGATAGATTTCCACAAAGACCTGAAAATTTCCATGACTGTTCACCAAAGCCTGCTGTCTCTTACGGTGAAAGAATTATATCGATACTCCAAATACATTTAGAGTTAGAAAGCATTGTTTGAGGGCAGGTCAAGGCAGTTTTTGCTTCGCCTCTACTCTGTTATGGTGCATTACAAGTCAAATATCTTTAATAATTCATATTTTAATGATAAATTGTTAACACTTGAAGATTCCCCATCTCTTCTGAACAAAACGGTGTAAGAATGACCGTTCTAGCCCCTCACGGTTAGGAAATTATGGCCATTTGTTTGAGAGGAATCCTCACTATGAGAAATACACTGCAGAAATCCTGTCTCTCTCTGTGCTGAGTGTGTAAAAACGGCTGCACCTGTTTTGGCGGGAAAAAGTACACAGCCTCTCTGATTGGTGGATTCAAATTTAGCAGCTCCCAGGCTGCTTGACTGACCTAGAAACTTGCTTGTCTCTCCTGTGTGTGTGTGTGTGTGTGTGTGTGTGTGACAGAGAGAGAGAGAAAGGGAGGCGAGAGAGTTTTTATGGGAGCATCTTATTATATGATTTCAATTCAATATATTTAGACTGGTTGACTGAATTTGATCCTGTGTGTGTCTCTCTGTGCATGTGTGTTTCCATATGTGTCCATATTTGTGATTGTGTCACTGTTATACTTTTTTTGCTGATTTTTTCATTTAACAATTACATTTGAGGGACCCTTAGCATGTTCAGGATTCTTTCAGCTGTCCATTTTGCTTTTCTTTTTAAGTTATTACTATTGTGTTGAGTCATAGCATTTCTGCTGCTTTTCAGTATTTGTGCTAAATACAGCATTTCTGCAAAATCATACTATGTCTGCTATTTTATGAGATTTGTGCTAAATACAGCATTTCTGCTAAATCATACTCTTTCTGCTATTTCATAAGATTTGTGCTAAATATAGTGTTTCTGCTATTTCTGCCAAATTTAGTATTTTTGATTAATTAGGGTTTTTCTACCAAATCATAGTACAGTTTTACTGCTTTTTATAGGATTTTATAGGATATTTATATTGCTTAATATAGTATTTCTGCTTTTTATAGGATTTGTGCTTAATATAGTTTTTCTAAAAATGTAGTATTTATGCTTAATCATACTATTTGTATATATTTCTGCCAGGTCCCCAGGCAGCTAATCCTCTGTGAGGACTGATACATACAAATACATATCAGGGCCTGCACGGCTTCCCAGCCAGCCAATCATATCTGGGGTCTGCCCTTTCTTCTCTCGTCATATCTCAGCGACAGATGTACAAAGAGCAATGCAAATCACAGTCAAAGTACACCAAAGTACGCTGATTCACCCAGTACAAGAATTATGCTTCTAGTCCACCGAGTTTTTGAGTTACACGACGTTTTGTAACTGCAAAAAGCGGCGTTTTTCGCCTCACCGCAATCTGATTCTGACTGCTCATCACCCTGTTTTCCAGGCGCTTGCTCTCTTTCCCAGTGGCGCAGTTGGTAATGACACAGGTCTGCAACCCAAAGGTCGTGGGTTCAATTACACCTTGGGCAACATGTGTTTTTTCCTACAAATTAATACACTATCACAGACCACTAATTCATATTCATCATTTATTACAATTCTGCAACCTTTTATGATTTTAGCAGCTTTTGTAATATGGACCTCAGATTCTTGTTAACACTCCATGGCACAAATACTGTTCCCTTTAGGCTCTGTGTGTGTGTGTGTGTGTGTGTGTGTGTGTGTGTGTGTGTGTGTGTGTGTGTGTGAGAGAGAGAGAGAGAGCGAGAGAGAGCCTTTTGATGGGAGCATCTTATTATATCACTTAAATTCAATATATTTAGACTGGTTGACTGAATTTGGTCCTGTGTGTGTCTCTCTGTGCATGTGTGTTTCCATATGTGCCCATATTTGTGATTGTGTGACTGTTATACTTTTTTTGATTTTGATTTTTTTTTTTTCAATTAACAATTAGATTTGAGGGACCCTTAGCATGTTCAGGATTTTTCCAGCTGTCCATTTTGCTTTTCCAATTTTTCTATAAGTTATTATTGTTGTGCTAAGTCATAGCATTTCTGCTGCTTTTCAGTATTTGTGCTAAATACAGGATTTCTGCTAAATCATACTATTTCTGCTATTTTATGAGATTTGTGCCAAATACAGCATTTCTGCTAAATCATATTATTTCTGCTATTTCATAAGATTTGTACTAAATATAGTGTTTCTGCCAAATATAGTATTTCTGCTTAATTATAGTATTTCTGCCATTTTATAGTATTTGTGCTAAAACATAGTATTTCTACTAAATGTAGTATTTATGCTTAATCATACTATTTGTATATATTTCTGCCAGGTCCCCAGGCAGCTAATCCTCTGTGAGGACTGATACATATAAAATTTACATATCAGGGCCTGCACGGCTTCCCAGCCAGCCAATCATATCTGAGGTCTGCCCTTTCTTCTCTCGTCATATCTCAGCAACAGATGTACAAAGAGCAATGCAAATCACAGTCAAAGTACACGAAAGTACGCTGATTCACCCAGTACAAGAATTATGCTTCTAGTCCACCTAGTTTTTGAGTTACACGACGTTTTGTAACTCCAAAAACAGCGTTTTTTCGCCTCTCACCGCAATCTGATTCTGACTGCTCATCACCCTGTTTTCCAGGCGCCGCTCTCTTTCCCAGTGGCGCAGTTGGTAATGACACAGGTCTGCAACCCAAAGGTCGTGGGTTCAATTACACCTTGGGCAACATGTTTTTTTTTCCCTACAAATTAATACACTATCACAGACCACTAATTCATATTCATCATTTATTACAATTCTGCAAACTTTTATGATTTTAGCAGCTTTTGTAATATGGACCTCAGATTCTTGTTAACACTCCATGGCACAAATACTCTTCCCTTTAGGCTCTGTGTATGTGTGTGTGTGTATCAATATTTCTCCCATTTTAAAGTATTACTCCTCCATAATTGTATTTCTGTTAAATCAAAGTACTTTTACTACGTCTTAGTACTTCTGCTCAATCATAGTATTTCTGCTAAATCATAGTATTTTGCCAAATTATGTTTTTTGTGCCAAATCATAACATTTGTGTTATGTTATAGTATTACTACTAAGTGGAGGAATTTCTGTCATGTTACAGTGTATGTGCTGATTACAGTATTGCTGCTAAATCATAGTATTTCTACTATATTATATTTTTCTTTCTAAATATAGCATTTCTGCTATATAATTGTATTACTGCTATGTTATAATATTTGTGCTAAACCAGAGTATTTCTGCTGAAACATAGTATTTCTGCCGAATGATAGTATTTCTGTCAAATTACAGTATTTGTGCTAAAACATAGTATTATTTTTAAAAATTTCAATATTAATAGTAAATTACAGTGTCTCTAGTAAATCGCAGCATTTCTGCTATGTTGTACTGTTTTTCTAAATCATAGTATTTCTGTAATGTTTAAGAATGTTTGGCTAAATATATTCTTTCTGTTATCTTATACTATTTCTCCTAAATTCTTGTATTTTTGAGAAGTTATCGTGTTTCTGGTAAGTTACACTATTTCTGCTAAGTTCTGCTATGCTATTGTATTTCTGCCAAGTATTATGTTTCCTCTAAGATATTGCAGTTCTGCTAAGTTACTACATTTTAGCAAAGTTCCTTTGCTTCTGCAAAGTTTTTACAAATTCTGCAACTTTTCAGCTTTTTCTGCTAGTTTCAGCAGAAAGCTTCAGCATTACAGCATCCACACTGCATTTTCGCAGGAAATGCAAATTTTTCTAGTTTGTTTTATTATAAGGCCATTCACTAAAATTGTATTCCTTTCATTTCATGTTGAGTGAATTAAAAAGTGACTGAGTTGTGACACAAATGCACACTTTAAAAAACATTCCCTTATTTTTGCCACTTATTATTAAGAACCCCCCCCCCCCCGATGTTTAGTCGTTTTCATTGATGTTATTTGTACAAATAGCACTTTGGGTAATGTAAAGAATTCACAAGCTTTCACTGAGAAACAAAACAAGAAAAAGCCACTTGGGGGCAGTGTCTACCAAGTAAAGTGGATTTAAGGACGTCCTTGTGCAGTGCACCTCTTTCCCAAGGAAATGCTTACCTGCTGTATGTAACACCATTTAAACAGAGCTTTTCAGCTTTTATTCAATTTTGAATCGATAAACAGTATTTGGGCTGGAAAGTGGAGCGACCACCTGTAACAATTTTCTGATACTAGAAATATAAGTTCAATAATCGCGTTATTAATCATCAGAATAATTGATAATGGAGTCATGTTTAGTCTCTCCCACACTGTCTATGTGTCCTTTATAGGTGGCTATGTTGAAGCATGCAGGGTTATCAGTGGAGAAAACAGAGGAAATTTTACCATTTATGTCTCGGTTAAATTATCCAAAGACTTATTGTATTTTTTGTAGTTTATTAACTTATAAGTTAGACATTAAACTGACTTAAAATACACATAAGTAGTTTCCCCATTCAGCCTTTAACTGAAAGTATGAATGTTTAGAATGCGAACAAAGTCAGGATGATATCAGTATTTTGCTGGCATTACTTTTGACTGAGAAACCACCGAAATCCGATCCCGACTTCTAATCTGATATCCGAACATCATTTGCGGTCTTATCTCAGACTAGCGAGTCTTGCTGTGTGTAAATATTTGCCATTTGCTTTGATAAGTCTGTAAAATTTTAAGCACTGGAAAATTCAATGACTCCTCGGTTTGTTCTCGATTGTAGCTACTATTAATGACAGTGAAGTTAATTCCTCAAAATTTTGAGAAATAAGTAAACCTTATAGTTTTGTTGGGAACAATTTGTATTTACAATCACTGACAATAAGATACAGCTTAAGCTGTATGCCATAAAAACATGAAAAACTAAGACTCCTGCTGTGTTTTCATATACAGAAATGGATCAAAGTTCTTATGAAATGTAAATTGATGCAGGAGAATGACCCCTTTCTTCTTCGTGCCCTTGCGCTGCACTGTTAATTAGTAACTAGAGTCAACATCATCAACAGTCAGGCCTTTAAAAAATGTACCTGGTTAAAGTTTTCACAGGTTAATCATTATGTATAATCTTAATTTGAAGTAATTATGCAGTGAAGTAGCTCTGGGATTTGATGCCTTTAATAGACATTACATTACCTGGAATTTGTAGACTGCATTTAAAGCGTTATAACTGTATGAAACGCCTCTTATTCACTAACACAATATGTAAAACTCCTGACGGTGACCTCAGCACATACTTTAAGCCTTAAATCATGTGCTGAGGCATCATCTTATCAGCTGTTATGTCTCTGCCGTTGCTCCCCGCAGGCGCATCGGTTTGTTTCCGATTGGAATCAATCAGTCATCGAGTCTAGAGAAACTCGCAGCGCTCACGGCCGGTTGATTTGTGTCGTCTGGGCGGATCGCGGCGTGCTGTTGCTCCGCCCTCGATTATTCAGCCTGGTTGACGTGCGGTTGCTGCGCAGCTTGTGAAGACAGAAGCGTACGACAGGGATCGGAGGGTGACTGCTGGAGCACAGATTAGTGTTGTTGTGGAGAGGGGAGAAAAAAACATTAATTCAGGTTCGCACGCTGCAGGATTACAAACATCCCAGTGCTTTTTGGCCAACACAGAGGACCACTCTGAGAGCATCTGCTTGAAGACGCTGTTGTAGAAGTTTGTGCTCTGAGTTTTGAGAGTAGTTACTGTTGGGCTGACCGAGCTAGCCCGGCTGCCCGCTGTGCCTTCCTCTGTCCCGGCCAGCCAGCCGTAAGTGAGCCCGCTGTCCTGCTCTCCTTCCAGCTGTGGTGAATCATGGCGCTCAGAGCCAGAGCGCTGTACGACTTCAACTCTGAAAACCCCGGAGAGGTGTCCGTGAAGGAGAATGAGATCCTGACTGTGTACAGCGAAAAGGACATCGAGGGCTGGTTCGAAGGGGTGAACAGCAAAGGGGAAAGGGGACTGTTCCCCGCTTCGTACGTGGAGATCCTGCGGAACGATGCCGCCTCCACCACTGTCAACAACAACAGCTGCAACACATCTGGGGACGCTAACCCGGACTTTAGATACGCCAACATCCCATCCGGAGGTTTTGACGGCTCTTATAAACCTAAAGTTGAGAACTTTTCTAAACCATCTCCTCCTGGTTTCCCCGCTTTCTCACAACCGCTACAGCAGCAGCAGCAGCAGCACGGCTACCAGCAGCCCAGCCAAGGCAGCGATGATGACTGGGATGATGACTGGGATGACAGCTCTACTGTGGCAGATGAGCCAGGTACTGTAGGAGGACGGTACCATGACTATGAAGGCAATGGACCGTCCACTTACAGAGTGACGACATCATCAGTGCCACGAGGTAACGCTCAGCAAGCCAAGAGCTCTGCTACAGTGAGCAGGAACCTGAACAGGTTCTCGACCTTTGTGAAGTCAGGGGGAGAGGCGTTTGTGCTCGGAGAGGCGTCCGGCTTTGTGAAGGATGGGGATAAAATCTGCGTGGTGATGGGTAATTATGGTCCAGAGTGGCAAGAGAACCCTTACCCATTCAACTGTGCAATTGATGACCCCACTAAACAGACCAAGTTCAAGGGCATGAAAAGCTACATTTCCTATAAGCTGACACCCACCCACACACAGAACCCGGTGAACAGGAGGTATAAGCACTTTGACTGGCTGTATGCTCGGCTAGTGGAGAAGTTTCCCGTAATCTCGGTGCCACACATTCCAGAGAAGCAGGCCACGGGGCGCTTTGAGGAGGATTTTATCTCCAAGAGGAGGAAAGGCCTCATATGGTGGATGAACCACATGACCAGTCATCCTGTCCTGGCCAGGTGTGATGTTTTCCAGCACTTCCTCACGTGCAACAGCGCAGACGAGAAGGCCTGGAAGCAGGGGAAGAGGAAGGCAGAGAAGGACGAGATGGTCGGAGCCAACTTTTTCCTCACCATCAGCCCTCCGCCAGTTCCGTTAGACTTCCAGGAGGTGGAGAGCAAAATAGATGGATTCAAGACTTTTACTAAAAGAATGGACGACAGCACCTTGCAGCTCAATGCCACCGTCAGTGAGTTTGCGCGAAAGCAGATCAGTGGCTTCAAGAAGGAGTATCAAAAAGTAGGGATGTCATTTAAGGTCCTCAGTCAAGCCTTCGAAATCGACCAGCAGGTGTATTCTGCAGGACTCAACCAGGCAATCTCCTTCACCGGGGACACATTCGAAACCATCGGAGAATATTTCGCCGAGCAGCCCAACAAGGATCTCGACCCGATCATGGATTTGTTAGCTCTTTACCAAGGACATCTGGCAAACTACCCAGACATCATCCATGTCCAGAAAGGTAACCACAGTCATACACATTTACTAGATTTGTCCCCTCTGAGGAGCCTCAGTAGTCGGCTATTTTTTTTTACGTCTTTGGATTCTTGAGACATCAGAAGGGAATTATGATGATGATTATAATTGAATTCTATGCAGTAAGCATAAAGACCAAACTGAACTACAAAGGCAGAAAACTATCAGATACACACAATTCAAATTCAGAAGAACAGTAGAGGCCAAAATATTCAAATGTTTCATAATCCCAGTGAGCCACCCCATTTAAACTCACCACATATACACTTAAAGTAAAGCAATATGGCAACTGTGGGATCAATAAGACTTTAGTTTCAACCACAAGTTTGTCTGAGGTTTCAAAGTAGAGAAATAAGCATGTTTTCTTGCTGTGACAAGATAAACAGGGTAATTTTGTCTGAGGCATAGCTGCTCTTGTTAAACTGCAGTCAGGTTACTACACAGGCTGTGGCACTTTGCAAAACAAATAGCCGTTGTTTGCGTTTGGAAATTGGCTTACATGCTGCTGCCTCTGTTTGTCCCACCTGTTGAAATGATTGGGTGGAACTGTTCAGCCTATGTTTGAGTTTCCATTGCTGGTGAAGCATCACGTGTTAGCGGATGGAGAGAATGTCCTTCCAAGGTGAAGCCTCGTCAGTCTTTGCACAGATTAAGTAAATTGTTAGACTAATCTAGGCCACCCTCCTACAGTACCCTGGCCCAGCAATTGTTCATTGTGTGGCAAAATGTCACTCATGAGAGGATACACTGTTATACAAAAGGAACTGTGGAACTGCTCTCACAACCGCTGCCATATATGCAGTACAGTTAATGCAAGAGAAAAACAAAAAGCAAACCACACCTTTGGTCTGTAGGTCATACCTGACAGACTGCTTTCCGCCTTTGTAGTTACAAACTGAAAGTCCTGCCTCAAACAGTGCAATGTGGGACATGACAGAGGACATGAGCCAGTATGCACTCGCAGACTAATGCTTCTCATTCAAAGTATTTGTGCACAATCCCACTAAAAACATGTTACTTGTGCTTAATTGATAAGATAAAATTTTACAAAAGATGCTAAAAATGGCATTTTGCCAGTGCCACTGCCTGCGCCCCCAAAACCACCGGGTCCTTTCACTCCACAGTCGATGACAGAGAGTGAGGAAACAGGATGGATTGTGTAGTGGCTGCAGTGGGTTACAAATGTCACAGTCACTTCAAATCAAGATCACCACGTAGGCCACATACAGCTCCAAATAAGGCGACAGCCATTCACACAGTCTGGTGTGATAAGCCCAGCCCAATTCCAGAGATAAGATATTTGGAAGACCTTGCTGCAGGCACAATGTTGAGAAAAGATCAAGGAGTAGTACAAACACACAACGGCAGATGAAAAATAAAGCTGAAGGAAAAGATGCGATATGCAGGAGATTAAAGGAAGAGCATACTGAATCTAAAATTGCTTTGATCTCATCTTGTTCCTTTATTCTGAGTCCAGTTGAGCCAGTTTTTTGGGTTTTTTTTCCATATGAGCTTTCATTTCCTTGTAATTATTCTTTAAGCCAATAATCGATTTCAAACAAAACTACAAGTCTATTCCAGCTTATCAAACCTATTAGAGGCTGTAAACATTTATAATCCTACAAAGAAGAACAGTTGACATACTTACAGTGCATCCAGTATTTCCAAACATATGCTTGTTTATGACACCTGAATTGAAGCCTGTCACTCAGACTGCCTGAGGAGCATTAAATGCAAATATCTACTGCAAAGGTATTCATGCAGGTATCATCATATTCAGCCTGCAGTATATATTTATAATGTCTACTCACTTCAGTGTCTTTTATAATTTTCCATCATTTGACAACTGCTACTGCTGCAGTAAAACACTATAATTAAAAAGTTAAAAAAATCTATCTATCTATCTATCTATCTATCTATCTATCTATCTATCTATCTATCTATCTATCTATCTATCTATCTATCTATCTATCTATCTATCTATCTATCTATCTATCTATCTATCTATCTATCTACACACACACACACACAAAACTGAGCGCTTAGGTTTCACTGTCATATCACTGTTTGAAGACACAGCTGTGGGGCTGGGAATGTAAAGGTACACCAGCCACATACGTGCTCATCAGTAATACTCTTTAATAATGAGCGTTATTTTTCAATTTTTCATTTCCATCTATTGCTCGGTTTACAACCACCGTTACCACATGTTGAGGAAGTGTGATTCTTCTTTCCCGTTAGCCTCTCTCCACACCTGAAAAGAGGACTGACCACATCCTTTGTTGTGAGAAGCCAAACTGCACGTTTCTGGAGGAGAAGTGGCGCACAAGTGGCATCAGCTGGGATTGAAAGATAAAAAGTTAAAAGAGGATCTATATCATGTTAATTTCCTGTTTAGTGAAGTCTACAAATAAAAAATAGAGTAGCTTCACACGTTCAAAAATAATTCTGCGCTTTTGTGCAGCCCCTTCTCTTTGTCCTCTGTCTGAAGCAAAGCATTTGATCTCATTTCTACTTCCTTTAAAGCCTGCTTTCTTCTGATTGGCTGGCTTTTGTAAACAGAAGGTTAAAACACCTCATGGGTTTATCCACTGCGCTCACAGACGTTTATGCCTGGTATGTCCATATTAAGCAGAATTTCTGGTTCAGCAGGGGTAGCATGTTCACAGTCTGTTTGCAGTCTGGGGATGGCCTGTCTACCTGCAGAGAGCTGTGCTGTCAGATGGAGGCAGTATACAAAGTATATGGTGCAAACAGTCTGCAGTGTTATTGGTCCATCAGCCAGCCATGGAGAAGAGCAAAGTTATAGCATACAAGACGCTGAAGTAAACTCTGAAACTGAGTGTCTAGAACACGGTGAAGCCTGAGCTTATGTCACACAGGGATTATTTGAACACACGCTGACTCCATTATTTGAAATTTTAGACATATTTATGAGCATCCACATGATAACAGCTTAGGGAAATAATGACATGTAAACTTTAAATTGCACACAGAGACTCCCTTTTTGGAATTTTATCTCCAGAGGTGGTCTTGCACTGATATGATGGTTTCTATCTCTAAATAAAACATACCAAAGCAGCTGCCTCTCAGACTTTATCAATACCTGGATTCCATTTTTAGCCTCCTGTTCCTGTCTCACTGTGGCCAGAGACTCCAGACAAGTTTGAATGCAAGTGACTTGTGAAATGTGAGCTTTCCCACAGAGGGACATTGACCATCAGCCTATTGATCTCCATCTCCGCAGGGACCAGATTAGCTGTTAGAGTGCAGCCTGGCAGCAATAATGCTAGCCCACACTATTGACATCATATATGGCTTTGCTTTCCAAAGCTGTTTAGCTTTACTGTAATCTAATATTGACGCCCTAAGTATTATGTTGTTTCTAATAACTTGAACCTCTTGAGAGAAGAGAATGTTTATTGTCAGAAAGCTTATTGTTAGAAAGTTTATTGTTTAGGGTCTTACCATCCAGGATTAGAGGTGAGGACAATTTGTGTTGATTATCAAAGAATCTGCAGCTGTTTTTTAAGCAAAGTCATTACAATTCAAATGCTTTTGATCAGTTTAAATAACATCAAAAGAGAGGTAATATGAATATTAATATTTAACCAAAAAAAAAAAACAACTTTTGACTGCATATGTGTCAGTCTAAATTTGGTTTAGCTGCCATCAGTATGTAGAAGTGAAAGCACGCCTTTTTTTCTTGTGTGCTGACCTTCTGCGTTAGCCAAATTTAAACAGAAGACGCTTCTGCTGCTGAAAGTTCCTGTTCAGACAAAGCTTGGTGTGAAAAAAGTAATCTTGCAATTGGTGCTTCTTTGAGGAAAACACTTTCTGATTGCACAAAAGAGCACAACTTTATGCTCTGAGCTGTGCAGTCACAGTGATATAGGCAGTAATAAGTCAGTAAAAATGCTCAGACACCAAGTTGTCATAAAGTTTATGAAGGAGGAGTAGTAGTACTATAGATAACACATCATTGCATTTCGATATAAAGAGGAAGTTTACTGGTGCATGCTATCTATCTATTTTAAATCCCACAGACTGCTTGCAGAGCACTAATTCATTAAGGGAGAACCTAAAAGTTAAGTTGAACTGGTGAAGGCTTAATACTTTTTCTTTTGCCTCCTTATCCTTATTCGCATTTTTCTATTTATGCATTTCATTACCTCCTTAATTTTACCAGTTCAGCACATCCTTAAGATCAGTATTTTCTCTGCTCTCATTAGTTTTTATCACCACATGGTGTTATAAAACAATGGCAGGCGTGCAAAGGAAAGCATCGATTTACAAGGATGTCAGGCTTTCCTGCTGAGTCAGCCTTTCAGCGTGCACTCCTGTGCAAACTCTGCGGGTCTGTCCTGATATATTGTTATAGCCTATTTAAATGTCCTCTGATGCGCGAGTGGATGGCAGAGGTGACAGACTGATGAGATGGACATTGCAGCTGGTTGTGCAGGTCACAGGCTTGCTGTAGCTTGGTGTTGTGTAACTGGTGATTATATAAGACCTGAAACGGCTTCCTGCAACGAGCCCAGGAGGGCTGGGTGCCACCTCTGTGCGGGGAGGACTTCTGCACAAGCAAATATCAGGACTAACCTCATTCATCACTATCTGTGATGTTGGGTTTGTGCATCTATTAGTCTTTATGTATCTAGCAAATATAAAATAAGCTTCACCTCAAATATAATGAGTAGATATTAAGTGCTACAAGTTACACCAGGTAAAATGAGTCAATCATTAAAAACCTCAGAATTTCTTTCAATGTATCAACGTTTTTATGAAGCTTATTTGCTTCTTATAGTTGAATCTCAACCTTTCCTCTTTAACTTTTTCTTCAAAGCACTCGACCTGAGCTGTCTCTCTGATATACTCATATCTAATCCTGTCTATTCTGATCACGCCCAATGAAAACATATCATCTTATCCTTGGCCACCTCCAGCTCGGCCTCCTGTCCTGTTTATCAGTGCTGCCACCTCCAAACTATACACCACAGTAGCTCTCACTACCATTTCCCTCTTGCTGCAATCCTTCTGTCATGCATCACCCCTAATACTCGTCTCCACCCACTCCACCCTGCACGCACACTCTTCTTCATTTCTCTTGTGCACTGTCTGCTGCTCTGGATGGTTAACCCCAATTTGTGGTTGTACATATAGTGTATTTATTGGAACAAAAATAGTGAGCAGGGTGATCTTTCTTTAGTTATTTCTTCAACACTCGGTTTAGTTCTAAACTCTAATATTCAAATTGTATGTGATGTCTTAGTTCTCATTAGTTCTTATTTCTTACTTCTCCTTATGGCTTCTTTACCTTCCAGTTTTAAATAAGTAGCCAGTGTATGAGTGCTGGCAATAAAAAGACAGATTATGAGCAGTAATAATGAGTCACATGAAGACTGCTCAAGACTCCTTGAGACATGCATGGTTTTCCATTAATCTGATGGCATTTCAGCATGCCAGCCTCATGTCTGATTGAGCACCTGCTGACTTTTCTGTCTGAGTCGTGAAGCAATCACACTAAGACCTGATTTTTATTTCTGCGGGGAAGCTTTGTAGAGCCTACGATGTAACCTGAGTAAGTGGCCCACGTCGTCGCCAGCATTTATGCTTGTGCTGATACATTAAATGCAGATTGCCTCATGGTCATGTCCCAGTGTTTTATATGGGATGCCAGTCAGAGAAGGAAATGAAATTCCAGGTTTTTTCTCCTCCTGCATCCGGCTGCATCCACCCAACCTGACCTGACATTTAGTAGGTGGCAGAGTTAATGGGGTAGGGTTTCAGAGGGGTTTTGCACTGAAGAATAGACCCCCATTAAGTTGGACCTGCATAACATCTTCATATCATTTTTAATGCAGTATTAGCCTGAACTTCATACAGTCACATTTATAGACTTGTTGCATGACTGGGTCAAAGTTTATCAAGCCCAAATTTACCCAGCGTACCAACGTTATTTTAAGACCTATGAAGTTTGCAATGTTGCATCTCCCACACCTGAAAAAAAGCTTCTCTCTGTGATCAGCAGCTCTGTTTGTGCAACAGTTCTGCAAAACTTACTTGCAGCTGTGAAAATCATGTAGCTTTCCATATTACACTCTATTGACACCATATCCTCCGTGATCAAACTCTTGTCTTTTTCAAAGTCTCCATGGTAACAGTTATTCTGTCTTAATCCATTAGTGGGCTTTAAAAGAAAGGAAGCCGGAGACCTTTAAGGTGGAGGTAAACACCTTGAGGATTAATATTTCCTCTGTATGTTTCCGCCATCATGTCGTCCATCTGTCAAATTTTCAGTTTACTTATTTAAAATGTTTCAAAATTGAGATAATGACCTGAAATTTTGACCTATAGATTGCAAACGTTGTTTTTTTCAGTGGTGGAACCAAGCATCCATACTTTCAACATCTGTGGTTAACTTGATCTGTTTTTTTTCCCCATACCCCTTCACCTCTCTTTCTGTCATGTTCAGTCTGCTGTACATCACACTAATCTCAAAGATCTGGGTTAAACTTCAGCTGAAGGAACTATAGCCAGAAGGCAAACTGAGCAGATTTTGGTGAGGGGAAGGGCAACGAGTTGTCTTTTTTTGAGGGAGGATTTTCAACATTTTTTTTCTCAGTGTGATCAAGTATTTGGCCTTACAACTCGAGTCAAAGAAAAGAAACTTAATGGAAACAAAAAAAGGTGGTGACTTAGGTCAGTGTGCCCTTTGTGGTGTCACATTTCAGGAAACAAGTAGGCTGCCTCTGAGTTCTTGCTGAGTGCTGGTGACTCAGCTCATATAACGACAAAAAAAATTCCCATGACACAACAACACAGGAAGTTTTACATGCCTTAAGGCCACAAATCACACCTCCAGACTGCTCTGAGGCCAGGATTATAATTGGCCATGTCGTGCACACTATTTCACCCCTCTTGCTACATATCTTCAGTGTCAACACTCAGTAACTTCCACACAAAGTACGTCTTACACTGGTTTCCCACGTTTCAAAGCATGGGGCAAACCAGTGTTTTAGCAAGGCTCAATGAAACACTGGTTCAGGGCTAAGTTACTGTGTGAATAATTTAAGTGTTTGGTCCATCAAATGCCAGGAAATGTTGAAAAATTCCAAACACAGCATCATATTTTGTCCACTCAACAATCCATAGAAAACACAGGGAACAAGCAAGTCTTCTCAATCAGAGACCTGAACCACATTCGGCGATTTTTGACAGAAAACTCATTGTTTCAGCTGTAAATCTGATTTTATGCTGTTTAAAAGTCTAACCGAAACATTAGGGCTAAATTCTAAGAACCAGGAACCAAAAAATGATGTACACACACGTAACTTTCATGTTTACATCCTCACCAGTAGGTCCATGGTCTGTGGTTTTCCTGTTTGCTTCCAGCTGTGATATGTGACCATTTTTAAGTAGTGAGTTCAGAGAGAACATCATTTCCCACCACTTACTCGCCCCGTGCAGCTTAACATTAATTTCTCATGACATTCATTCCTTTCAGCTGGTCAGCAGTTTGATAAGTCATCAGCCACGAGGTCCTGTTGTTGTGACTCTGCTTTCCGCTCTCATTGAACCATCTGTCTGGAAAGCTGGAGGCTAATTGCCTATGTTTTGTCTCTTCTGACTGAAGGCTTGTTTTGTGGCACTGAAAAGGTAGTACTTTCTTGTAAAGGAAGTGTCAGTTAAGCATGAAATGCAGAAATGCAGGGCTGTAAACCATCATTTCTGGTGCTCTGATGCCACAAGACCCCACCACAGCGATGACAGAAAGTAGCTCTTTGTGCATGTGTGACAAACTTGAGCAGGCATTTGTGCAACTTTCAGTATGAGTATGATTCTGTGGATTTGTTGCAGTGGGTTTTCGTTAGGAGTTTAGTAAAGGTGCAATCTTAGTTTTTCACGCTTTACACGAATGCACAGCAAACATCCAACAGTTGAAGTCAAACAGTTATTAAAATGAGTGCACTTTAATCCTAAATAGCCCTGGTAGTTGGGAGAAACTGCCAGAAAAATCCCTTAAATGGTTCGAGGCTTTGAAATGACTTAATAGATATTTTTAGAGTTGTGCTCCTAAATATAGATACAGAGAGCCTGTCATGCTCATAAGTGTTCCCACTATTTTTGGTCAGTTTGATAAGTTAAAGGTTAAGCTTGACCAAATAAGAAAGGTCTCATGTTTCGTTTTTGTTTTTTGGGGGGTTTGTGCTAAAAAAAAGAAACATGCTTGTGGGTTTTGTTTTGTCTGGTTGTGTCTGGATGAGTTTTTTTTATCTTCACTGGGACACATATGTGTACACTGTATGCTAACAAAAATCTGGGACTTTCTGGATTTTTCTGTAAATAAAGAATTTGTACAGCAGTTGAACTCTTATTAGTTCAGAATAGTAGGAAAAATCAAGGTTAACACTGAAATTTCATTTCTTTTTTTCCATCTATCTTCTCATCCGATTCAGATGGGGTGGACCCTGGATACGTAACCCTCCTGTCACAGGGCTAACATAGACAACCATTATCACCAGTTAACTTAACAGACCTCCCTGCTGTGAAGTTGAAATACACGCTCTCTCTACATTTTATTTCTAGCAACACATTTGCTCACTGAGCAGCATATTACATCAACTAGCAATTATTGTTTTGCCATTGCTGAAGAATAAATAACTGCCCAAATATAGCAACACAGAGCCAGGCTACAGGTGTGGCCAATATCAGGTAGTGACAACAGCAACTTGGAACTTGGTGGAAAACCCATAGACGCTGCCATGACATCACCCTGTGATTCATCCTTTCTATTGTGACTATTAAAAGGGACACTAACTGTGGGTAGCAAACAAGAGGATTGAAATAAAATGCGCCTACCAGAGAAACTGAATAGCCAACTCCTTTGAGTGGTTTTTTTTAGAGTGTACACTCTCTAGGCACAGTCACCAAGCACAATCATCCCAACTCCACCTCTGGTCTGCACTTGTATTGTACATGAAGTCATTCATATGGTTGATCACTCTTTTTCATGCACACAGATGCTAACTGAGGTCAAATTTATAAGGAGTGGCACACTGTCCTGTCACGTGCTTTAACTCTGATTTTTCACTGAGGTAACCGTCATAGGGGAAGCACTGGACTTCCTTCTTGGGTACTTCTAGGGATCACGCTGCAGGAGTTCCCAGTCCTGTGGTTAAATGTGCTCAGGTGTGGCACACAGTGACTCAAAACGGACACACCCCTAACCTTGAATATATTTATTTAAAAAATATTACCCCAAGTGCTGATGTCACAGAGGTGAAAATTTGCTATAAATACTGAAACTACTTCCTTGTTCCAGGCTGTAAATATTCAAAGTTGGATATATAGTGGCCAGAAATTGGCATTTTGCAGTTCTGGTTTCCTCATGTTGAAATCAGTGGGTTTTGAGGTTATTTAGACACTTTCATATTTTGTTCTACAACACAAATAGGTCAGTAAATGCACCACGTGTTAATTTTGTACTGCAGGTTTAGTGGTGTGGGTGCTTTTCGTGGACTAGAAAACAGAAAATATTTATTAGTTTGATTAGAAAATAAATCTAAAATTCCTGTTTTTTTTAATCCCCCATACAGGAGCGCTGACAAAGGTGAAAGAGAGCCAAAAGCACGTGGAGGAGGGCAAAATGGACCGGGCACAGGCAGAAGGCATCAACGAGCGCTGCAACATCATCTCCTTCGCTACGCTGGCTGAGATCCAGCATTTCCATCAGATCCGCGTGCGAGACTTCAAGGCGCAGATGCAGCACTACCTACAGCAGCAGATCACCTTCTTCCAAAAGATCACGGGCAAGCTAGAAGAGGCTCTGCAGAAGTACGACAACGCGTAACGGATCGTTCGGCTCGATCCGTCGGTTTAGACCTCGCTGATAAATGGCCAAGCGCTCCCTTTGGCCAGCCTGCAGCATCTTGGCAAACAACAGCCAGTTCCTCACACACAAACACACACATATATACACAAACACAGACACACTGCTGATGCTGCTTATCCAGCAGAAAGGGACTTTAAAGGAGATTATGCTCCAGTAACAGCAAAATTTCAACCAAATCCAGGTTTCAGTGTATGTTGGGCCACATTTTCTTGGGCACTGGATGTCCTTGTTTAAGAGACGATGGGTACTTGGGAGTAGGGTTAATTAATTAAAAAAAAACACTCAAATTGTTTTAGATTTCTTGAGAATCAGTAAAAATGATGGCGCACCAGTTTGGTATGTGGGTGAATTAAATAACCTTGTATTCACTGCTGCCTACACATCTGGTGCGAGATTTCCTACATTAAGTGTTTTTAGCCTTAAAACTCTGGTTTGAACTGTTGAAGTGGCTGCCGCGTCGGTAGCAGTGGTGCTCTCGTGGCCAACACACTGCCTTCTGGAAACACTCGAGCCCTTCCTGCTACACTTCTTCTTGGACAAACAGGACAAAATGTTTACAGTCTCCTCACTGTCACCACTGTGTCGCTGTGCCTTCTGATCATGTATCTCTGGTTATTTTTGTTAATAGCTACTTCAAAGCTTTATATACTGATTGTGTAGAAATATATTGTATTTGTTATTATAAAGCTACAAATTTTGCAGTCTTTGTTGGGAAATGATATCAGATGATTATTTGAGGACTTGTTTCTTAACACTTGCAGTGTGACGACATCAGGATCAAAGATTACCTGCTCTGATAATGATCATGCTTTACTTACCTACACAGCAAGCTGATTTTAGGGGAGGAGGACGATGGACACATACTGTAACCATGCCAGATGCCGTTTTTCGGCCTTAGTTTTTGGGCGTAGTGTTCATAGGCAGGCTGTAAGGGGGTTCGGGGGTTCCTCACCTGTTTTAATAATGCAGTCCTTTTGATAGCACACTGATGTTTTTAACATTTACGATGCTGGCTGCATCATAAGGAGATTAATGTAGAAGCAGAGAGGCAAAAATAAATTCCTTCTTCACAGAAATTTTGTTTGGTCCTTTGCATTTCTCAAGTACTTGACAAAACTCAATCATTTAATCTTACTTGGTTAAAAGTCAGCAGATAATGGTGCATGTGCTGACAGTTAGCTGCCACGATCCTTCGTCGACAGACAGGTCAGACAAGTGTAATGTATCCGGCTTACCATTTCACAACAGCAAAATAACAAAGGGAGCGAACTGCACGGCTCCGTACGTTTCCTTGGCCGCGTCCCCGGAGGACCGCTGCTGTGTTTGTGTTTTATGCTAAGCTCCTGCTCAGCTCAGAGACAGATCTGCTGACAGCACAGGAGTCGGGCGGCCATATGGGAAAACTGGCCACTTTTAAAAGTGTCTGCAGCCGTGCCAGCAGCTGTGTCACTGTGCTCTACTGTAATTGCTCCCAGCAATAACATGTTCACAGTGTAATATTTGTTCATTAATATGTTTAGCAGCCAGCGGGTGGCGACTCCTCTGGTTGCAAAAAGACACGTGCTTTTATAGAAGTCTGTGGAAAAACAGCCCCCGCTTCCCTTTCTCTGTGTCAATTTTCTGATGAGCTGATGGGTTCAGCTGCTAGTTTCAGGTCACACTTGTGAAAACATGAAGTTCAAATTGCAAATTACGGTCTGTCCAAAGGGAACTACCTGCATGTTTGCTTAGCAAACTAAGGTTTGATAGTTGAAATCTGGTGACCAAAATCCACTTTGGGGTTGCGGAACGAGAGCATCCGACATAAAACTTTAGCAAATTAAACCCCTTGTGACTCGGAGCGGCCAAAAGTAGCTGCCTCGTTAGAGTTTGAATGGGGGATTATCCAGGGTGTGACTGCTGGCTAACAACTTTTCAGTTTCTGGTTTCGAGACCTCAAAATGATGGCGCTGAAAATGCTCAACAAATGCTTCATAATTGGACTTTAGTAACCAGTGGGCGACGTCCATCTTTGATACTGTTCATGACACATAAATGTCTAACTTCTGTCTACAAAGTGTTGAAACATTCTCTCAAAATGTACAGATATACTGGTGCTGTCAGCGTTAATCTCGTTAAAATGATGTTAACGCCATAACCGCATAAACGCGGCACAGATTTTTCTGCCAATTCAGTTCCGCCCCATTACCCCGCATCCATTCTGTACTGCTTATTCTTATCGGGGTCTTAGATGGTTGTATCGCAGCTACAAGACATTATCTAAAAGTTAGATTTATATTTAAAAAAAATTACGGTCATGGTGATAGATGAAAAATCAGAGGATCACTGAAGGTTTCTTCCTCACATAGTAGAATATCTTACCCAAATTTACAAGAGTCCTTATCAAGATACTGGTCATACTGAAGTAGAAATTACAACATGACTTCCTCTTCTGAGGTTTTGTGGTGATGCTTCAAAAAAATTGTAAAGACAATTCACTTCAAAGTGAGGGAGAAAATGACGTGTGGGAGCACTCGCCTTCTCTTTTCCTGTTTTCTTTAGTTTCTGTTGAAATCGCTTTCCTCTCCAGCACAAACTCAACAAGATCCGTTCAGCTTTTGGAAAGCTCATCCTTCAGGCGCTCTGTCAGTCTGCCAATGCCTGAGGAAATGGGTGCTCCTGTTTTTACATTTGTGTTCTGGCTGGCCTGAAGCTTTGGGGTTTCTGAGTGTGTAAAACTCATAAATATTAGGCAAAAGAGGTTTGTTGAGTAAGCTTAAGCACTGCTACTCTTTTTACCTGTGATTGTGAAAAGTACAAACTGGCATGATTTTAAAATCCTCCGTACACACACACTTATCGTCACACGATTGTATCGTGTATTTGCAAGAGTGTGTCGTTGTCTAATGTCATCGTAAAGTGTGCAAATGTGATCTGAAGAAAAGGGTTGGTGGTGCTGGTGGGCGGTGACGGTGTTTTGCTCACCACAGTCTAGCCACTGCAGGAAACAAACAGCTCTTAACTGACACTTGGATTGCTTGTGAGACAGAACAGTGTCAGCAGCTGGCCACATTCCACAGAGAAAAAAACATCAAGTGTGCAAAACCAACAACAAGCAGAGCAGCGCCGGAAATACCGGCCGGGGGGTTAAGGGGTTACAGCACAGCATGGTGCAAGCGTAAATGCTGGTGAGTGAAAAACACGGAGCAAGAGTCGCAGCATTTCAGCACTAATGAAAAACATCATGTGTCCGAAATAAGTTAGCACTGCTCCTCTGAGACTTGGCTGTCTTCCTTTTGGATTTGCAGTGGATCTCTGGAATTCGCAGAATGTAACCCCAAAAATATTCGGCACCCTTTCCAGCTGCTCTCACACAAGGAGAAAAGTAATACTTAGATAGCATGTTTTCACCTTTACCATCAGCGAACAGCTGTTTTCACCTTTTTAAATGTATTTTTAATAAGAAACAATATTACTCTGTCATATTTTTAGTAATACTGACAGGAGGAAGAGCACCAGTTAAGTAAAAGGCATTTCTCCTGCATATGAGCCGGCACCGGCGCTGCATTTAACCACATTAATTTCATTAAAACTGAATCAGTGTCTCGAGGTCCTTGCCTGTGCAAATTTTATCTTTCAATATTCAGGTCAGATTCTACTGATTCAACTGGGACAAAAAAACACTGAAACACAACCCTTGTCAATGAGTCCTCTATAGCTGGAACCTGCCCCAAAAACCTGTGCAACGCTTCACATCTGCTACTCTTAACTCCTACGAACTGAATGGATCACCTTCCTCTTGAAAACTCTTGCACTCATATGACATAATTTCACCCTGAGTGCCATTGTGAGTTTGACCCTGGCTTCCTCTTATTGCTCCAGCTCATTAAAGGTTTCCAAAAATTACATTATAATACCAGGAAATGCCCTAAGGCAAACCGCAATGATTTCATCCCTCATATTTCTTCTTGTGATATTGCAGAATTCAAAGAGGAAGAACAAACTCAAACACAGGATTTCTGTTAAAGGAAATGGCTTGTTTCAAATGGCAGTACAATATTTCAAGCTAAGGTGCGACTTTGAAATAACAGAACGTGTTGTTCCTGCGTGCCTGTTGAAACTGCTTTTGTGGCTTCAGTTGTTTCCGTAACGTATGATCTCATCCGTGTAATCCAGGACCGTGCGCTTGTACTTGGCAAAAGGTTTCTGGTATAATTTCAACTTCTTCAAATGTGCACAGAGAACAGGACAACGTGTAAAGAGTTTAACACTAACAAATCCTTACAGGATATTAAATAGTTTTATTGTCTTCATCAGGTGAATTAGTTCAGTTTAACTTGGTTTAAAGCTACACGACCATAAACCCAACCCATCCTTGTGGGTGTCTCATTAACTGCCATGATTGTACAGTTGTGTGAAAAATGTAGTATAACCCGTGAGTCAGTAGCTTGTAGAACCTGCTTTAGCAGCAATAAATTGAAGCTAATATTTTCTCTATATTTTCTGGATATTTTTGACCCACTCAGCTTTACACACTTCCTTCAGTTCATTTAGGGTTGTGATCAATTGTTTATGCACAGCTCTCTTGAGGTCCCACCACATCATTTCAGTCAAGCTGAGGTCTGGTTTCTGACTGGGCCATTTCAACATGTTGGCTGAAAAAGAAAAGAATCATCCTGCCGGGCATTCCTCGGAGCATTTGGGAAAGTTGTCCTGTTGGATGACCCAATTTCAGCCAAGATTTAGCTGTCGGACAGATGGCCTCACTTTTGACTCTGGAATATTTTGGTATGCAGAGTTCATTGTCTACTAAATGGCTGCAAAAAAACAGTCTAAATATCCTCCATTCACCGCCGTGTTTGACAGTTGGTTTGAGGTGTTTGTGCTGATATGCTGTGTTTGGTTTTCACTAAACACAGCACTGTCCATTATGGTAAAGCATCTAGACTTTGTTGTGGTCTGTCCAAAGGACATTGTTCCAGAGGTCTTGTGCTTTGCTCAGATGCAACTTCGCAAACCCAACAGTTTTGCCATGCTCTTTTTAGAGAGTAGGGGCTTTCTCCTGATAGCCCGTCTAAGCAAGCCATATGTGTTCAGTCTTTTGCTTTGCATGCTTTTAGAGTTGGATCCTAACTCTTCAAGTATATCACTACAAACACCTCATCAATAAGCAGTTCTAGCCACTAGCTTATGTGATTTTCCCAAAATACGAAACCACTTTTCTTAATAGCCAGAGTAGAATTTATGCCATGAAAATGATATAAAAGATATAAATTCTCCAAGTGTGCATAGAGAAAGAAATACACATAGATAGAAAAGATCCTGCACACTTCAGTGTTTCCTCAGGCTTGACTCCATCAGGTGTAATGCAGTCAATTTTACCTGCTTGAAAATGATAATCTCATTTCAGAAATTTCAGCTCTGTAAATTTTATTGCTTATAAAATCGTGAATCGCGTGTCTGCATCATCCTCAATCTTCTCTGCCTGCATAGCTGAACATCTTTCTTTCCTGTAGAGTTCATGCCTTTGGAATGTGAGGTGTTTGCTTGTACTCAGCATATTCTAGCTGGAGGGGGGGGATTCGAGCTGGATCTGTTTTCAGTTACTGGTCTTTGATCTGACACAGAGGGGAGATCCTGTCCTGACACAGCTGGCAGACTCAGGTGCAAAGGCGATATCAAGCACCCAACCTCGAGGATAAACCGATTCTCTTTCTCCAGGGAAAAACAGACAACCACTCCTCCCAGCACAGGATTCACATCACAGTCTCAGTGGAACAATTGCTACATGAAAAACTGTGAATGAAGATCAAAGAAGCATGTTTCATGTTCACCTGGGAGTTCTTTTTTCTCTGTTAAACTGAACCCTAAGTGTATAGACTTCAACACCTCTGCTGTTTCTCACAAAAATAAAAGCAAAACCATCCACATTTGTTATTTTTATTCACTTATTGCATATTCATTCTTTGCTGTCAGTGTCTCGTGAGACGTGGTGTCATCGCTCAGCAGGACAGGTTGGTAAGTAGGGTTATTCCCACAGCTTTAAAGATCTGAAGGTAGATGGCAGGATGACGTATAACTTGTTCCCTTTAAACAAACACTACATCTGAATACCGTCCTGTTTTGCTCATCGTGCAACGTGCCTGGAATATTTACACCCTGTCGTATTTTTGAAAGAAAACGAAAGCACCTCATTTTTATGAAAACAGTTTGAGAGTACAGGATGAGCTATTGGTGTGAATGATTAATGAGGTGTTAATTAAGTCTAACAAGCGCTTGTGTTACTCCCAGGAGCCTGATTGTTTAGCCCACAGGGATACTGCTCACATACTTGAACTCAGAGAACGCTGGCGGAATAAACCAAAGGAATTTTCTGATTTTAATTAAAGTCTTTATCTTCCCAACTTCTTCCCAATCAAGCTGACAGTAGAAAATGTTTCTCTTCTTTGTTTATCTATTACGGTTAACTCTACAAGTAGAGTTGTGCGTGCTTAGAGATTTTCGTGGTTTAATGTTATTTTGGTGTTTTAATGTTACTTTGCTCAAATCCAATACAAGCAGTTCTTATTTGTGCAGGAAGTGTGATTAGACAAACATGCCGGT
Organism: Oreochromis aureus; assembly: GCF_013358895.1. Taxonomy (NCBI): domain Eukaryota; kingdom Metazoa; phylum Chordata; class Actinopteri; order Cichliformes; family Cichlidae; genus Oreochromis; species Oreochromis aureus. The sequence goes on along the minus strand of NC_052953.1, from coordinate 11,684,174 downwards.
CTGGTCAGCAGCTCCCATGAGATCATCCACTGACCTCAGCAACAAGCAGCACCCTGCCCACTGCTGGGGCGAGGCTAGTTCTCCTGGAAAAGGCTCAGATTTGCAACACCCTGCTTATAAAACATTATTGTAGGCTAAAAATCGCATTTCCTGTTTCTAAATCTTTCACTGTTCCTAATCTGATTTGGAATGAACACAGTATAGTTTCTGTAGGTGGCTATGGTCTGAAATGGCACAAGAAGCACAACAAAATATTTCATTTTTGGGTTTGTTTAGTACTGGTATCATGAAATGAACAGGCACACCCACTGGAAAATGTCCAAATACTACATGCTAAAAAGACTTAAAGAGACCAGCTTGTAGAATTATTTTCTGAGGTGCTCTTTTTCTCTTTCCTAGGACAGAAAAAAGTCACCAACTCCTGATATTGTTTGGAGAAACATGTTAAGACACTCATGTAACACACAGCAGGACATGATGCACTTTAGATCTGTTCTTGCTACTGGAAATATTGTGTTTGGTTTAAGCAATGGAGGCGCCCGCATAGTGCACAGAGGAGGCAGGAAGAAACCGAGCACCTCTTTGTAAGTCATTGGACAAAAACCTGCACTATCTGCGGACATCACACAGATTTTGTACTAGAGAGCTTGCAGGGTCAGAACTGTTTAATATTGCCTGTTGGGTATTATCGTTTAGAGCTGCCTTTCATCAGTCAGCAGCACATTTAAATTTCACGGTCCCCAAAGGGTGAACCCCCATTTTGGTGACCCCTCTGACCTGTCCTCTATTGCTACCATCAGCCCACACAAATACTTGGGGACCTGATGATGAACATTTCCTATTGTGCTTCCTCAGAGTTTACCTCTTGCATGAAAGCTCGAGTAAAACCGACACGAAAGACAACGCGTTTTCTGATGGGCTTGTTTAAACCACATGTAGCGCCACAAAAACAGAAAAACAATCTCTTTCTTCTCTGCTGTGTGCAACATTTTCTTATTGCAGTCTCTAATGACTGTGACAACCTTCATGGACCACCAGCCAAGATTTTAAGTTAAGCCCTGGATAAAAATATACAGGTTTTTTTTTTCTCCTTAGGGGTATACATGTGCATGTATCCATACAAATGCACCATGGGACTTGTTTTATTTCTCTGTTGATACAAGGGAAGAGTGGAGGACATGCTGTGTGTCCTGTACCTGGCAGAAGGTTCAGGAATGTGGGAGCACTCTGCATTCTTTAGCCCCGGTTTTGTTTTTATAGCCCTCACACAGGAAGCTCACTGCAGCAGGGCCTCATTCATGTTGTCTGAAAAACGCTGACTGCTATCCCACCCCCACCTCTCTGGCCGCTCTCCAAGACACACACACATGCACGCACACACACACACACACACCAGACAACATGCATTTTTTGTAGTTGTGGGCCACAGTGGATTCTCCCCTCCCCCACCCCCATCGGAGAGTTTCATTTATAGCTCTAATTACAATAAACAAGCAAGAAGAACTGGGGAAGAGGCAGCTTAAACAATGATTTCCTGAGTGATAGCAGCTTTTAAATTTTGGTCAATCAAATACCGGCTCACAAGTTTTAATAAGCATATTTAATATTTCTTGTCTTCTCTGAATTAGATGGGTTTTTTTCAGTTATATTTCCTGTAGCAACCATATGTTTTCAAGTTGTATTTGCCAATTTTTACACAAGCTGGATTATAAAAACTAAAAACAACTTACATTTCCCTGCATACTTTTTAATAACGTCACAGGATTCAGGGCGGGGCGTTTCTGTCTTCACTGAATTTGCACATTTAAAAAACTGAAGTAAAAACTGGAAAATCTTAGGGTTTTTTTTCCTTTCCACCCTCTTACTCTCACACTACAACCCTATCAGCTTGACCATCTTTATCCACTGCTACCCACAGACTGCTACCCACAGACTAGTCGACAGGAAGCTGGCCTACCAAATGACTACTGGTGATCTGACTTCACTTAAATTCAGCACGTACACTCCTCCCACTGTACGTGTTCACTGCTCAGAAATTAACCGATCGACAGTTGACCAAGATCAGCGTCTAAAGCATACGTGTTAATGGGAGGAAAAAGTGAATGTGTGTGACCAGTGAATCAGTTTAAACATGACTTCAGATTTATCACATCCTCTCCATACTGTTCAATAATGATTTAATGTCGAGAACATGTTCCTCGGGGTATTTGAGAGAGAGGATTTGAGGCCAAACATCTGTTGCATGACATGTGATAATATCCCACTGTGGATGAATCTACTGACTAGATTTGACAGGGAGTTGTCCTGTCAGTGGACAGTCGCACACGTGGAAATTGTCCGCATGAGCGTGTGTTTGCATAGAGATACTGTTGTTGTTGTTGGAATCCCAAAAAGTTTTAAAAGCTGAAGATCCAAATCAGATCAGGTGATGTGACTCGCAGGACCAAATCACTAAAATACTGCCTTCAATTTGACACAGAAAAAAATGTTATTTGGATCATATTAGAAACAAAATGTCCTGCAGCTTAATCATAAACAATTCAAGCAGCTTTTGGTTAAATTTAATAAGTTAAAATCGATGCTGGCTTATTTAGCAAAAGATGCAGCCATTCAATGACAATTAAAGAGGAACAAAAATACACACATGCCCCAAAGTGCTCTCATATGCTATTTATTAAGAAGTGTTGACAAATTTATAGAACAGCGACGCATGCATGTCCAAGAAAAATCACTACACATGCAGAACCATCCTTACAGACACTCAGAGAAAAAGAAACTTTTAACAGGACTTTATGAGGTCCTATGAAAAAAACAGCACACCCCATGAGTCAATAGGCTGCAGAATCACCTTTTGCAGCAATAACTTGTAGTAATAATTTCCTGAATGATTTATTAGTTACTGACATTTTTGTGGATTAATTTTGGCCTCGTCTTTATGCTTCAGTTCATTCACCTTTGCAGGTGTTTGTTTACAGACAGCTCTCTGAAGTTCCTGCCACAGCATTTCAATCAGATAAGGTACTCTGACAGGGTCATTGCAACACTTTGATTCTTTCTTTTTCAGCCATTCTGTTGTGTTTGCTGTTCGGTTTGCTGGTGAGCTTGTTGCATGACCCAGTTTTAGCCAAGCTTTATCTGTTGGACCGATAGCCTCACATTTGCCCTACACACTGCTCCCCGGGCGCCTGCTTAGTGGCTGCCCACTGCTTCACTGAGTGAATGGGTCAAATGCAGAGGAAAAACAAGTAATTTCCCCACGGGGATCAATAAAGTATACATTATCATTATTATTATTATTTGATTTCAGAATACTTTGGTATGCAGAGGACTTCATCGCTGACTCAGTGACTGGATGGTGACCAAGTCACAGCCCAAATCATCATCCCCCTCATCACCACGCTTAACAGTTGGCTTGAGGTATTTGTGCTGCTATGATGTTTGGTTTTCATGAAATGTGGCGCTGTGCATTGTGGCCAAACATATCCATTTTGGTCTAATGCGTCCAAAAGCCATTGTGCTGCCATGTTCTTTTAAGAGAAAAGTGGTTTTCTCCTGGCAGCTGTTTTCTAATTGTACTGTCTTAAACTTCAAAATTTAACATGCTAACTGAGGCCTGAAGTGTCTTGGGGATTTTTTTGCATTGCATGGTCTGACAGTGGTGGTGAATATGGTGGGGCATTTACTCCTGGGAATATTGGCAAGTGTCTTGAATATTTTCCACTTGTGTATAGTCTTTCCCGTTATAGAATTAAAGACTTCAAATTGTTAATTTCTATGCCAGCAATACGGGTCTGCTTAGTGGTTCACACACACTTTATTTTTGACATTAATGTAAATTACACAATTAAAAGGTACAGTTTTCCTGGCTAGGGATTTCTTTCAAAGTGTGCATCTATTTGCTTTCAGCGCCACTTCAGATCACATCAGCCATGTGTAGAGAAGGGAGAAAAGCACCACTCAATGCCAAAACACAGGGGAAAAAAAGCCTGTCATGTCTGTGGATGAAGCAGCTAATCTCTTCCCCAGCAGAGGAGAAATGTATAAGCACCCAGATTAAAAAAAAGGCGCCTGATACTCATCCGACATGGGTAAGGAACTCTGGGAAGGAAAAAATTAGATCACTTGCAGCGAGGCCTTTTTGTTTTACCCCATCATTTGCACAGCAGTGCTTTCTCCTAAAAGAAAACCATCTTGGCTTTCGGCACCAGCGTGATAGATTCTGAAAGCTTTTGCAGTATTTTACATGCCTTGATTAGCTTTCAGGAATAAACTAAATGACACTTTGTGGATGATATATTAGTGGCTTTTTCAAGGCAGCGACATTGTTACTCTAGAGAGAATATTCAGACTTTTTCAAAACTGCAACACAGTCTTTGTAAAATCCAACTGTAAAGGGAAGAGACTCAATTAACCATCTGGGTTTGTCTGTGTGGAACCTTATTAAGCCAAATGAGCCAAGACACCATTGTCTCTCTTAGTCTTGTCTTACAGGGTGCTATTGTTCTTTAACCTTCAGCCCCATAATTTCCAACCCTTAAATTACAATGATTACTCTGAGATCTAATATCAGAGGGCAAGAACCCATCATCTCAGAGTCTCAATCGCTCCATTTAGTTGCCCATAAGTACAAAGGGACAATATGTTATCGGCATTAGCTCACTTTTACTTCCCAGAGCTGCAATTTTAGTACTGCAGTGAACTGTACTGTTGCAACTTTGGCACAGTTAAGAGAGCCAGTGTTTATTTAAGATACATTTGTATATTTAATGTAAAACTCATATATGCAAACTGATATTCAACTTCTTTTGTTTTTTTAATTTTGCCAGAAGGTTCAATAAACAAAAACAATTTATAAAAACATCCATCCATTTTCTTCTGCCTACTTGCGGCTGGGTCGTGGGGGTAACAACCTATGCAGAGAAGCCCAGACCTCCCTCTCCCCAGCCAACTCCTCCAGCTTGTTCAGGAGAACACCAACGCGTTCCCAAGCCAGCTGAGCTATAATCTCTCCGGGGTATCTTGGGTTTGCCATGGGGCCTCCTCCTGGTGCTGGGGTATTAAGGAGGTCCTTGAAGTATTTCTTCCACCTCCCAACAATAGCCTCAGTCGAAGTCAGCAGTGCTCCACCAGCACTATACAGAGCACAGTTTTCCTATCGTAAGCTGTCAAACCGTTTGCCAGGATCTCTTCAAGGCAGTCTGAAACTCTTTTTCCATGGTCTCTCCAAACTCCCACACCAAAAATGTTATTGCTTCAGTGGCTGCCTGAGCTGCGCGCTGCTTGGCCTGTCAGTACTTATTGGATGTGTCCGAAATCCCACAGGGTAACCAAGCCTGACAGGACTCCTTCTTCAGCCTGATGGTTCTTTTCACCTCTGGTGTCGACCATCTGGTTTGGGGCTTGCCACCATGACAGGCACCAACCACCTTGCGGCCGCAGCTCAGTGCAGCAGCTTCAGCAACGGAGGTGCTGAATATGGTCCATTCGGACTCAATGTCTTCAATCTCCCTCGGCATGCCATCCAAGCTCGAATGTTGTGATTCATGGGGGTTTATGAATCACTCTTTGTCTGGTCCCTCACCCAGGATCAATTTGGCATGAGAACCCTACCAGGGGGTAAAAGCCCCCTGATAACATAGCCCCTGGCATCCCTGGGACACACAAACCCCGCCACCATGATGAGGTGGCGATTCAGGGAGGGCAAAACAAGCAACAATGTAATTTTTTGGCAATTGTTTCATGGTTCAGGCTTTATAGGGTTAAACTAGCTCAAACTTCTAATAGGTACATCAGTGTTCAAGTTAAAGGGAGATTAGAACTGATGACACATGCATGACAAGCAGTCAATAGTGACGTGGCATGTCATGCTCATTCTTTTCTCAACCCCATGAGACTTACTAGAGGCATGACTGGGATAGCGACGTTACTCCACCATTTTGTTCCCCACTGAAACTTCATGACAATTAAATAAACTGGGGCAGATTCTTTGTCTCCAACTCACAATTCCTCAGATAATCCCTTGACCTGATCTATGCATGAATACACTGGAACATACTTTTGTAGATCTTTGTTCCAGGGGAATTTTAGGAACACTGAACTGTGATTTAGTGCCAGTATTAACACTATCATTCTTAACACAACGACACTAGCAGCAGGGATAAAGAAACACTAAAATACAACCGCACAGAGCCACTGGGAAACTGTAAAAGAAAGCTCCTTGTCCATCATTTTCTCCGACAGTTTACTGGATCCCATATATATGAGATCTCTGAGATAAAAGTGGTAAATAGAAAAAACAAAAAACATTCACATGTTTTCATGAAAAATCCAAATTATTCTTTGAGATTATAAAGTGATACATTTGCAAAGAAAAACTAATTGTTGGTTTATAGTCACAAATTTGCATGTGTTTTTCCTGTCATGGAACCACCTGGCTTTCATTTGCAAAATTGGATCAATCTCATCACACCACAGAATCCTCTCATAAACTGGGACACACATGTTTGAAAGGATATACAACATTAACTGATACACAAAAACCTTTCGCTCTGTATGCTGTTCTGTTCTGAATTGCCCCAATTTATTCTGATAACATGTCATCTAAAATACCAAATGACTCCTAATTACAAAGTATAATTTGATTGGATCATCCACTGTACATAATTCAAAACAGGCAGCAACAACTCTAGGGGCAATGAGGTTATATTTTAAATGATCTTGAGAACTGCTCCCCTAAGAAGTGGCAGGTCTAAAAAGCAACAGATGAACAGCATCTGAAAGTCATGCCCTTAAGAAATAAGAAAAAGTAAAGTAAGTAAAGAACTGACACAGGACCTAAAAGATGAAAAGGAAAGGGAAGCAGGGAGAAAGGCTGATGTATGCCAAATTACACAACAACTGGACTGAAAATCACTGGCAACAGCTCTGATAGAGGGATGAATCCAAATTTAAAATTCTTGGTTCAGCATGTATGGAAGACGTCAAGAGAAAAGTAGAACAGTGAGCGTCTATAGCCATCTGTAAAACACGGTGGAGGCTCGGTCATGGTTTGGGTCTGCACTACAGTTAGTCATGTTGGGGATCTTTTCAAAATGTATGGATTCATGAACACAGAAAAGTACCATCCAATTTTGATTCACCAATAATGTGTCTTATTGGCAATAGCTTCATTTTTCAGTATGGCAATGATCAATCACACTGCCTGGGCAGCAAAAGCATACCTGGACAAAAAACAGGACTGGACAAAAAACAGGACTATCAATCAAGGATTGGCCTCCCCAGAACCTGTACTTCAACATTACTGAAGCTGTGTGCAATCAGTTTGAACAGAACAAAAGCTGGAAAAAAATTCAAGTAGTTCTTTTCTTTTTAATGGTAATGGTAAAAATAACCAAGCTTCATGGAGTAGTTCTCCATGAAGCCTGGAGAACTACTCCCGAATACTACTTAAAGAAACTACAGGAAAGCTGCCTAAGAGAAGAATTAATGTATTCACATAAAATATCGACTTTTAAGCTCAGTAGCACTTTTTAACTTATATAATAGATTTGGTTGCATTTTGGAAAACTTTAATAAAATGCTGAAAATATTTTCCATTTTACTATGAAAATAAAAATAAATGAGGGCAGCTCAAGACTTTTGGACAGTAGTGTAATTTAATAATTGTATTATAATTTTTTAAGTTCTTTTTACCGTTACCTCTCTGCCTGGGGCTTATAAAAGGATGGCTTCATTACAAATGACCCTTGAGGGGAACCGTGACATCTGACATAACTGTAATACTTTATGGTTAGATTAATGGTTAAATACTGACTTCATATCCAACCAACTTCACATGTGCCTCAGCATCGCCCCTTTTGTAACACCCTGCTCGGTTCTGCCAAACAAAAGATTGTAAATCATTTGTGTAAATCAACAAACCAACCATGCAAATTATTCCAGACAATAGATATGGTAGAGTGGTTTGTTAACAGCTACTTCAGTCCTTCCTATCGTCTGCATTCCTAAACCAAACAGGCAATCTAATCATATATAACACTTGCAGGTGGTCTCATTATGAATATGTGTTTATATGACTTATCTTTGGTTTTTGTGATGATGAAAGAATTCAAACAAAGTGGTTTTGGCACAAAAAATGTTGGCTTGAAAGTTTGGGACTGAGGTCGGAGGTTTGGATTAAAATACGGGGAAGTACAGGAAAGGACAATGACATGCCTGTGTGTTTGTTTATGTTTGTGTGTGTGTCCCCTATTTACCCCCGTCTCTACTGAAAAGCCATTACGCTAGTATTTTTCAAACTTCCTCAACAACTCCTAGTACTGTGGTCCCAGTTTAATAAGTATCTTGAATGTTGCTTTTATTGTGAAAGCTGCACAGCTAGGGGATTATCCTAGAATCAAAATTCAGTTATATAGAAAACCTTTCACATATCAACTTGTTTTGAGCAGCCTACTCTCCCACGACATGATGTGACCTTTGGAAGTTTATCCAAAATTCAAGTTTTCTCTATTGAATTATGAAAACACAAAATAAACGAATAACTAAAAATATAAATAAATACGAAATACAAGGTGCCAGTGCCTGTTTCTGTTACTTTATATTACAGACTATAACCCATGATACTGTTGCTCAGAGCTGGTCCCCGGAAAATGTGACATTTGTTGCATTGTGACACTTGAAACTGGTTCAGTCATTCTTATCAGTACGGTGGACCTACTGAAAAAGTACTGGGCGCTTCTGATGACTACTCCTAATTGTTGGCACGGTGTGTGGTGAGTTAATAATAATCCTTTAAACTTACATCTTTTAAACCATCCTGCTTTTTCAATCCAGAGCTGTCCACCCCAGACAGGTCACTCGTCCATTACAGGGTTAACACTGAGTGGCAACCTCGCACTCTCCGATTATGTCAATTTAGATTCACCAATTACCCAAGAAGCTGGAGAGAATCCAAACATTCACAGGGAGACCATGTAAACTCGACAGCGACAGGCCTCAACTGACCGAGTGTTTGGACGGCTGCTTTAACCAACATGTCCCTCTGCAAGCAGAATCTAACCCTGCTTTACACCATGAGTGGGGGTGTTACAGTCCCAGCAGGCCCACTGTGGGTTGTTGTGCATCTATGTGTAGTGTTGCTCTCTCACTTCCTCTTCTGGGTTAGGTACCACCACTCTTCCTGTGGAGCAATGATTTGCACACAGCTGACTCCACTTGGCAAAAACCCTAGGAGTGCAAAGTCTCGGAGTGAGAGGAAGTATCTAGTGCCGCTGTGTCATTATCCTGGTAGCGTTTGGGTAGTGTGTGCCGTTGTTTACTTCTCTGGGTAAAGGAGTGGGTTTGCTTTACCTTTATAATTTCCACTTAAACCCTTCCTGCCTAGAACACAAGTTTTGCTGTTGTCCTAGTCATTTCTTTAAATTAATGTTTGTAATATGTAATGTGCAATGTTTGCTCTTTGTCTTCTTTTTCCCTGGAACACTGTTATTGTCACATCTTCTTGGAATTTCCGAACAATTTTATAAATTATGCGTGGAAACAAACGGTCCAAATGAGAGTCCAAGGCAAGGATTTCCAGCATTAATGTACCAATCTGGAGAGGAAAAGGGGATATTTTTGAGTTCTCCTACTATTGCCCCATCCAGATGTTTAATTACATGTTTAAATAACAAGAATGTGTTCAGGATAGGATTTCACTTGAGCTAATCTGGTAAAGCATTCCCAGAAGCTTATGTATACAGAATCCAACTCCTCAACAGGCGTGCCATCAACACGGAACAAACCATGTTTGACTCTTACTGTTCTTCACGACACGTGTTGGTGTCCTGAAAAAGTTTGGCCTTTGCGCTCCTGCTGTCTAAAGTCTGCATGAACCGGATCACAACTGATATTCAAAGACCACATCTAAGGATGCTACTGTTCACCAATATCCTCCATCCTTAGATGCATCCAATAAAGCTCCTCCCCCTTAATAAAAGAACTGGCTAAATGAGAACAGATTAGGGCTGGCCATCAAGAAGAAAGGATAAATGTCAATGGAATAATAACACAATAAACAGTCAGCTGAAATAGAAGACTTTAAGAGTGCAATAAAACTCAGGTACCTTGGATTAGTGAAATGGAAAACTATTTCACGGTTAAAGCTTACTCTATATGGAAACAAATGCTACCCTGCAAATCATGCCAATCATTTGCTCTGACATTATTTAACTAGGTCACAGTATGCTATGGCTCATAGCTGAAAGCAGTAAGTGGTGAAGGCAGCATTTCTAAATAATACAGGAAAACATCTTAGCCAAGAAAGGCCATTTTACCTAATCCAAAGATAACATCCAAGGGAGCCAAAATTATCCCTGAAGATCCCCTGGTCAAAAACATGTGACACCTTGCTTGTGTCAAAAACAGAGTATAAAAGATGGATTTGCCACCCACTGATTTTGGACTTTTGGGTCACATTATTAATTTTCCAGCAGGCTTTAGCTATGCTTGGTTAGCAAGCTGCATTCATAAGCTATACATGTACAACATACAGACACAAACACTGGGTAATTAGTGGTAACTGAAGGACTAATAAAACACTAAAATGTCAGTCATCAAAACTGAAACACAAACTTCTGGGATGGTCAGCAATACAAAGCAAGTCGTAATACAAGACCAATAATACATTAAAGACACACTGAAGAGCTCTAGTTTAATAACTAAGTGGGGCATGAGGCCTAGCATAGAGTGGCTCCAGCTGCCAGTCAGAACACCTGACAATCAAAGTTATCACACCCCCTTTAATTATCCAGGTATATGAGTTATTATTAAAATAATAATAACAATCATTCTCATCATTAGCCCAAGGACAGTTGCTACGAGGATCTAAACATGCTTTTTAATGTTGTAGAGTTCGACATTTCAATACGAGTCTGCGGGGACTGCTTCCCTTCTGCAGCCCCGACAAACTGCACTTCTTGCAGCTTCCATCTTGTATTCATTTTGCAGTTGCAAAGGCAGCTCCTCTTTGTCGAAAAGCAGTCAAACACCAAGAAAAGATAAAGTGACTTCTTTGTTTTTACAGTGCCTTTGGTCCTGTTTTTTTCTTCATTCGTGTCTAATTTTTTTCTGAATTGCAAATAAAATTAAAATACATTTAAAGTTTCATTTACCTTTTTTAAAGTATTCACTTTGCAGTATAGAACACCATGCAGCTATGCATCTGTTGGTGAATTGATGCAAGACGTTTTCAATTTACAGAAGAACTTATTTATGTTTAGGAGTACATTCTGTATTTTTCTAAGGACCCTACACACTACCATGGTAACAATAAACTCACTTCCTATGCTTTGTTGCACTTTCACTTTCTGAATGTCATTATTGTGGTTAGCAACAGTATCTCAGTGAAGGGCAGTTGACTCTGTAGTTTGACATCACTGTGTTAATTTTCCAGCTCACATGTGATGCAGCTGCTCACTGCTCCATTAGCTCATTTACAGTCAACAAGACACCCCCAGCTGCCCAGCACTGATTGTGTATGAGTCTTGAGCTGAATGTGTTTCTTGCTTACTTCATGAACTCACTGTCATGTTTAATTAACACCTGTAACGTCCCCTGTGTTTGTGTGCTTCGGGTCAAGAAAACCAGTAATTGCTTTCTTCACATGATACCATCAGCCATGTGGACTGACTCACAGCAGGGAAGCTTCAGCTAGAGAAAAAGACCCATTTGGTTTTGCAAATCACATTACATGGCAACCATGTTTGCAGCCACTCAGATTCACTGGCATTTGCTTTGAACATATTAGGTATTTGAACAGACATTCTTATGGAGGGGGACAAACACATCTTAGTGCAGATAACATCGCATGAACATTCATTAAAGTAATTGCAGGAAACTGTGAGAATTCATGATCACAACACATCTTTATCTAATGGTGTAATTCGTCTTTTTTGTAGCAAGCATAGTGCCACTAAGTGGAGGGTAACAGGCAGCAAGATAGTTTAAATTACAGTGATAGCGGAAACTGCCAAAAACCCATTTAGGAAGGAAAAAAATAAGTGATAATTTGGTTGCTAAACATTTTTTTACGAGGAGAAATAAACTAATAATTGACCAGAAAGACTGCACACGCATATGACACTGCTACTGCAGAAACTAAAATAAAAATAAGCTGTTTACAAACATTAGGTTTATTTAAAATATGGTATAAATAAATATGACACTTCTGTTACATAGCAAGTTAAACAACTGAGTCGAGACTAGCATAAAATAAAAGGACAGTTCTCTTCAGTATAAAATAATTTCATGCTAATGGTGATTTTATCTGACCGCAGTCTCATCCCCCGGAGCAGTACCATTCACTTACAGCAGTTACATCATTACAGTGTACAGCAGATGTATTCAATAATTTGACCACATAAGTTAGAACTGGTTTATCAGTGATAAATAATAATTATATATCATACAAGGACTCATTTCAGTCACAGAAAATCTGCTCTTTGTCACGCCTCAAAAAAAACAGGAAACATGCTGCACCTCAGGTGAGTTGTAGGTTAATGAGCCTATTAATAAATTATAGAATAATCCTTGTGTTTTATATTTATTAACTGAGGTAAAGATGAGAAGAATAAGTGTAGAGTTGTATAATTTAATAGATCTCTACCTTGATTTTTTTGTATGCACTTCTTTACATATAAAAATACTGGGAAGAGTAAAATAAAATTACATTAAAAAAATTGTTCAATCATTTAACCCAATGTGTTATCAATGATTTGATCGGGTCTATGAAGAGAGTGGTACAAAGTCATGCTGGGAAACATTTCTGACAGATTTTCCTTTATGTCATGACCCATAATTTTAAATGGACCTCAGTTATCAACAATACATGTAACCCTCAATAAAGGTAGATGACAAACTTCCTGAGTTTACAACATTTCTAAACTATAATATCTATACAAAATCTGCACAATCAATTGAAATGCCAGTGTCAGTCTTAGTAATTCACAGTTATTGGAATCATCTTCCACTCTGCTGTTCATAACTCTTAATGGGAGAAACTTCAACATGCATGAGGACATTGTTGGTTACATATACATGAGGCACAAACATTGTTTATAATTCTCTACAATTACAAATTGGTAAATGCTCTAGTGAACAGATTCTGTCCCACCAACTGAACGTGCAGCAGTGATTGTGGTGTTGGACAATGAGTTAATATGAGCTGTCCTGTTTCTGATAAATATATCACAAAGGTTTCATTTCACATCCAGCAGATGCAGAATATTGTTATCACCTTGTTGGGACAGCGTTTCAGGCCATAAAATCATCATCTTTTAACTCTTGTTTAGCTCTTTACAAAAACCCTTGAAATTTTCCTTGCTAAATTATTCTCTTTCTGCCAACCCAAGATGGTTGCTGACTGGTTTCTAGGCCTGTGTGACTGGGACTGTAGCTATTGGATTCACAGTAACAGCCAGCAACCATTCGACAACCAGCTAGGGTACAAATATTTTTCCTTTGCAGCCTGTGTGACTAGGGCCTTATTCAGTAAATCGTATTGCGTCATACATCCAAAATGGTGAACAAGTTATTGTCACAACGTCAGTGGTCATGTAACTCTAAAACCTGAATAGTGACAACTTCTGCTGTGAAAGATCATACCCAGTATTGATTCTTTTGCAAAGTGGGAGTGGCGGTTCTAATCATTTGGCATGATGTAGCAGGGGAGCCATTACTCCATGAACTTACAACCATGTTTGAATCAATTGTGTTATAAGTTGTGCCCTGGTTTGGTGTCAATAACCGATCAAGCACTGGGCTGCCTGGGCAGTTATGATTTAGAGGGGTGACAGTCACAGTGGGAACTGCTGGGCTCCTCTGGGTTTGGCCTTGGTAAGATGAACTGTTTGGAAGACCGGTGGATGTTGGCCCCTGTGCTGTAGCAGTGCTCTGCTTTCTTTGCCTGTGGTGTCGAAGAAAGACAACCAGCACCACAAAGATGATTACAAGTAGCAACAGAGCAAGCAGTGGTAAGATAATCAGGAGTGGATTAGAAGTTTTTTGAGGGTAGGACTCGACACGAACTGGTGTGTTTTTGAAGAGAAACTCCTCTGTTTGAGATGGTTTGCCCAGAGTTGTACCAAAAATGCTAGTTCTGTTGGAGTTTCCCCAGCGGTTGCGTCCTCTGAACTTTTGCTGGTTTATGCTTGGTTGTTGGGTGGAGAGGAAAACTGTAGACAGGACTGGCAAAGCAGTCTTAAATGATGCCTGAGGCACAGATGATGTAGCTGAAACAGGACTCTTTGTGGGTGGAAAAAATGCTGGATCATACGGCACAACTGTAAAATGTAATTCCCCTTTAGCAGGTTGGACGCTATCAGCTTTCAGAACAAATACTACTGAATCGTTTAGCTCTTCAACTCCAGTCATGTTAGCATTCAGCTCTAAGGCTACATTCCCCTGCATGATCTCTTGAAAGGTGAAGGACTCCACTGGGATAGCTTTTATGGTCATTTTTAATTTTGGTCGAACCACTTTCCCATACCTAGGATGGGATAATATTTCAAAGATGGGGTCACTGTCACTTATATTAGCCAGTTCAGATGCATTGAGAAAGTTTACATTGAATTTGACAGTAATCCCATTGGGAATCCTTAAACCTTTGCCAGTCTCGAGCAAAGGTTTCACAATTATGTTAAGCACTTGGCCAGTCAGATTTGCCTCTGAAGTGAAAGCAGTGAACTCAAAGCTGTCTTCAACAGAAGAAACGGAGATCATATGGTAGGACAACCTTCCTGTCTGGAGATCTTCCTGGTCAAACAGTGTAACTTCTCGGTTGTCTCTCAAAAGTTTGCCAAATCTCGGAGGTCTTGTAATCTGGTAGTAAACTGTGAAATTTTTCCCATTGGTCTCAGCAGCAAGGTTGTCCTCTGTCAGAGATACTGAAGTCCTGCCTTGCTGGAATTCCAATCCAGTATTTTTGACGAGAGTGATGGTAATTTCTGTCACTTCTAGGTTAAAGAGTTTGTATATTGGTTTATGATAGCCATCTGTAACACTGAAGTAGAACGCTCCAGAGACAGAACTTCCATCATGCACGAAACAGACACTTCTGTTATTGATTTGAGCTTGGGTAAAGGCCACTATTGACTCATTCAAACTTCCTTTGAGAGCCAAGTAACCATTGCTTGGCTTGCTAATCACGGAGAATTTAATATCATCAGGAGGATTGTCTAAGTCTTCAATTTTGAGATTTTCTGGCCCAAGGGCAATTGTATCTCCTTGCACCACCTTCAGACTTGGAGCTTTGGTTTTTAGCAAAGGTGGCTGGTCATTCACAGGGATGACTGTAATATTAAAACGCTCGACAACAACATCACTGTCGTCTTCAGGGCGTTGCGCAGTTTTCCCTTTAGGATTAAGCCAAGTGCTGAATATAAAAGAATCCTGAGTTGTCTCCGAGTTGTCGTGTTTGTAGGTGATACCATATTTTTTGACAATGAATTGTGAGAAATTAGGTTTCTCCTTGGTTAGGTTTCTCTCACCAACCACGATGACACCATGTTGAGGCAGAGATGTTACCTGAAACCACACCTCATAGGAGCTACGCTGAGGTGTAGGCAGCTTGGACATCAGGTTAGTGGCATCGAGCTTGGACTCGTCAATGATGACACTCTCCCCTTCTGTCACCTCAGCACCTGTCACCAAGCAAACTTCAATTAGTCAGGCACAACAACTGTGTTAATGTTAGTGCCACCGTCTACAGTTTTAAATAAAATGTCCACTCTACAACTAAGTAAGCTGCTTTAAACTTTATTACATATTTATTTATTCCCTTTGAGTATCATGTGTAAGCCCTTTGATGACCCTTTTTCACTATTAACAGCCTTTGCAATTTCACTGATCAATACTGGACTGTCACATAAAGCTATAACAGAATATTTATGATATCATTGTCCAAAAACAACGTTTAAAAAGAATATAATGCAGAAAAAAGGCTTTATCTTTTATAATACTTGCAGCACTGTCTGAAGAAACGGTTGCAGTGTAAGCTGTGAGCTGAGCTGAGTACACGGTGAAGAGAAATAAAGAAACAAAGCTATGTCACTAGAGTAAGATGCTAATTAGTTTGTTAAATACATTGCTGGAAAGTTAATAAACAACATGTGTGTGAAAAAAATCTGTACTGGCAACATCCCTAAAAAATTTTTTTTTATAATCTGTTGATGTCAGGCTGTGGTAAAAATCATACTTATTGTTATTACAGGATAAACCTTGTCCATGCCTGTGTTGTCGTCTCTTTCTGGCTTTGTTTTGGAGGTGGGTAGGGCATGACAGGTGGGCCCTAAGAGAAAGCACACCTGTACCATGACTAATTGTTTTTAAAAAGGAGGGCTTGGTAGCTAATATTCTCTTGCTTCTCCCCAGCAAGCAAGCATGTGGTTTGTCTGGGTGATTTTCTGGTTTAATTTTCTTTCCTTTAAACACTTAGTCACTGACTTTCTCTCCCCCCACTTTCATTTAATCAAACAAATGTTGTTTCTCTTAAACTATGTTATCTGTGCCGTCTCCCAATTTTATCTGAATTTTACACCGGTGCTCACATTATGATGTTAATTTTTTTATCTCAAAGCAGCAATGTGTCTGACCAGAGCTGCTAACACAGCTGTAGAATTATATTCATACCTGTGTTTGCAAGCAGGATTGTGTTGTGTTCGGGTCCAGTATTCTCATATGAGATGTCAAATCTGAAGGTCTGACTGTCCATTGAAGCAGGTGGTGATGCTACAGAGAAGGTCATCGAGTCCATGGCTTCCCAGCCAACTGACTCAACAGGAGTTTGAATGTAAAAAACCTCTTTCCTGTCCACCTGTGGTACACAAACACTCCAAAGAGTCAGCCCAGCCAAGTTGCAAAGCTATGAATTTACTGAAATCAGCCATCCTCAAAATGAACATAATCAACTGTGTAATCTGTGCAGCGGCCTCATTCTTAAAGATGTTTCTGCGGTCTGCATAATATTTAATCATTACTTTAAATCTGCTCCGCTCAGCGGTAAATATAGCACAACCATCACAGCTGTGTCTGTGTCACATAATAATCCACCAGTAATAATTGATTACATAAAAGCATTACATGTTTTATTCAGATAAAAGATGCACAATGTCAATTTCCTAAATGAGAATGTACAACATGTATTATTCAGACAGAGGAAATCTGGCAGCATTCCACATCAGCGGAGAAAGTCTATTGTTTAGTCTTTCCCTGTTTCACATTACATAGCACATAAGGGTGATAAGTATGGGCATGACCTCTGGCTCCTCACACTTACCATATCTTGTGTGAAAGTGGAGATGTCTGCTGTTGAATTATTAGGCTGCCTCATCACCAGGCGCCCCAGTTTAGGATGCCGTATCACACTGAATGTTATTACACGGTTCGAGGTGTTGCTCATGTCATTGGTCACTGCTTGTAAATACTCATTTGTGATTGGTCTTGAAGAGCCTGTACAGAGATGAGAAATTAAATAAGAATAATAGCTTTACTGATAAAGTGGCCTGCTTAAGCATCCGTCAACAAAAAGATTGTTTTATTGAATTGAGTATCAAGTTAGCTTAGATCACGCTGTTAAACCTTTTTTCTACATTTCGTAAGTTTTCCCCTTTGAATGCGTTCCACATCTTTTTGACTCCAAATTATGCAAAACAAGGTCTGGAACAGACCGATGAGATTCCTTTGATGTGTCAAATTAAAGCAGCACTGCAGACATCAGAGACATTTTTACAGCACATCCAACTGCAGTGCGGGTGTTACATAAAATCCAAACAAGAAATTAAAAGTAGATCGGCTCCTTGCAGACGTAAATCTTCCACTCGGGGAAAATGTAAAAAGAAGCGTCCACTGAGAGTAATGGGTGACTTCTAAGGAATTCTTTCTTCTTAAGATGGATTACATAGATTTCCACAGTCCTGCTGTCACTGTGAATATTGTTGGGATCCTAAAAGTCTGGTGATGAATGATGGAAATCAAAGATAGAGAGACAGAGGGGTGAAAGCACAGTGTAACCCATTCATCACTTTTTTTAAGCAGTGCTCCCACCATGCATATCTATCATGGGAAATTTCCTGGCTGGAAGAAGAGAGAGCAACAAGTTTTTTATCTTTTAACGACAAAAACCATGCTTTTAATAATATCCAGTATTCCTACCATTAAGTAACCGTATCGGCTAATTAGATAATTAGCTTTGTGTACTAAAATAAAAGTGTAAATGTCCTTACTGGAATTACGACTATCCGTAAGAATGCTTTCAGGTAAATGTGGTTTCTAAATTCAGCATATGCAACCATTTAGCAAGAAGTGTTTGCAGTTTCCCAGAAAGCACCAAGACATTTAAGGTGTCTGTGAGGAAAGAGGAAAAATAAATAAATCTATCTTCCCTCCACACTGCGAAAGTGTTTCATGTCACCCCAACCCCATCAAAACCCTTCATTGTCAGTTAAAGCTCCCATCCCGCCCTCTCTGTCTCTCACTCTCTCTCTCTCTCTAGCTTGCCTGGCACGAAGCACAAACAGGGCTGTCTCAGGCAGACAGTGGCACAGCTTTTCAAGTACCCACTCACCCCGTGGCTGGGAAGCTCAGCAGAGCGTGCCAGTTGGCTGTATTCTATCCTCACCATATCCGTGCCTTCTAATTCACACTGAAAATCTCCACCACTGACAGACTACTGAAAATCTCAGAAAACTAAACATGTTTGCAGTTAACACCCAGCTGACCTATTTTTATCTCCAAAATATTAACAGTAAAAAATATAAAAACATTAGGACACGGCAAAAGCTGATTCACTGGTCTGGTATTCGGGGATAAAAGTGCTTGCTGCAGCTGTTGTAGATGTGCTTAATTATTTAACTAAAGGAATTCAGTGGTGTTTGGTAGCGGTCAGGCTAAGCATACAAGCAAATCTTGATGCAAAATACAGTTAAGGAGAGACTGAAGGTGTCAGAAACAGTTAATGTTTCATAGAAAAAAAATTCCCCACCCCCAAAAAACCCTAAAATAAAAAGAGGAAACCAATACTGTGCTCATGGTTCTTACTAGTACCACAGAAAACTTGTATGAGTTGATGACTGAGGTGAATAAAAATATGCCGTTTCAGTTCTTTTCAGGAAGCAGCTGTACACTTTGATCATGACACAAATACTTTTTAAAAAAACTCATATTATTAGAAGGGAAAATAAAACAATGGGAAGCATAGTTAGTAGTTTAGACTCAAGTCTTTTTGTTTCTTGCTGTCAACAACTCATGTGAAAAAAACCCCTATTTGTTTATAACCACGGCCAGATGAAGCTCATTACTTCTGTCAAGGAGGTGATACAGCTGGTTTTGGTTTGTTTGTTAGGAGGATGACCCAGAAACTTATGGATGGATTTGATCTAAACCCAGATCCAAATCCAAGGATTTTTGGAAGAATTCCTTACTGATGCAGGGGTAAAATTCAACATATAGCATAAAATTTAATAGAATTGAATATTTTTGGAAAACACATCAAAGTTACATAAGACAAGTGCTCAGTTCAAGAAAATATCAAAATAACCTCTATCCAGATTTGCTCATCGATCAAGGGAGTCACTTTTTTCTGGCGTGGTGGAAGTATGCAGTCAGACCACATACTGGTTCACTGTTCCATTGAGCTCCATTACTGTCAGAAAGTGACACGTGTCTTCATTTCCATTTAGTTTATTTTGACACACAAAGTCAAAATAACACAACACTGATGAACAAATCTGGGTCTGTTTCTCTTTCAGAATTGCACTGTTCATAAGTTCAAGGACATCTTAAAGTCAGATACACCTTTGTCTGAGAGCTGAGCACCAAAGAAGAGGGAAGAGGACAAATATTAAAAAATAAACAAATAGTTGTTGTTTTTTTAACAGTATTAAAAATATATAGCCAGATTTAGACTTTAATAATCACAAGCTTCTCAAAGAACAGGTTTACCTGGAAAGACCTTTAGCGGTTGATTTCTCTCCAAACTGAGAACTAGGGCTTTAGCAGTAATACTGAAGATCTGTCTGGGAGTGAAGTTCACACCATCATTGGCCTGGAAGTTGAATCCACCTGACATAGCACCTGGAAACATCATTAAACAAAACAATAATATTAACAGATCAAAGGATAAGTGGCATTTCCTTTACTCAAGAAAAGACAGCCTTGATTTAGTTTTGTATGTACAAGCTTTTACTTTATTCTTGGCACAAACACATAAAAGGGCTCAAGAAAATGTAACAATTCTGAACCTCTAAGTAACCTCTGAGTATTTAACATTTATTATAATTATTATAATGTACATGTGCGTACACGCATGTAAAAAGAATGCATTCTTTTAGTCTTGCACGCTGTTATGACAAACTTTCATGGTGGCACAAAACAAAGAAGAAGGTAGATAAAAATCAGAACAGTAAGCAGAACCCTGATCTGAGTCACCATTAAATGTTGACAAAAGTTATTCACTACGTCACATCAGTTCCAGACTATCAAGTTATCACCTCCAACCTGACTTTCAGCCCACTTGGCCGGTCTCATTTATGCAATCAAGCCAACGGATAAGAAAGAAGTTCTGTTCCTACAGATTACTCTAATTCACAGAGAAACTACTATACAACATATAGTAATTGCCAACAGCACCTTCTAGTGGGTACAAAGAGGAATGACAAAAATAAAAGATTTAAAAATATTTGGTATTATTTCATTTAAACCATGCAACAGAATGAAAAGAATTTAATATATCACAGTATATCTGCTGAATACCCTATAGCAACAGAAACTACTCCAGTTTCCATCACTGAACATTAGCTTTTGTTTGGCAATTTCCTGTTTAGAGTATCGTGAAAAACTCTGGGTAGAGTTATTTTGGGCCATTATTTCTAGAACAAGAAGGACCTGAAACTGTACTTGTTTTGACCTTGAGCTTGTATTGCCTATGAGCTAAATATGGTGTTCACGCATTCTTAGTGTATGACTTTTATATTTGTGTGTGAGTTTTTGTTTATAAACACAATTTTAATACAAAATGTTCCTTTTACCTGATTAAATAGAATCTGATTAAAGACTGTAAAAAATTAATTTGGACAGCAGACTATAACAAATCACATCCCGAATAATATTATGATGGTGATCTGGCTGAATAATTATTAATTACATTCCTGTTTGGTAGTTAGCATTTATCAAAATTATTTTAATATGAAATTGGCTGGACAAAATTTGCAATTTCTAGTTAAATATTTAAACAATTAAATTAAAATATTAAATTCAGTAATCCTCTCTCTGTTATAGCATGGAAAATATGTTTACCTTTGTGAACAAACACCAGCTGCCCCTGGTCTATGTGGGCCTGGGTGAAATTGAGCACTGCCTTCATCGGGGCGCTCTTCAGGGCCAGGTGTCCATTGCTGGGTGGAGTCACCATGAAGTGGAGCTCCTCTGGTGGTGTGTCTTGGTCCTGCACACTCAGATCATCCAAAGTGATTTCTGTCACTGAGGACACCCACACCTGGGAAGGGGGCAGACAAGGACAGAGCAGAGACCATCTGACCTCAAGGAATCTGCAAGGTTTTGTTTGACAGGGCTCATAATGCAGAGGCTCACAGTGCATGACAGCTAAACCCAAGTTTGACATTTATTGTGGTATTTGGAATGAAAGACTGCCATATCTAATCATGAAACTGGGGCACAAAACTTGCTAAAATAAAGCTTATTTACATTTGTAAATGCCAATCTTTTCCCATTTAATCTAGGCAGTGCAGAAGAAGTATGCAGTACAAAGTCTGTAAGATAGAGCATAATTATGTGCCACTTTATGAATTAAAAGCACCTGCACCACAGCTAAGCTACACCTACTTTCTGCAAAAATATAATAGCATACAAATGAAATAAAAGCCAGGCACATAAAAGACCACAGAAATAGCTCATGTGTTCCTGTCGTTCATTAGCTAATGCAACTGACCAAAGATGCTTTGAGTGCGAGTCCAGCTATAAGGCTATTTCACGGGCTTTCTTCTTCTTTCTTTTGTCTTGGTTCTGTGCAACATAACATCCACAGAAGAAGGACTGCTACAAAAAAATGTTCTAACTCAGGCAAATATAGGTGGTAATACAATAAAAACCTCAGAAAAACTGTCACTCAAACCAAGGACATTTCAGGACTAAATATAGCCATGCAGACTTTACACACAGTTAGATGTTCTGCAGAGTGTTGGTTTGGTACAGTGAAGTATTCCTTCCATGTAAATTCAAAAGCTCAAGGCTAACACGAAGAAACAGAGGATCTCATTCACACACAGAACACGAAACTATTGAACCGTGCAGACACTTGACAACAAAAGATGAGCTTCTACAGTCCAGTCCAGAGGAACGATTGCATAACAAGCAATTGTTGTTAGGACAGGTTGTCATTCCACAGTAATTAATGCAATGTTGTGATCAGAATGATGTGAATGTATGCCCTGTAAAATGCGATGAACTGCACAAACCTTTTCCTTGTAAGACATTTTGAGCTGTCAAAGCACAGGTGTCACATATGATATTAACAACACCTCTGCTTTTATAACATGTCAGGTCACCAGCAGGAGCAATAACAGATCCCTGAAACTGAAGCAGCTCAAAGGAATACAGCCATCGTTAATTCTATTAACATCTGTGCTTTTTATATTGGCACAAACCGTCTTCTGTGATGTCAAGATCAATGCCAGCAATAATAAAGTGAGATGATAGTGTTGTGTGTACTTCCTAGGACAAAAATTAATTTTATTTTTATTTAGTCTTGTATCAAATGATACAAAAAAAATCATAAAATAATAATTTTATGAAATGAAGTGTTATCTTGTTATTCCCTAAACATTCACAACTTTAAAAGTCCCTATAGAATACCTATAAGTAAAAGGTTTAAACATTCCGCTGATACAAACTAGGGTTGGGTTTCCCACTGGCCACCCTCAGTCTAATAACCAGCAGTGGCTGATATATCAAAAAAGGTTGGGGACTGCAGTTCTATAATATCTAGCATCAACCTTAAAATGCCAGATCTCCATAGCAGTGTCTGTGTCCAACCACCTACTTTAGCTCAACACACTGGGGGGCCATGGAGCTATTGGGCAATTGTGTTAAACTTGTTTGTTTATAGAGCTGAATCTTTAATGACAGAGCACAAAAATAGGCCAAACAAAATCAACCAATACAACAGTTTCAAAAAGAAAACAGAAAAAAGAAAATAGCTAAGCAGGATATTAACAATAGAATCAGTAAATTCTTCTCCCTAACATAAATATTTAATCGACTGATCATACGGCAACAACTCTGCATTTAGGTTTATACATGGTCAAGAAAACCTGATTTAAGCAACTCTAAATGTGTATTTCAAAAACTGTTGAACACTGGGATTTTCTCAGAGAATGATCATTAAGAAATAAAATATTCAGTGAGCAACAGTTCTCTGGGTGGAAAGGCCATGTTGATGTCAGAAGATTGGAGTGATGAGTCTTGATTACTGCAGCGACGTTCAGATAACAGGGCCAGAATTTGGTGTCATTAAAGAATATGGTAGGTGATGATGCTGTAATGGTAATGGGGATATTTTCTTGGCACACTTTGGACTCTGTAGGTACAAATGAGCATCATTTAAACACCACAGGGTAGCTGAGTACTGTTGCTAACCATGTCCACCTCCTAATAGCTACAGTTTACCCATTTTCTCATGACTGCTTCCAGCAGGATAACACACCATGACACAAAGCTCCTATCGCATCAAATGTGAAAATTACTACTAGTACTAGAAAACTGTCGGTGAGTATCTACATAACTCTATACAGACCAAGATTCATACTTTCTGTCCAATTTTAGCTTTTGGTATGAATGCTGAGAACCAAACAACCAAAGTTGAGCCAGAAAGTAAAAACATTAATTTTAGGGGCAGTGGATAGTAGTGGATTCATTATTTACCACATAATTATTAATCAGTGAACAACTTATCGTGAAGACATCACTTCACCTTGCACTACTGTCTGTTCAGCTGAGATGCTAAAAATGCTACACATGATGCAGACTCTTCCAAACTTGAGTTTCTATAAATTTTTTTTTTTTTTTAAATCACACAAACTACATGATCACAGCATTTCTAAATGAGCTTAAATACATTATACATAAATACAGTATAATAATGTATAAAAATGAAATAGTAGCCTCTGGAATGGGACAACACACACTCGACATCAGCCCTGCAGCAGAACATCTTAAGTGAGTGTGAGTTCTTCTGGTGTGAAATGACTCCACCTCCAATAATCCCCTATTTAACAGGAAGTCACAGCAGGACTGATAAACAGCATGTGACTCATCATTTTTAAACACAACACACATGAGATCAGATAGACCTCATGCTGCTGCTTATCAGGCTACAGCTTTAGTAATGGAGATGACAAATTTATTTGAGTTATTAGTACAAAACCTAAACTGTTTGATGCTTCTTTTTAACATGTTTTTAATAAGATGTCTTCTTTTATTTAATCATGTGCCTGTCTTAGCCTTTTTTCTCTTGGCATAAGTTCAAAAAGTGGAATACTGCACTATGGGAAAGAGTCCTCACAACTCAGTGCAGCATCGCCATGAACATACAGTCCTGTCGGCTAAACAATACTGGTTTCAGTTACGCAAGACATTTTCAAGAAACAATTGTTGGTCTTTATTTCTGTAAATAAAGACATGAAATGTGGCAGAAAGAGGAGTAGGGGCTATGACCTGTAGCAAACAGCCAGCCAGCAAGCTGTCACATCGGGCACACATTTACCATGTGATATGTGCCCTAACCACTCAGCCATCGTCTCTCTCTCTCTGGAAATACTGGAGTATTTCCAAGGGCAGGTAACGTGTATGATAATTCCAGCTTGCAAAAAGAAATATAGCAAGTCTTTTTAAAAAATTGAAACATAGAATTTAATATTTGTATAAAAAGTGATTTTTCTAAAAAGATTCACATGTATATACATACATGATTGCAAGAAGAAGTTCACTCTCTTAAAATCATGTGCAGGGCATTTTTAAGACCAATGATTAGAGGTGAGACAGGGCCATCTTGTGGCCACTGAGGAATCAGCTCCCTTGACTTAAAAGCCTTGACCTCCAACCTAACACATATTAAAAAAAAATTGACAAAATGGCTCATTTGGTTTAAATTTAACAGAGCAC
The DNA here is from genome assembly GCF_013358895.1 of Oreochromis aureus. Classification (NCBI taxonomy): domain Eukaryota; kingdom Metazoa; phylum Chordata; class Actinopteri; order Cichliformes; family Cichlidae; genus Oreochromis; species Oreochromis aureus. The sequence goes on along the minus strand of NC_052953.1, from coordinate 11,658,965 downwards.
ACATGCAGATCGGTTTGGCAGTCAAGATCACCAAAATGTAAAACTTTTCTAACAGACTTGCCAGCTACTCTTTAGCACAGTAAATGTTAGAAGTTGCTCCTCTCTGTGTCTGCAGGATCCCAGAGGAATTTGAGGCATTTGGGGCACAGACTACAAAGACCTATACTTCAAACTCTCCTTACATCTGGACCTCCTCCAACTCCAGCCAGAGTTGTATTTGTATTACAGAGTAGCACAAGACAGCACTGCTCAGCAAATATACACAAAAGACAACTTGTTTAATTTATAAGTATAGATATGTATAACATATCTAAGTAGGGATTGCTTTTCACATACAGTATAGTAAACATATAGTAAATAACCATTTTCCTTTGGCAAGAAAAGGACAAAAATAAAGGTGAAGTAGAGCAAAAGTGGACCAAAATGAGGCAGTGTGGTCACAATGTTTACCATTTTTAAACACTCAACACTTGAATGTTGTTGAACAGAACAGATTTTATTTATGGAAATTTATTTTCACCATTGGATATACTGTCTGTGTAATGCCTGGGAATAATCCTTGACTTAATTAAAAGTTTTTATAATAAGCCTAAGAAATAATTTCCAGCCACTCCAGACCACAAAAAAATAGCAGCCCATTGTTCAAGTCATTGTGATCAATCTCAATACTGGTTAGAGTTGTTTGAAAATTTAACTTCTGAACATCATACCAGACTTTCCTGCAAGTTCTTTTTATGCTTGATTTAAGTGCCTATTCTATGCTGCAAACCCCTCTGGACCCTCTTCCACATAGCAAACATAGTTTCCCCCATCCACCCTGCCAGCCAGCCATGGCAACTTGTAACACTGCCCACATGACAGTAAGCTCTAGTGCCAGACCTCCTAGTAAAAAAAAAAAGTGTCTGAAGTTTAAATATAGAGCAGACTCACCCTGAGGACCCTGTTGGTTATAATAACAGGAGGCTCATCGTTGACGGGTATAACCTGGATGTGCACCATCTGAGCTGCACTCTGCTTCCTCAAGCTCGTGTCATTGGCCACCAAAGTGAAATTGTCAGCTAAGGTTTCACTGCTGTCGTGGACGTAGTAAATGAACTCATGCTCCACCTGAATAATGATCACAGAAAGGACAGACTGGCATAGCAAAGGGTCTTCCAAAACACAGCAGTACATAAAACTACCTTATGATGCTTAGGTCACAATCTCTTCTCTTGCATATAATGTCCACATAATAATAATGTGAAACCTCTCAGAAAATACTTAAGGGCATAATGACAAGATTAAAAAAAATAAATAGGAAAATTATGATATTCCTGTTGGGATAGGGTGAGAAAGATTTTTCTTTAAAGCATTTAATGAGAACCAAATCGAAGGTTACAAAGGTTACTTAAAATAATTAGTCCAGGCAATTATTGAGTAATTGATGGATGCATCCTCTAAATTCTAAACACTTGATGCAAACAAAAAAAACCAAACAAACCAAACCAACGCCCCCCCCCCAAAAAATGTCACTGCCACACTAAATCAAAGCAGTTTTACACCCACCCAACTGCCAGTCTAATGCTATTTTATGTGGTAACTGTAAGAGTGTTTGTCAGAATATCTCACCTGCCTCCTGGTGAAAGTGGTTATGGGCACACCAGGATGTCGTGAGTGCTCGATGTGACCATGCTGCGGGGGCCGAGTCAAGTTATAAAAGAAGTTGATTCCCGAAAAGTGTCGATTGGTGACTTTGAGCACATCCTGCGTCAGTGCTTTGGCTGCACCTTCGTTCAGTGTGATATTGGAGACTTGAAGTGGGATGAACAGGGGGATGATTTCAACAAACATTTTAATGTTAGTGACATCAGTGACCCCATTGGTGGCATCAAGGATGAAGGTGTCGTTGACTTTGTTTGGCTCCACCTGCACATACTGAATGTTCCCGCTGTTGATGTCATTTTGGGTAAATGTGTTGACAGGGGACTGTTTGGTTCCGATGTAGCGCTCTTCCGCTTCAACAAAATGCCTGAGAAAGCCATAAGATGGGGCTACCTTTACGGTGAACACAATCTCAGATGGCAGGTTGTCCTCGTGGGTGACCTGCAAGAATCAGAAAACATTTGGTCCTTAAATCTGAAATGTCTCTTGTGTCGCTGAGGTTTAGCTGTCGTGTGATTCTCAACATAAACTGGCAAAATAGTAAAACATAAAAACAAAAACTGGTCAAAAATGTGTTTTAAGCCTTTCAGCAGCATACAAGCAGTTGATGTAATATTTCCTTCAATTCAGATTACTTATTTCACTCATTTATCAAAAAAACTTTAACTTGAATGCTTCAAAGAAATTAAAGTTCTTTAAATGAAAATAAACCAGAAAACTGAATAACAGCGACAAACGTGGCATGATTATTGCTTTTAATCTCTATTAAAATACTCACCTCTAGTTTAGTTTCATCAATCTTTGCTGGTTTTCCCTCTTCCACCAATAAAGTATCATGATGCTGTACAATGGGAGGTCTCTGATGACTTTCCAGGTAAACCTTCACACTGATCCTGCTTGTGAGCTGAAGACTTTTAGCTTTCACTGTTATGTTGAAATAGTCTGTCAGATGTTGGCTGTCACTGTGCCGATAGCGGATCAGCCCTGCTTTTAAGTCAGCTTGTGTGAATGTCACAACGGTTGTTTCATTGTGATAAAGACTTCCATACTTTGGACCCTCATCCAACTTGAAGATAACCTCCTTGTCATCTCGGATGTCCAGATTTGACATTACACTATAATTGCTGGTGGACAAGACCACTGAATGACCTTTTTGGACCAACAGGCCGGTGTTATTGTCGACTTTCAAGAAAGGGTCATGTGCACCGATGTGTAAAAGGCCTGACACAAAATGTTTTCCATCTGAGACAAAAAGTACAAATCTGCCAGAGCTCACACCTTTGTGAATGAACAGCACTCGCTTTTCTTCCAAATCCTTCTGTCGAAACTGGAACAGCCGATAAGTGGTGTCATTTACCAGCACGAGGTCTCCCATTGGGATACCACGACGAGTGTAAACCAATTGACCGTCATCAAAGTCAGAGTCGGCATCTTGATATTGCAGATCTTCTGTAGTGAGTAGCTTCTGTCCATCCCTTACTACATGGAAAACTTTATCAATTACACGTACTGGTTTTTGGTCATTTTGTAGCTGAATAGATATGTTAAAAACACCTTCCTTGGAGCCAGGTTCATCTTCTGCAATAAAAGGTTTGAATCCTTGGGTGGTGGAGGCTATGAAAGTGAATTCATCTTGAGTCGTTTCACTGTCATCATGGACATACATTATACGTTCCTCTAAAATATCTTTATTACTAAAGGTTAAGATGTTGTCATAGCTAGCATTGGAATTTGACTGACTTATACGCACTAGTTTTCCATGTTTTGGGCTGTTTATAACTGTATAGAACATATCCTTTGTGCTCAAAGTCTCTGCAAAGAGCTCATCTTTGGTGATAAGCTTACTTTCTCCCTCCTGAAGTGAGAGTCCTGCGTTTCTAATAAACACGCTGTTAACGTCAGCCTTAATAGAAAACTGAAAATCATAGTTCTGTGACTGAGCATGTTTGGAAACCAGATGAAATTTGAACCTGTCAGTTGTATCTTGGTAAGGTCTGTCAACTAGCTCGTAATGCACTTTTAGATCTGTTACATCTCTTTGGCTAAAGGTGGAGTTCTTCTTTAAGACTGTGGTGTTGAGAAGTAATTTCCCTTTCTTTGGTGTAGTGAGAACCCGAAAATATAGGTCATCCTCTGAGAGAGTCACACCTTCAGTTGTGGCAAAAAGACACTCTGAGTTTAGTGTCACTTTCCTCACTTTATCTAAGTCTATCATAGTGTTTCTCACCAGGTGGTACTTTACCCACTTCACAGTGATTGGAAACAGGATTTCAGTGGTTTCCCTTGAAGCCACATTAACTTTACACTTGAAGTAATCAGTGGGATTAGATGTCTGGATGTCTTGGAAAGTACTAACATATCTCAAGCGCTCTTTTTCTAAAAGCCTTTGTGAAAATGAGTCGGTATGCCTCCATTCACCACTTGAGTGAAGTCTCTGGAGTTCTCCATACTGAGGTGGTTCAATGACATCGTATCGAATGTCTACAACCTGGTTCACAGCATTTGTTTGCACAGCCAGCTGCTTTGAGCCAATAATAGCAGTTTCTCCTTGAATGATATCAAGGCCTGTGTTGTTGGCAATCTTATACTCGAGTGCTACAGCCATAATTCTTAAAACTACAGTGTTGCTGACCTTTTCCCCATCACTAACTCTCAGAACTATCCTTGAGTTTCGAACCCCCGTGTGAACGTAGTACACCCTCAGTTGGTCTAAGTCTATATATGAAAATGAGGTCACTGCCTTGCCTGGGTTGCTTTCAACTTCCAAGTATCCTGCATCAGCATTCAAGTTCCCAAGTACAGAAAAGAAAAGGTCTGTGTAATTGCTGTCAATGTCTGTTGCCATCAAAACATCAGTGGTGAGGCGTTTCTTTGAGTTCTCCAACAGAACAAAGAGATTTCCTTGAGGTAGACTCAACTCAGGTGCATCATTAGTGGGTGACACTGAAATATTGTAGCGGTATAGTTTGGTGCCCTTTAAATAATCAGGAACTTGCTTTCGACTACTAGAAAAAATGGAAAACATGAAGAAGTCATTAGGTTCCTCTGAGCCTCCGTGGATGTACATCACTCTCTCATGCCAAAGGTCCAACATGCTGAAAGTATTCTCCTCTTGGTCCTGATCGACATCAAGCCTTATCTGACCTCGAACTGGTTGCTCCTCTATCCGAAACATAATTTGAGACTGTCGAATGCCAAGTTTTCTAAAGTCCAAGAGAACCTTGATGTGTTTGGCTTCAAGAGATGCTCGACCACCCTCTTGGACTATAAGGTTTTTAAGCTGCACAAAATTGAAACCATACCTTCTGTCTAAGCCCCATGCAAGTGTGGACATATGAAGTGATGGTGTTGGTGTTATCAAGTGAAAAAGAGATCCTGGAGTATTTGTTGGATTCAAAGCAGTTGGTGGATCTGATTCTTTCTCTGGCTCACAACCAACTGATATATCTTTGGTGACTACAGCATTAGAGAGACCCATCTTAACTCTGTTAACTGCAATGTTCTTTAGACATCCTTTGAAGGAACCTCCCCTGGCACGCTTTCCAGATACAGAGAGAAGCCCCACCTTTTTGACTTCGGATCTTGTGCCATCATCGATGCCTCCAACAAAAAGATAACCTTTAAGCTGGATCGCTTTTGCTTGAGTGATAATGCCAGTTTTCATCATCTCCCCATCAATAGTTAGTTCAAGGCTTTTGGAACTGAAATATAACTTGATGGAATGCCATTTTCTGTCATTGATGAGCGTGAGTGAACGAAGCTCTATTTTTGTTCCACCTGTTCCGACAACAGCCACGGGCAAACCGTCCTGAATCTCCAGAGCCACAAAATTCTCCTCTCTGGCTGCATTGTACAGGATAATTCCCTCTTTAGCTGAAGTGTGCACAACACACTCAAATACAGCCTCCTGCTCAGTATTCCAGGTTGGAAGAGAAATGTAAGCCCTTGAGCTGAAGAAACTGATAGGGTCCTCTTCAGTGGCAAAGAACTGGGGACTGCAGCCTAAAGAGACTTCATGAACATTCTTGTATCCGGTATATGGTCTCAGTGATGATAGCAAGTCACGTTCATTGAAAAGTACATCATCCATGCAGCCTCGGAAGCCAACTGGGTCTCTGGGCAGGTAAGGTCTATCCAAGCCCCCTGAGCCTCCAACATAGAGACCATCTGTGTTGAGACTGTAATGGGGACCTGGCACCTTTACACTGCTGTGGGAGTTTGAGTCAACAGTGAGAGTGATGTTGAGCTGTACATGATGGAGTACCACATGGTGCCAGGCCAGATCGTTGAGATGGGTTCCCCGGTCTGATTCTAACATCTGCTCCCCTGATCCAAGATCCAATTTCAGCTGGGAGAAAGAACAAAAACAACTGGATTACAAAATATGACATTTTACGAAATATTATGCAAATGTAAAGAGCAACTTAAGGAGGAAATCAGGTAAATTTAGGCTTATTATTACATTACAATAAAAGAGTATTTGCTTCCACCCTGATTTCTTTTTTTAATATTTGCTATACTTTAATGTTCCTGATCAAACAGTATTTTCTATTAGATAAGTAGAATGCAGTTTTTAAAAGAAGATTTTAATCATTAAAGGGGAAAAATATTCAAACTTACATGGGCCTATGTTAAGAAATAATTGCATAATTTAACAGGACAATGATTGGAAGGCATATCACCTCAGAAATAGCTAAAGAAAAGAAAAGAAAAACAAAAAAAAACCTCTTCAATTTGGCTGAATTAACACAACTGGGCATAGAAAAGTGGGCAAAAATTCCCCCAGAGTGATGTGACTCGTTGCCAGTTACTGCAAATGCTTGATTGCAGTTTTTGCTGGCAAGGGTGGCACAACCAGTTATTAGGTTTAGGGGGCGATTACTTTATAACATATGACTTGGATAGCTTTTTAAATAAAACCATCAATTGAAGACAGCATTTTGCATTTACTCAGGCTAACTTTATCTAATAGTAGATGACATCAAACATCTAAGTGCAACAAATATGCAAAAAAAAAAAAAGTTGGATGGGTATAAAATACTTTTTCTAAATTTTCACTTTTTCCAATACCCTTTTTAAAAAAAATATATCCCACATTAAATATGACTCATTGCCAGGAATGCTAGTAGTAGTACACAGGACCAGCATGTGGGTCCAGACCGATTTATCTCAATACTGAATGCACTGCCATGAAAATTTGGTTTATGGTCCCCAAAGGTTGACCCTACTGACTTCAGTGACTGTGAAGACCTATCAACTTTTCTCTAAGGAGTTTATTTTATGTGTGTTTAGTTAAACACAGTTTGACATTACTGTGACACAAACACTTACAGCATATAAAGTCTTAATTTTAATGACCCAACAACAGTGCATATAGATGGTTGATTCTTAAAACAAGGATCTTGATATATTTAGTGATATGCAGAATACCTTGATAAATTGAACACCATAAGGAGTTTAACATAAATTAAACAGACATTCATGGATGATCTATGATAACTTTAGTGACTCCTTAAATTTTATCCAGTAATGCCAAACCACTTTTGTGCCCAGGTACATGTTATTTTGTATGATCATACAGTCATTACTGAAAACTAAAACTAAAATTGTTTATACAGTGGTACACATGTAAAATAATAATTCTTAAAATATTTTCATTGTATAAGCAAAAGTAGAGAACCCTGAAGGAGAAGCAAAATTTAAATTGCTTATTTTCCATGATGTCACCTGTGATTATAACAGTGAGCTTTGTCTGTCGTTTAAAGCAGGAAGAGCACTATTATCTTTTTGCCTTCAGCTATGTCCTCAGAGAATCACATCACCTTCTCAAACTAATGCACCATTTAGATGATGTGCTTGTCAAGGCTTGCTGTTCAGTTGCCACTATTCATGCACTGGTTTCCGGGAAGCGACGCTCATGTCTGACTCACACGAAACGAGACCCCAAGCCAGAGGAAAACTTGTGTGACGGAAGAAATAAAACAAAACCCTAAAATGGTAACCAGTGCCAGTTTATGAACACGGAGTTCGCTCCTCGTGCTTACTAAGGTACAACTCTGCAACACAGTTGTCAGTGTGATTCATTCCCAGCAGCGAAAGTCTAACACAAATAGATGCTTAGTCACAGGGATTTCTCTAGTCTGAAGCACAAAAGCTCTAATGCATATCTGACGACTTCCTATGTTTCCTATGAATGTGTCTACTTACAAAAAAGGCTTCTGGCAGTATATCTGTGCATTCTGTATGCTGACTTAGCCTGGCAGGGCTGCTTCCAGGATGCTTTAGAAGCTATCTTCAATGGACATTTTGATTTACCTTTAAATTCTCCTTGCAAAGCTTCTGTTACAGGATTTTAATGCTTGTGGCACAAGCTTATCTTTAATTACTAAATTCCTGTGTAAGCCTAATGTAAACCTACATTTTGATAAATACAAAATAAATCCCAAAAGGTGGTGAATGCTATATTAACCACATACAGCTTCCTTTAATGTAAAACTGTTGCTGAAACATGATATTTCATTGTTTTCTACTCCAGTAATTAAAGCTCATTCTAGTATGAAATTCTGAACCCAGAGAAACAGGAACCCATAAGCTTTGTGAAATATTCATTATTACAATAACAGATCAGTGAAAAAAAAATCTGTATGATACATCTTTGAATACATTTGACTTTCATTCACAGTTTACACAAATTTTTTATTTATAAAAGTGTTTGTTTTTGAACAGACTGAGCTTTGTAGGCTGAGTTTAAGAGGATAGCATGACTGAACACAACAAAAGCCACTGGAGTATAGATATACAAGTTTAAGATTAGACTCATGACAATATTAGAACAACAATGTTAAGGTAATTTAACTGTGCATACCTTCTATATTACATTACATTAGTTATTATACTGTAGAACATTAGGTAAAGAACAATACACTAGTTAGAGATGGGGTGACTAATTCATTCAATAGTTGCAATGACAAACAATTTTGTGATATTTCATGTTTTATTCTTGGACTACTATAGGTCTGCATGATTGACGGTTTAAAATAATCCATATTTATTACATATTGGGCTTTGGTGCCTTTGGTCCCTTGTTAGAAGGAAGCAGTTGGAAGTACATTTTTGGGGGTATATCATGAAGAGCTATAAGAAGAGGGAATAAAACTGTCTGAAATGGGGAATTTAAAGGAGTCTGAAGTCTGAGCTTTTGGCTCACAGAGATTACTTACACATATATTGGCCTCATTACTTTGGCCATGTTTAATATGAGCATCAACAATTGTAACAGACGTGTGTTTCACTGTCATCCAGCCTCTCAATCATGTGGTTTGAGTGACTAATCTGTCAATGATCTCAAAAATCTTTCATCATCTCGTTGTGTTCACTGTGACAAGAAGTGACTAGTATGGCATTAAGACTCAGCTCAGACCACACAGGCTTGTCAGCTTGTGTCAACGCGTTCAGAGACTGACACTGTCAACAGAGACAGAGCCAAAGCTAATGGGGACGAATGTTTGTTTGTCCATAATGCACATACATGTAGTCAGAAACAAAAAGTAAAAACTGGATGTTGTGCATATAGCATACTGTATGTGTGTGTGTGTGTGTATGTGCATGTGTGCGTGAACGTGTGAAATTATATGCCTGAACACATATGCTCCTGTGCTGGAGCCATGGATGTACCCACCTGCAGGCGACCGGCGTGGAGCTCTAGTAAAAAGTAGTGGGTCTGTCCAGCGGCGAGAAACAGCAGGCCATTTGTGCTCGAGGTTCTGAAGCGAATGCGGAGCACGTTACGGTCGGACGACTGTCTCGCCTTGAGCTGTACAAAGCCGTCACCATAGAAGGAAGCTGTGAGAGGAAAGGGGATTGGAAAAAAAACCTAGAGACTTAGAGGAAGAGTACATGTCCTCAATTTTGGTGTCTTTTTTCAGGCTAACTCACAATTATTTAAACTGAGCCGAGTACAAGAGAGAACTGGGACAGGAAGTAGAGTAGCAGTGACTACAACAAACACAGCAAGTCAAGTCAAGCATTGCGGTCTTAATACAGTCGACATGTGACATTTAGATATAAAAGCCAGCATAATTATCATCAAAGCTGTTCTTTACAAGTGAGCAGACTGTGTATAAGTGGGAAGGGCACACACAGAGCTTTACACCACACGCTGCGCACAAATTATACCTCACCTGATTTCAAAGACTTGTCAGATTCTCCTGATCTACTGAGTTTAGCCTTCGCGGTGGGCTAGTTGCACTTAAAAGGCTCCATGCATTCAATTACAACAAGAATACAATTATTGCAGCTTTAAAGCTTTACCTATAGAATAATAACCACCTTTAAGACGAAACTAAACTCAAGCCTGCAGAATTGCAGGTTTATCTCTCGTTAGTAGCTGTAGGAGAAAGTTGTTCATGGTTTCTCTTAAATGTATAGCAGTTACATAGGTTGACTTTAATGCTATAACAGCAGTGTACAAACTGAGGCAGTGGATGTGGAGGAGGCTTGCGGGGAGTCCGTCATGTTCGGGCATGCCCTGCCCTGACAGGAACCTTCAACCTGAACATGAAAGGCTCTGACGTCCCCACATTGTCTGTGGCCCCATGTTCCAGAAACAGCGTGGCGGACGGACCCAGCTGTTTCTTCTACATCACCTCCCTGCCATTTCACATCACCCTGTAATCTGGGCTAACTTGCTCTGAAGCGTTTTTGTCTGAGCCTCCATGCCCGGGCACCACCAGTTCAGTTTTTAATGAGCTCCAGAGTCCCCAGCATATTGAATGGTTAACAAACTGTTTCGGCTCTGTGAAGAAATGTGCCCATTCTACATTTGATTTTTTCCCCCCCTGCTGCTAATGAGCTAAAGTGCTCAGTGGGGGAAGCTAGATAAAGTTAATGTGTGCTCATGCATTACTCCGCCTCCTAAAAGGGTTAATGCACTAATGTGCAGTTTGCTTAAACTGATCCACTCTGTGTGGACCGTGCAATATTTTTTTTAAGCAATTAGTTAAGCATGTTAATAAGCCCTTGAGGCACATTAAGATACAATAATCAATGAGAATGAATTTAAAATATAAACAACCAGAGAAAGGAAAACAAAATAAAACTTAGATGGAGTTTTAACACATCTAGGCCATTCATGCTGTTGCTTCATTTAGAAATTCTATACATAGATATATTTAAAATCATACACATTCTTATTTTGTTAACCTAAATTTATACAATTTTGGCTTGCTTCACATGTTAACGGCCAACTCTTATTTACTCCCCGCAAACAAAAGTCCAGACTTTAAGTGTCAACTAATGTTATTTTGTCAACCATGAGCTAAATTATCTGGTTAATATAATGTCTAGTAATTAAAAAAACACTATGTTTCGTTTAACCAACACAAACAATTATGATATACTTACTTATTATTTAATAGCTCAAAGGAAACTAAAAAGATATTGTGAAGGCAGAACCACTAAAATGTGTATTTTTTTAACATATTAAGAGATATCCAACTCAATTCAAGTTTAATTATATACCGCAAAATCACAACAGACGCCTTACACTGCAAAGTAAAGACCCAACAGTACTAGAGAGAAACCCAAGACAATCAAACAACCCCGTATGTAAAAGCACTTTGTGACGGTAGAAAGGAAAAACTTCAGTTTAACAGGAAGAAACTGCCAACAGAACCAGACTCAGATGATGATATTTACAACCCAAACTCTTAATCAAAATGCACATAGGTGCAGGACAAAATGAAAAACACAAAGGGAAAAAAAGGAAAAATAAAACATGGTTCTCTTCTCATATGTACACACCATTTTGCACTCCTCAGGAAAAATTTTAAGGTTCTAAAACCCATCTGAAGTGTCACATGAAGACAGAAGTTCTTAATGTCTTTTAAATCATTTATCCTTTGGATTAAGGTATTTAAATTTAATGAATATATAATTCAGATCTCTTAATCTTAACAAAAAAATTCCATTTTCAGTCACGTTTCCTAGTGTCTGAAATGAAATTAACTGACCAGTAACCAACCTAAGTTTGAAACCTGTTTAGATGGAACTGTTAAATGGCATCCAGCCTTACTTATCTCTATTTATTTGTCCCGTGCCATTCATCTTCATGGTTCTGTGTACATAACAAGGATTAAGCACTTCCCAAAACTGTTCAAGAGGAATGCACGAACATTTTTCCCTTAAATTCACAAGGATGGACATGCATGCTCAATTGTATTTTAGCGTCATCAAAATGACGTTTAAGTCATATGACTGAAAGTCGTGTTTGGTTAAAACAAAAGGGTCAGAACCTCCCCATCGCGCCATCTCCCAGTTTGCTTGTGAGGAAGTGAATTCTTGATCAGATGAAGAATGATGGTCCAAGAAAAAAAAAAAAGTAAACAAGCAACCAAAAGTTGGAATTTTTGAGGGAATGTTAATTAAAGAGCACTGCAGACTAACCAGAAAACAATACCCATGTGACTGTGCTCATGAAACAGGAGGTTTTGAATGTTGCTCTATAATCTAGATTTCAGCAGGTTAGTTTCTGTGCATCAAGGACATTTTGTAAGAGATTTCACAAACTGCTTTTTCAACAACAAAGCCAGAGAACACCTAACAGTTAATTTGAGGGGCGACAGCAGTGCTTGTCACTGCCTGTGTGCTCAGTTTATACAACAAATCAGAAATGCAACTTGACTGAAATGCCTGTTTGGGTTTTTTGTTGACTCTCTGTTGCCCTTGCTTGTTTCATAATGCAAAGACAGTAGAGATGGAAAAAAAATAGAAAACATCAAAAAATCCACTGAAGTAAAGCAAATATCTATACAGCAGTCACATGCAAAGAAGGATATAGTATGTGAGAGTCACTCTGAAATAATTCCTGAGGCCAAAGCCTGGATGAACTCTGAATTTAGATGACACATGTCCGGGATCAAATTATTCAAATGAGCTAAGGAATGCTCACATGAATGCAAATAATATACAGCTAAGCTGAAAATCACATCTCCCTCCCTTTAGGTCTCTTAAGGCAGCAACAACTGTCCATTTCTTTGAATTTAATTGAGTGTGCTACTGTCACAGTCTGATAGTTCTTCCACTGCAGTGGGCATCACAGTCCTATTTCTGCTGCTGTCTCTGATCATATCAGACTACTGTGGGCGTCCATACATGCACAGATTATCAGAATGGGTGGGGGGTACTTAAATGAGAGGTATACTGATGTTTTCAGCTCAGTTAATATTAAAAAAAATCACAGGGTTGTGCTGTTTAAAGACTAAAGCTGCTATTGTTGCTGGGAGGAATCGTGACACTGCATCCAAAAGACCCAGCAGCCTGCCCTCAATCTCATCGTGTTTAATCCTGTTAAACTCAGGTCAACATTTTAGGACCTGTGATGCAGAGCAAACCAATATTATGTACAGAAATCAGTCACCAGCTACTGTTAAGTGATAATAAGCATTAGTACTGTAGTTTATCACAGCCAACAAATATGGTGAACTGCACGCACAAGTACGAGGTATTTATAAACTGTCAATCACAGCCAGAGACTACAAACTACAAACAGCGAAACAACTCTTCAAATTTAACAAGTGAAAGATTAAAACACCCTGCCACTGAACGCATCATTAAATAAATGTATCTCTGTCGTTTTAATTGGATAAAGTCAGAGAAGTTGCAGTTGTTACCTCCTGACGCCAAATGGACAAGAAGCGACCACCAAAGCAGACCACAAAGCCACAACTTCTTCTTCTGGGTGTTTTTCCCAACAGAGTCCATCTTCCTCGTCTCGGTGGAAACGCTAATGTTTAGCCGGCTGTGGAGTCACATATTTACAGACTGGTTTTCACTTCTTCGCGCTTCGCTAACGTGATATAAAGCGCCTAAAAGCTGGTCGTCCGACCGGTCAGCGAACGTGCGCACTGCCCGGACAGTCAGCAGGAGACCCCGAACTGAAGCTCCTACCGACCCTCGCCAAACTCCGCCTCGTGCGCGTGCATGCACGGGGAATTTCAAAATAAAAGCCAGGGGCGAGGGAAAACGCTGCAGGGTTATTCAAGCAAACGGCGGCAAGTGGAAACAAAGATTGAAAATGTAAACAGAAATTTGGTGAGCACATAGTGAAGCTGAATTAGCGTCATTTGCCGTTATTAAAATGCAATCACATTTAATCCAATATCTGGGAATCTATTTTAACCAAAGCATAATTTAAAATAATTAATGGGGAAAATGCTGGTGATAAGAGAACTAAAGAATTAAATGACCATTGCCAAAAGGAGGAAAGCATTAGCAAAGTGCTCAGAATCAGTTTTTTTTTTTTAAACATTTGTGCCCAAGCCACCTTAAAGGGCTAAAAGTTTCAAGGCACAACTGTTGGCTTAATATGGCCAACTGTTTTCTGTTGACAGTTTTCAGGTGTTTTACTTGTGCTTGTGTGCGTGTTTACAGACAGGAGAAGGTGATCAGTTTTACCTCCTGGTTATATGTCAGGGAATCTGCTGTACTAATATAGTATGTTTAAATGCCAGTTATTACTTTTTCCCCCATGTATAATAATATTTGGTTGACAGAAGAATCCGCGAAAACACCTGGACTTGCCTTATGGCACAGTATTTGGGAACAGCTACTCTAAACAATTTCTTTGTTTGACAAGCCCATAAGGAGTCCAAGGCTCAGCTTAACATAACACTAGGCAGACACAAACATTATAATCTATTAAGGGCAATTATGGCTATTTGGTATTCCAAGCGTGAGTCCATTCCTTCTGCAGTCCAATCATAGAAAAAAAAAACTTTGAATGTTGTAAAATGTGCAGTTTAGCACACTTCATCTCTGTGTTTTCTTTCCCGGTTTTTACTCAGTGAAATTCAAATGTTTGTAAGGCTGTTAAGCATCAATGTAACAAGTGCTTGGTACTGTCTTTACATGTAAATACACAGATAATATATGAACATCTAGCATACAATCTTTGTAAATAAGATTTAGAACTTTTACATCTAAAGGCAATCAAGTTTGGGTTTTTTGCTCTGCATTGAAGATCTAAAACATTTATGATGTTTTTGGTTGCCTGTGAAGCAATAATAATAAGTAATGAAATGTTAACAAAAGATAACATTTGAATGAAATATTTAATTCAATAATAGGTATTTTGTATCTGGATTTTAATATTGTGTGTAGTGAGCTTCCTAATAATCCCTACTGCTCTATAATTGATTTCACTTTGTGATTACTTGTTTGACAGCACTATAAAGAGCATCTCTCCAGTATAATCAAAGTACTGTTAAAAATATCATATTAGTTTTATAAAATCAGAGCTTCAAAGAATCAAGTCAAACTCATAATTAAATGGCTAATTTTAATTTACAGTACAGTACAATTCAGCACATATTGGAGCTTTGCGAATACTTTTCTAATCACGGCCAGTCAGCAGATACCCAGAAGTTTTCTGAACTCTTCTTTGATGTATCTGTAGATCGGATGGTAGAGGCGTCTGTTTGATATCATGAGGTCAACGGCAGTCTCAGTGTGGGCGACTCCAGGAAGCAGATTCAATGACATCTTAACAGAGCGCAAAGTGAGAAGCTCAGAGAATCTTATGGTAGATTCAGTAGGAACCATAATGTCATTGGTCCCATGAAGCAAAGCGAATGGAGGCAATCTGTCAGAATAAAAAGGACTGTAGTAAATAAATGTCTATAGTGTGTTTGTGTTTCCAATTAAGAATTGATGTATTAGATTTTAGAATTGGTGTTAAAGCCATTTTTTTTTTTATCCTTTTCCGCTCACCTGTTGACTTTATCCTGGCTGAGCTTCTTTAGTAAGTGTGTTGGTGAGTAGTATGGAAAGTTTTTCACACCATTCATCGCTTTGTGCATGGGGGACACTCGTTCGACTCCTCGTTTCTGTTCATGCTCATAATGGTCCATGATGTTGTAGACGCCGCTCAGACCTGTCCGGTGAATATAAGACAATTAGTCTACCTTATTAAGAATAACAGGAAAGAAAGAGGTCATTTTTTGATTAAGTTGTTAATTTTCATTTTTTTTAAATGTGAAAATATGAAGTACTTGTAATAAAATAGTAAAATAAGTAAAGGTGTCTGTAGCTTAGGAGACAGAACAGGTCATCTGCTAATCAGATGGTTGGTGGTTTGATCCCTGGTTGGTTCAGTCTGCATGCCAAATATCTGCGATGTGTTCATCACAGTGTGAATGTTAGATAAAAAAGCACTTAGACATAGAAAAATAATGTTTGTGGGAGTGCTTGAATGAGGCAAGTTACATAAAGCCCTTTGAGTGCTCAGGTAGAGTATAATACAATCTGGTAATACAAGGGTGAAACAAACATCACAATATTGAAAATTTGTATATATTTAATCACTGTAGAAGAAGACCATTATGGAAAAATGTTGGAAGATGGGTACGTTAAGACAAATACTAATATTAAATGATGAACTTCATTTCTTACCAATAATTCCTCTTATCGAGAGCAAGACTTCCTGCTGCTTGCCTGGCTCTATGGAAAGCTCCTCTCTTGTATCAACAAGAAACAGTGTGGTGAGTGTACACAAATGTGCACCTGCTGAATGCCCAATTAATACAATGTTGTCCTATAAAAAAAAACAAAAAAAACCCCACACACAACACAGAACAGCATGCTGTATGTGATTATACATTTTTACTTACTGAAGATTAAGTTAATGCACAGATACACAATGATTTTATTTTTAAAAAGGCTCTGACAAAGATAAATTACAAGCATGATTAGTCTGCATATAGGGGCTCAAAACTTAGCACTGCTTTAATTCTAGACCAACACAGCCGAGCAGCAGTCTTTTGGAGTTTTCCCCGGGCAGTGAGAAAGTTGGTAAATATCAGAATATCAGGAGTCCTTGCATGCCTAGCTCTGTGCCTAGCACAGAGGTAACCGGTTCATTATTAATTTTATAAAGAATACTTAAATAATACTAAACTGTCTTACTTTGTCAAAGTTGAATTTCTCTCCATTCTGGTGGGCCCAAATCAAGCAGTCAGCGATATCTTGGACCATCCCTAAAACATTCCCCTGCCAATCACAGTCAACCAAGAGTCAGTTTAGAAACAAGTTTAATATTTAAAATTGAAGCTCTTCTTTGTCCTGTAAATTTACCTTTTTTGTTTACCTAATTTAAATTCAATATGTATTTTATCAACTCACATACATATGCGATAAAATATTATCATTCATAAGTTATGATTCAAGGATGTTATGACTCATAACATCCTTGTGATTACTGTGTGTTGTTTTAAAGCTCTTACCTTTGGATATGTGCAGTAATCAGGACAAATTACAGTTGCTTTCAGTTCTTCAGCCATCCGACTCCCCAGTAAACAGTAAGTGGACCTTTCTCCTGTGGCCCATGCACCTCCGTAGACAAATACTACCACCTGTGATGGTAGCTTCCCTACATTTGGAGGGTGGTATAAGTCCAGCTTGTTGCCTCTGCGGCCAAACGTGATGTCCTGTTAAGCGTTCACACAAACAAACTGATTACTGACACATTTTTCAGCACTGATTCAACTGAAAACAGGCAGATTTCAAGAAAAATCAAAAAAACAGGACAACTCAGCGAGTTATGCTTAACACACCTTTTCATAATACTTTAGATTCCTCTCATCGTTATACTATGACTTCAGCTGAAAGTAAACTTTCCAGTACTGCAGGTATTTGAGAAGATCCAGTATAGCGAGGGTCAGACGATATATTCGCCTGATGAAGAGGCCAAAAGCGTAAATGAAAATTACAAACAGACTGCTCAATGAGTGGGCCAATAAAACAAAACAAAAAATCAAACAAAACAAAAAGCAAAAATTTTAAAAGTTACCTTGGATTAAGAGCTTCTATGTACTTCTTATACCCAGGCTTGTCAGGCCAACCATAAATCCACTGACAGGCTAAACAGATGGAGTACAGCAGGCCCACCAACATGACACCCACAGTCACAGACAGTGACATGTAATATTTTATATCAGACCTTTAAAAGCAACATATATTATGTTAAGATTCATTAAAAGTACACTTAGTTTGTGATCTTCGAGAGGATATACTTGAGAGGATCTTACATTCTTTATGGCTTCATCTTTCTTATCTGCAAACATAAAAAATATAAATTATAAGTAACAAAACATAAGCAACAGAAAACAGTATAAATTGTTTTCAGAGAAATGGTGGCACAAAGTTATGATTGCAGTTTTCAGACGTTCGTCATATTAAGGATCATTTTGTAAAGGCTTTTAGTTGTAACTACTTAATTTATAAGTTTAATAATGTTTTACTTAAGCCGTAATTATTAACAATGTTAGGTCTTTTTCTGTTAACCCTGGCTTTCTGCTTTAGTCTCATTTCACATGCACATAAAAATGAGTTATTTGATGCTTCATTCACCCTCCTTCTGTGCACAAAGGATCAAACTAAGCATCAGAGGCATTATCAGAGAAACAGGGGGTAGAGATTGTAAACTGATTTCATGCCAAAGGTCTGAACATGATCTAGTCTGGATCAAGCTGTGTATTCAACATTACATACTTATAACATTACTTATGGTTATGTAGCCAGGTAAAAAGAAAGATATATTTTACACCAAATTCTCTGATGACTTAAAGGTAATAAATCCGATAAACTTCACTTTGCAGAACTCCCTGCTGGTATTGGAGGCTGCAGCTGTTGGGGGGTGCTGTGGACAGGGGGAGACGTGTTTGTTTTTAAAAAAGGCTTGAGTGCATGATGAGTGGAGTGGACATTCAAAGAAAAATCCACATAAATGACAGAACCAAAATTTTGACACCAGAAAACTGTATCGTGAAGTGATGATGTTGACATTTTTCACTACATCTTTCACAGGGTTTTAATGTTGTGGCTCATGAAGTAATCAAGTAATATTTACTATATGTAGCAAGGCAATCCTTAACCAAGTATTAAATTAATAACTAAGTGCCTTATTGAAGGCAAATTAGAAACTGTTAAGACATTAATGGGCAAGACTTAGTATTTGGAAAGAAAGATTTCTCTGGAGTTTGCAGAGAATAGTTTTCCATCTGTTCGTCCATCCATCCTCTTCCACTGTGCCCACAACCTGCTCAGGGTCAGGTTGTGGGCACAGTAGCCTAAGCAGAGAGCACAAACTTCCCCCTCCCCAGCCACCTTCTTCAGCTTATCCGGAGAAACGCTGAGTTGTTCCCAGGCCAGCCAAGAGATGTGTCTCAACCATGGTCTGGGTATACTATACACCCTTGGATCGCTTCAAGGCAGACTGAAAGTCTTGAGTTTCTCTGGATGAAAATGTCTTCTTGATGTCAGAGGTCAAAGAAGAATGGACAGACTGCTTTGAGTTGATAGGAAGACAACAGTAATTCAAATAGCCACTCATTATAGCCAAGGTATGCAGAAGAGCATCTCAGAAAGCACAACATGTTGAAACTTGAAGCAGATGAGCTACAGCAGCAGCAGACCACAGTGAGTTAAGAACAGGAAACTGAAGCTACATTTCACATAGGCCCACCGAAATACCCCAAAACAAAATAAAAACAAACAAACAAACATTCTCTGGTCTGATAGGTTTTGATTTCTGCTGCAAACTATGGTATGGTCAAAATATTGTATAAGTATTGATCCTCGAATCATCAGGGTGCTGCTGGTGGTGTTTCTTGACATACTTTGAGCCCTTTAGTACCAACTGAGCATCACTACACTTACTGAGTGTAGCCATCCATCCCTATATGACCACAGTGAACTCATCTTCTTCCAGCACATTGTTGAATCTATGCCATTTTGATGTTTTTTGCTTGTTGCCCACAACCAAACAACTGAAATACGTTTTTTTTTTTGTTTTTTTTTTGTTGTTTTACCTGGCTGCTCCTCCAGTCCTTCTGGGTTTCACTTTTCAGTAAAACAGGAGGCTGGTTTAAGTCCAGAAGCCCAAAAAATTGACTTAAGCATCTGTTACGGCCACACAGGAGCTTTTCTTCTTGTATTATGTTTAGTTATTGTTTTTGTGTTTTTTCCCCTCTGATGTTTAAAATGGTTTTTTCAGTTACTATATAGGTCAACCTATATAGGTCAGTTTGTTGAGTTATGATATTTTTTGAGTAGAAGTCTGTTTAGTTTACCTCTTTTATAGGCCCACCTAGTTCTTAAAATAGCTTATTTCTATTATTGTGTATTTTTGAAATAACCTCTTATCTTTTCTGGGATATAATAAAAAAACATATTTTGAAGATTACACCTGTGCTTGTACGTTCTTGGCTGCTTGGTCCCTTTTAAGGCAAACGGGGGTTGGCACTTATTAAAGTTGGCTGATGTGTGTATTTGTATTTAATGGCTTAGGACTTTCAGAACATTAGTACATGGTTTTTCACATAATTCACAAACACAAAACCATTTACGCTTGAATAGCTTTCATAAAGAATTGGAATAGCTTAGTGATGGTTGTCCTTAAAATTATACCACAGCACTCTCTAGTGGGGTTTTATAGGACGTACCAGCATTCAGAAAGGCGCTTTCACTCAAGAATAATTCTAAAAATCATATGAGCGCTTAATAACTCTTGACAATAAACTGATAAAGGCGAACTGTATATCAAACAGTTCTGGTATGGAATTTAAAATAAGTTTTCTGTCACGTATTTTCGCAGTTCTCCTACTGTTGGACGTTTTGTTGCCAGAGTACGTTTGTCTTCTCTGTCACGACCTCATTAGGCGAATGAGTAGAGGTGGAGGACAAATGCAAACAAAAACTAAATATATATCTATATATATAAAAAAGAAGAAGAGCAGCGAAGAGAACCCACCTGCACTTAATAATGTCACTGCGGATGACTGAAGCACACGTCAACTTTCATACTGTGCTGTTTCATGCAGGTCAAGTAAACGAGAACCACAGGAGAAAAACAAACAACTTCAATGCAAAAGTTGAAATTCCATCTCTTGTCCCAGCTTACCCGAAGTGTAAATCAGTTCACGACAATTCAAAAGGCTCGCAGCACGGCAACAGATATTAGAAAGGGTAATGTAAGCGAACCTTAAACGCACTTCGACCCATTAGACCTGGCATGAGCTTATCTTTGGTCTTCATGCAAGACAACTTGATAACAAGCCAATTTTAGTACAGCACCATAATGTTCATAGTTCACCTGTAGGTTTAACAGCCCAATCATATCATATCAGCAGATTATGGACATGGGAAATGCATTTACGATTCATATTTACATTTACAGACCTACCCCACGTTTGTGCCCCGTTTTCACGCAGGGTGTTCCAGGTTTACTGGTTTTTAGGTGGTTAGATTTATTTACAGATTCCACTCTCCGTGCTCCAGATGTTGCATCCGCAGATTCGTCATTTTCACCCAGCGGTCAGCTCTGTCTGTCTGACAGTGTGTCAGATCAATATTATCTTCAGACAACAATTAAATTATTTTAATATTAAAAAAAAAAGGCATTATAGTTTTTGCATGTCCCTACCATTATTTTAATTTTATTTTGACTTTTTGTTTCTTTACTTAGTTTTAGTCTTTATTACTTATTATTTTATTTACAATACATACCAGAGGCAAGATATGGAAAATCAGCATAGATATTAGAGTATAAGCAGAATTTTTGAAAGCAGTTGGCTCACAGGCTTTTAGACACCCAAAGCCTCACTAGAAATATCAATCAAACCCTAATCTTGCAGTTTGTGATAACAATTTTTTTTCCAAATTAACAAATATCAAAACTGAGGATACGTCATCTTTACTTTATTTTATTTTATTTTAGTTAGTTTCCCAAGTTCACAAAATTATTTCAGTTATTTTTTTCCGAAGGTCTATTTTTTAATTTTTTTTACTTTAGTTCACTAAAATGTTGTTTTTTTCACATCACACATTATAACATTGAAATGTACTCATTTTCAGTGCTGTTTGGGGTGTGAGGACAGCCACTTTTAAATGGTTGGTTCCTCCCTAAAAGGCTTTTGGAAATTCATTAAGGGTGTTTTATTTCAAATTTAAATAAATTTGCTTCCATCTGCAGCTCCAACCATTCCAAACTGCTGGAGCTGGCTTTGGTTTGGTAACGTTTGGCTAATTTCTCCAGATTTTTATTTTTTCATCAATTTTCATTCTTCATTTCAGTGTGAATCAATGCTGATTCACGTAAACGACTGGTAAATGTTTACTATGGAGAATATGTATACTTTATAAATAAAATTAAATTTAAATTAAATTGAATGAATATATTTGACAATTAGAAAAAAAATCCGTGGTCTTTCTTCAAAACTGATACAGCCTTTAATGATCCTAAATGTGTCCTTTGTTTGTTGGACAAAATACTAAATCCCAAAATAAAGGAGTGAGAGCACAAGTATAATTATCTTGCAGGTACCATTTAATAATCATACAATAACTTATAATAAAGATTAGAGGTATTTGTGGTCACTTTCCTACATTAATCGGCCACTGTCCATGAGTAATTTATCAGTACATAAAATATGAGCACTGCCAGTGTATGGCCACCAGAGGGAGGTAGAATTATGTCACTTGCAACAAAATTTTTTCAGTCAAATCTGTTCAGGGAGACTGAAGCTAGAAAACAATAGTAAGTTAGGATGGAAAGATAAAATGCTTTGATTATCATTATTAGTGGTTTGAAGCTTTAAGGACTACACAAATCGGGGATATTCTAGCCAAAGTAGTGGGCAAAACACCGAACCCTGCCTTACTCGCTGATCCGTTAGAGAGAAAGTAATTAGACATAGGGGTGGAAAGTACTTGTATAAAACGGTGTGAATGGGTGAATGAGACATGTTGTCTCAACGTGCTT
This sequence comes from Oreochromis aureus, assembly GCF_013358895.1. NCBI lineage: Eukaryota > Metazoa > Chordata > Actinopteri > Cichliformes > Cichlidae > Oreochromis > Oreochromis aureus. The sequence continues at coordinate 11,636,509 of NC_052953.1, read as the reverse complement.
TGAGTTCTCCAGTAGAGAAGAAAAATACTATATATAAACCATTCCATTTCAGTTTATCAAATCCTTATAAAAACAAACTGAATCCCCAAAGGCATCTAAATGATGATGCTTTGCTTTGTCAGAAATGTTCGGTGCTAATGTAATGTGTTTGTAGTAAATTGATTGAAAACAAGCAATCCACCACCATAATTATCCCTACAAATGCAACTAATTATTACACCTCTGTGTTGTATTAATGTCCATCTAGCATATCAGAGACATTCTCAATAAATTCAGGGGTTTTGCTGGCCCTAACTATGGAAAACCTTCACTTCAGCACTGCTAATTCAAGGAAAGCAGAGCTACTGTCCAGCGTGAGGGTTATTGTTATAGTTGGCCACATAGAGCGGAGCCTCAAGCCTTGAGTTGGCGTGTGGTTCTTCCTCCGTCTGCCACGATGTAGGGAGTCCCAGGTGCTTTTTGTAAAGCCACAGTGGAAAGGAAGCTACTTAGTGAATGTGAGCCATTCAGCTGCACCGAGAGCACAGTCAGCTCATTCTGAATGCTGTGGTAAGAATTCACAGCATTTGTCACTTACAGTTTAACACTATCATCAATGTCATGTCATGTAGAGTGATATTAAGATAATTACACCTGACATTCATTCCTGATTCTGTGTGGGTGTAAGCTGAATACATTAGCTTTCGTTTTGTCATTAAGTCCATTAAAATTATTGGTCTTTTATTATTAGTAGCATGACATACCAGGAAGCCAAATACAGGAACCTGGGGGGATCTATTTGAACTAAAATAGGATCTATAATTATTATTCTGCAAAATGCTCATGATAGTAGAACTATATGTAGTCCATTACCACAACTGATTTAGAATTCAGGCCCCTCTTCTATGGAACCAGCTTCCAGTTTGGATTCAGGAGACAGACACTATCGCTACTTTTAAGATTAGGCTTAAAACTCTCCTTTTTGCTAAAGCATATAGTTAGGGCTGGATCAGGTGACCCTGAATCCTCCCTTAGTTATGCTGCAATAGGTGTAGACTGCTGGGGGATTCCCATGTTGCACTATTTCCTTTTCAGTCACCTTTCTCACTCAACATTAATAGACCTCTCTGCATTAAATCACACTTGTTGTTAATTTCTGGCTCTCGTCCACAGCATGTCTTTTATCCTGTCTTCCTTCTCTCACCCTAACCGGTCGCAGCAGATGGCCCCTCCTCGCTGAGTCTGGTTCTGCTGGAGGTTTCTTCCTGTTAAAAGGGAGTTTTTTCCTTCCCACTGTCGCCAAAGTGCTTGCTCATAGGGGGTCATATGATTGTTGGGTTTTTCTCTGTATGTTTTATTGTAGAGACTACCTTACAATATAAAGCGCCTTGAGGCAAAAAAAAATTGATATGGTACAGTTTTATTCATATCTACCAGGAATATACTATGTCACCTGGAAAGTTTTGAATGTTTTTTTTCAGATTGCACTTCAGATGAAACCATCTTTGTGATGGCATCTCTACTAGCCCAAAACTTATCCCCATTCACACAATCTGAAAACAGTCTTGCTGCCTCTGGTGGTTCAGATCCAGCAATTATTATTATTATTATTTTAAAGAAGGCAACGCCTTTCTCAGGAGGTGCTTTTGTTTTTTTATTGCCCTTTTAGCTTGCTTGGCACAGTACTGGCATTACTTAACTCCCTCCAACAAGGGATTAATCAAGCCAGCTGCTGAGGTCAACTGATATTGCCAAACCAGCTGAAACTATGACATGGAGATTTGGCAGGAGTTTCTCACAACAGCTTTTATTTCTTTAGGTGTTTCTTTTTTTTTTTTTGCAAACACAAGAACGTGATCAGTTTATCTTGTCAAAGGTCAGACAGTGAATATGATGTGTAAAGGTTTCATACCTCAGGTGAATCAAGTCCCACACCTCCACCCCCACCGACACACCCAGTCGGCTTTAGGCATAATAATTCCAAATTAAGTAGGTGTAAAAAATGATGACTGTACTTCATTTGTCAATAAAACTTGGGTTATTAATGAGCTGTTACAATATATTATACACATACTTTTAGAGTATCAAATAAAACACTTGAAAAAACTAAAATTTGATAATTAAATAACAGGTACAGATTTGTTAACTGTATTCGACTTTTAATACTGTGTATCAGTGCAATTCTTAAAAGCGCACATTTGTCCACAACTTATTTTACTTTGTGATTATTTATTTGAAAGCAGCATAGAGAACAACTCTCCCACACAATCACAGTATTGTTAAAATATCATGACAGTGTTATTAACTCAGAAAGAGTCAAATCAAACTCAAAGTTAAATGGTTCATTTGAGGTATAAGAACAAGTCTCTAAAACGTAAACATATAGATCATTCAGTATGTATTACAGATTTCTGAATCTTTTTCTAATGAAGTCCAAGCACCCAGAAGTTTTCTGAACTCTTCTTTGATGTATCTGTAGATCGGATGGTAGAGGCGTCTGTTTGATATCATGAGGTCAACGGGGATATCAGTGTGGCTCGCTCTGGGAAGCAGATTCAATGACAACTTAACAGAGCGTGAAGTGAGAAGCTCAGAGAATCTTATGGTAGATTCAGCAGGAACCACAATGTCATTGGTCCCATGGAGCAAAGCGAATGGAGGCAATCTGTCAGAATAAAAAGGACTGTAGTAAATAAATGTCTGTAGTGTGTTTGCATTTCAAATAAATAACTGATGCAATAGATTTTAGAATTATAATTGACGTTAAAGCCATTTTTTTATCCTTTTCCGTTCACCTGCTGACTTTGTCCTGGCTGAGCCTCTTCAGCAAGTGTGTTGGCGAGTAGAATGCAAGGTTTTCCACACCATTCATTGCTCTGTGCATGTCAGACAGGTATTCGATTCCTCGTTGCTGTTCATGTTCATAATGCTCCACAGTGTTGTAGACGCCACTCAGACCTGTCCAGGGTTAATACAACAATCAACCTAACTTATTAAGTATAAATAAAGGAAGAGGAACCACAGATTAGCTAAAAATGCTCAAAATGTGTTTTATAATCTCCATCAATAATTTAGCTATGTATGTGGCAAATATCACATCCTGAAAGTTGAGTATAAAATTAACAAACATTTCTTTAGATGATGAACTTCATTTCTTACCAATAATTCCTCTTATTAACAGCAAGACTTCCTGCTGCTTGTCTGGCTCTATGGAAAGCTCCTCTCTTGTATCAACAAGAAACAGTGTGGTGAGTGTACACAAATGTGCACCTGCTGAATGCCCAATTAATACAATGTTGTCCTATAAAAAAAAAAACAGAACAGCATGCTGTATGTGATTAGATATATGTATTTTTTAACGTTTATAACAAACAATTTGTGACTGAGTATAAAAGTATTCATATATGCACTTAGCCCCAGGACATCCTAGGTCGCACTGCGATTTATTTTTTAATTGTATCATCAGATCTGTGGCAGCATGCCACAGCATACCATATAGGTGAGGAGGGAAACTGAGCTATCAGCTGATCACCTGGTGATGACTAGGATCAGGTGATGTAGGAGCATGCTGCACAGGCTTTGTGTAGTGAAGGTGCGTTGGGGGAAATCTGACAGAGGCCCTGGCCAACGAGATCTTCAGAACTTCGACAACATTCTGAGAGATGCTAAGGACATTGAGTCCAAGTGAACCATGCTCTGCAAAACCATTGCTGAAGCTGCTGTACAGGGTTTCAGCTGTAAGGTGGCTGATAACTGTCACAGGAATAACCCTTAATTCAGTCAAGCTGAAGAAGCAGTCCGAAGCTTGGTTGACTTGTGGGACCTCCTCAATCCCACTGACTGCTTCTGTGCTGAAAGCAGAGTTTGGGAATGAAGAGGAGGACTCAGACATTAATGAGGGCAAGGTCACTGATGTAGTTAAAAAAACTCCTTGGTGGTAGAGATTCACCCACGATTCCTTAAGGCTCTGCAGGTTGTGCAATTGTCTTGCTGGAACACACTCCTCAGGCTTCTTGGAAGGACTGTCCCAGGGTATTAGAGAGGAGATCCAGTTCGTTAGATGGGCCTTGGTTACAGGAACAATGTGGTTTTGATCCTGATTGTGAAGACTAGAAGAGCTCTTTATTCTTTGAGGACTCAAAGTGATGTGGGAGTTTGCCCAACTAGCCTAGAAGTGTTTTATGAACTTTGGGATTTCACCATGTTCAACCACATTCCTCATGGTGTCTTTCTTGGGTTTGTTTTGGGAGTATGGTGTATCTGGCCCAGGTTATCCAAACCCTTTACAACCATATCGAGAGTTTGGTCTTACTTTGTCAAAGTTGAATTTCTCTCCATTCTCGTGGACCCAAATCAAGCAGTCAGCGATATCTTGGACCATCCCTAAAACATTCCCCTGTCAACCAGTCAACCAAAAGCCAGTTTAGTTTAATATTTGAATTATTTCTTATTTGTTCCACTTTTACTCTCATTAAAATTCATTGATATATGCTAAACATGTGAGAAAAATATGAATCTTAGGATTACTGTTGTTCTGGGGCTCTCACCTTTGGATATGTGCAGTAATCAGGACAAATTACAGTTGCTTTCAGTTCTTCAGCCATCTGCCTGCTCAGTAAACAGTAAGTGGACCTTTCTCCTGAACTCCAAGCACCTCCATAGATAAATATTACAACAGGTGATGGCATATCTTCTAACTTGTCTACATTTGGAGGGTGGTACAAGTCCAGCTTGTTGCCTCTGCGGCCAAATGTGATGCCCTGTTAAGTGTCCACAAACAAACTGATTACTGACACATTTTTCAGCACTGATTCTCCTGATGACTTCATTTATCTGAAATATTAATCAAGAAAACAGGTAGATTTTCTCTTCAAGTTATCCTTAACACACCTTTTTGTAATACTTAAGGTTCCTCTCATCGTTATACCATGACTTCAGTTGAAAGTAAAGTCTCGCATACCGCAGGTATTTGAAAAGATCCAGTGTAACAAAGCTGAGACGATATATTCGCCTGATTAAGAACACAAACACATAAACGGACATTAAAAACAGACTCTGCTCAATGAGTGGGACAAATAAACAAAATAAAAACAGAGAAAACATCGAAAGTATTTTAAAAGTTACCTTGGATTAAGAGCTTCTATGTACTTCCTATACCCAGGCTTGTCAGGCCAACCATAAATCCACTGGGAGGCTAAACAGATGGAGTACAGCAGGCCCACCAACATGACACCCACAGTCACAGACGGTGACATGCAATATTTTATATCAGACCTTCAAAATGAACATATATTAGGTTAGAATTCATTAAAAGTTTAGTCAGATAGTGTTCTTCAAGATGATATACTTGACAGAATCTTACATTCTTCTAGTCTCAGTCTGCCTGTCTTACCTGCAAGCATAGAAAGATTATAAGTAACATAATATAAGCGACAGGAAACAGTATAAATTGTTTTTAGTGACACAACAGGACAAAGATATGATTATTTAGTTTTCAGAAGCATTTCATATTAAGGCTCATTTTGTAAAGCCTTTTTAGTTGTAACCACTGGCCTAATTTAATTAATGCTTAATACTGTTTTAGAATTTGTATAAGTGAGTAATAATTAACAATGTTAGGTCGGAAGGCTGCCTTCATCCTGCTCCAGCTTTAGAGAAAAAAATGCTGCAGAACATCTGGATAAAACGAGTTCCTCGCTAACATTGCACTTACACCCATCACCCACAAAATTAAAGTCATCTGTTCTTCATCTGTGTGGCTCAGAACAAGGTTTAAGTGAGTGATATGTGCCAAAATAACGTCCACATGACTGCCAGGACCCATATTTTGACAGCAGAAAACCACGTTGTAATGAGACGATTAATGTTCTTCACTTTATCTGTCAGAGGATTTTAATGTTGTAGCTCAGGAGGCAAGAATATGAGAATTATTTAATATATAGATTGCTCCGTATGAAGGCCCTCCTCAGCTATATAATAAACTACATTAGAATTTATAATTGCCTTATTGAAAGTCAGTTAGAAACTACGACATTTCTGGATAAGACTGGCCATTTAGAAAGATAGCTTATGACTTATACATAGAACATTAGCACATGGCCATGTAGGTCATTAATAAATATATTAAAAAAGCTTCGACTTCATGCCGGAGTACCAAGAATTTCTACCAAACGAAAAAACCCAATAATTTTACAACACTGGCATTTATCATGTATATGCTAAATATATTACATTTTCAACTCTCTTGATAAAATATGAAGATAAAAGGATGCTTAATGTTGCTCTTATGGTCCCATTGACAGTCTATACACTTCTTATTCACCATCGTTTCAGCTGCTAATTGTTTTTTGTATTTCAGTTCATATGTATTAAGGGATTGGCATACCTTTTTTGACACGTATTTTAACATTTTGTATATACCTTGTTACCACCATATTTCCCTCTCTGTGCAAAATTGAAAAATAACTAGCAAAAAAAGACAAAAACTCTGTTTCAAGAATACACTGGCTGCTTCAATTTCTATGTGGTTGTTTCCACTGTATTCAAGATAATGTCTTCTTGGTTCTGACTAGAATTACAATAAATAAATACAAAAAAAGCCTTTCCTTCTGAGTAAAAATCAGACTTTAAGAAGTGCTTTTCCTGCAGATACAGCAAAATGTGTGACACTGTATCTAGATGTGAGACGGGCAGGAGGATAAGAAATAAAAAATGTTATGCAGACATCTAATCATCCTAGAAATCTAAGCAAAATTGTGCTCTTTTTTTTTCGTTTTTAGAGAGCTTTGACGTAAAGTTAGCCGTACCACTTACTCAACTTGAATCGTGAAGGTAATGAAGTTTCCTACCGTTTGACTCTTTGTAGCAATAGTATGTTGGTAGCTAATAAGCTAGCGTATATCTTTATTTAAAAAAGAATAATAATAAAAGACTATCAAAACAAACATACCAAATAAAAGGGTACTTTCTGTCAAAGGCCGGGCTGTATGTACATCATGTAACTGTAGTGTAGCCGCTTATGAAACGAGTTTCAAAAGGACCGGAAGATGCAAATTTGTCCTCAAACCAAACACACAAAGATACATACGGCGAAGTGAAAATAGTCTGCTGTTAACTTCCGGTTTTGCAATGACAGCCAGAGAGCATCCGTTGATGTTTGAAAGTAACACTATACTCTAGTTCATTTGTGGGATTGAGAACTTTATATGTCAGCAAAATAGAGATGACAAGTCATTTGTTACTCTAATGTTTTAATGATTTATTTATTTGCTTACACGTGAAGCTTCTTGAATGCATGCATTTTTTTGACAAAACCGATGGCGGACATGTTTTTTTTTTAATCTCATCATTGTCAACATCTCTGCAGTGATACTCCGCAAAAACATGGTAAAATAGTTTGGTGATAAAATACAATACAATACAATATAATACAATGTATTTTCTCGAAGCTTTCAACTGTGATTCAGCGGAAGGGCTGTGTTGATCTTTCATACATTTATTGTGTTTATTGTGTTTTATTTTTTTAAATAATCAATTTATTGAGAAAGTCGCTGAGGTGTGATCGAGCGGTGCTAGTGTGATAGATTAATGTCAGACCATTACAGTATGTCAACAGTATGTTATCTAAAGGGAAAACAGCGAGGGCATTTACGCATGCGTGTGGCAAAGTCATTATTTTATTAGACTCAGGATCTGACGGTAAATACGGTTTTTATTCTAGAGATGGTTCCGGTCAGCTGTTTCACCAGATTTCAGGGTTATATGCTGAAATAGTTTGTAGTAATGCAACTCGTGGATAAAAATCCCCCTGTCAGTGATTCATTACTGATCACTGACTTTGTGTTTTGAAGGAAGGATACAAGTAATTATTTTTTCTCACAGTATCACGCTTCAACCCATAACACCACACACACTTCCCATTAGAATCTAACAGAACTAAATATATTGTTTCTTCTCTCCATTTCAGTTACGGGATACGGTGACAGTCATAAAACCTGCCCTTATCATTTTAGTGTAATACTTTCTCCCCTTAGCCATTTTTTTTGTTTTTTGAACTGATAATTTGAGACGATTTTGATAGGATGACTATGGGGCGCCTGGCATTAAAATCTTGACTTAGAGAGTTTTTCACAATGAAATTGAAGCTTACAAAAGTATTTATTTGCTCAAAACTGATATGCCCCTGATTCCAGTTACAGTTTGTGTGTTACGGCCAAAATACCAAATTCCACAGCAATCCCACAGCTCTCAGATTACTAAAGAACGTCCATTATAAACACTTTTTTTAAATAGTGTTTTATAACTTCAGCATGTATTGGATGCTATCCAACTCGCTGCTTGCTTTTGACTATACATTATTCCCGAGCCCTCACTTAATCATCACATTGCTCTCATTACAACAATTAGAGACCAGTCCATGAGTAATTTTATAGTATATAAAATAGTAGCACTGGCAGTGTATGGCCACCAGAGGGAGGAAGAATTCTGTGACTTCCATCCTGAACCGTTTCATTGATTTTTAACATCTTGCTGCTAATAATCGCCTAGACATTATCAAATCTGTTCTAGGACACTAAAGCTATGAGACAGCAGTGAGTTAAGATGCAAAGATAAAATGCTTTGAGAATCAATATTAGTGGTTTGAACTTTTAAGTACTTCCCAAATCTCGGATAGTGATATAATTTATCTGTTCTTGCAGCATTCAATTTATAAAATCAATGAAACCAACTGAAGCCCCAAATGCATTTAAATGATCATGCTATGCTTTGTCAGAAATGCTCTGTGCTAATGTAATGTGTCTGTAGTAAATGGCTTGAAAACATGCAGTCCAGCTGTAAAATTATCCCTACAAATGCAACCAATTGTTACACCTCTGTGTTGTATTAATGTCCATCTAGCATATCTAAACCAACATAAATTCTATAAATTCAGGGGTTTTGCTGGCCCTGACCATGGAAAACCTTGGCTTCAGCACTGCCAATTCATGGAAAGCAGAGCTACATACGAGTACTGTCCAGCGTGAGGGTTATTGTTATAGTTGGCCACACAGAGCGGAGCCTCAAGCCTTGAGTTGATGTGTGGTTGTTCCTCCGTCTGCCACGATGTGGGGAGTCCCAGGTGCTTTTTGTAAAGCCGCAGTGGAAATGAAGCCACTTAGTGAATGTGAGCCATTCAGCTGCACTGAGAGCACAGTCAGCCCATTCTGAATGCTGCGGTAACTATTCACAACATTTTCCTCTTATTGGTTAACAATTGCATTATCCTCAAGAAAGTAATTATTTCATGTAGAGCGATATTAAGATAATAACACCTGACATTCATTCCTGATTCTGTGTGGGGGGTGAAAAAAAGAAGCTGGATTTGATATATTTTAATTTTTGTAAAATAAGTTGCTGGCCTGAATTCAAGGGGAATGTAAAAATGGTGAAACCGGTTGCAAAATGCCAGAGTCATCACATTTTTTTCAGATCAAACCAGCTCTGTGATTTCTATGATGGCGCAGGGAGGCACAATGCACCATCTCACTGCATTCCTTCCACAAGAAATCCATACCTCACCCCTGTCATGCCACGGAATTACAATTCAGTGCAAAATGCTGAATCTCTATCATCTGCATGGAAACTGCTCTGTAGCTCTTTTCCTTTAATTTATATCAGTGCTTTCATTTTCTAAAATATTTCTATTACTGTTTTTGAAATACACAATTGGCACATTTTTGTTTATCTTTAAATGAAATCTCCAAAGGGAATGAGAAGACAGCTGCTTCGTGACCATGCTGGAGAAGAAGACGTGCTGTTTCCAGGTAACTCAGGTACAACACCGAGACAGGAAGCCAAAATAACGATGTGATCATAAGATATTTCCACTGTAACTGTCACTGTCTCAGGCACTATCTGTCCTGCCATCAGCAGCCCGAGGGTTTGTGACGTTATGCTTTTGAGTCCCTGTCCAGTATGTCGCAAAAGCATTGCAAAAATCTCAAGCAGTTTTTAAACTTGTTTTAACTGCAGGACAGATAAATCTCTAAAATTTCAGATGCACTGAGAAAATAATAACCCTTTCATTTCAAAAGGCGTGATCAGCTCATTACTGTGACCAGTGCTACCAGTGCTGAGTCACAGTCAGAAGGGTTTGTCCACATTATAACTGGAAAGGCTTGTAGTACTGGATGTACCTTTGAAATCCCATCTGTCCTTTTCACACATGTGCTCACAGTCTATTCACTTCAGATCTAAAAATACATCCAATCACCCTTCTGTATTTGTAGCACATACATTGCTGACGCTGACGTTCATTACTGATGACTGACTTTGTGTTTTGAAGGAAGGTTACAGGTAATTATTTTTTCTCACAGTATCACAGCAGTGAGGTTCAGTTTACCGGTTACATTTGAACTAATTTCATATGTTCTAAGCAAAACTAATATTGTGTTTGTCATTGTTGGTGTTCTGCAATAAACGGAAGTTTCTTTGTGTATATGGTTGTTTGCACAGGGAGTGTTAGAAGGATTGCCAAAAGATGAGTCACGTGTAAACTAAACATCTGTAACATATAAACTAAACAGGGCACTTTCAAATTTCTTAGCTTATGTCTAAAATATGAAAATATGAATGTTCAATGTGTGCAAATCACCTTAGGGTGAGTTCTAATAATGAAAAAAGGATATTTTTGTGAAATTCAGTAACAAAAAAAAAAAAAAAAAAGGACTTGAGGAATAACATTTAGTTTTCCTTATTAAATGTTTGTATTTGCACGTCTCGGTGTGTATATCTTCAGCTGAACTTATGTTTACTGCTGTGACTTTGGATAAACCAGTATGTTTATATCCCGCCAGTGAACCCTTGCTCTGACCCAGTCCCTTGAGCTCCTAACTGTGGCGCAGAACTGAGCCGGGACCCAAACGTGCCGCTTCTGTGTTTGTCTTGCTTGCTTTTCCTTCCGAAACGTGCTCTCAGTGGGCTCAGGCCTCCAGACTCAGAGCCATCTTTTCACTGGGATTTCACAAACATGCCAGGGCCCCAAAAGAACATCCCTTTCACAGTGGGAACCATGGAAACTGGCACTGACCATAAGGTCCAGTTTCTAGGTATCCCAGAACCTGGAAATACACCCAGAGTCCCACAGACGCCAGACGAGCACTGAAGACAGAGGTGCTGGCATTCATGCACGTTTTCAGTGGGCCCTCTGACTGACCGGAGAGAAACAGAGTGACCATTCTTGTCAGATGCATTGGATGAATGTTAACAAGTTTGTGAGGATGCTCAAGACGGCATTCTTTAGAAAAAGAATAGCGAGAGTTGGCAAAAAAAAGAAGAAAAGTATTTGATGGGGAAACTGGCAAAGAAAATAAACGATGTGTGGCCACACACGTGTCTATGCGTGCACAGTCTCGGGGAACTTCAGTTGGTTCTTCCGCTTGTACAGTTTGGTCTTTATATAGTCCCAGATCGGCGTAGAGACCGAAGAGTCGAGTGTCAGTGCGTCATGCCTCTTTCCTTCACCGACTGAGCCAACAGGAGGTTAAAAAAAACCTTAGAAACTGCTTGTAAAGCAGTGAATCTTAACCATGGAAGTGTCTGTTGCATAACATGCTAGATGGATGTCATCTTATTACATGAAAAAAATGAAAACAAAAAACATAATTTTGCACACGCTGGGCTGACAAAGCCCTGACTCAAGCGCTGAGGGGAAACTTTATCAGTGTGTAATGTGATGGTCCACTTGCATTCACACCTGTTTTCCTCACTTACTGTAAACTCTCACCATCTTCACGAAAAAGTCAAGCTGCTGCAAATAAAAACAGTGAAGCAACAGTAACGGCGCGCCATAAATAAGCCGCCACAGTCAGCTGGGTTGTTTATAAGTTTAAGATCACAGGTCTGCTCTGTGCTCAAACTGAAACACATTTCGCTGGTGCTATTGCATTTGTCTTGACTCCCTGTGAGAAATGTTAGTCCGTTCAGCATGTGGTTTCTCTCTGGACAACATGACCACATAAAACTGAGAAAACCCCCCAAACAGCTATGTGTATTTCACAAGATCAAAAGCCTGTAAACTAGAAAAGGCAGACATAACAGCTCATATAGGAACTTCTTTCTTCTGAATTACGTGTGGCGAAAGCATCACGCTGCAGAAGACAGCCTCCGCCCATCCGTGATGATAAGGTCACGCCAGTCAAAGCGTAACTTGATGTAGACATTTACACATCCCCTCTTGACGGAGCTGTGAGGATATCAACCTGTATGTTTACTTTGGATGTAGACAGTAGGAAAAATACAGTTCCTGCATAAACTACTCACATCAAGGTTTCTGGATATTTTTAAGCATCTGGGTCGCAGTTTCTAAAAAGAGACTCCTGGTTTTGTTTTGTTTTTTCTAGTTTGCTGGCATTTTGAGCATCACATGATGAGGCTATGTAGCTCCAATATTTTAATGAGAAGGCAGATTTCTCTACAGCTGAGGTATTGAAAACAGAGGTACTCACACCATAATGATCCTGATGGATAAACAGAACCACAAACCAGAGTTTATACACTAGATTTAAGGACTACTGCCCATTTAAGAGCTCACTTACTGGCGTAAAGCTTTATTATAGCTGCAATATGAAATATGATAGTTCGTCATCGAGCTGTTTATGAAGTAAAACACCTTTCTGTGTGACAGGAATATGGCAATTAACTCTAGCCTCACATGGAAGCAGCAGGATTTTACTGCATACAGCCAAGTATGTGGAGACTGAACTGGTTGCCCGGGGTAAAAAAAAAAAGAAAGAAAAATTATGACCCCGCTGCTTGCTTCATTATACTGGGAATAAATCCAGCCCCTTTCCTCATCCCACCAAGACACTGCCAGCATTTCTGAGAGATTTAGTTTTACACACTCACACTGGGTTTAATAATAATTTGAGAAAATCAAAAGGATAACTTGGTTTGTGTACAATTCAGGACCTTTTGTTTGCTTTAAAGTTCTCTCCATGCAGCGTGAAGCTATGATAATCCTTTCCACAACCTGTACCAGTATCAAATCCTATTGGACTGGAATATATAAACATTGCTTCTCACTCTGAGGTAAGCTAATGTATTTAAGAGTTTTTTTGTGGATATAATTTTTCTTTAAATACCGGTTTTACATCCAGAAAAAACTGTTTGGGCTTGGCCAGAAAACAGCCTCAAATCCAGTAATTTATTTCAAGCCATACTGACTGCTTCTCTGGGGTGGTGACTAATTACTTAGACCTCCTTGTCAGCAATATCAAATCATCTGCGAAGAACCTCACCATTATTTTCAACCAGCATTTGAATTTTGAAACTCTCTTCTTTAAGCTCATCCAGCTTTGTTTCTTTCATCTAAGAAACAATAAAGTTAGACCTTTTCTCCTGTCTCGATTACTTTAAACACCTCTTCGTGTGCACCTCTCTGTTCTCCTTAGCCTGTCTTCATTTGGTTCAGAATGCAGCAGCTAAGATTAATTTGAAAGTTGTATTATTATGTGTAAAACCTTACATGGTCAGGGTCCTGTATATGTAGCAGACCTGCTGAGACTTCACTGCTCCAGTCGCCCTGCAGGCTCAATCGAGCCTTTGAGGTCGTGCCTCTTAAACTTGGGAACAGCCTCTGTGAGCCCATCGGGTTGGGTAATTCAGTGGTTTATTTTAAATGGCTGCCGGCTTTTCCTTATTATATCTGGATATAGTTCATAGCAAATGTGCATATGGAAGTGTGTCTCAATAAAAGAATGCAGTGCCATATGCCTGTGTGTTTGTATGTTAAGATATGAACACTTATTTTTAATGTGTGTTTTATCCAAACTGTGTAGCACTTTGTGACCGTTTTAAAGAGCTAAACAAATAAAGTTATTATTACTAAATGTTGATCAGTCAAATAGATTCCTTGTTGAACCACAAAGGAACAGAAACATTAGGGAGGTGCGCAGAAGGAGCAAGTTAATGACTCCAGCACGGTACTCGTTGATCAACTGTACATTGCTATGGCAAAGGCAGGTCAACAATGAGAGGCAGCACTAGCAATTCACTGACTGTGCACTGCCTCAGGTGTGCCGACATTTAGATGCATGAAATCCCTTCAGAGTAGTGAAGAAACTCACTTTGTCTCAGCAACTCATTAAAAATGAACAACTCTGATTAAAATATACTGCTTTTAATCAAAGTTAAAAGCAGTATACTGCCACAACCACAAGTATGAATGTTTGAAATTGCACTGCACTGGAAGAAAACGATAGCACAACAGGGAAACGAGAAGTGGCTCTTGCAAACAGATTTGTATAGTCGGTTGGTGAGCGACAGGCTGGCGTTTGTGGCAATTAGAAGGTGTGGAAGTAGGTGTGAAGAACCTTTGGTGATATTTACAAAATGGGAGGAACTGCATTGTTGATCATTAGCTGAGGATTCTCGATATTATAGGAAACCTATTTGCAGGATAAATTATGCTCCACAAGCTGACCATATCTGATATGACTGTTAGGCAACACACCAGACCGGCTTGTGTTGTGCATAGATTGCTAATATGAACACTGTCTGAAGCGTTTATAAAACTGCTGTAACCTAAAGGGTCAGGGTGACCCAACTTCTCACCCTTATGGACCTGATATATCAGTGGTGAATGTGCCACTATATGACGAACCAAGTTGGCCAAACACTGAGATAAATTAGAAATAAATGATATTAAATAACCAATACTACCTCAGACCAACATGTCTGGGTGCATTTTATGCCAGAACAGACTCATCCTCTGCACAACTTTCCTGATGTGGATGATTATCTGTGAAAGGGCCAGGGCTCAGTTTACCCATCAGTTATAGCTCCATAACTCGTCTCTGTTTAGGAATACTTGCATGTTTGTAAACCTACTTGTGAAACAGTTCCTGCTACTGTAGGTGTCCCAAGGCTTCAGTGACGCACACATGCACAGACTTGTGAGGTTAAAGCAATACCAGGTAAGCTGCAACTTCTAGTAATACTGCTGTAATGATTACTGCACTGGCGTACTTATAGGTCAGAAAATACACATTGATCCAATTCGCAAGAGGGATAATAGATTAAAAATGCTTTATTTTAGTATGGAGCTCAAGTTCTCTACTTTACTAAGTAAAACAAATCTACACCATTTATTTAACAGTGAGACAATGTGTAGCAGATCAAAGGGCAAATGCATCAATATCAGTATAATGCGAAACATCAGCCATTGGATCATTTCACCTTTGTGTTAATATTTTGAGTTCTATTAACAAAGATAAAACTAAACAATTAAGACTATTTTCTAACTTACTGAATGTTTCTGCTTTTAATTAATCCAGCAAGTTTCACCACAGCACCATTTGTGAACTGCTCTGATATTCTCACTGCTGGCACTGCCCATACTGTAGAGAATGACATAACCCGATTCATGTTAACACTATTGTACACTTGTTGTGTTATTACCTATGTGAAATACATTAAGGTACTTGGAAGCAGCTCTGTAACATTCTCACGCCTCCTTAACTAGAACATTACCAAGCACAGGACTCAATAATGCTCCCTTTAATGTGTGGCCTTGAGTAAATGTGCAAAATTCCAAAGCTCTGAGAAACCTCTGGAAATATCATGATTAAATAGTTACCCGCATGTTTTTTAAATGTTTTGCAACATTCTTATCTAAGATTACAAGGCATGTTCATCTGGAGCTTGCGGGTAAGTATCACTACTTTCCTTGAAGTTCTTTGGGATGTTTTTAAATGTTTACAGACAGGTTTTTATAAAAGTGTCAAAATCACAAATGTGCAAAAAAACAAAAAAAGTGGTGAAGAAAAAAAATGAAGAGATGAAAGATGGGTGTAACCTGGTTTTTTGTAAAAAAAAAAGGAAGGTAGAAAGAGGCACGCGTGGCTTCTTTCTACAGTTTTTTTCTCCTCGTGATTCCATCTGGGGTGTAAACACAATGTTTACGTGTTGTGCATATCTGTGTGCGTCACAGAAACAAAATATGTATTGGAGGTGCTTGCTGTACAAAGAGCTGAGGCATGTTTGACTACTTTGACGTGTGTCTATGCGGTATGTCACAATCATCAATCAAAACGGAGTTGCAGGCAGTCAAAAAAAATGTGAACGTAAGTGATTAAGATGAGAATTAAGGATGAGTTTGACGATGGATGCTGAAGAGACTGGTTCTTGCCTGGTTCAGCTTGCAGGTGAAACATGCTCTCGACCCTCTTCAGTTTGTTTACAAGCCTCTTGTGGGGATGGATGATGCTGTTGTCTGTCTGCTGCAGCAAACTCACTCACTATCAGAGAGGCCACCTGCAGAAGTTCTCTGATGACACATCTATCTATCGATCTATCTATCGGCCTCCCCCTGCCGCCGCACCACAAACCACGACGGCCACTATAGTATTAGAAGATATCACAACAGAAACTATTTGATTTATATAAATGAGCCATGTCCAGGGAGATAAACATGTTTGACTCATAATAGCTCACAGGTTAAACTTTACATTTTTTGCCACACTGACGGTCAGTATGGAGGACCGAAACATCCTCATTGGTAAATAAACAAATGAACGACTCACTGGTTGTTTAGTCTACTGAATTACGGGAATTTCAGTTCCTGTCTGGGGGCAGTTATTCTTCTTATAAGGGAATGATGTGGATAAAGAATAAGGAAAAAGGAAAACAAAACAGAAATTAGCTTGGGAAGATAATATGGAGAAATAATACAGTGAAAATAAAATTCGAATATCAATTATAAATTAAATGTAAATAATAATGAATTGGATTTCATATAGCGCTATTCATTCACTCACTGGTGGAGGCAAGCTACAGTTGTAGCCACAGCTGCCCTGGGGCAGACTGACAGAGGCGAGGCTGCCATATCGCGCCACCGGCCCCTCTGGCCAACACCAGTAGGCGGTAGGGTAAAGTGTCTTGCCCAAGGACACAACGACCAGGACAGAGAGCCCGGGGATCAAACCGGCGACCTTCCGGTTGCAGATACGCTTCCCAACTCCATGAGCCACGGTCGCCCCTGATAAATGAAAAAGGAAAATATTTATACAAGCTTCTTTGAGGTGTTTGCATTGCCATTCATTTGTTATTTTATCAAAGGCCGTCTTCTTTCTTTGGCTGCTCCCTTTAGGGGTCACCACAGTGTCTCACCCTATCTTTAGCATCCTCCTGTCACACCAGACCTCTGCATGTCCTCCATCACCACATCCATGAAGGTCCTCTGTGGTTTTTCTCTTGTACCCCCTGCCTGTCATTTCCATCTTTAACATCTTTTGTCTAGGATAACCACTATCCTTCCTCTGCACATGTCCAAACCCTCTCAACTCTGCCTCTCTAAACTTTGACTCCAGTTATTTTGGCCTTCAGTTGACACACATCCAGCACAGCTTAGCCTTTTGATAAAATATCCCCTTTGCCCCATTTATAATTTTGAACTTCGGTCATTAACGAGACCACTTTGAGGTCCCCACTTACCCTTCACTCACTTGAACTGTTCTGGATTTGTGTCAGCTAAAGGCCACTAAAAAGTAAATGTGAAATGGGATCAACTCCATGACTCTATCATCTCAATTCTCCCATGAATATAGCCAATGTGGCTTAACTGTCGCTGTTATAGCAACATTTTCTCAACACTTCCTTTATTGCAGTCAGTGAAATCTTTCCAGTTTAACTGATGGAAATATATCACTACACATAATACAAACCTGCAGAATGGGTTTTTTTTTTCACAGGTGGAAAAATAAATGAAAAAACAAAGATCTGAAATTTGGTTTCAGATCTTTGTTTTTCATTTTTCATTTCATTTTGTTTTTTTTTTCATTTTCTTTGTTGTTTCAATTTCTTTTTTAAAGGTTATACAAGACAGGAACGTTCAGTCTGATTCCACATCCCCATCACAAGTGCACTTGTGAAATGCCAGTGGAGGTGGTGTGAATGGGCAGAGGAACAAACACACTGTAAAACAAATCAAAAGAAGTAACTACAGTCCTACTCTATACTATTATCCCCACTGTACCACTCTACACAGTACAGTGTCGCTGTCCCTCACAGCAGGATCTTAAAGGATCTTAAAGCACCATTATAAGTTTGATCCTACAACACAGAAACTTTGGGGGACTCTGGGGAACTTTGCTGACAGATTCACAGTGATAAGATGTCCAGACAGATCAGAACGAACAGTAAATATGAACTCGTCCAGACAACTGTTAGTTTGCCAAGCCCAGTAGTTCACTTACTCTGCGATTAGTCAATATGCCCTTTGTTTTTATTATGTCATGTTTGTGACTACCACTCTCAATTTGCATTTATTATGAACTTTCCAGACCGCTGTGTCCCAAATCCAAATGTTGTTCCACAACAAAAAAACAATGTCCAGAGGAGCATCTAGGCAGAACAATTTAAGCTTCTGCATGACTACGCTAAACCTAAAAGATTTCAATGATTATGCTTGATTGCACCTGTTGTTCTGACTGTACATGACAGACATTTACCTCACTTTGATTTTAGCTTCATTACATCCTACTCAACCATTACATCCTTTCCATTCCTGCAGAGGTTGACTCACCCAGAACAATCAGCACAATGAAGTTGTGTTAAAAAACCCCCTGTATAACTGTATTAGGCTTTTAACACCTTTTTTTTGGTCTTTTTTGTGTGTGTGTGTGTGTGTGTGTGTGTGTGTGTGTGTGTGTGTGTGTGTGTGTGTGTGTGTGTGTGTGTGTGGAGAGAAGGAACCCAAAGTTTTAAACTTAAAAAAGGGCCTTTTTCTTGGCAGCATCACGTGATCACATTGTCATTTATATTAGGTCATCTCTTGTTGGTAGAAACAGTACACCGCCTCAGTCTGGAAGAACTCCGCCCCAGCCCATCACCTGATCCTTCTTCTTCCTGCCCAACTGCTGCTCGTTCTCTCCATTTCACCATGTGTGCACCACTCCCTTCCTCTGAATTATTTGTTTCTTAACTGTCACTGATTTCCAGTTGGCCCCTCTATATTATGTAATCTGTGTTTTGGGAAAATTTTAAAGAACTAATTTGAAATATTGTTGCTGTTTCAAAAAAATGTTAGGCTGATGATTTAAAAAAAAAAAAAAATTTCTTACATTTATTTGAATATAAAAGTTTACCTCCAGACAATAGACATGAGCGCTTGCAACTATATTAAAAGGAATTCTAAGTCCAGCTATTGTGTGCAACCACATGAGGACAATGATGACACTGTTGTCTCAACTGTGGTTACAGACTGAGTCAATTTCTAGGAGTTTAACAGTGATACTAGCAAGATGGGGTTTTTTTCTACACGTAACATCTCAGAAACGCTGGAGGAGCCTGAATTTTCACAACATTAAAAACAAAAGAGTATAAATATTTCCAAAGGGGCATTAAACGATATGGGCAGATTAAAGGTTTAATCAACACAGTAATCATCATAACAAGAAAAACCAAAAGAACCACACCATGTAAATTGAAATCAATAGTTTCAGGCTGGTCTTATCCAGAGGGTCAAGTACAAAAGCAAAGCTGTGTATTAGTCATCTCTGATATGTGTTGTAGTACAACGGCTCAATACAGTGGTGCAGCTGTTGGTGGGGACTTCCTGACTTCCTACTGGTGAGAGGTGGCGTGATGTGAATGAGGTGACTGCAGTGGGTGTGTGTGTGTGTGTGTGTGTGTGTGTGTGTTTGTTTGGAGTTAGCTGGAGTTTTCAGGCGGGCTTTGCATTATCTAATTAAAGGGCAGACAGACACAGTGGTGTGATATCAAGTCTATCTTTCAGATGGGTGAACACACTCACACCCATTTGCTTGCTCTGATAACCAGCCTCCTGGGAACTCTAGTCCGAAGCCAAACTTTTTGTCGCACAGAACAAAAGTGTAAGCCAGAACAGTCTGATCTGATGAGTACATTCCTTTCTGCTGTGGTTACTGCCTTCACTCTGTTACTGAGGACAAATTAACTTATAAAAGTCAGCAGTGTAATTATTAAATTCATTATCTTTTTTTCTGTCTACATATATCTTCCTTATCTTTAATAATGGAGACATACACTCAAAAAAATGAAATTGGGTGGTTGTTACATGCACAAGATCCAAACTTGTAATATGAACTAAATAATTCCATGTTTCTATGGTGAATTAAATCATGTAGCATCTGCATGAAATTCAGCAACGTAACTTGTTCTTGTTGAGATAGAATAGAATAGAATAGAATAGAATAATCCTTTAATTGTCCCACAAGGGGAAATTTGGTTGTAACAGCAGCCAAAAAGACACATATACAAACAAACAGTACACAGGACACAGAACAGAAACATACACAATTTTTCTTAAATATTTACATTAAGGACAATGGTTACTATATACAGAGTACTGTACAGTTATTAAATTAAATAAAAATAACTACAAGTAAGAGGCAAACCAGGTTGTAGTGCGAATCGATTGATTAACTTATTGCAGTTACAGTGCTGATGTAAACATCTATGATTGTTGGGAGCAGTTCTGATTGTACAGTCTGACAGCTGCAGGGAGGAAGGACCTGCGGAAACGCTCCTTCATGCAGCAGTCTGTCACTGAAGGAGCTCTGCAGTTCAGCAACATTTACATGCATGGGGTGGGAGACTGTCCATCAGAGATGTTATTTTGGCCAGAGTCCTTCTGTCTCCCACCACCTGCACTGGGTCCAGGGTGCATCCCAGCACAGATCTGGCCTTCCCGATGAGTTTATCCAACCTCTTCCTCTCAGCTGCTGATAAACCGCTGCTCCAACATACCACACTGTAAAAAATGACAGATGCCACCACAGAGTCATAGAAGGGCATGAGATGAGATGACATCATACAATCTAGTAAGAGTGGTTAGTTGCTTGGATCCAGCTACTCTTACTAGATTGTATGATGTCATCTCAACAAGAACAAATTAAGTTGCTGAATTTCATGCAGATGCTACATGATTTAATTACATTCACCATAGAAACATGGAATTATTTAGTTCATATTACAAGTTTGGATCTTGTGCATGTAACAACCACCCAATTTCACTTTTTTGAGTCAGCTCACGAAATTCACAAGATCACATTAGATGTCAAACCACAGGAAAATCAGTGGGGTTACAAGAGGCAGACAACCACACCACGTGTATGCTGTTACTATTTCGTATGGTTTAACTTCTCAAGGACAACAGCATAAAGCATCATCAAGCATAGCTTTCCTACTTTTGTTAAGTCTGTATTGACAGATTAATGCCATGGTGGTTCGTGCTGTTGCCTCAGAGCAAGAAGATCCTGGGTTCAAATCCACAATGTGGCAGAGTTTGCAGTGGGTTCTCTCTGCGTACTCTGGTTTCCTCCACAGTTAAAAGTCATGCAGTTGTAAGGGTAACTGGTTATTCTAAATTACCCAAAGGTGTTGAAGTGCAAATGGTTGTTTGTCTCTGTATGATAGACTAGCGACCTGTCCAGTCTGTACCCTGCCCCTGTTACCCTATCACTTCCGCAGCCCAGATAAAGATAAGAAGATGGGTGGATTGGAAGTTGCTGTAAATTCGTTGAATTTTTTTTTTGTTGAACATTATGTAATATGAATACAACATGTACTACAGACATAAGTTACATTTCATTCATTCAACAAGATTATCATTGGTGTAACAAACAAATATTTTACAAGTTCATGTAACTAGACTGACTTTTGATGTGCCAAAGTGTTTAAACAGTATAAGATGAATTTAAATAAATCTAATTAGACTAACGTGGTACAAACATGTTGGTTGAACAAAAGTCAAATTAATTGAATGTTACTGTTAATATTATGTTAGACCTACACACATATATCGTGTTGACACAACACAACCAAGACGGATTAATATAACATGATTTGTTTAGATGGAATATAAGTGGCAAGATAAAATTACGTTCATCCAATGACTTATTTTTTTGAGTGTACTGTTATCGGAAATTCAAGCAGAACCCAAATGCAGACAAAAAAGGCTGACTGCAAGGTTGGAAAATGATAAGCTTTCTTTTTTTTAAGTACAGAATAGATAATAACATGTGTATGGAAGGTCAAGCTGACTTATATCATCAGATGATTATTCAGCAAAAAATGGAAACACAAAGATAAGAATAACACGTCTGAGGATGCTACAGGAATGTGTTAGGAGACCAGTGAGGGAGAAACAAACCGATAACAAGCAACAAGGTAAGCACTGAATAAGAACACCGAATATTAAACAAATAATGAACCAAGCAGCAGCTGCTGGGGCTGAAAAAGTGAAGTCATTCAATTGAAGTGTCAAAAACTGTTCCTCTAGTCCAGGGGTCGGCAACCTGCGGCTCCGGAGCCGCATGCGGATCCTTAGTCCTTATGTTTATGCTCTGCATGGTTTGGAAAAATGAATTATATATATATATATATATATATATATATATATATATATATAAGTATTTAACTGAAGTGTTTATTTGTGTTAGTTCTTTTTTAAAACATGTAGTTCTAAATTGGAAGATTATTGTGATCTTGAATAATAAAAATAAAGTTACATTTTATTATTTTTCGTCGCTCAAAATAAGCTACACACTCGTGGAAAACAACGTGCATTTACCGAGACTTTCAGCCCCAGGTAGGCCAAGTATGGAGAAATGTAAGAAAAGAAAAATATCTGAAGAAAATACAACATTTAAAGATGCCTGGGCAGATTCATTTGTATTTACTTCTGATGAGAGTGGCCTACCAGTCTAATTTGTGGCGTGTCGATCTTCGGATCCACATATGTAGTGCTTTTTTCCAATTATTTTTTAAATTCTGGTCAAGGCTCCGCTACACTCCGGAAGCCCAGAAGGCGATATAAGGATGACGGCTCACTGTTTTTGTTTGCTACATGGATAATTTAAGTTCAGCTTTTTAATTCATTTAAAAGACACCTTCAACTGGTTGACTTTATTTTTAGTTATTTTTTTTAAGGGTTGACAATGTGTTCATTACATAAATAAAATTTAATTTTCTCCGTAGCACTTCATGGATTTCATAAGCAACACATCTTGATGCATTCTCAATCATCCAGGAAAGTAAATCTCCAAAAGTTGAATCTGTTCATCTGGACGTAGCGTTTTGTGGGAGAAACGTTTCGTCACTCATCCAAGTGACTTCTTCAGTCTCAGCTGACTGCAGGTTTCCCCAATCTTATAAACAGTACATTTGCATAATGACTGAAACCAGCCCACTGAGGGAACAATGGGCTGGGAGGTCAGTTCCTTAATCTTAATTATGCAAATTCTCATGACCATTGATCAACAATCACTGACCAAAACTGACCAAAACCCACTGATCAATCGAGGAGGGGGCCTAAGGGTACATCTTTCGCCATCTTACAATGCTGTGATTGCAGCCATTCCCCAAATCTCTGTGAATGGTACTCATGGCCATTGATCAGTGGTCTTTGATCAGTGGGTTTTGGTCAGTGATTGTTGATCAATGGTCATGAGAAATTGCATAATTAAGATTAAGGAATCAGAATCAGTTAATGACAGAACTTAAAACAAAAGAAAGGACTTATGCTGACTCCCCAACTCCGGCTTTACTGCAAGAGATATCTGCAGTCAGATCAACTTTAGATAGCCTTTTTACGCAAGATGAAGAGCTTAACCTTAAGTTTACTAGACAAAGATTTTATGAACATGGAAACAAACCCGGAAAATACTTGGCATATCTTACTAAGAAAAGATCTGAAACACAATTTATTACAGTTATTTGTGATGCTCAGAATGAGTGCGTATATGATAGTAAAACTATAAATAGCATCTTCAAAGAATTTTATTGTAGACTATATACATCTGAACAATCAGTTGACGCACTGGAATTAATGGAGGATTTCTTCTCCAGGCTCAATCTGCCTACCATAACAAATAAACAACAGACTACCCTTAATGCTCCAATTTCTAGGGAGGAAGTACTAAACGCTATAAAAACTTTAAAGAACGGAAAAGCCCCAGGACCTGATGGTTTTAGTAGTGAATTTTATAAAGAATTTAGTGAGCTGTTAATAGACCCATTACTTAATATGTTTAATTATTCGTTCTTACATAATAGATTAGGGAAGCTAATATTTCTCTTATTTTGAAGAAGGGGAAGTGCGCAGAGTCTTGTTCCTCTTATAGACCGATAGCTCTTCTAAATGTGGACCGGAAGATACTTTCTAAAATATTAGCTACTCGACTTGAAATTCTCCTGCCTGGAATTATTAAAGAAGATCAAACAGGCTTTATAAAAGGCCGTAATTCTCGTAATAATGTCAGGCGCCTTCTCAATCTAATTCAGGCTGCTCAGCAAAGGAACATGGGCGGTTTGGTGCTTTCTCTGGATGCTGAAAAAGCTTTTGACCGGATAGAATGGACTTACTTATTTTATACTTTAAATAAATTTAGTCTTGGTGATAATTTCATTAAGTGGATAAAGATTTTGTATGATAATCCTCAGGCGTCCATCTTGTCCAATGGACTGAAATCAGATAGTTTCCCATTGTATAGAGGAACGAGGCAAGGCTGCCCACTGTCACCTCTTTTGTTTTCTATTGCCATCGAACCATTAGCCGAGGCTATAAGGACGGCACCTGATGTACGGGGCTTGCAAATCGATTATGAGCATAAGATCAGTTTATATGCGGATGATGTTTTAATATTTATTTCTGATCCAGAGACATCAATACCGGCTTTGCTTAACATTATTGATACATTTAGTCAATTTTCTGGTTATAAAGTAAATTTGACTAAGTCAGAGGCTATGCCAATTGGGAGTCTTAATTCAGTGCCAACTGGACTGTCTTCCTTCCCCTTCAAATGGTCCCCCACAGGCTTTGTATACTTAGGGATATTTATAACTCCAAAATTTAAACAAATGTATAAAGCAAATTTTGTCCCTCTGTTCGAGAAGGTAAAGCAGGATTTGGAGAGATGGAATTCCCTACCCATTTCCTGGCTAGGACGTATAGCTTTGATTAAGATGAATATTTTGCCTCGACTGTTATATCCTGTTCAAATGATTCCAGTTATATTTTCAAATAGGGTGATGAAGGATCTGAATGGCTGGCTAAGCTCTTTTATATGGAGCAAACGCAGACCAAAACTTAAGATGGCTACATTGCAGCTCCCGAGTTCAGTGGGGGGTTTAGATTTACCAAATATTAGAACATATCAACTGAGTACTCACATGTGCTATATTCATGACTGGGTCATAAATAATTTACACTCTATCTAGTTGGGGATTGAAACCTCTCTTTCAAAGTATCCATTAAGGGACTTACTGTTCTTTAAGAACTTTAAAGATATTAGACTGAGCTGTGATAATCCAGTCACACTTAATACACTTAAGGCCTGGCGGTCAGTATGTCGAATTGAGGGAAGGTTGAAATTAACATCTGTGTTTACTCCTATTGTGAATAATCCTGACTTTCAACCGGGGATGTTAGATATAGGTTTTAAGGAATGGAAGAACAAAGGAATTCACAGACCGAGGGACTTATTCTCTGACAATGTTGTTATGTCATTTGACCAAATGGTTGAGAAATATTCTCTCTCCAAACATGACTTTTTCCGTTACTTACAGATAAGGCATTATATCTTGCATAGTACTGACTTTAGTGAGAGTCATGAAGTCTCTCCTGTTGAAAAATTATTATTTTTAACAGATAAAGAGGTACCTGTGAAGATATTTTATAAGGCTTTATATTCTGTACCTTCAGTGATGTCACAGAAGCTTAAAGGCACATGGGAAAAGGAGTTAGGTATAGCAATTGATGATGAAGAGTGGAAAGATGTCTGGAGTTATGCCAAATCAATCTCAGTTTGTAATCTTACCAAAGCAATACAGTTAAAAATTATACGCATATATCCATATTTCGCAGACATCAGTATAATCCTACCTTTTCACCCATGTGCCTCAAATACAAGACAGAAATTGGTACCCTAACTCACAGCTTCTGGTCATGTTTGAAATTGCAAGAATATTGGTCTAATGTGTTATCTGAAATGGAGAAGATTTTCTGTTGTGAATTGGATATGGACCCTATGTCTCTCATACTGGGCCTCCCCAGCCGGCGGTTAATATCCAAGAATAATAGGAGATTGTTCTGTGTTCTCACCTATGCGGCGAGGAAGAATATACTACTCCAATGGATTAATGAAAAAGCACCAACTATTAAAGGTTGGCAAAGAGTAGTGTTGGATCTAGTGCCATTGGAATATCTTACATGTGTACTGCATTCAAAAACAGATCAATTCTTTAAGGTGTGGGAACCATACTTGAATTATGTGGAACCTGATGTTTCTAATATTATGTTACAAGGATTCTCTTGAGTGTTCAAATTTCAACGTACTACTGGGACTACAGGTATTGCACTGTATTGTAGTCTCTTTTTATTTATTTATTTATTTTTAGATGGACCTGAGCTGGTGTTTTGTGCTTAGTTATCAGTCTGTTTATTTGTTTGTTTTTGTTCTGTTTTGTTTATTTGTTTGTTTATGTTTTTTATTTATTTATTTTTGGTTCTGAATTGTATACTTTATTATGTCATGCAATTATGTACTATTTGTGAAAACAGAAAAAACTAATAAAAAAACATTAAAAAAAAAAAAAAAAGATTAAGGAACTGACCTCCCAGCCCATTGTTCCCTCAGTGGGCTGGTTTCAGTCATTATGCAAATGTACTGTTTATAAGATTGGGGAAACCTGCAGTCAGCTCAGACTGAAGAAGTCACTTGGATGAGTGACGAAACGTTTCTCCCACAAAACGCTACGTCCAGATGAACAGATTCAACTTTTGGAGACATAAACAACACAGTATAGTTGTTTATACAAAGCATAAAAGTAAAAAAAAACAAACAATATACACAGTGTTATCTTCATTTTAGATGTCAAAAAGTATTTGCGGCTCCCAGTGTTTCCTTTTCCGTAGAAACCGGGTCCAAATGGCTTTTTGGGTGTTAAAGGTTGCTGACCCCTGCTGTAGTCAAACAGAAACAGAAACTGACACTAAAAATGAGTCAGTTTCTGTTTCTGTTTTGCTTGGTGAAATTCTACTGCTGCATTAGTATGTTACTTAGCAGTAATTAGCAGATATTTGGTGTTTGTGGATTGTGGAATGTTCTAACCTTAGCTGATTACGCCATCATCTTGTGCAAATATGGCATCTTCTGGCTAAAAAAAACAATCATGTTGTTAGCCGCTAATACTGAGCAGCTAACCCTTAAAACGTGGAGTCCAAAAGCAGAGGGCGACATTAATTACATTGTTCATTTACGTCCTCATGTGAATGGAGACACAAAACACAAGAGCAAAGTTTTTAAACAATTTAATGACACAATGGAACAAGGAACTATAGACAAGGCAGAGTACGAGAAAAGAGAAGCAAATCATTAAATTTGAACAAACTCTATTAATGCCTTGGGTGGGTTCCTCCGGGAAAATCTGTAAACACATAACCAACCACGAAGGGACTCGAACCCTCAATCTTCTGATCCGAAGTCAGACACCTTATCCATTAGGCCACGTGGTCTTGTTACAGCCATGTGATTTTCAATCAGACCACCTGGTCATTAACACAAAAACGAAGGACATGGCTGACTGTAACACCTCTACCTATTGTGTGTTTATTAATGCATGCAACTAAGATAAGGTCAGTTCCTGCGAGAGCTGAGCTTATAGCCTTAGCATGGTTGTTCCATCCCTTTAGTGCTGCATTTTTCCTGTGTGTCTGTAGTCTCCCCAGGAAGAGGACAGGAAGGTGATTATGGAAAAGGATGTTTGAGCTTTCTCAGCTGTGTTTCAGTGACTGTCCTTTGGTCCACCTGACAAATCCAGATGTCACCTTTCCTTCAGGCGGAAGCAGCCAGGCTTTGTTTACGATGCAGTTATTGTGAAATTCCTCTCCTGTGTATTGTAGCACTGAAGAAAACACCAGGAGCTCAAAGCTCATGCATTAATCTTAATGAGATCTGTCGTCTGTATGTTTACATTTTGGTTAGATCTACCTGTATGTGATAGTGCATGACGCAAGAATAAAGTAAAGTGTGTTGTGTTAGTCCCCGAAGGGAAATTACTCCTCTGCATTTAACCCATTCACCCAGTGAAGCAGTGGGCAGCCACCAGTGCAGCGCCCGGGGAGCAGTGTGTAGGGACGGTACCTTGCTCAGGGGTACCTCAGGGTAGCCGTTCAGTGGGGTCAAACCCCCGACCTTCCGATCATGGGGCAGACACTCTACCTACTGAGCTATCCCTGCCTACACTCCATATAAACCCTCTCAGTTTATCTCATACACTTTACACTTGCAGCCTATGTAGACATCTCTAAACAGGTGGTGACATTTGTAAAATCAACATGGATTAAAATGATAATACTTCAAACGTAACTGGTAACATTCTTTAACATTCTGAATGTTCACAGGTTTGTGGTTGTACGTGTGAATGTGTGCTGAAAGATTTTTTTGCTGCACATGAAGATCCAGTGTTACTCGCTCTACCACTATTTTCAGTTAGTCTTTCATTCCAGTTAAGCGTTTAGTCAGTTTTTTACTCATCACTTTGAGATATTTCTGTCATTTACCAGCAGCACCTCTACAGGAATGGAAAATGAAGCCAGTGCTGAAGTGCCAGAAACTGTACTTCCTCTAGAGATCTTCAAGCATGCTAACAGATGCAGCTGTGTCTGCTAGCCCTGATCTCTGATAACTGGAATCACTGAACTGCATCTCCATTTCGGATCATCTCCTTTTGGAGCAGTTCCTTTATCTGACATCTGATATGACTGGCTGTGAGTCAGCCTATCTAAAACATTTGCATTTTATTTTGGTTTGTTTGTGTTTCAAATGACATAGAACTCTCTATACATATAAACGTGTAGTGTTTCACTAAACAGGGTGAGTGAGTCACATTCCATGGATTTCCAAAGAAGCAGAATGTATTATAACAATCAAGTTTTTTTTTTACATGTTATGACTTGAGTATTTTGACCGTTGTTTCTTCTCCATGCAGCTAGAAGGTTGGCAAAGTTGGACTAATTCCAATAGGCATTGCTGTAATGCCTATTCATTTTTTTCCAACCCTTTAAAATGTTTTAAAATGTTATCAACTTACTGATTGGCCATTATCAATTATAATAATCCCCATATTCACACATATCACACAACAACTGTATTCATTTGCATTATCTGGGAAGCTGTATCTGTATCTGTGG
Source organism: Oreochromis aureus (assembly GCF_013358895.1). Classification (NCBI taxonomy): domain Eukaryota; kingdom Metazoa; phylum Chordata; class Actinopteri; order Cichliformes; family Cichlidae; genus Oreochromis; species Oreochromis aureus. Next base: position 11,607,318 of record NC_052953.1, on the reverse strand, counting down.
AAGTGATTAGAACTGTTAATGGCCATTCAACGACATGATAAGGACTGAAGCAGTGGTTGTGCACTGACCTACAGCTACACTAGCAGGTAGGAGTGACGGGGTCTAAGTACCTGATGCAACTTCAAACTAAAGTGGCCGCTTTTATGACAAAAAGCTTTACTGAATAGAGCTTTTACACCTTATTATGTGTTTGTTTGCATTCTTGGACGAGCTAAGACATCTTCCTGCAATGCTGGCTCCCGAAGTAGATCCAAAGGGCTGTGAAGTCCAAGTCTGTGACTAAATTGCTCTTAAACAATAATTTCTGACTTCATTCAGTGTGTTTAAGGGTCTCCCCATTGTAAATGAATGAATAAAATGCTGTATGAAGTTCAGTTTCCTGTTCACTGACTTGTTATCCCACCTAAGCAGCTGTGAGTGACTTTATTTCCTTACTGTGTTTTGTTTGTTGCATACGCGGGGCTTTCACAGTAAAGTAGGATGTAATGCTAAAGTAATGCTTTAATCATGTAAGAATATTTCCTTTTGGGCATGCAGAAAGGGGACTGGCTGAGCTTTCTGCATGCCCAGAAGGAAAGCTGCAAATAGCTGATCGTTTTCATACTGCTTTTTTTTTTTTTTTAGCACCATCTGTTTGTTGATGTGTGTGTTCGTGTGTGAAATGTGGGGATCATTCATATGCAGAGATCGGCAGCAGCAGGCTGTCTAGCTGTGCTGTCTAGCTCCCCCTTGAAAGGTCCTGCAGCTCTCTATATACTTCAGATGACATCCTGACATCAAACACTCTTCAGATTTTCACACATAGGTGTGTTGATGCTTGAATCACTGGGTATGCATGCTACACCACAGGATCTTGTTTGCCTGCACGAGCCCAGTCCTTCTAAAGACATCCTGTTTGTGTGGGCTTCTTGTGTATCATGGGAAATACCCCAGATCAAGATGTGTGTAAAACAGTGATTTTCTTTGGTAACTGAAGGAGGGGGGCAATAAACCAAATTATGGATTATTTTAAGGGTTATCTTTTCGGATTAGGGTGTGTTTATTATCTAATAAAAATAAGCCTTGGGTAAATTTGAGCCTATGCTTCAGTGTTCACTTTCAGTTTTGAAAGGAAACCTTGATGTTTGATATCATGGCTTCAGGCAAGTAAATTTTTTCTTTGTAACTGTTGGCATGATTCAACTTGCATTGAAGATTGTGTTATTTCAGACTCAGCTTACAAGCATCTTGGAGAAGATCCATCATTACCAGTCTCTGTTGCTTTTGAGACATAGTCCATTTCAGAGTCTTCGTGTAAGCTTCACTTTTCAAGGATTTGAAGCCTTCATAGATATGTCAGGAAGTCTCAAAATCGCAAACCTGTGGTTTAAGTTCTTCCCCTAACCTGAAGTAACCCAATCAGTTTAGAATGCAGCACAGGTGTTTGGAAGAGATCCACTATCTATGGCTTACACATGGCACAAGAAGTTTTTACAAACGGTCACGTTACAAGAATTGTGAAAGCGATTTGCTGAGCACTACATGGTCACACCTAAAACATGCCTGTAACTGCAAATTTATTGACTAATAGTTCTGATCTGAAATAATTGTGAGTTGAGTAGCATGGCATCTTTGGTAAAGATGTGCTGTTGGATACTGGTGATCTCGCAATTTGCAGAAGAATGTAGCTAGCTTGCAAGACAAAAGCTTCACCCTATGATACACCACTGAGATGTTTCTCAGCAGTAGAGCTCCTGTTTTGCTTTGCTTGTTCAAGCCCCCAACATTGCAAGTGCACGTATATGTGCACACAGCTGATGCAACACAGTTTCCCACTAATAGTGTCACACAATTTCTGTGGCATCTAGCACTGCATCAAAATACAGCACTGTGCCAGTAGAAGTAGGTCAGAAGAAGGCTACAAGCTAGTTCACATGCAAGTAAACAATGCAGGTTTCAACTAGCAGGAAAACCAGATTTGCAAATATTGTGTAAGAATTGGGCATTTTTTAAGGGTACCTTTAGCCAAGGATAATTAGAATCTTATTAAATTATCATCACCACCCAAAACCAGAAAAACAATGTTTGAGAAGCTACTGCTGTAATCTAGACGTGTGTGTAGTTGTTTTCTGACTGCAATCTTTTGCTACCCACCCCCAAACCCACCCCTACCAGAAAAAACAAAGAAGAAAGAAAAAGCCAAACAACAAACACAGCAAGAAGCCTTTTTCATAGTCCATGTATCATAAAACAATTCTCAAAGGGATGAAAAGATTGATGACAGACGTCTTACAAAGTTCATAAAACAATAAAAATATATTTTTATATAATTTATATATTTATAAAAAGGCAGGCAGGTTGATGGGTATCAATATCAACATATCAGGACATTTTTGTGGTTTGAAATGTGTTTTTTTTTTTAATTTTCATCCCACATGTAAAGCATTATTTTTTAAAAAGTACACAGCATTATGTTGTTATTTGGATACTAGCTTGCCATCTGCTTTTCTTACGTAGTAAAATCAAGTCATTGAGGTCTCAAGTGTTCATCATCTGCAATATAAAATGATCATATTTCCATTGTTAAAAGGTCCCCCAAAAACAATAAAACAATGTGCTCAAGAACATCTTGACAGCAGCTGACGTCTTTCTCAGTCACGTTTTTTTAAATCATATTCTGCTGTGCTGTTGTTATATGCTCTGTTCACAATGTGAACTAAGAGTTTAACAACCGGAGAGGACAAAGGTTTTACTCTGAAACAGTGCCCAGTGATTCATTGTTGAACTTCTTTCTCGAGCAGTCACGCTACACTTTTTTTCTGTAAGTTTTGAGATGAAAAAAAAGGTTTGATGGGGAAATAACTGATCACAGCCACTTTCCCACCACGCACTCCAGTTAGATATAACACAAAGTCCCTTTGTTTGACCAAGTGCCACATATTCAATGGCTAACATTCAGAGGGAGCATGGTGTCACAGCTCCCGGATTAGGGTCATTTTAAAAGTGGATGGAGGAGCGAGAGGGTTAAGGGGGTTAAGGTTAGAATTGGCATGGGGGGTTGGCTCGACTACACAGAGCAGGAATGCGTATATGCCTGCAAATGAATTTAGCCTGAATGCTGTTTTTACGGTCCCTTGGTAGTGTTTTCCTAGTGATTAGCTTCCTTGCCATTGCTGATCTCTCGGACACATGGTCAGTCACGTTTGAGTGCCTGATAGGGCAGATGAGAGAGAGGTTGTCTGTGAAACAAGAGAACAGGGGGCATCACACTGCCTTAATCTAAAGATTAATCTGATTTTTTATTTTTTATTACTATTATTATTATTGTTATTTTATTACTTAATCAAAGTTTCAGGGAAATAAGTAACTGTTTGTACCGGATTTATGATGAAACAATAAGATGGGTGTATAATAGTGAGTAAATGCTCAGGTATGAACAGATCAACGTTTGCACATGCCACAATGATTGCTGCTTATGAGAATGGTTACGAGAATGGCATGTCTTTGTAGTGAATGTAGGTTCTCAGCCACACCAACACATGAAATCTCAATGTCAATGAACTGGAGTAACCCTCTTTTAAGGTGAGGCCATACCTCTCAGCCAATCACAGCGGATCTAGGATCAGGCACCCTGCACTCAGCCAATCAACACACTTGCGTTTTTTTTCTCCCCACTTTTTTCTAGTTCTTTGTCATTCTTTTAGAAATAGTATTTTATGACTAACAACTAAACGCCCTAGCGGAAGTCGTTACCATTTTGTTGGTGTCTGCCACTCAGGCAGTTTTTTTTCTCCTTGTTCTTATGCCTCTTAAGCTTGCGTGCCATTGTATGGTCTCTGTTATTCATTCACAAAGTAGACAATACAAAGGGAAATCCCTAAGTCTGCTGCTGATGACCATGTCTGTGTTTTCAGTGGACAGACATTTATCCCATTTGATCATTTCGTTTTTGGAGAAGTTTAGGAGCTGTGTGTGAGCGCGAGTGTACAGAGGCATGTGTGCAGACGTCCTTAGTAAAGTGTAATTTGAGGCTGGAACACCGTCATCTGACATCAGCCGTTGCATAAACCATGTCAAGTAAAGACACGACTGCTTCTTACTTTGCACAGATTCCCACAGAATACCATAACATACAGTAAAAGCTCAGGTGGTCTGTTCCCATATGTCAGGATGATGGGAAGGTTGTAAGATGAGCTCCTCCTAATAATAAGTCATTGTTTTAGCTGAAGGAGCTCTTTGGGATAAAATAATGTTTTTGTAATAAGTATTTTAATCTGTTACAGATGCAAGAACCTGTGGTGGGGAAAAATAAGGACAAAGAACAAGTCGAGTCTGGTTTACTTAATGCGATTTGCAAGATATGCATTTGCCTTACACCTTTACAATTTCAAAAATACATCTTGCATTTGCTTGTATTTATTCATAGTTTATTTTTTAAGCATACTGTACAACCTCTCTTAATTTGGATGTTTTCCAAAAAGATCACAATTACTTTTCCAAAAGTCTACATCCTATTTTCTAAATTTTCTAAGTTAACTACAATGTTTTTTCCACAACTTGTTATGTTTTTTGTTTTTTTTTTTACCACAGTTTTACTAAACTATAATAACCTTGGTGTACTGCTTGGGTGATTGATTTTTTTCTATTTTATTTTTTTTTTTAAAGTGAAATCTAATCTGATGAAATTCTTCAACTCGGGATGCACTGTTGGATACTCTGGTCATGGATGTGCACGGTAGAGAAAGAGCAAATGCTGCAGGGTAGAAAACCGAAGCCCGCAATAAAGTGCCAAAAAATGCAGGCTTTGTAGTTTATCTCCAAAGCTAGTCAAGCACTAAAGGTTCCCATGTTACAGAAGCTTTACAGCAGAAATAAACAAAACCTGATAATAATGGTATTTTTTTTTTAAAAAGGTCTTTGGTCTCTGTATCTAATTTCCATTTCAAGACAACTGTACTGCTGCAAGTGAAATGAATTTTTATACACTGTTTCAACTGTATTTCACCTTTGATTTATGCATAATAATAGAAGGCATCTGACCTTTCCAAACACGATCTACAGACTCCTCCAATTTGAACATTCATTTGAAACTCATTGCTTAAAAAACTGCATGTGCTGGCTGCCCGCGGCCAGGCCACTGCAGCCCCCTCTGGCTTCTGCTCCGTGGCTGCTGGGTGACCCCTCGTCTGGGGCTCTCCTCAGCTCTTCCCAGGAGGGTGGCACGGATGCCCCACCGGTCGTCCTCCTTGGGCTCTCGCACTCTGGGGCCTCTGGATGTCTGGGGACTGGATCTCCTCCATGCATGCTTCATGCCCAGGGGGACGGGGCTATGGCTCCCCATACCATCTAGCAGGGGTAGGGAACTCCAGGCCTCGAGAGCTGGTGTCCTGCAGGTTTTAGACGTGTTCTTGATCCAACACAGCTGATTTAAATGGCTAAATTACCTGCTCAACATGTCTTGAAGTTCTTCAGAGGCCTGGTAATGAACTAATCATTAGTTGTGTTGACCCAGGGTGATATCTAAAACCTGCAGGACACTGGCTCTCGAGGCCTGGAGTTCCCTACCCCTGCTCTAGCAGATTGTTACATGGAGAAACCTTTTGAATACAAGTACACTGATCCACACGGGTGTGCACACGGGTGTTCACTGTTCATAGACACAAACTACATCTTTCTTGGCTGCTACCTCAAAGCACATTGTGCACCTCCGGTCCTGCGTGCTGCACAACAACATTCAATGTTTAGTATTTACTGTTATTTACACTTAGCTAGATTAATGCGACGGTGCCTTGTTCATTATGTTGCTTTCTTTTTTTGCTTGTTTTCTCTTTTTTTATTTTTTATCTCTCAACAGGTGATCCGGGAGACTTTTTTCTTTTTAAGTGCCCTATCTCACTGTCCCTCTTCCCCTCTGTTTTTCTTTTCCTTCATCTTACTTTCTCCCTTTCCTATCCCCCAGCCATGTCTGTCCCATCTGTAACAACTGAAAATAAAATAACAAATAATAAAATAAAATAAATAATAACAACAAAGGTCGATCAAATGGACCAATACGGATGATCCACCAAAGCAAATCCGTTGGGTATCTTTGTTGGCCTTCAGATGTCAATTCTGACAGCTAAAGAACCAAACGGGACAGGCAAAAAATAAATAAATAAATTTTAAAAAATGCATGTGCAACCATCCAAAGGAGCTGTTGATAACAAGATGCAACCTATCTGGCGTACATCAGGTGGCTGGTAAAGATGACAGGCCTGTGCAGGAATGGAGATGTCTAGGATAGAGGGCAGTGGATGTTTTAACCAGAGTATTTAAGACATTCTGGGACAGTGAGAAAATGCTTGAGGAATGGAGAAGGAGTATACTGGTACCAGTTTTTGAGAACAAGTGATGAGCCATACCATGGGCCATAAGAGGAAGTCTTTTTAAAACTAGAAAAATTTGCATTTCCTGCGAAAATGCTGTGTGGATGCTTTAAAGCTGAAGCTGTCTGCTGAAATTAGCAGAAAAAGCTGAAAAGTTGCAAAAATTGTAAAAACTTTGCAGAAGCAAAGGAACTTTGCTAAAATGTAGTAACTTAGCTTAACTGCAATATCTTAATAATACTTGGCAGAAATACAATAACATAGCAGAACTTAGCAGAAATATTGTAACTTACCAGAAACACGATAACTTCTCAAAAATACAAGAATTTGGGAGAAATAGTATAAATTTACAGAAAGAATATATTTAGCCAAACATTGTTAAACATTACAGAAATAGTATGATTTAGAAAAACAGTACAACATAGCAGAAATGCTGTGATTTACCAGAGACACTGTAATATACTATGAATATTGTAATTTTATATAAATACTATGTTTTAGCAAAAATACTCCAGTTTAGCACAAATATTATAACATAGCAGAAATACTACTCTATAGCAGAAATGCTGTATTTAGAAAGAAAAATATAATATAGTAGAAATACTATGATTTAGCAGAAATCCTACAATATAGCTTAATAACAATGATTTAGAACAGATACTATAATTGAGCAGAATAGTAATAACTTAAGTGAAAATATTGGAAAGATAAAATGACAAGCTGAATAAAAAGAAACATGGTTAAGTTCGCTCAAAACTAATTTTTGTTCACCTGTGAAAAAATAAAATAAAAATACATTTAGAAAAAAACAAATAAGAACAGCCAACAGACACACAAAAAATCAAATACGGATACACAAATAGACAAATACACACAAAATCAAATACGGATACACAAATAGACAAATACACACAAAATCAAATATGGATACACAAATCAACAAATACACACAAAATCAAATATGGATACACAAATGTACAGAGAGAGACACACAGACAGGGTCTATGCCAGTCAACCAGTCTGAATATATTATATTTTTATCCAATAATGAGATGCTACCCTAAAAAGGGTCTTTGTGTGTGTGTGTGTCTCTCTCTCTCTCTCTCTCTCTCTCACACACACACACACACACACGCACGCACGCACGCACACACACACACACACACACACACACACACACACAGCAGCAGCAGCGAGTGAACAGGGGCTGTTAACAGCATGTTTCTAGGTCAAACAGCTGTGACCTTCTCAATTTGAATCCACCAATCAGAGAGGCTGTGTGCTTTTTCCCGCCAAAACTGGTGCACCAAATGCAGGCTTTTACACACACAACACAGAGAGAGACAGGATTTTTGAAGTCTATTTCTCATAGTCAGGATTGCCCTCAAACAAACAGCCATAAATTCCTAACCGTAGGGGTTAAAACGGTCATTCTTAGACCAGAAGACATGGGGGAATCTTGAAATGTTGACCATTTAAAATAAAAATATGAAATATTATAGCTATATGACATAGATGATTGGTTGGCTTAGAAGCCATGAAGGCCCCAATATGCAAATTTGAATGTGTCAGCCCTCAGATATGATTGGCTGGCTGGGAAGCCGTGCAGGCCCCAATATGCAAATTTGAATGTGTCAGCCCTCAGATATGATTGGCTGGCTGGGAAGCCATGAGGGCCCCAATATGCAAATTTGAATGTGTCAGCCCTCAGATATGATTGGCTGGCTGGGAAGCCGTGCAGGCCCCAATATGCAAATTTGAATGCCTCAGCCCTCAGGTATGATTGGCTGGCTGGGAAGCCATGAGGGCCCCAATATGCAAATTTGAATGTGTCAGCCCTCAGATATGATTGGTTGTCTTAGAAGCCATGAATGCACCAATATGCAAATTTGAATGTGTCAGCCCTCAGGTATGATTGGCTGGTTGGGAAGTCGTGCAGGCCCTGATATGTAAATTTGAATATTACACTCCTCACAGAGTATTAACTCCCTGGGGAGCTGGCAGAAATATATAGAAATACAATGATTACCCAAAAATACTGCATTTAGTAGAAATACTATGTTTCAGCACAAATACTATAAAATGGCAGAAATACTATAATTAAGCAGAAATACTATATTAAGTACAAATCCTATAAAAAGCAGAAAAACTGTACTATGATTTGGTAGAAAAACTATAATCAAAAATACTATATTTGGCAGAAATACTATTTTTTTTAGCAGAAATACTATATTTAGCACAAATCTTATCAAATAGCAGAGATAGTATGATTTAGCAGAAATGCTGTATTTAGCACAAATACTGAAAAGCAGCAGAAATGCTATGACTTAGCACAATAGTAATAACTTAAATAGAAAAATTGGAAAAGCAAAATGGACAGCTGAAAAAATCCTGAACATGCTAAGGGTCCCTCAAATGTAATTGTTAAATGAAAAAGAAATCAGCAAAAAAAAAAGTATAACAGTCACACAATAACAAATATGGACACATATGGAAACACACATGCACAGAGAGACACACACAGGAACAAATTCAGTCAACCAGTCTAAATATATTGAATTTAAATCATACAATAAGATGCTCCCATCAAAAGGCTCTCTCTCCCTCTCTCTCTCTCTCTCTCTCTCTGTCACACACACACACACACACTAGCAGCAGCAGCAGCCAAACAGCCTGGAGCTGCTAAATTTGAATCCACCAATCAGAGAGGCTGTGTACTTTTTCCCGCCAAAACAGGTGCACCTGTTTTTACACACACGCAGCACAGAGACAGGATTTGTGCAGTCTATTTTTCATAGTGAGGATTCCCCTCAAACAAATGGCTATAATTACCTAACCGTAGGGGCTAGAACAGTCATTCTTACACCGTTTTGTTCAGAAGAGATGGGGGAATCTTAAAGTGTTGACAATTTATCATTAAAATATGAATTATTGAAGATATTTGACTTGTAATGCACCATAACTGAGTAGAGGCAAGCGAAAACTGCCTTGACTTGCCCTCAAACAACGCTTTCTAACTCAAAATCTATTTGGAGTATCGTCTTGATGCATTCTCAATCATCCAGGAAAGTAAATCTCCAAAAATTGAATCTGTTCATCTGGACGTAGCGTTTTGTGGGAGAAACGTTTCGTCACTCATCCAAGTGACTTCTTCAGTCTCAGCTGACTGCAGGTTTCCCCAAACCTTATAAACAGTACATTTCCATAATGACTGAAACCAGCCCACTGAAGGAACAATGGGCTGTGAGGTCAGTTCCTTAATCATAATTATGCAAATTCCCATGACCATTGATCAACAATCACTGACCAAAACACACTGATCAAAGAACACTGATCAATGGCCATGAGTACCATTCACAGGGAGTTGGGGAATGGCTGCAATCACAGCATTGTAAGATGGTGACAGATGTACCCTTAGGCCCCCTCCTCAATTCAGAGATGGTCTTTCCCTTTTCACGTAAATGGCCTCCTTGACTCCGCGCTCAAACCAGCGTTCTTCCCTGTCCAGGATGTGTACATCCTCATCGTTGAAAGAGTGTCCACTGGACACTATGACTATGACTATTTGGAGTATCGATATCATTCTTTCACCGTAAGAGACAGCAGACTTTGGTGAACAGTCATGGAAATTTTCAGGTCTGTGTGGAAATCCATCAAAAAGATATGACGAGAGAAAAAAGTGCCTCATTTCCAGAGTTTGAAATCTGAAGAAATCTGAGCGAAGGATGAATTTCCTGCCCTCAAACAAACCCAATTCATGGCCAAACGGTAGTAGGTGAGGTAAAAATTCTTGAATTGTGAGCGTCAGGAGTGTCTGAAGATATAGTGGCACAAGCCTCATGTCTTAACTTCGCTTCGTTAAGGAGATATGACGATTCGAAAATGCCTCTCATTACAGAAATCCAGCGGTGATTTTGAACAAACTCTCCATTGACTTTCTATGGAGAGTTTTAAGACTTTGTGTTGGTCTGAGGAGAGTTGCCAAAATTCTATAAATCCCACAACAATGATAGTGACATTTTTACTGAAAGCCAGCAAAAATACCTACGTTTTGATGTATAATTTGTGGGGGTTGAGTGTAAATTGACCAAGTAGCAAGAAGTTGTTTGGACATGAAGAGAAGACTGCGAAAGTTACAGTGGCACACTGAAAGCCAAGTGCATAGCAACCATAACAACGCATGCATTTTCTGAAAAATCACAATTTTGCAACTCAAAACTTAAAGAGGGATAAGGTTAAAACGGCAATAGATATGAAAAAGCTGAATCATACATGAATAGCCCAGTAATTTGTGAACATTTTAAAGTTTGAATGGTTGTTCTAGTTGAAAGTATGAGGAAGTAGTTAAGTTTCAAAAACAAGCAAGTTTTAGCAGAATTTTGGAAGTTTTCCATTCATTTCAATGGGACAAAAAAAAGCATAAAAAGCTTAATATTTTAAAAAGTATAATAGCAAAAAATACCAAAAGTCATAGCCATCATTAGCAGAAATAGCAGAATAGTTTAAAATTTGAACGGTGAAAATCGGTGAAAATCGGCGGAAAATTGTGGAAGTAGTTAAGTGCCAAAAAACGTGCAAAAGTAGCAACTAGAATAATAATAATAAAGTAGAATAATAAAGAATAAAGAGAAACAGGAACTCAAAGCATCCACACAACTAGGCTAAGAAGAGTGCTGACAGTCAGTAAGCAGCAGTACGGCTTCATGCTGACGAAGAACACTACAAATGTGATTTTAATGTGAGAGTGTTGATTAAAGATCAAAGGGAGTTGTGCTGTGTCTTTGTGCATCTATCTAGAGAATGCATTTGATAGGGTGCCAAGAGAGGAACAGTGGGAATGCATGAGGAAGTCTCGAGTTGCAGAGAAGTTTGTGAGGGTGTGCAGCACATGTATGAGGTCAGTGAGACAGTGGTGAGGTGCGCAGTATGAGTGACGGATGTGTTCAAGGGAAGGGTCAGCTTATGTCAGGGATGTGCTTTGAGCCCCTGCTTATTTCCAGTGATCATGGACAAATTGACTGGGGAGGTCAGGCAGGGTGGATTATGTGGATTATGATGTTTGCAGATGACCTGTAGTAAGAGCAGCTGGAAAAGGGCTTGGAGAGGTGGAGATATACTCCGGAGAGAAGAGCAATGAAAGTCAGGAGAAACATGACAGAATACGCCTGAATGAATGTTTCCCTGAAGCAGCAAAGGTAAGGAAGGTGGATGAGTTGCTAGGCAGGAGGAAAAAAGAGAAACACCACAGATGAGAGAAATGAATGTAGTGAATAAGGAAATGAAGAGGGTTGTTGTAAGGGTGAGATGGAGTCAGAGGTTGCCACGTTTTCTGCTTCATCCCTATTCCTTTTCACTTTTGATGTGTATGTCATACCATAAATAGTTGGTGTCAGAAGGAAATGTGTTTTTAATTAAGAAAAATATCACTGTAAAACTCCATGTTTGTTACGACCCCCTCTGCTAGGCGACAGGGGAGGAGTAACATACACAACCCCCCACACAAAAACTGAGTAAAATAAAGGCTTTAATTTCAAACTTTAAACAGAAAACCGACAGGGCTATTCAACAGACCACTGGGCAAGTAATTATTACATAAAGAAAAAAAAAACAGTCAGGCGTAAAAGCTAAGGGTTAACTAAAGCAAGCTGGCGGCACACAAAATAAAAGCTAAGGGGAACTAAGGCAAGCCAGCATCACAAAACTCTAATGAAACTAAGTTCAGCTTTATATCAGGTTTAAACAAAGAGCAACACAGCGAACAGGTTTAACAAACAAGCTTCACGTGCAAAGCAGACAAGGAGGCCACTGCATGTTCACTTCAGAGCAGCAGTTCCCCATAGTGTGAAGGATCTTTAGCCTTTTATACTCCCAGGTGCAGACAATCAGCCAGTAAATGGGTCTTGGAGTGGTCATGGGATCTCCAGGCAGCCAATCGTCCGCGATGTCTGGCACACTGTGATCTGCATAAAAGAAGGCTGGCACAGGACTCCCAGCAGCCAGTCACCCACAAGTCATAGCACACTTGGATTTGCATGAACACAAAAAGGCAGTCTCACTCCCTCCAACGCCCCAGGCCGTAACAATGTTTGTTTTTTGGTGTCTTTTGTTCTTTGATAATTCAAAGTCATCATTACAAAATACCCATTTACAAAAATATTAGTGTATGTAGAATGCGGCTCTAAAATACGTTATGAATATTGATGAAGAAGATTCACTGGAAAACAAACAATGAGCTGTAATTCATCTTCAAAACTTCAGCTTTTCATGTCAAGACAGCTCCAAAAATGCCACTCTTCCATGAACTGACTTCCCATGCTTATCATTCCAAAACTACAGTATCTGCCCTCCTAGAAATGCCTTAGGTTAAACTGATGATTCATTTTGAATGTCGTAGAATTCTTTTAATAAGACAACAGATAAGACAGCAAATTCCACAGTTTTTATAGTACTCAGTGTGTCTGTGCTCCTTTAACAAGGCTTGAGTTTTGTGTGTTAATGAATTATTTTTGGGTTTATGAAGTCATTTATGTTCTGCTTCTATATCTTTTCATCCTTTGAGTATTTGAGTGTAGTATTATTTCTCAGCACTTCTGGGCTTTGCTAATTGCGTTTCTAGTTCTCAGTTCTTGGTTGATGTTAATTCTCTTTTGTGTCCAGGCTGTCCTGGTCTTATCTCTGCGGTTGGTCCCTGGTGTCTCCTGTATGAAGTCAGTCTTGTCTCTGTGTGTTTTACTTTCTGTCTTTGTGTCAAGTCTGCATTTCTGTTCCTGTGTTCTGTCATTTCCTATTGTATTTTGGCAGTCGGTAATTAGATTCTGTTCACCCGTGTCTCGTTTTCCCCAACTGTGTCTTCTCTCTTTAAATACCTCATGAGCGTATTTAAGCCTCAGTTTTCTCAGGTTTTTGTTGTGTCCGAGTATTCTGGTTTCCCCTTTAATTTCCTAGTGTGTCATCAGCCCAGCTTTATTTTGATAAGTTCCAGCAATAAAGATTCCGAGTTTAGTTCTGCTTTGGAGTCCTGAATTTGGGTCCACACCCTGTCTGTCTGGAGACTTTTAATGACCTGGCTGATGGGTGTATATAAAAGAACAAACGCCTGAGTGAGCAGCACCAAGAATTGTGTTTATAATGGCAAAAACAAATTTTGATCATAAGTTTCCCCCATGTTCCCATGCGTATGATTAAGGCAAGCAGCCCAGGAAATACGAGATGATAGTCATAAATTTTGGGGGGAGAAATTTAGAGCAGATGTTTTTTTTTCTCTTTAAATCAGTGAGAATTGTTACCATTTTATCATCAAAGGTTTACTTTTACATGGCCTTTTCCTTCTTTTTTGATCTGCTGTGAAACCAACAAATGAGATTAAGTTCTTGTGAAACTCAGAATACTGATACTAATGTTGTTTTTGGCTGTTGGGCTATTGCACATCCCTTATGGACTAATAAGAATTACTGTTGGTAAAAGATATGACGTCACTTCACGATAAGAGGATGTTTGGGAAGACAGTAGTTTCTTTGGAAGAACAGAAAACCTTGTATCTAACCTTCCTTAGTAAATTACTTTATTTTACATCTGTTTAAATTCCTCGCACAGAACAGTCTGAACAGACAAATTGATTTCCTAAATCAGTTATTAATTAGGAACTCTTTGCTTTTGTTTTTCGATATGTACTGACTGCATTTTGTCCACACTTGCCTTATATGAGAAAAATCCCCAGTTTGAGACAAAAACACAACCTCAGGGGTCACAAGCTAGTCTACTCCTCATGCTGGTCTCAAGCCTGACTCAATGAGTTGGTTGTGTCGGGAAAGGCATCTGGGTAGAGGTCTGTGCCAAAACTAGCGTGCACATCGGACCACTGTGGTGACTCCTTGGGAAATAAGGGAGCAGCTGAAAATACCCATCTGTCTCTGTCTGCTGATTCACATGTAATATTTGTTTATGTGTTTTTTAGTTCATATGTTTGCTGTGAGGATTTATGCAAGTGAGTTTCTATTGCATTTTGTGAAATTTAGCCTCAATAGCCTAACTTTTTCATGAAATTTCCACTAAATAAAGACAGTGTCCTACCCTTTATATGTCAGTTTTGATCAGCCTTCATAAACACACTCACACTTGCTACTTCATTGTGTAAACATGTTCAACTGATTGTTAATGCAAATATCTAATCAACCAATCACATGGCCATGAGCTGGAGTTCTCAGGGTGAAACTAAATGCCTTGTTGATGTCAGAAGAGAATGGCCAGACTGCTTCAGCCTGATAGGATGGTTACAGCAATTCAAATAACTACTTGAATAACCAAGGAGAGCATCTGTAAATGACTCTATGGCGTGGTGTGGTTTGTGGCTCAGCTGCAGGGGAGGGGTGGAGCAGTGGGTTGAGGGTGTGGTGTCTGACTCACACACCTGACCCCATCATCTAATCATGTCTCCCCTGTTAAAGATGTTGCTGGGACCTGAGAGGGTTGTGTTGTGTGCGCCACAGAAGAGGAGCAGCTGGAAAGCTGCACGTTGGAAAGCCAGCCAATAAAAATGTGTAAACCTGCAACACTGCTGTTGTTGGGTCCTTTGCCACAGGCTCTAAATGACAACATTGACTTTCCCATAGTTTTCCTGACAATGAAACTGGTTCTGGATCTGGATCAGCTGTGTGAAACCCAGTTCTACCAAAGTGTACCTAATAACGTGTTGTATTTGTGTAGCTTTTTGTCCTACAGTGAAAACAGTACAGAGCATAGTCTAGCATTGCATAGTGTAGTTTAGTATAGTTGCTGTGATGTAAGAACCACAAGCCATTTTACTGACTCATTACAAATTCCCCTATAATTTAAGAGTAATTACATAGTAATTGTTAGAAAACAACACTATATACTGTAATGTCTATTATGTTATGTTCACTCAGAAGGACACTGAAACAAAGTGTAAAACTAACTGTTTTTTACACCCCCGAAAAATAGGAAAGTGTAGCCATATATTAAAAATATAACGAAATCCTCGATTTGAATTTCCACATGTTAAGGATTTTGCCTTTATAGATGGATTTAGTGCCCCTGCGGACTGTCTTCTCCAAGAGAAAAAAACGTGATTCATTGGTATTAAAAGATTAACAGTAAATCCTCATTCCACAGCAGGGCAGCTCTGATGAAAAGTGACGCTCCCTTTGAGGTTGGTTTTGTCTGCTGCTGCAGTGAGCTCAGCTGAGACAGTATAGTGTATTTGATCTACTGTACAAATCAATCTTCAAATCATATGATTCAAACCATGTGACTTCAAAGCCAAATACCTTCACATACAATATAAGGACTCGGCTCAGCAACAACACGATGGCTGAAATCTTTACAATAAAACACCAAAAAGCATTTTCCAAACTGCTTTTTTTGTTTGTTTGTTTGTTTTTAATATAGAACAATATGATGCATGTGTTATTTAACTTGTCTACCAAGGCTGATTATATTAAAGTAGAAAACTAAAGGGTCTTTTAAGTGTCATGTGTGATTGTGTTATGAAGGCAAAGAGGTGTGGTAATCATCTAAGCAGTGAACAGGTCATGTGCACACAGCTATTAAAAGAAGTGACTGGTCTTAAATAACCCAAGGTACTGTTGTATATCTATATAGCAAACTTGTGGTATCAGTGACATTATTCTACGAGTGACCAACAGTTAGAAAGCTGATACGCCTGGTGTATGGATACACACCCACTCAGATAAATCTGACTGCAGCTTAATTTGCCATGTAGTTTGATTATAAACGAAACTAACTTCTTTATCCTATCCATATGTCATTTGTGACTTTAACTGTATAAACTGATCTCAGCCAGTGCGTTGTCTGAGAAATAAGGCCAAATCAGAATGTTGATTCTTAACATTCAGACCTTATATCCTTTTGTAACATGAAAGAATCACATAAGTCCCATTGTCTGCAGATTATGGTTGTTTTTCTACGTTCCTTCAGCTAGAAGGGTATTTTTGTGGCTCCCTCACACTTGTCTGGCTCATTCCCACGAGAACTTGTGAGCCTACACTTCTGCCACCATAAAATATGGGAACACAAGAAACGACCAGCTTCAGAGGCTCTTTGTGTGGCACTGTGTCCCAACAAAGTGAATCTGTGTTTTTAATCAAATACAATCCAATTAAAGTGAAATTCTCAGAAATCGAAATCGAAAGAAAGAAGCATGTGTGCTCTGGAAAAGACCAGTTTAATTGAAATATATTGTCTTAATGGTGCAAATCTTGAAAGGTCAAGATCTGCACTTGTACTTCCTTCTTCAATGGGCTTTTTAGAGGTTAAGACCTGGTTTTAAGTTTAAGATGATTAAGATTAGAATTCCACTAAGGTTAAAAGTTTTTAGTTGGACCTGTAGTTGCAGTGGTGCTAAAGGCTTAATCTTAGTCAACCTAAAAGGCTTGTGTGTGTATTTAGACTCTTCAGAATAGAATAGAATAGAATAGAATAGAATAGTCATTTATTGTCATTGATATTGTCAGGTACAAATATTGTGGAAAGTTCTTTGCAGTCCGAATAGCCTAAAAATGTTTGTGAGTCTGGAGGTGTTTCATCAAAAGAAAAATTAGCTTCAAAGTATATCAGTGGCAGCACAACAGAACATGATGATGCTGCAGGACAATAATCATAAACAATGAAATAAAACTATTGCATGATGGCGGTTAGACCGCAAATATGAACAAAGACAAGCCTAAATCAACTAGCTGTTCATATTAGACGTCCTGAAAATATGGCTGAGATGAAACAGGTTTGTAGAGATTCAAAATTCGTTGTGAATGTTGCACACGTCTGATCCGTAGCTACTGGAAGTGGTTCGCGGCCAGAAGAGCTAAAACCACTTTTCAAATTCAAGGGTTCACTTACTTTTATCAGCAACACTGGTCATGGTGCACTCAGTAAAGACTTGAAAAAATATGTGTTAGAGAGTATTTGATTTAAATGTATTTGTGTTAATCCTACAACATCATGTGTTAGTTGCTCTTACTATGACTAACTAAATGTATGAAAAATAAGTGATATGAAGAAAGATAAAGTCTCCATCATTTCTCCAGGCTCCCACTGGCATTTTAAATAACTCATAAAGTTACTGTTTGAAATCTGGACTTCTAAATCTCAGTGTGTCCTTGTGTAACAATTATTGTTTACTTATACTTGCTTAATGGCTGTGTGTGTGTTGCTGACTGTACAACAATTTGCTGATCTGTGATAATAAAGATATCACTGATCCTTGACCCTTGACATTATGATGAAGTTGCTGCAGAGAAAAGGTTGAAACATGGGACTTTTACCCAGAAGCAGATGTGGTGGTTGGGGTTTTTGTTCAGTGTTAAACAAAAACTAAAGGCTCAGATATTTTTAGACTACTAAATTTTTCTCTCCTTTTCCTTATTTTAGGTTTTCATTCACAGTTTGGCTAGATTTAGACAACAAAAGTATTTCTTCTGATTTAGGATAATATCAAGGTTTAGATTAAATTAGAGTCTTGCACAAGCCACCATGTGTTAAGTATTACACACACAGAACGATTCCAGTCATTTGTAGAAGTTTTCAAATGTCATTAATGATATTAACTTCAATAGAAAAAAGGTTATGTAGCAGATGTAACAGCTATGTTTGTAACTACCAGTCACAGATGTCAGTGAAATAAAACAGCTTTTTCTTACTTCATGAGAATTCTGCTCATGAGAGATAACCCCTGATAACACTAATCCTGTGTGAGTAAGGTTCAGAAATATTTCTATCAGAAAGGATATGAGGCAGATAACCCTGAAGGTTAACTACATTGACTCACAAAGCTTTGAATAACATGCATTATGAGCTGTAGGAACAACATTAATTTTAATTAAAAATAAAATACAGGACTTATCTATTTTGAAGTCTTACAAATCAGAAACAATAGGCAGGCCCTTTATCAAAAGAGAAATAAAATCTGTATTGTTAGCTTAAATGTGTGTTTGTCTGTATGTGTGTTTTACACAGATCACATTACACTTATGTTCCATATTCTACTCGGGTCTGGTTTAATATTTGAATCCTTATAAAGGCAACATTTGAATTGAGAGATGTTTCCAGGCAAGTGCTTCATCATATGGATCGAAGCATTGCCTTTTGAAGAATGTTTTATGAATGTTTTGTGAATTATTAATGAGACTTGTGGAACATTGGACATACTTACTACAAATACTGTGCAGAAAGGTACTATAAAAGTACCAGTCCATTTACATTCATGTTTTGGAAGCAGTAGCATTAGAACCTGTTGGGATAGGTTATGGCTAAATTTGGCAGCATGTTATGCGACCTCAATGATTTCTGACCTGTTGAATAACACATGGAAGGTTACACGTGTCCTATGTGGCCACAAGTGTGAGTAACTGCAAAAGCGACTCGAAAATTTTATTTCAGTGACTCCGTGGGTTGTTTTGAATGCTCACTTATCTTTTATTGTCTTACCATATATTTTCTGATATTTGGAGTTTCAAAGCGTGTGTTATCCTAATTTTGTTATTTTGTATTAGTTTTAGCTCTTTGCCCTGGTATTGGGGGTATTTGTCAGATTAACTCACAGATTCTTCTGTTGGCAAATTTGATCAAAGGACAAAAATAAAGACATTGCCTGTGTATTTTTTTTTTTATTAGATTGTTTTAGTAAATAACAATACTGATAAAGTTAACTTTCACATTTCAAGTCCACTCATCCATCCATCCATCTTTGCCCTGTTGTTAGGGTGAAGGATGGGGTACCAAAGGTTTATTTTCTAAAGCCTATGTTTAAAATGATTTTTCCACAGTTAATAGTTAGTTATTGTTTTGAGTTCATTGAACTAATAATTTGGTGAGTACTAAAATGTTTGCTGGGTAAAATAATACATTTTTTTAGTTGCCATAGAACTACAAATTCAGGTTGTAAAAAGTGTCAGTCGTGAGCCTCACATATACTCAATGACCAGGCAAGTGGATTTTCCTTGCTTATCAGTTTTTATGTCAAGCCACACCAACTAATCCTGGAAAAGAGATATGATGATCTAAGTTCACCAATTCAATTCAATTCAATTCAATTCAATTCAATTCAATTTATATGGCACCAATTCATAACAACAGCTTTGTCAAAGTGCTTTATATTGTAAGGTAAAGATGCTACAATATTAGAAAGAAACCCAAACAATCATACAACCCCTGCAAGAACTTGGTGACAGTGGGAAGGAAAAACTCCCTTTTAACAGGAAGAAACCTTTGGCAGAACCAGGTTCAGGGAGAGGCAGCCATCTGCCATTACAGTTTGGGAATGAGGGGAAACAGAAGACAGCAGAGAGAGAACTCGTTAAACGAAAAAAGAAAATGGAACTTTATGCAGATGTGCAAATCAGTAGAATTAAGCATACAACAGATATAACTTCCTAGTTTATTAGAACTGTTGAAACAGCTTTGCTGACGATGAGCTTTAACAGTAAATGACCTCTGATGTTGGATTTCCCCTTAAAAGAGAAAGGCCTGCAATTTAATCATTAAGACGTTTCACTGTAAAACTGATCCAGTTCCGTAGTTTATTTATTATTTTCTTTCCATTGTTCAAGATCCTGTTTCTAAGATCATTTGGCACTACTTCAGCAGTCATGGCAAATATGTGACATTCAGACACAGCCGATTATTCTTTTCCTTCCAAAGGGAATTTCCATGAGAAAAGGGGATGAGAACTGAAGCTGATTCGGCTCACAGTTGATGAGGTCGGAAGAGTTCATTGATGTCAGTTCCAACACCGCTGGATCACCCGTCTCTCCATTTGTGCTTATGCTGGCACTTAGTGGTAGGATTATGGTGATAACTGCACATTGTTTATTTAGTAAGTCATCATCTGATGGGGCAGTGAGGACATAAGTCCAGCTGTGTTGGAGCTCTGCATTAGGACAATGACCCGAAGCCTAACCTGACCATCTTCGTCCATTTCCGTTTCCTATAACTGATGAGTAATGATTCCAGAAATATGTACTGCTCAAAAACAGTTAAGGTAATACTCTAACAATCTAACCTTGACTTCTGGTGGGATTTAGAATACAGCACTCTGAGGATAGAGTATTTTGGTATCCACTGGCTGTGGTTATGGGATTTTGTTCTTAACAAACTATAACATGCATGGCAGAAGGATTGTCAACTTGATTATTTTGTTCTTCAAAATCAAATTACTGATTTGAGTGTTCTCTTAATTGTTTTCATTAATATATTTGTTTAATACAAATCTGATTACAGAATGATTTTAGCTAAAATACACAATGGGACTTGTAGCGACAACTGAATTGTTGAGGAGCCAAAATATTATATCAAGCAATGGACATTTAAAGTCTCATCAGTTCCTGAAAAGGAACAGAGTGTTGTTAAAAGAAGTGATGATGCAGCACAAAATGCCACTTCACAATTTTTTTTAGATGTATTGCTGGTATTAAATAAAAGGTGAGCATATACTATAAACTACTGGTCAAAATCCTTGAGCCATGTATTTTTCTTAAAAAATGGGAAATAGTTGCAAACATATATCGAAACATCTGCAAACATGAAAACACAGTACATAAGGCAATAACAAAGTTTGTACAAATGTAACGAGCTTAAAAGTCAATATTTGGTATGATGACCATAATTCCATCAATTTTCACAAGCTCTCCATGTGCACCTGGCTGAATTACACTCAAACAGTAGATAGATCAGTTGAAGGGCCACATGCAGCTTTTAGGTTTTGTGTCAGGTATTTGCTGGATTATTTCCTATTTATTTTAGTTTTCAGCTAATAGCTCTCTGGAAATCAATTTGCTGGTGCAAAAATACTATTAGAAACAAAATATAAAGAAATGGAGGATGGCTCAAGACTTTTGCAAATTTTTTATTTTAAAAAAGTAATATCTTATTTTCACTAATTGGTTATTCTGTTTTAAATCAGCCAGGCCATGTCACAATCCTGGCTCTTTTGACCCAGCGTTTTGAGTTTTAGTTTATTTTGATGTTTTCGGTTTATAGTTAAGTCCTTTAGGTTTTCTAAGTTCATTCTATTATGCCCAAGTTGCCATTATAGTTTGTTTCTTAGATTCCCCTTGTGTCTTCTACCCCTGTGTTTAAGTTTCCCTTGCCCGTTATGTGTTTCATGTCTGGGTGTCTTATGTTGTCGAGTTTGTGTTGTCATGTCTGCGTTCCATGATGTTTCCTGTTTTATTGTGAAAGTCCCTGTCCTGTGTGCAGTGTGTCTAGTTTTGCTTCCCCTTGTCTCGTTAGGTCTGATTTGTCCCAGCTATGTTCCCACCTGTTCCCCATCCCCTCATTATCTTTCTGTGTACTTAGGTCCTCTGTCCTCCTTTGTTCAGTGTCAAGTTGTCTGTTGCCTTTTGCGCCATGTCTCCATGGTCAAGGTGTCTTTGTATCCACGCCAAGTTTTGTTTTTAGGGTTTTTCATGTTCATCTTTAGTTTCCCCAGTTTCGGTTATTGTTTATTCTCGTCTTTGCTTGCCTTATGCATTATTTTGTATTTCTTCATCAACGACATTAAACGGCTCGCTTTTTGTTCATTCAAGTTTTGTTCCAGGTTCCTTCATGTCTGCATTTTGGGTCCACTATTCACTATTCATACAGTCTGCTTCGGCACACTGTGACAGGATGAAAATGTAAACATTTATGATTACTGTGAAACTTTCCGTGTTTTCCCTGGTCTTTCTCACACCACTTTTCAAAAAATACATCTTGAAAAGTATTTGATATATGAAGCTAAAATTTCTTTGTACCATAACATTGTTATACAAATTGGAGATGGTTTCATGGGGAAAGCTCTAAAAAGTGGACAGAATTTACTGAGCATGACTTAAAATCACAGGTGATTAATAACCCTCACAACGCTCTTCGTCTACCACAACATGGCATAACAGTGCTGATGCCACCCACGCATGCTCAAGAAGGAGACTTGTGGAAAATTCCCCCATCACACCAGCCCCATCCTACACACACACACACACACACACACACACACACACACACACACACACACACACACACACACACACACACACACACACATATCAACATAGTGACCAGGGTATATAATTACAGCCTCTTTTAAACAAACTTGTTATGTACCTGCAAAACATAAACACTGAACTTAAACCATGTAGCCTCTGGGTGCTCAGGCTAATAATATGATAGGCTAATAATACTCATAGTGGGTGGTACCTTCCCACCCACAAACAACACTTTCCCTTTGTATGTGAACACATTTTTCCATCTGATGTCAATATATTTAGCATGTACACAACATGCAGCACTGTCCATGGGCAAAACAATAAATACAGGAAGAAGACGATTTTGGGGAAAGTAGATTTGTACTTATTGTCACCAGAATTCTGCTGACTGTCATAATGCTCTAAACTGGAACCAAGGAAGATCACATTTTTTATTGAAGGAGAATAAGAAGAAGGAGAAAGAAGAAGAAACACTTTATTTACCACAAAAGTTGGGAAATTACTGTCTTACAAAATATCAGATAAATTTCAATGAAAACAATTTACAAATATTCACGTTCTCTTCCAGCATTAAAGATATGATCATATGAAGTCCTGTACAGTCCTGTGGAGAACACCACTACATGTTAATTTGAAAGTAAGTAGATGCCGGTTGCTGTGCCACATTGCTCCTTGCACTATAAAAGCAGAGGTTTTTGCACTTTGCTGGTCTAGAGCATTCAGGTGTTTATGACAATACTGCAACATTGCTGGGAGTGGACATTCCATCAAATTTGTCGTTTTTAAATACTAGCAGCTAGATGACAGTAAGTTTCTGTAAAAATAATTTACAGTAACTTTTCTGTAATTTAATTTACATCAAAAAGTGTTGCTGTTAATTCATTTACAGTGAGGTTTTTGTAAATAAAATTACAGCAGCCATTATCGTAATGCTAATAACCATGTCAATAACATTAAACATGTCGATCCTAATATCTACTACTGTAACCTGAAGATGGCACTACATGCAAAAAACCAAAGGTCAATAAAATCATAAAAGACAACCTAAAGTCTGGACCACAGTCTTCATAATCCATCTCATAACTACCATGTCTGTGTCACCATAGATACAAAGATGATAAAAATCTAACACAAATGAGCTTTGTTGTGTTTGCAGTGTCACTTCAGAATGTAGCTTTCTATCAGGTCAAGTGGCAGCAAAAACAAAAAAAGAGTTATTTGTGTTGTACATTTCAGTAACTTTGTCCATAACCTCTTCTGGGGTTGATCTGGGAT
The DNA here is from genome assembly GCF_013358895.1 of Oreochromis aureus. Classification (NCBI taxonomy): domain Eukaryota; kingdom Metazoa; phylum Chordata; class Actinopteri; order Cichliformes; family Cichlidae; genus Oreochromis; species Oreochromis aureus. The sequence continues at coordinate 11,583,704 of NC_052953.1, read as the reverse complement.
TTGGTTCAGGGATATCAGAGTTGATTGTCTCTTTGAACCTGCAAGCACACTGTAACAAAAAAAGGGTCAAAAGAAGTTCAAACGCTGCTTATCTTCTCCCTTCTACACAGCTGGCCCTTCATAATCAAGTGAGTGTGAATGCGTCAGATTCTTGGTTCGTCAGGTTCAAAAAGCTGCCATAAATGCCCAGTCACAGCTTAATCAGCCAGGAGGGCCCTCTAAAGAAGCATGCTGACAAAGCCAGTTGCATAGCACTTGAGAATAATCTTAATTTCCTGTTTGTTAAGGCGGGAAAATAAAATTTAGTCTTTTTCAAAACAACAAAAAAAAAGTGTCTGGCATACAAGGCACCAGCTGTAATCAAGTAAATATCCCTCCAGCTTCCCTTCACTTTGTGAAAGTGAAAATAAACTGCAAGTTTCTAATCCAGTTTAACCTGCCAGCCTTTTATTATAGCATCTTTAACAAAAAACATTCTCACATTAAATATCTAGACAATTGCTTGTTCGGAGATGGTACAGCTTTAGGCCCAACTTCACCAACTTTGTAACATCTCCTAGAAAATGTAGCAGATGTCTTCCTTGGAAACAGAGTTAGTACATATGACCTCAGAGTGCTTTCCACTCTTGCCAGGCTGGCTTGCCAAAACCACTCAGCCGTCAGCACACTTTGTACAGTAAACCCAGAGAGGTCAACATTCATTTCTGTTCAAAGTGTCTCTAATTGACCACTGTGATGTCATTGAAAGCCCTAGAAGCAAAGTTAAAGTGGTTCCTCCCTCCTGGCTATGGGATCGTGTGAGGTGAACTCCCCCGCCTCCCGCCACCACTCTCTGCTATTGATCCGCACTGCAGTCACTGGTATAGTGCCAACAACATAACATGTGGCAATGTACGCACAGCCACCCTTTAATCTGCGAGGCACGTGGCTTCAGGGCAACCAACAACACAGGACAGCTCATGTTGTGTTGCTGGGAGAAACTACAGAGCCACTGCTTGCAGGACCTTGAAATAAAAACATTTAGATTTGAAACTTTATTGGAGCTTATTTTCATTTTTTCCAGGACATGCACAAATGAATTGCAGCTGGCCTGCAAATGTAGAACAGGTTTGCCTAAAACCTATTTTAATCACATTTCTGCTTCAGAGACCAGGCCCCGTTTAAACAAGCATACACTGGCAAAATATAAACACACACATAAAGCATGTGGCCTGTGGCTGATTATTCATCTTGTTCTGCTATTTCTTGTTGAGTCTTTTAATTTCATGACAGTAGAACAGCTTTGTATTTAAAAATGCCGTGAAATTTGGAAGACATTCCCCCAAATCCCGCTGACTTTGGTAATCCTCTGACTTTACGTTCAAGGTTATGAGTGATAGTTTTTAATAGCTAGAGAGTGGATAATCACAGACTTGGTGCATACATTGATGTTCTCATCCAAATGCCGGGAAACATGCCAACATGCTTAATAAGGTGTTCGCTGACATAACATTAACCTGGTACCACTGTCACTGTGATCATAATGGCATGCATGCTTGGTTACATTTGTGCACTTTAGAAAAAACTAGCTTGATATCTGTCACTGCTTAGGTGTGACAGATATCAAAACCAGAGAGGGTTTGATATCTGTCACAGCATAATGTGCTTAGCTGCCAAGCAAATTATTTTGTTTGGGTCTAGAGGAGAGAAGGTGTATGAGGAAATGAAAAGCAAATTTTACTTTTTCGTGTATTTTTTTAACCAGTTAAAGTGGCTTTGTGAGGTAGTATGTAATCTGCCTGTATGCTTCTTCGGAAGGCCATGTCCAATGGTCAAATAGCTGTGGGGAAGCTGTGTCTGAATGTTTCTGTAACTTATACTTTGTGGAAACAGTATGGATCCAGAACTTTTTCTCAGTAGTCCTAAAGTCTCAAAAACATCATTGCAAAACACTCACTGCATGGAAGTGGCTTATTGGGAGTTTCGTGTTCTGAGAATATTTATGGTTTCAGTGTTGTAAGTGGAAAATCCCCTGAATTGTGACATTTATTTGACGATATCGGGTACAAGCATGCAAACGTTAAATACATTTCATGGAAATTGCAAACACTTGATACTTTCACAAACAGCATCTACAGACAAAGATGATAAACTTCAGAGGAAAAGAAAATTTCTTTTTTGCTAGTTGGCACGTGCATACACTCACAAGTGCATTATATGGTAGCAGATTCACTTTTCGAAATGACTTTCGTTTGCAAATTTCTCATAACGGTGACTCGTGCAGGAGTTTCAAATGTGCGTGCGAAGTACTTGTTTCGATGCCTTAATCCAAACATGTACAGTAAATATCTGGATTAACAAAACATCAGAAGGAATCTTCAGGTTCAGTTGTCTTAAAACTTCTATATCATGCGCTGTTGTGGCTCCACCATTCCTCGTGTGATGGTGAAAATTGGTCACAGTTTGTCATCATTTAATTAAATAAGTTTACAAATCAGTTTACAAAGCACCAAGAAAGCAGAAGTTTAACCGCCTCAAGGTTTGTTTGGCATTTTATATTTACCCTAAAGAAGTTTTAAAAATGCTGTGTCTGCGCTGAGGTTACCATTCCTCTGCATTTTCATCATTTATGAATAAGGCAAGATGCTGATAAGTTCCAGTTATAGAAAAGATATGTTTCAGACAGTGACTAAAAGCTAAAGGCTATGGCTTGTTTTCCATTCTGGAGGCAGACGGCATTAATGGCATTAAAATACCCTCTGACTATGAAACTGGAGTGAGTCACTGAAACAATATTGTGTGGTCAACTTAGCGTGGTGGTAAAACCAGCTTCATGCCACAGACATTTTCTGAGCAGATGTTTGTTTGTCTTGGTGAAAATGGGTCAACAGATTTGTACAAGAGCAAAAGTAACCACTGAAGATAGCGATCAGACAGCAGAACAATAAAACAATTCAAACTTTGACAGCGATAGGAAGTCTTAGAGATGAACCTGATATAGATAATACATAAATAGCTGCCAGACAGCAGCGACGATCACAAGGGCCCATCTCACGTTACATACAGCACATCTGAAGGCATTACTAGACCTAGAAATCTTCAAGTATATTATTTCACACACATCTGTCAGCTTATTACACTCTTTTTCCATGTTTAGTCAGTGTAACCAAGTGATATCAAGTGTCTGGATGTATTCAAAGAATTGCAGTGAAACATGACAGGATAGCAGTTGTGACGTAGATATTTGTGAAGGAGTAATATGAGGAAAAAAAGTGCGTGTGTGCGTGTGTGGGGGGGCGTTGTTCCTGCTCCACTAAATGGATGTCTCGTGAAAAACTGGTAAAGTTTGTGGAAGGAACACATCCAGTTGGATATTAACTGTGTGTTGACAGTATACCGCAGAATAAAGTGAGTCAACATGTATACAAGAAACCAACAGACTAACAAAAAAACTCTGCTCAGTTCAACCTATGCCATGGTTGAACCATGCCACCGTATGTTATGGGTTTTCATTAACCATGAAGTGTCATACGTTTTCCTGTTTATTCAGAAACTCTAGCTTAGAGGAAGCAATGCTGAAGTTTCTCCTGAAATCTATCAAGCTCTGAGAAGAAACAATTTTCTTTTACAAGCAGAGCAGAAATCAAAGTGTACCCCACTGCAAATTTACCCCATTTCTTCTAGTTTCTCAGAATAGCAAACTCTTTTTATAATGAAAGGTGTTTGGCTTATATTTCAAATGTAAAGTGCATCCTCACAGGAGGCAACAGGTGCACTTGAAGTTGAAGCATCAGTGAGCTGTACAAACATGTTCTCACAAGCAGTAGTGGAGTCATTGTCAGAAAACATTCACTTTCAGCGTTCTCCTAAATTTGAGTCATATACAAGTTTCACATGAACATGAGGTGTGACAAATATAGCACATGCTTGGATTACTGAAAAATAAAAGTGAATCTTAAGGTTACATAGTTCATCTTCTATGTTGCGAGTAGGCCACAACACCGATTTAATCTTGAAATGATGGACAAGGCACTGCTGCTACAAACAAAAGGTGAATTTATTTTTCCAAAAGAAACAAAAATGTATTTACATTATGTACAGACACATCCCCTCAAAAGTGAGCCACATACAGTAACTACACACAAAAGCACGGAAAGATAGGATCCAATAAGACTGACATCTCCTTCAATTAAACAGTGTATCAGTAATCTCTTTCAGCAGAAAGGCACACTTCACAGGTACAAACACGCACATATTAATACACAAATACTGCATCTCAAAGAAACTCATTCAACACGCGCTCCATTACGGGGTGTGCTCTGATAAATAAGGTTGGTCTTGCAGTGCTTTCAATTTTTCATAAATAAATATTTTAAAAATTGTACAGTACAGTGACTAGAACTGCTGGTGTGTCCACTGGCAGAAATCTCTACTTCACTAGTCCACAGAGGAACTTTCTGTAACTTCTGAGGCAACCCACACAGTTGAGAGTGCCACCACTTCCAGGCTGTGCACCATTTTGCAGCCGCCGCATGCTGAGAGGAACCAATTGTTCTTATTTTCCGAAGTCAGTGGAAACCTTCTACTAGAGCTGAAGCCCCCTGCCCACTTCCCCCTTCACCACGTGCTGATCAATCCTAAGTGCTCAAAGTGCTCAAATACAGAGGGCACGGCTTCTTCCTGATTCATGTTGGATTCCCCCATGGTGATGGTGCATTGGTTGTTGGGAGTGCTGAATTGTTACATGGGCACCCTGTTGATCAGAAAAAGCAGAATAATTACATACACCATAAACACAACTAAGTTACAGGACCAGGTAATGATCGATTTGAATTTTCCCAGTTTTACTACTTTTCATACCGATTTTTTGGTTTGGCATCCCAGCCATCAGGGCATTTAACGAAAGTTATATATTCCCCTGGAGAGATTTCTGTTTTTGAAGAGTCTTCAGCACAGAAAGCATACCTGTAACACCACAAAGCATCAGTCAGTGTCTGAACAGATTAATTGAAATTAATTCTGCACCAATAAGACTGGCGACTGCAGTTTTGACCCTTCAGCTCACTTTTTCTGTGATTCTCCAGCTTTAACACGGATCCGACGAACTTCCAGCACGGGTTTGGAAGGTTTGGCGTTCCAGCCCCAGAAATTCTTCTTGATGTTTTTCCACATAGAGCTCCAGGAGTCAGATTCTCCTTCCCAACTCAGACGGATCTTGAGCACTTCACCGATTTCTTCCTCGGTAAAAACCAGGAAGGTGTTTGTCATGTTCAGACTAATCGCGTTATCGTGGCTGCACAAAGAGTAAGAAAAGAAAAAAAACAAACAAACAAAACAAACATGTTAAAAACAGAAGCTGTGTTCAAGTCCGCCAATTTTAACATCAAGTATTTGCAACTAAAGTAGACCTTTAAATTAACCAGTCTTTAGAGAGCTGTCACATTGCCCTGGCATGCTTTTATATTTATGAAAACTGCTGTTCTTTTCAGTCTGCCACCAAATTTGTTGTACAGCCCAAAACCACTTTGAAAAAATTCAGAACAAGCTGTAGAAACAATCTGCTTGTTTCTCAGTACAACATTCAGTCAAAAACAACTACCACACTGTGCATACAGAAGGACTATAACTAAGCCGTTAGCGATTTACACGTTGTCATGTTGAGACATTGTGAAAGAAGACTGGTTTGGCAGGAAGGGTTTAGGTTTTGAACTTACACGTCAACAAACATATCAGCTGTGTCCTTGTGCTCGCCATACAACTTGACATTGAAGATTGGATCAGCATCATCCGACTGTTTTTTGTTGAACACATGCATCTTCATCTGGTAGTGGTAGCCTTGAACAAAAGTCAAGAGTTAATACTTGATCTACTGCAGGGGTGTGTACAGTAGTAGTTTACACTGCAACTGTAAAATCATAAAACAAGTTAGATATAGAAGTTAAAGATATGAATACAGACTCGGTTATAGTACTTGCTTATCACTTTTGCTCTAGGAAGTGCACGTCATAATATTGGATAAAAATGACTGCAGTGCATTTGCACATTTCATTCTTCTTGTATCTCACCTGCGAAAGGTGTGTCAGCCCGGGTCTTCAGATACATTTTACTGTTACGCCTCTTGCGCATTTTTGTGGCATTGTAACCAATTTTGTTGCAGCGGTTTTTGCGACAGCTCAGGCAGATTCCCTTCTTGAAGCGGTCGGGCCCAGTGCACTGAAAGGCATAGCTCAGGTGCTCCTTGTTCATCAGAGAGTCCACAAACAAGTGCACAGCGCGCTCGTGTTCACACTTCATCACCTCCATGAAATCTAGAAAAGTAGAGTATAGTAGATTATAGTTTAAAGGTCAGTAGGATTTTTTTTTTTTTTTTGTTAAACATAGGGGATACATGCAAAAGTAAAGACTTTAGAAGCTCAAACCAATGAGGAGCTAACATCAGCCACTTACTTCCTGCCACTGCCAGCACGTCCCCAAGTCCACAGCCCGGCTGCACGTCACCGCCATTAGGATAGATATCAATGTCCCCAATTGGCTGCTGGATTCCAATGCTCACACCCAAAGCCTCCCGAGTGTATGTGTGCAGAACATCCACAAAGTCGGCATCATCTGGTGAGAGGCGGTTCTCTTTCTCCACGCCCTCAAACATAGGTCCTGCTGGGTCTAGACCTATGAAGAAGAAAGATTAGAAAGGTCAAGCAAATGAGGCAACACTCAATTTAAAGGGCTATTTTTTCTGGCTCATATTGCTTCCAACTTACCAGTGATTCTGCCAATGGTCCCTCGTACATGCGTTCCTGCGTAGCCTGCCACATGAGCACCTAAACTATAACCAATCAGGTGGACATTCTCCAGAGGGAGCTGGTGCTCATCCTGTTTCAGGAAACAATAAAAAAAATAAAGATGTCAGCTGCTGCCACAGTGGCCTACAGTGGACAGAGCCTGGATTTCAGCCAATGATGAGTTGTGCCTGCAGCTGAGCCAAGCTCAGTTAACCCGAAAAGACTCCACTGATAGTTCCTTCCATGGAGCAGCGCCTCCACCATCTGTCTCAGTGACACTCTTTGGCTACATCTACTACATGGCAGGATGCCTGAATTCTCTCTGAATTGCCTTTCATTTACTGATCCAATTTTGTGACAGTCCCACTGAATGGGAATTGTTGTCTTTGCCTCAGAAGCGCTAAATGCACTGATCTTATTTGGAAACTGGGAAACTTATCTTACAAAAAAAAAAAAAAAAAAAAAAAAAAAAGTACTCAAAGCAAACAAACCCCAAGTATATTACACTTAAAAAAAAAAAAAAAATTTCAGAAATGGAGCGTCCATGTTGTACTACATCAGAAGCACAATGTTACACTTTAAGGCTATGATGAAAGCAATTTATACATCAGTTCTGCAAATTAAGCCATTTTGCCTTTGATAAAGTTATGCACGAGTGGACCTCGGTGTCCAGTGGAGTGTTATAATTAACTAGTTGCACATCACTTTTTCACTTTCTATAGTTTAAAAAAAAGAGGCTGAATAGAAACCCACTGAAGCATTACTAATATTTGTATGTTTAGTTTTGGTACTCTGGATAGGTGGGGGCTTCTTTAAATGACTATACATACCTGAAGCCAGTTGAGCAGTTCTGCAATATCAAGGCCAACACCATAAGTGTGGTTGACTGCATCAGGGTATAGCTGCTGGGCCCTTGATATCCAATCAACAATCACCACATTGGCTTCACTTTCACGTTGCATTAATGCAGAGACGAGCTTGTGCATCCAGCTTTCAAACATCCCGCTCATCTAAGAGGAAAGGACAGCAGACGTCAGTCATCGGTCAGACAGTTAACTATGTAAGCATCATTCTGCTACCTCCAACAATCAAAAATAAACAGTTAAGCTTGCTTCACTCTGACGTCAAGAGAGTGACTTAGGAAGCCAAAGAAATCAACCTAAACTACACAGAGATGATTATTAACAGATACATATAAATTATCATTCATATGTACCGTCCAGCCATGGATGATGAAGATAGTCTTGGCTGTAGCATTGAAGCCACATTTCTCTAGACAGTCATTCTTGCCAGTTTTCAGGTAGCAGCCCTCCTGCTCCAGATCTAAACTCTTTCTCATGTTGTACTTGATGATGCCACCGACAGAGTGGCTGTCTGTTGACAAGTCATTCTGCCCACTGTCTTCACCTGAGGAGAAAAATGCACAATAATAAATATAAAAATTGAAGACCGTTTACATTGTCTTTATTTTAGCCTCTGTGCAAACGGAGGGGCCTAAATACCAAATCAACCTCCTTTTGCTGCCAAGATCTGCTCTTAAACACCGGTTAGGTCTAAGTTGGACTCAAGAAGCAGTAAAGTCATCGCTACGCTTCTTTAGTTCATCTTTTTCACAAATTTGGAGCCACAGCTCATAATTATGCCACAACTTAGCATACCTGCCTCAAGCCTGAGATTAAAACGCTACAATTACATATGCCTGATGAAAGAAGCTGACTGTTTCCAAGTTTAAAAATAATTGCAGCAGTGCTTCATTTTAAAGATGTACAGTCCGAATTGGTTTTGCATAGGACTTTTCATCTAGTCTCATTGTGTTGCGCTCTTAATGAACCGAACGAAGTCTGGTTTACCCTCGCAGTGAGTAAAGATCAGTTTTATTTATAGCCAACATCGCACATCTGTCTCAAGAAACTTCACAGTGTGCTCAACATGAACTCAACGCCCCAATGGGCCACACGGACCAAAATGATTTCAGCTGAGCTGAGTAATAAAAACGATCTCGTGAGGTCTGCGGTAAAACGCGGATTCAGCAGGACATCCTTCCAAGGGGAGCGCACAGACGTGGCGTTGTGTCTTCCACTTGGGGCTCTACTTGAAGACTCCTTCCAAAAAGGACACGTCGCCGTCTTGTCCTTTAAGTCCATTACAGTTTTTCTGGTTTGCTCTGCCCGCCACACTTGTTCACATGTGTAATTTAGCCTAAAAATGACGCGCATTAATCAAGCGGGACGTGGGAGAATTTTAGGATTTTCTCAAGCGTATGATGTATACTCCGCCATATGCTAGACGTGAGGTTTTCACCCTCTCCCTTTATTTTAGAGAGCAATCAGCGAATGAATAGACAAAAAGCCATTTCTTACCTTTAAGAACGGCGTTTTCCTCAGTAGCTGATGAAAAAAGCGGATAAGCACATAGTAGGAAAATCCTGATTAAAACGCTTTTATGATTCATTTCTCAGCCACAGATGAGTGTGGACGAAATTGAAGCTTTCTTGGGATATAAAATGTCTTTGGTAATACTGCCGGCAGCGAGGTGCGCTGGTGAGCGATTTAAATTCAGTGGTAACAAAGAGCCGGTGGTGCGTTTTGGTGAGCGTCTGTTAAGAACCGGCTCCAGAAATGTGTAAGCTGTGAATGAAGCGTGTCATTACAGTTTTAAATAGTTTCTCCTTTCGGTCATCTGATCATCGGCTGATCTATCGTGGATCTCATTGGTCAAGCCCCCATTTGTTTACGTTGAGGGCGTGGCAAGGTTGAATGAATCGTAGTAGCCTATCTCACGTTAGCCCTTAAAGGGTGTTATAGGCGCAATTAATAGCTTTGTATTAGTCTGAAGATCATACAATTCGTGTCTTTGTTTTCTTACCGGACAGATGAGGGTAAAAATAGACAATATATGACAAAAGACGCGAAAGGAATATGCAGACAAAAATTCAAGAAAAGTCCAAGACACTCAAAGAGAATGCGAAAATACGCTTTTCTTTCTTTCTTTTTATTATTTTTTATTTTTTGCTCATCCAAAGAGCACCTCAAATAGAAATGTTCCAGGAAGCGCTACTTCTCAAAAAAGAAACAAACAAATAAACAAAAAACAAAAACTGTTGAACGCTGAAAGACGCACTGTAAGGAGAAGGCGTTTTTACAACACCAACATAAAAGAAATTGCAGTCATACAAAGAATATCCAGTGGGAGCTCTTATAGGAATATTTGAAAGGCTGCTGGTTGTATGGAGAAGGAAGGGGTCTCTCTCCCCCTGCCTGGCATGCTGCCAAATCATCAGCTTAGCTCGCAAACCAGTTTCAGTTGATGAGACGAAGAATGAGTGCACTCGCGCAAAGGTCCGTGTTAAAGTGACACCACTGTTTTTGTATGCATACATCACCAGCTGGAAGTGTCGTCTGCTACCCCAACAGCGCCTGATACCTGACATATAAACAGTTTTTACGCATCTCTGCAAATAGTTTTAGTGCAATTTCATATGCTTTATTTTGCTTTTTTCACTACCTTAAGGCACTATAACTACTCAGACTTTAATGTTTTTATCGATCTGTCTATCTGTGTGTTTATCTAGGATGTCACTGCGTGTGTAATGTATCACGTCCTGCAATCAGATGAGGGTACACAGAGTACTGCGTTACATCAATGAGTATCAATGCACTGAAACAAGCAGTGATGGAAATGCAAATAACCCATATCCTCCACAGTGGAGTGCAATAACTGCACTCATTGACCAAGAAATTATGTCCTTTTTTAATTTTATTTAATTTTATTTATTTTTTTTTTTTACAATTTAAAAAAATCAGAAGTCACACTAAAATGTATTCTTGAATGGAGCGTGAGACTGTGTGACAAAGGGAAATCCAAAGTAACTTTTTGTATTTTTAACACCCATTTATATAAAGATGTATCGGAAAGTGCATGTTTTGATTTCAGCAGGGCACTAGAGTTCAACTGATAAGATGATACAATTCACCTGACTGACTCAATACTACATTGCTTGATCTCCTGAGGGTCTTGGCCACTACTCCATCAGAGGGCATGTTGTGTATTCACAATTTTGAAAGACTGGAAGAGCTTTGAGGAAATAATGCCAAAATTGCAGACAGGGAAATTCAGGTGTTGTTCCAACATGCTAAGGCCAAGACTAACTTCTTGGGTGCAACATGAAGCAAATGTTATGAAATATAACTGATGCAGATTAGTCACACTTTCAGTAATAAGGTTATTATATATATGACTGTTTCACATTACTAGATAGACTCAGGGTAATCCTGAGTGAAATGTAATCATACTGATTATGATAAATGTTATTCCTGGTGCCTTTCAAAACATTCGAGGTTATCTTATAACAAAAAATTCACTGTCTTTGTGAGTCGAAAAGCAAGGAGGTAGACCTGGAGGTGGCGAAGCTGAAGACACTAAGATTTTACCTGAAAGTAACCAGAATGAAGAGGATCAGAAATGATTATATCAGAGGGCTAGCTTAAGTTGAGCGCTTTGATGACAAAGTTAAAAAGTATAGGCCAAAATGGTCTGGAGTTTAGGAGCAGAATCTTGTATTGGATGCGTTCGGGAATGGGGAGCCAGCAACGGTGGATGAGAATGGATATAATATGATTGGTGGACTTCAGGTGCAGATGATGATTCTGGCTGCAATTATGTTGTTAAGTTGTTTGGTAAGACTGGAGACATAGATATGCAGATCTGCAAAGTATTTATTTACTTTCCAGGTTTATATACTGTGCTAATATAGATATCACACTGTGCTGTGTGATATCTATGGGGAAAAAAGGCGTGGGTCAGACGACTACCTGTGTGACGTCTGTGCGTGTTTGGAAACTTTCCAGTGGTAGAGCATTGCCCTGTGTTTTTTCACCTCTGGCAAATAAGTAAATATGAGATACCACTTCATGGGGTATTATACTTTTTTTAAGTTTCACAAGGTTTTTGAGGTCTAAAACTAAACCTTTCTCTGTATGCTGTGGAAATAATGAAATTAGAAAGATTGTAGTTTAGAGGTCAACAAATGTTTTACCAGATAAACTTCTTTTTTTCTGCTTCTTGTTAAAAATTAAAAAAAAACAAAAAAAAAGAAAGAAAAGCTTGTGAACTTCCCAGAATCAAGCTGATGTTGGACATTTGCGTCAAATTTAAAATAGCTTTGCATGCGTAATTACAGTTATTCTTTCCATCCACATACCTCAGCAAGCTGCCAAATGTGTGAGCCAGTTTGATTCTGCACTTTGCTGACCTGTCTTGATTTCGCTCTACAAGGTCTGCCTGGCAAGAAGCAACAATGAGGCACTGTGAAATACAAAAATAATCAGCAGTTCTCCAGTATAATTTAAACATCTTCATCTAGTGCAGCCGTCACTCTCCTTCCTTAAATTACTGTCAAAAACTTCAATTTTGAGCCATGAAGTTAGAACAAAGCTTGCAGTGTCTGAGATGACATCCTGGCAGCAGCAGCTTCTCAGCAGAACTCACACACAAAGCTTTTAGATGTCTCATTCTTGGTGTGTTGAATAAAAATAAATGACTAAATGAAAAAATTCTAAGATGAAATACCTTTTGACGTTATGTGTGGTCATCCTTGGTTTGTGTCTACTCTGGGGAGTTGTGTCTATTCCCTTTAGAGTTGCATCAGGAACAGCATCTGGTGTATAAAAGTCTGCCACATCATCATGCTGAGCAACCCGCTGTGGTGACCATTTGTGAATAAGGGACCATCTGACAGTAGCTGACATGATCAAATCAAGCCTCCTGACTAATATTGTATGGGCACCCACCAAACAAGCTTTGGCACCAGGACAGGGATGTATGATCTGGGGGCGTTGGAACTGGATCCTTTGAGATTTGTATCTGGTTTGGTGGGAGCAGATAATCCCACCCGATATCCCGACCCAGCATAATATTTCATTGTAAGGCAATGATGAAAATTCACTTAATCTGTCAGTTATTCTAATTCTGTGGCTATTTGATGATGCTAAAAAATAAATAAAGTGCATAGAACTGGGATGGGCAATAATTTAGAGGTCACCACACCTCATCTGCATCCATCTCAAACTATCCCTATCATCCAATCATCTGTCACACCAACCCGCTCAGTGTTCTCCTTAACTACATTCATGAACCTGTTCAACCAGAGTTTTCCTTCATTTTAATCCCGTCCTTCCTGGTCACACAATGAAAATCCTAGTATCGTCAACTGTTTCAACTCCAGTTACACATCCTGTTTAATGATTTAAAAACACTTCTGAGAATTTTCAATGATGAAATTCACAGTAAATTAAAAACGTGGGAACTAAGGTCACTATAGTTCACCCACAAGCGACCCAAAGCAGCGTTTGCGGTCAAAAAAAAAAAATGGAACAACAGCGCCACCGTGTGCACGGAGTGGCAATGCACCGGACAGTGACACAGCAGGAGGCGGAGGGAGAGGGAGGGGGCAGCGAGCCAGACCGGATCCTTCATGAGGGAAGAGGCCAGGGAGAGCCAGCCAGCCCCGGCTTCTCTTCTCTTCACTCATATTATTTTGCATTGCAAGGCGAGGGAGCCCAAGCAAGGGGCTGCGCTAGGATGTCCCGTCATGAAGGTAAGAAGGCGCTTTAGCACGGAGGTGGGAGCAGAGACGGGATTTGCGATTAAAAGCGATGACAGCTCACCGCTAGCTAATGTTAGCTAGCCGAGAATTCCTTAGTTTGCAGCTCATCCTAGCTAACGGAGGCTAGTGTTAGCAGCGAGGTTGCAGTGAAATTTCGTGGGGGCACATTATGGCTGCCGGGAGAATTTGTGTCTAATCATAACGGACTCTTGGAGTTGGTCTTCTCCCTTCAGAACATATGCACTACTCTGTTTTAGCTGACCAAAACAACGCTGACATACAAGCGGAAGGAGCTCGTTATCTTTAGCTAAGTGTGCTAGCTAGCCTGGGAGATGGGTAATGTAGGTAGGTTAACGTTAACGAGCCGGGGAGCGAGGGGAGTGTCGAGAATAGGAAATAGAAGCGAGGAGCGCGTCCCAGATGGCGTTATGGGTTTGAAACTTGTATGTCGTTAACGTTAGCTAGTTTCAGCCTCCTTCCTGGTCATTGCTGGCCTGCTGAATCAAGTTTCGCAAGCTAACATTTAGCAAAGTAACATCGTCCTTGTGGCCAACCTTGTTAATTATTAGTGTTGAGTAGATGTCTTGTAATTTTGTTAGTAGACGTTTCTGATCACAGACCGGCAAAAAGTTGACTTGGGTAAAGTCTACCATTGATGACTTGCCTGTGAGCTAAGAGTTAAGTTGTTAAATTGTTAGCCAGCTGCGAAGGTTAGGCCTGGGCGGCCTTTACATGCCATGCCTGTGTTGTTGTTGTTTTTAACTTTGCTGTCAGTCAAGGTGTTTGTTCCTGAGTTATATCATGGAGGGGTTAGCGCTGTCACACTCGTTTGTATACGCTTTTACAGCTTCATGGTTATGAATGGAGATATTAGGGGGGGGTTTACACAACCCAGTGTCATGCCATACGTACACGGTGTCTGTACGACTGTCGTAGTCAATCAAAAAGTGCCTGGACTTGAACACAGTCCATCTCACATGGCGCATTACATGTATGTAGGTACTGAAATGAAGGCAGTGATTATTAATAAATGGAGGAGCTCAATGTTGTGAATGTAGTTTATACTTAAACGTTGATGGAACTTGGACTAAGTGTAACACAGTAACATGTTATTTATAAATTGTGCAATAAATAAACACTTGTAAGGAACATAGCCAGAAATCTACTCCAAGTCACCTATGCCCACCGTGACACAAGCAAATATTGAACAAAACGCTTAGCCAAGTACAACAAAACAAATGCACAAGAAAGTAATGCAATCCAGTAAGTTACCACAAGAGTTGACTTCTCTCAAAGCCCCAGTTCAGACTAAACAGTGCTTATCTTAATGAACATTGAATTATCTTGATTGTGTTCGTTTTAATTATAATGTTCTGGGGTGAATTTGGTAGCGATCTGGGATATTCCAGCTCAGGAGTGAAAAATCAAGTGAATATCCATTTAAAATCTTCCAACCAGACTTCATCTTATCTTTGGTAACTACATGCTTGCAAACATGTAGTGGTAATATTTCTGTACATTTCCAATGTAGGTATGTTTTGAATTTTTCTCACTGCAGTTTATTAACTGAAGTGAACATACAAGGGGAAAAAATTATTTGTAATCCAATAAACCTAATGGCAACAGAGAAACTGTGATAAATTATATCCAGTAATAAATCGTCTAATCCTTACAATGTGAAGTTATCAATTACTTGATTTTGAAAATTAATTAAAAATTGATTAACTGTCACATTTTCTAACTTTTCTGTTCTCCTTTCTTCACTCAGGTGTGAGCTGTGATGCATGTTTAAAGGGCAACTTCAGAGGACGACGTTACAAATGTTTAATTTGCTACGACTATGATCTTTGCGCATCGTGCTACGAGAGCGGTGCAACTACAACCAGACACACGACAGAGCATCCCATGCAGTGTATATTAACCCGTGTTGACTTTGGTAAGTAAAGACGATATGCGCATCATCCATGTCAACAGTCAGCTAAAAACCAGGAACGAGAATAGAGTGTAGTTGACTTTATGAACATTTCTCCATCAGTTAAAATACTGAGCCTCAAACTACAGACACTGTGTCTGTAAGCCAGTTCTCATAAAGGGTAATTGCCTGTTGTATTTCACTGTCGAGTTAACTGAGGGACTGTAAACTGTCAAGCTATCAAATATGAATTTATCTGCTGTTAAAGAGGGATGATGTGTATGCTCATATGGTGTGTTGAGTGATAGTCCAGGTGTATGAGGAAGATGGGGATGGGGAGGGGGGGGGGGGGGCAAAAGATGGGGAATTCTGAGCTGTTTTCAAACTTGGTGCAGTGGTGACGAATGCTGAAGAACCGAATTGTCTTGGGATTGTCATGACTGCCAGTTGGGGCAAAGCAGTTATACTGGCAGTCTTTTTAAACCTCCCTTCACTAGATTTTATAAGATTGCACTTTTGCAATGTTGTATGTTATCTTTTCCTGGCACCGGCTTTTGTTTTCAGATGGGAAGGCTGCTCCCAAATGGCTTAACAGTGATAGATTTGACTCAGCCTGAGGAGTTTTCGGGAGTCTGTTGTTGGCCTTCTGGGTTTGATTTATCACTGCATAACTGGAATATTTTGTATTGGCAGCAGTAAGGATTAAACTTCTCCAAATCTTTTAATATTCTTAATTCTTTAATTAAGCATTCTGGGTAATTAAGCGTGGTACAATCCAAATGTAGTGTAATTGTTTTTTGATTAAATGGGCCATTTGTCTTACTTTTGGACGACTGCTTCTATTATTACTTCTTGTCTTGGTGTTGTGAAATATGTTAGCGTGGAGCTTTTCACACATTGAAGATGCTCTTTTTCAGTCTGGTGAAAAAACAAATACAAACAGCAACTGTTGCTGAAAACACAACAGAAGGTGCAAGCTTAAAAAGAGGTTTTCATTTTTTTTGGCAGTGATATTTTATTGACTTTTTGCAAGCATTTTCAGTGAGCCTGCTGGTTTTCCACCAGCTGAGCTATGTCTAAAAATAATTGATGATTAGAATTCTTTTGATTATTTGGGGAAATGAGATGGCTGCCATGAGTTGTCATACATGTAGCTAATAATAGGGGATTTCTTTCTCTTATTTTAAAAAAATGCGATTTGAAAGAAAAGGTATGCTATAAATTGGTCTCTGTGAAATGACCCGTATCAGCAACTTTTCCGAGCACCTCTATAGAACTATTCAGGGTATGTGGACATTTAAATTTTCTGGTGTAGTCTTAGCGTTGTGCTCAGTTTTTTTTCTTTTTTTCAGAGCTGAAACTTTCACACCAGGTCTAGAGTCAAATCAAGATGGTGTTTTTTTTTGGTTTTGGTTTTGTTTTTTTTACACAGATGTTTGTAAAGACCAAATTTAAAAAAAAAAAAAAAAAAGGCTTCCAAAGATAATTTAAAAACCAACATAATCAAGAAAAAGCGATGACTTATTTGCATTTACCACTAGGCTGGAGTCTAGCCCAGCTGTGGTAGGGGCAAATCCTGGATAGGTCGCCAGTCTACCACAGGGCTAACACAGAGACAGACAACCACACTCACATTAACACCTTCAGCCAATTTGTTTGACGTGCTGCTGCCCAGTTCATGCCAGTGATGATTTTTCTTCCGGTCACAGTTTTTGAGTTCACCTACAAACCAAACTGTCTAAAGCAGCTCACAAGTACCTTTTTTCTTATTTTCAGTAGAATATGCTCGCATTAAGGAAAAATTTGAAGTAGCATTGGTGTTGCTGGACAACACAAGTGTTGATTTTAAAAAAGATGGTAGTATGGACTGTAGAATGAATATAGATGAGCATGCATCTATAAATGCATGTTTTCATTGCACTTCATTGCTTGATTCAGCACAAGCAGCCTCAACAAAAGGTTGATTATCCCTGAAGACTCGTGGCAAGGAACACATCTTTAAATTTTTAACTTCAATAAATATGGGATCTTTAAGTTTATGATTAATTGTGTTAAACAGTTGAGATTAATCAATATTAATAAAGGTTTATATATTAATCATTATTAACTGTAATAAACTGTTTTTTTTTTTTTTTTGTAATTTGTGAGTGTTGACTATGACAGTAGGAAAAGTGAAATTTGCACTTATATTTAACTCGCTACTTATATTTAATTAGTTAATGCTAATGTTTGTTGTTGTTGTTTTTTCTTTAACAGCTAATGAAGTGCTGATTAGATCTCATTAGGAGCTAAACGTTCTTCTTAAATGGACTGCTGTAGTTTGTGACTATGTCTGTAGATGGCCTACTTGCTGATGGTTTCATGTGCATGGGTTTATTTATGTTTCCTGGTATACGTAAAGGGTAAAAATGCTGTAGTTAACAGAGTTCATTGTTTAAGTATCTTTAATTGTGTTTACATTTTATAAGATATTTGTAGCTTTAACTTAAACTCTTGCATTTAAATGTTGCTACATAACTGACATTACATGCAATGTGGGTGTTTATTCCCTCTCAGACTTGTACTATGGTGGTGAAGCCTTCTCGGTGGAGCAGCCCCAAGCCTTCACATGTCCCTACTGTGGCAGAATGGGCTACACAGAGATGTCCCTACAGGAGCATGTGGCTGCAGAGCATACAGAGACCTCCACAGAAGTGGTAAGTTGGTGCTCCATGAAATTTAAACTTGATGTTTGTGCAGATATTAACAACTGCCTTTCCTTCAATATTATCTTAACTAAGCAAACTGAATCAGTGTCTGAGTGGGCCTCACATTACAGAACCTTGTTGGGTTTGTCAGCATGCTTTCATGCATTTATGTCATATTTATTGTCTTGGTTCACAGTATTATTGTTGAAAATCCCTTGAGTCAGTTTCTGGGTCTGAAATAAGAATCAAATTGCAAGTCATGGCAGACTTTGCAGCTCTATTTATAGCTTATTCTTTTTGTACAGACAATGAAAACACCACCACCACTGGCTTATACGGCTGAGACTGCACGTGAGCTTTACAAGCTGTTGACTTAAAATGATTTTTCAGTTGTGGCTTTATATTTGTCTTCTCATTCTAATAAGGGGAGAACTAGTTTTCCATGTGTGCAAATGGTGAGAAAGACGCATGAGCTGACAGTGAGACTGAGAAAGTACAGGGGAGGCACAATCTGTCCAGGAACACCAGATGAAAACTTATTATATTCATTGTTAAAAATCATATAATTCCAAGATATAATATAAGGCCAAGAAGATATGTAGCTAAAGAAGATCTCAATGAGTGATTATTCTGTAGTAAGTAAATGAAATTTAACAGTATTTCTCCCCCACAGGTGCAGACAGCCATTATGTAAAAACACTGTTAATGTCTCCTTATGTTTGCAAGTGACACAAAATCCTTGTTCTTTGAATATATGAGGATTTACCTACCTGCTCTGGTTAAATCAACACTGCAGCTTAGCTTGGATAATTTGAATTTTCTTCCTTTTTAAATGTACAAACAAAAATTTATCACACTGTGGAAATTTCTAATGTGATTACCTTGAGAAAAACGTTACCCCAATACTGCAGGAAAAAATCATGACATTGAATAAACAGATTTTTACAGATAAATTTTAAAGATAAATATAACTTAACAAGTGAGTAAGATAGCACTGTGAACGATTGGGAGTCGTGACCGGGCACTGGTGTCTAAATTAATGCAGAGAAACCTAAGACTTTCATTTCAGTAATGACCAATATCTTTAGAATCACCAGCTAAATTCTGATTTTAAAAAACCCTTTTTAATACGACTTTAAAAACTTTTTCAAGTTCAGACACTTATCCGGCATCTTTCATCATCTTTCACTATTCAGTACACAATGCCAACATAATCATTTGTCTTCCATGGCTCATCCCACAGAAGACAAATGAAGTGCTAATTCATATATAGCCAAGAAAACTGATAACAATCTTAGTATGATAGTTCTAGGCTGGGATCATAGTGAGTAAATATATCTGCTGGTGAAAACTGCTTAGTGCAACACCATGATTGGCTCTTTGGGGACAGAGCTGCCATTCTTTCTGTCATGAAACTCTCCCACAGATATCTCTCATTATAAAGTCTCAGGTGTCAGCTCCTGTCAGACGACAGTGTGACAAAGCACAGCAGGTATCGGTCTGTCACTACTGCAGAAAATTAGCGTTGAAACCTTCTTAAATAGTCAGAGTTTAAGTATTAAAGGTATTAAAATATTGATGTTTTTATTAATGTCATTGTTACAGCCAGTGCCCTGCAGCATTCTGATGTTTTGATGGCAGTCTGTGCCTTTTTTAAATTAATTTCTGTTGGATATTTTCCTTTCACATGGGTTTCGCTTTACTGATGTTACATTTCTTCATGTTTAAGCACAGTTTTTTCACAGAAGATATTACCAGTCTCAGTGTTTGTTCAAGAGGATCTAATACCTCGTGGTGAATGTTGAGTGTGAGGTGAAGTGTGTGTTGTGAAAACTAATGTGCACACTCTGTTTTTCTGTCATTTAGATCTGCCCCATATGTGCAGCGCTTCCTGGTGGTGACCCAAATCATGTGACAGATGACTTTGCTGCTCATCTAACACTTGAACACAGAGCACCCAGAGACTTGATATCCTTTTCAAGTACTTTAAGTACCATCTCCGCAGATATGAAGTGACAGTATCTGTATTTTAATGTACAGTTTAATGCTTTGTGAAAGAAATGCTGCGTTTCATGTCATTGAAGTAGCCTTGTCTATTTAAAGATCATTGCACTAAGGAGGCATCTGTTCACTGGAACTGACATTTGTTGATAATTTGCTTACAATATTAAAGCCTACTGTGCATGACAAGCCATTTTAACATTAACATTTTATTTATTAACATAAATAAAATGTTCAGCAGTTTGCCAGTGATCTGGTGCATAGACGATGCAAGACAGTGAAAGCACATGGATTCATTTTCATGCCTCAAAAATAAACAGATGGACACATGATTAAGTGGTAAATTAATTGCACCAGGAAATGTGGCTAAAACAGATCAGTGGCACTTGTGTTCAGCTTTTGTTTTCCTTCGTTTTTTGTTATTTGGGTGTTTCAGGTTCTCATTGGTTCTCCAGTGATTTTGATGCCTGGTGGCATTGTCATTAATTCTCGGATGTATCAATGCAATCTGGATCATTATTGATACAAGCCTGATTAAATGATTAAATTCTTGGCTGTCATGTGACCAGACTTTACACGTTCTCTTTGTAGTTACTGGACTATACTGTTTTCCTCAATTGGTTACTTTTATTAGGTCTCATTATAAATTAATCCATGGAGCCAAAAGCTGCAGGTTTTTGTTTTTTTTTTTCTACTCTTGGCTCTGTAAGATGCCAGAAAAGAGATGAAGAAAAGCAAAGTGCTGATGGACAGAAACATTACAGTAGAATTGTTTTATGAGAGAGGAAAAAATATGCAATGGAAACACTGATTTGCATCGTTTTATCTCCTGATTTAAATTAATTTTTGTTGATGATATAACTGCAGAAGGCAGTAACATGTTAGTGGTTCAGAAATCAGGGCAGGAAATAAGACCCGAGTATTGCATTCACTTAAGCGTTATCTGGGAAATTTCTCTACTCAAAAAAAGGAAGTAGTCTTAGGAGTGCTCTTATCTAATCTGTTACTTGATTGCTATTAAACTTCACATAAACCCAAGGCTCTGTCAAGGCATTTTAGTTAATTAGATTCCAGAAATGCATGCTTATCTCCTTCATTCCTTTGAGGATGAAAATGCAGACACATTGTAACTTAAATGAGTAAATGACCACTTGTGCAAAGGTTAAAGAAGCTCTCACCTCCTCCCAAAAAAAGGGACATTCATTAAATTAAGCTAATTATTTGTCGAAATGGCTAAAATGTCATTGTCTGCTTAGCCTGTTAGAAATAATCTGATGAACAGCACACTCATGAATAGACTCGGACTGACAACAGCAGTCTGGCTGCCTATTTATAGCGTAGTTTGAATGGGTGCAGTGAAGAAAACCACAAATGCAAAAATATAGTTAAATGAAACGTAGCTCGAACAAGTCCTTTGACAGGTTCACAGACAGAGCCATAGCTTTCGATTGCGGGTCTGCAAAGTTCAATGTCTTCCGTGTTCATGTTGACATGAGAGCTTTTATGCAGGTATTGATTGCAGATGGCTAGTTAATAAGTCCTGGGAAGCATTTAGAGGCGTGGCATCGATAGTTTTGAGCTACATCTCACTCATTAACTGTTAATTTTTTGAAAGTAATTTTACAAGTTTGCACTGTTGCCGCACAGCAAGAAGGTCCTGAGTTCAATTCCACCATCAGGCCGGGGTCTTTCTGTGTGGAGTTTGCATGTTCTCCCCGTGTTTGCATGGGTTCCCTCCGGGTACTCCGGCTTCCTCCCACCGTCCAAAGACATGCAGCTTGTGGGGATAGGTTAATTGGATAATCCAAATTGCCACTAGGCCACTAGGTGTAAATGTACGAGTGAATGTGAGTGCGAATGGTTGTCTGTCACTGTGTGTTAGCCCTGCGACAGACTGGCGACCTGTCCAGGTCGTACCCTGCCTCTCGCCCTATGACAGCTGGGATAGGCTCCAGCGCCCCCCGCAACCCTGAAAAGGATAAGCGGAAGTGAATGGATGGAATTTTACAAGCAAGAAATCTTTTATTTACAATCAGGCATGTTTTGAAGTTTATGAATTTTTAAAAAATTTGCACTTTAATTTTTAATTTATACATTTTTTATTTTTAGTTGTAGCAATATTATGATCTTGTTTTGTTCCTTGACGGCAAACATCACGATGAGTCCAGTGGCGTGCGGCATGTGAGGAGGATGTTTCACCCCGGGCGCGGGTTAGGGGGCCCGCGAGCCCGCAGGTCTAACATGCATTTCACCAGCAGCACCACAGGGGGGCTTTCCACCAGTCAGAGTTCCTCACAGAGCTCCAACTACAGCAGAGAGGCCATGGACCCCATAGCAGGTTAGTCACACATACACTCATTGAAGAAATCATCAGGCACTTCCTGAATCCAGGAACTTTTTTTTTATTGTTGTAAGAACTGTTCAACAAAGTACCCAAGCCATTTCAGGGTAATTTTTAGTTCCTCTTCCATGATTGGTAATCTCCCAGCACGACAGTAAACAGTGAGTGACGTATGTTGCACTGACTTGAAATGTAAATGCCGCTCCAGACAGTGTTATTTAAAAAAAAAAAAAAAAAAAAAAAAGTAAAACGGGGAAAATATCCTGGTAGCTCTGTGAACGATGGGTTTTAACTTTAAAAAAGCCTTGAAAATCCAGGCTTTATTGAGCTTAAGTGGAGTACATTTGATGCAGTTTTAAATAGTCTGAACCCACCAACCAGGTGTAATGTCACCTCACCAAGGTTCAAATGCTGCTCCCCGGTGTGTAGTTTTCCCCTTAGTCCCCAATCCCAAAGCACCTGTTATTACAGGCTTCCTGTGCGGGCCCATAATTGTAGAGCAAGAAGCTGCAGAGCCAGGTGCAAGTCAGACAACAAATTATTACAGTAAGACACTAAAGGAATAATTTATCTTTATTGCTATGTGCATTATCATAAAGGTCTGACAGGGAAAGAAAAGGTGTGCTCAATACTAAATCAGGTGTGGCATGTTTAGTAGGTTGTCTTTAGTATACTTTCCTCCTCACAAACAAGGGTAAACTAACTGCTGTAGCTTGGGTATTATAAGCCATTGCTACTTGTGTCTGCATGTACTTAAATATTGTGTAGATGGTAAAGAAATGTGTGGGCAGAGTTGTTGCTGTAGCAATTCCTTGTTTATCCTGTTCCCAATTTGAATCTGGTTCAGTGCTTGGCATTCGCCATGTCAGCTCCAGCTGTGCCATAATGAGGGACCCTGTTCAGTCTGCCTCACACACAGGGAACCAGCCGCCTCTCTAATGACCCACTATACCTGCTGAGCCCTTGATCCAGCTCGTTGAGTTTTAGCCCTGAAAATCACATTTGTCTTTTGATTTGGTGCGCTGGTGACAGTATAACTAATCAGTGCATATTTTGAGGGATAAAACGCTTGACCGACTTGATAAATTATTTTAAAAATAATAATAATAAATTTCTTTAAAAGATGGTAATATTTTTAGCTATCATTTGTAGTTAGTATGATCAGCTTTAATGCTTTACACTGACCACTGTTGCTTTCTGTTCCTCCAGAGCTTCTGTCTCAGTTGTCGGGGGTGCGGCGGTCTGCAGGAGGTCAGCTCAGCTCGGGCCCGTCTGCCTCCCAGCTCCAGCAGCTTCAGATGCAACTCCAGCTGGAACGCCAGCAGGCCCAGGCAGCACGTCAACAGCTGGAGACTGCCCGAAATGCCACCAGAGGTGGCGGCCGAGCCAATGCAATTCTAAATACCAATTCAGCCGCTGCAAACCCCAACCCAAGCGCCAACCATAATACCAACCCAAGCCCTAACCCGGGCCCACCCGAGCCCAACACACAGCATACTGCACATAGCTCCCAGTTTCTACTCAGCAGGTGTGCCAGTTTTAAATGTTTTTATTTTCAAGTCTCTCTGGTTTTTGTGTTTTTTAAATGTGTTTTACTTATTATCTGTGTTTGGAAATTGGGTGGAAAAATTAGCAACAACCACGTGCATGCTCGTCTGAGTGTGTATGTGTGATCCACTCTTAAAAACATTGCTTCACAGCTTAACATGTGATCAGAAACTCCTTTTAAACCTTAGTTTAAGGCATTTATCTGCAAGCATTATGTTTGGCCCCATTGTGGAAATGTAAAAACTTATAAATCTTGTGTCCAGTAGTAGACGTTTTAATAAAGGTCTTGGATTTTTCAGTGAGGAATAACTAGTAGCAGGATTTTTATGTTACAAATAAATTTCTTATTCTCATCACTCCTTCTCTGTCTCTCTCTGTGCAGGCTGAGCGAACCACGGCTGTCTGAGGCAGAGCGGCAGGCGTGCGAGGCCCAGTGGGCCGACAGGAGCCTGTTTGTGACGGAGCTGCTGCTGTCCACACTGTTACCAGACGAGGACGCCTCAGCCTCCTCCTCCGAGGACGAGGATGACTGTCACGGTTCGTTGCGGAATTTCGCTGACTTCGAGGCCATGGGTTGTGTTGAGGTCATGACCTTAGACGTGGCACTGGAGAACCTCAACCTGAAGGAGACGACCCCAGCTACCAAGACGACGAAGACGACAACTAAAACGGCACCAACGAAGAAAGAACCTCCTCCGCCGCCTCTTTGATGACATGGCCCTTCCCTCCCCTCAAAACCACCATTTTAACTGGCTGATTGCGGCGTCAGTCCAACTGCCAATGGATGACAAAAAGACTGCAGTTCTTCTTGGCTTTTGTTTTTTTTCTCTCAGTGATCATCTGTCAGTGATCATGTGTCATTTCAGCTCTGTTGCTCCCCACTCCACCCCATGTTTTATGTTGTGTCCATTGAATAAAAGTAGTGAGACGAGAGAATGTGAAAGCAAGAGTGGTGGCTGCGTGAGAGAAAGGAAAATTAACTATATAAATATATTATAGAAAAATCTATATGAAAGTTGATAATCAAATCCACATAACCCGTGTTTCCTTTAGCAGATGAGCAAAGCGTAGTTAGCCGTTTTAAGAGACAAACTTGTCACACACTCCACTCACCGAGGGAGAGGAGCAGACAGAAGCCTCTCTGGTAAAAACGCTGCTGTGTATTTATAGTTATAAATTAAAGAAGTGCTTGGATGGTTTACCACAACTTAAGCATGAGCTTAAATCACCATGTGCCCATTTTTAACTGCACAGTCACTAGACGGGGAGGTCTTTCTCTTTTTGTTCGTACACCTGAGTAACTGTACATTAATGGTGCTGAGTGCCGCATCGCCGGCACTTCACCGCACACACAGACACACACACACGAACACACAGACTGATGACGGCGTTTGGTTACCTTCAAGTCCAGCCTCACCCTCCTCCCTCCCCTTTGTGTGACATCACCTGTTTTGGGTCATGTGACCTTGCTTTCTATCAACTGTGGGCACTTTGGTTTTGAATTGCATATCCAGTGTCCATTTGTGTACACTACAGATGCTCTACATAAAAGCGATACACAACTTGGAGGCAACCAGAGATGAAACAATCTCAGCAGTGTGACCGTTTTCAGGCCTTTTCTAACATGGAAGAAACGCAACCATGGTCTTCATGTGGTTGTGTTTTTTTGTTTGTTTTCATCTTCTCCCTCCTTTCTCTCTTAATGAAGATCAGATGCTACTTTCTCAAGCTTCCAGTGATCTGAAATTAATCTTCTTCTCCATTACTCATGAATGCAAAGATTACTCATCATGTGACTTGAAAAAGAGAATCCTGTATTGCTCTTTCCATTAATTTCTCTCAGTCAAAACGATCTTTGTATGCCTCCACTGCTACCTGAGGAAATGCAATGTATGTTTTTTGGCTTATCAAAGAAGCCAAATCACAGGGTAAACCTTTCAGTTTGGAGGACAATAAAAAATGTTTTTGGATGGAAATGAACTAACCCAATCCTGCTCTCTGGTTTGTTTGTTTGGTTATTTTTACTTTCTTTCTTTTTGTCAGTTGCTAACTTCTTGGCGAGCATGTACAGAACATGGTTACAAGAAAAAAGAAAAGAATAAACGCCTATCTTACAGGTCAAGGCATTCTCAGTCGGTCTTGTCATCTCCTGTCCTCATTCACAGCAGCAGATTGACACACTGGACTAAACTGAGTGTGGGGTTTTTTTTTTTTTTTAAATAAAGGATAAAAAGATTTCAAATAGAAATGCAAGATTTCACCTTGAGTTCTGACATTGTGTAACTCACAAAGAGTGAGGCACATCTGTCAATGTGGAATGGCTTTATTACTGAGCTTCCTCTGACAGAAATGAGAACAAGGGTATGAGTCTCTTTGGTTATCCTTTAAAGTAGTGGAGCTAATGAACTTTTGAGTTTTATGCCCTGGTTTTTGACTTGCAGGCCGCCTCAGCGGTTCTTAAATTTTCACATTTAAATTAAGTTTGGGGGAAATAAACAGCATGATACTCTCAACTTTACAAAAATGATCTTTATAAAAGTTGATTTCCTTGGGATTAAATACCCACCGGGGGGTGCCGTGCACAGTTTGACAACCAGTGGACTAACTTGTAGTTTGGAGGAGGGTCATTAAAATGTAGCAGAAACTTAACTGGGGAAACAACAGACAACACATTAACTATTAAAGGCACAAATACTCCATTGTTTTTTTGCTCAGCTTATGGCAGCTGCATTTTCCTCCTCACATGAGCACACGCAAATCCAGAGGAATATCTGGTATGCTTCACTGTGAACTTATGCAAATCTGAACACACGAACGCCACATGAATACCAATATAGCACAAAAATAGCCGTATCTCCAGCCTGTCTGCCATGTGTCATGTGAGCAGACCATCTAGGGCCAAAGAATCTCAAACATCACGGGAACAGTGGACATTATGTCTGGAATAGCACACAAAATAAACACATTTCTTGGTTTTTAAAGCACATAGGTGTCATTCTTAACCTTTGTTTCTAAATATAATGAAGTCACTGCTGCAGAATGGAACAGTTGACAATTTTTAGCATCTAACAATTCCAATCGATGGCAATGCCAGGACTGGGACTTTTTAAGAATCATGTAGTCGAAAATGAAGGCTAATTCTTTACAGCTTTACTGAAAAGACTGCAAGGTACACACACTACTGTAAAATACTTTCATCATCTTCATCTGGGAAAAATACCGTGTTTCAAGAACAACTTGAAAACAAGCTCTTTATAGAAAATTGATGGTGTATTCACAGAAAGACACATCTGCAACATACTACAAAGAAATTATACTTGGTGTTTGAAGTTAAGCATGCAAACCAGTGGTTGCAGACAGAAAGGGGGAGGTCAGAGGATTAAAATGAAGTGAACCTCCACCCTGAACCCTGATGAGATTTTTACTGCTGTGCAGGAGCCACATTTCATCACAGCTGAAGGGTTGTCTGTTGTCAATTAAGAGGAGGACGAGAACCACACATAAGTGGACAAATACCGTTCACAAAGCACGCAGGCTGTGTGTTACTGAAACACTGCAGGGAGGTTATGGTTTCCATTTCTTGTTGGTTACTGATTTAACCGATGTGAAATGGAAACCATTATCCCTCCGAACGCAAATGGTGTCACTTGCTGTGTGCCAGCATCAAACCAGCATTTTTCATCGTTACTGTAGAGACTTATTAAATGAAACCCAGCTCAGACAGCAATGCTGCTGAGAACTTAAAGTGCAATCTGTGCCAAGTCAGTGAATTATTATTTCAACTCAAAACCCTAAATAAGAGCAGCCTGAAAAGATCTGGCAGATTCATTTGGTCTTTAAAGAGGTTGGTTGCTGCAGGAAACCAAATGCATGCAAAGTGGGGGGAAATGAGAAGAGACGCAGCATGAGCAGAAGTTCATATTAGATGCAGTGAAAATTACACATTGTATAAAGCAAGTTGCTGTTGTTGGGTTCATAATGCCAGAGATGGATAAAAAAAAATTACACCCCAGCTGTATATCAAAAGATTTTTTTTTTTTGTCTCTTTATTGACTTAAATAAGCTAAATAAGGGGCGGGGTGGGGTGTTATTGTTTTTACCTTGTGATTTTTGTCCTGCAACAGGAACTGCCACAGAGGTGGTTTTTGAATACTTTATCAGGTGTTTCTGTCTCTGTGGTTACATTTTATCAGCATGCCATGATAGCGCTGGACCCAAACAAGCCAGTCACAAAGCTTTACAGGCATGTAGTTAACATTGTAATCACGGCCGAGAAGTTGGGTGTGGTCCAATTCAACACTACTAAGTGGAAGTAGGGGCCCAAAAGTCCTGTGGCGCCTTCCCACTTTTGGATTTTTAATACATTTATAACTCCTAACATGAGACATCTTTATCTCGTATAAAAGGAAACAAAATGGTGTGGTTCAAGGACTCGCTGGCATCAACGATGGTCTGATCCCATTGCCAGATGTTCTCTAGCTTACCCATAATGTAAAAAAAGAAAAAAAAATACTATTTGAAATAAACATTGTGGTAACTTGTCTTAAATATGCGTCTCTTTGCGCCTACTGTGCAACAAAGCCATCCAGTGTTTAATTATACACTTTCCCAGCTTTCCTTAAGCAGCATACAAACACATACCACACACCTTTACAAAAAAATAAGACACAACTCAGTGGATTTTAGGTACTCTTTGTAATTTTAATTCCCATAATTTAGTTTAAATGCAGACATTGTTTCACTAAATCTTAAATAAAACATTACAGTACGATAAATGCAAATCAGAAGAGCTTTAAGATTTTGTAGAAGCAGGCTACAGTTTCTTTAGATTTTTTTTTTATTATTTATTTTTAATTCATTCATTTGTATTCATATATATATATATGCATCTTATTTCTGAAGGACCGGACAGTTAAGTAGCAGTAAACAGTAAAGAGACATCACAGAGCTGTAAAACCTGCAGGCCAGCCAAGGAGCACATTCTATTACAAAACAGACCCGACAACTAGGAGACAGCACGCCACATCCAGATGAAAGTCTGAGCTGATGCCGCTCCACCTTTGGGAGGCGGTGCTAGTCCCACACACACAGGAGAGGGCGCTATTACACCAGGGCAGGTGGAGCTACACACGACCACTGAAGTGACGGCAATGTAGTTGCACCTTCACGAGAAACGGCTTGTATTGCACATTCAGGGAGAAAGAAATGGCACATTCTGTTTCGTTTTTGTCTACAAAAAGGTTGATAAACAGTTGAAATGCGGCAGAAGCACAGAAGCTCCCTCAATGGCAATTCAACCAGTCGTTGAAACAGTCCGTCTAAAATGCTGTCCCTCTCTACGGGGAGGGAACGTGTCAAACTGCGCCCTCTAGGGACCGTGGTCATCCCTACGCCCATTCTGTTTTTGCGTTTGATTAAATTTGAAAGTGTTTGGATTTTACAGGGAACCACGTTAGATGTATACATTTCCTGTTGCCGGCTCAGGATGTAGCCCTTTCTCTCAGATACTTAAAACTGCCAGCAGAAGGCGATTTTCACTTTCCCTCCCCATCTTGAGCAGTGCATCCCTTTTGGCCTATCAGGACTGAGAATGCATGGAAAACAATAAAGAAAATGACAGTGTCAGTTACAAAGGGGGGGGGGGGCTGCAGCACAGGATGGTGGCACTGCACAAATCAAACACGCGAAGCATGCCGGCTGACCTCAGTCCATTCACAAATAAACCTCCTAATGCATGAAGGAAATAATGTTTTCTCCGGCTCATTATATTGTTTAGTAAATCTTGCACCAGAGCAACAAACTTCCACAAGCCTCAGAGTAGAAAGCTGGCCAATGAAAGAGTCTTTCTTCAGCTTCTGACTTCATATTAAACATAAAGATAGATTTCTGTAAAAACCGCAAGGTTTAAACTGTGCTTTTATTTCAGCGGTTATAAATGCCACAGTATAAAACGCAAACTCTTTGGTCCTACAATCCAAAGAAAAAAATAGCACAAAATGCTATCCTCATGATTGCATGAGAGATTTTAAAAATTTTGAGGCTACCGTCTGCTTTTGCACATTTTTGTCATTTTGTACCATTTGCTTGAGGCCAGAGTGCCTCAGCTGTTTAGCAATTAGAAGTTGGCGGTTACACTGGCTTGCTTTAAAGACAAAGGGGAAAAAACATCCATGAAAGCTTCAGATCTCTGCTGCGTATTTTCCTGGGTGGGGGGGAAGGCTGAATGTTTTGTGTCGTCACAAAATTCCTTCTAAATATTCTTCCTCCGGGCATCAGAGAACAAACGCAAGAGGATTTGAACACACCGGCTCTGTGCAGCCCCCCTGAACAACACACAGCCTGTGGAAAAGAAGGCCATGAGCTTCAACAGCGCTCACCTGCCAAAAAACAAGGAAACAAATTTCCTCACAATCAAGTTTCCAGTTACCACTCATTGCCTTCATCTTCATCGGGGCAGTCCTACACAATGGTTTTCTGGCACGGTGCTCTGCTGCTCTTGAAGCTCGTGGCCAAAGCAGTAGGGAAACAAAATTACAAAGTGTTTTCATCAAAAATTGAAAAATAAAAATGGTAATTTAAAAATCTGATCTACTGGCAACCGACACATCAGTCTATATGTTAGAGGAATCCACCGGGCTGAGAGGAAGTGTGGCACATGGCACCCTGAAATAAGACCATTTCTCAGTATTGCTGCAATTACAGTCTTACAACTAGTCCCAACTGGCCAGATTTTACCATCAGCCCCATAGAGTGTCCTCCAAAGTGTCCGGAAGCTCATCCCGGTTAAAACTCAGATATGGTAGAAAAATATAGTTCTGATGAAATTTCTCTAGTAATCCTCTTTATTACTGAATTGCACCCATACATGTAGTGTTAATGCATTGTAGTAGCAGTGTAAGGTGACGGGGGTCAGGATTAGCACTACCGCTACAAGAAACAAAATAAAAAACGAGTCACTGCGCACACACTTGCTCTCGCTCTCTTTCTCTCTAGACACTTCTGGTTTTTTATTTATTTATTTATTTTTTTTTACTTTCACTTAAAAACTCACGGTTAATAGTTTGTCTTTCATTGGCATCATTAGGCAACAGTTGTTTTTTGTGGATTTTTTGTTTTTCAGATAACTCTACAATATGGTTACGATGTAAACACCACAGTACATAATTAGTTTACTTTTTCTGCACAAAGTAAAACACAAAGTTACAAGGCAAGTGGCTACTTAAGCATAGATTTGTTCATGAGAGAGAGAGAGAAAACAAACAAATAAACAAAACAAGAAATGAGGAAACACACCACAAGAACAAAAACAACTTGCGACACCTGGCATCGAGTTTGTTCAAATTAAAAGGAAAAAAAAAAAGCTTTTAGACTTTGTTCATCTACAGGTCAGGTGACCGTTTTAAAAAGCTGGTGATGATCAGTTCTACCTCCGAATACAACCTTAAGTCCTAAGACAAAAGTCTTGTGATATTTTTGTGGCATGAGCAGCCTTGAAACCCTCACCGGGCTGTGATTCACACACCTCATGCTTACCGCTTACCGTTAGCGCTCAGACTGAATCAGAGGTGATTGAGAGACTAAATGCTTCTCTGCTCCAAACAACACCTGCCCAATTTCAGGAGCTACTCGTGTGGCTTGGGTTGAGTCCTTTTCCTTTCGACATCTGCATAACGTTTTACCGTTTAAGTATTCGATATGACAGATCACAAGGCTTTAGCTTTTTGCATGTCTCACTCTGTTAGATTTGAAACCTGGACTCGGATAATCTCGGATAACCACGGTGCGAGATCTGAGATGATCTGAATATGAAAAAATGTTAAGGTTCATCAGCGGGCAGGGAGCCTTTGATATAAGGAAGTGACTCCTGCTTTCTCCAAAGTCAAAGGCATATGGATGATGATATGCAAACATTTTTACTAAACTTAATCAGTGCTTTATTTTTTGTACATCTGATCAGTTTTGGCATCTGCTGTACCTCATTTATCTGGCATACAGACATGGTGACAACAACTTACTTTGGCATGGTTCTGCTCTCTAAAGAGCAACCTCACTCTCCCTCGCTATCTGCGTATCTCCTCGAGGAGGGAGCCGTTAACAAAAGAACCTTCTGTCAATACTGTTCAATTCACCCAGGCAATAAAACAGTGAATGCAACGGCAACTCTCACTTCCTCTGCTGTGAATGGGTTTGGTAAAGCAAAACACTTTGTCCTAATCAATATTCTTCTGCCAACTTCAGAAAAACCTGCCAAGTGTTCATCGGTGGGAGTTTCCTATGAGCCGCGGGGGTTGAAACTAACCGTGAATTCTGACATCATTATGAGGTGAAGAGGCCCCCCCACCCACCCACCCACTTTTCCGAAACCATTCACACTCACACGCACGCACGCATCCCCAATCCCCCATCCCAGACCCCCGCATCCAAACTCTTAAAGGACATTATTTACAGTACAAATTACAGTATAATACATCATTAAAAAATATGAGATCTCTAAAAACATACAGGAGCTCTTGACAAAAAACAAAAAATCAACTCTTTAGTAAATTAGGTTTCTATGGTATCATGTGAAAAATAATAATAATAAAAAAAACAAAAGCAGAGTGACAGTCTCACCGCTCCTCTCTGAGGCGTCCGTTCCATTTGGCCCCAGTTGTACCTGGCTAGCATGTTGAAAGTGAGATGACGGATGGGTTTGGTTGACCACGCGCACATCTTTTCTCCTTTTGTTTGAAAGCAAGCCGCAATACAACGAATCACACTCGACCCAATATCACAATATGTACAGTTTAGTTTAGTTTTTTTTGTTTTTTTTCACCCCTGGCATTTTGGAACAATGATAACGATAATAAAAAGTAAGCACTTGACCGATTGTGCTGCCTAGAATTTCAGGCAGAAGGATATGGATTTACTGCAGGCAAGTCTGCTGGCTTATGTTAGCAGAATAAACTGCTTTTTGATCATTTTTATTTCTGTATTTTTTATATTTACGTGGTTTTGTTTTTTAAGGAGACTGTCACATGTTTTGTTAGAAGTTACCAGTAAGTCCCCTGTTATTGTCTTATGTACAGCAGATTGAATGGTACACTAGTTACACTTTTATTTTTTAATCAATCCCACCAAAAAGAAAGAGAATAAATAAAAACCGATTGGGAACTCAAATGAGTCAAAAAGATCTCTGGACTACGGAGCCAGGCAGCATGTGAACCAACCCTCCTCACATCTACAGTACAACCAAGTCCACCTGTAAACCATCCTCCCTTCTTCCTCGTCACCCTTGTGCGTCGACTCTCTTCCTTCTCATCTATCTGCAACCCTCACATTCGAGATATGACCTCTACCCAAGTTTCCCCCTCTCTCTCTCTGACTCTCTTTTTCCTCCTCTGCTCTCCCTCCCGGCGTTGCGCCCTCAGACGTAGGGCAGGATGCCGTAGACAAACAGGGCCATGACGGCGGCGCTGAACAGGCCGGCCACAGGCACCGTGACAAACCACGCCAGGAAGATGTTCCTGAAGAGGCGCCAGTCCACTGCTTTCTGGGAGCGGATCCAACCCACGGCCACAACGGAGCCCACCTGGAGGCCGCAGCAAGGAGGGAAGAAAGACAAATAATCAGCAGCAGCACAGAACAAAATGTTCAACGCAGCAAAGCCAAAGTCAGTATGAAGAGCTGCAGGTTGTCCACGCTTTTCTCTTGATGGAAGTTTTTCCAAGATTGTTTTGCAGTCAGATTACGTCAGCTATTTTTAAGGCATGTTTTGCAACGCTAAACTCTTCCCTCGTGCATTAAGTGGTTAATTGTCTAATTAACCCTATTGGACAGAAAAGATAACAGCAACAGCTGATTAATTAAATTGCAGATGGTGATTGGTGGAAATTATGTGTTTGTGGCTTTTGGCTAAGTCACTTAGAGTCTCCTCTAACAGTATCAGTCAGCAGTTGAAGTAGTACTCAAATTCTTGGGCAACAACAGTAATAATAAGTTAACTATTCTATTTAAAGGCACCTTTTACGGTTTTCCTAATTTGCTCCCACATAAAACACTGCATGCTTATTTAAAACATTAGCAAATTTTCAAACGAGGACAGCGTATGTAAAAGTAATCTCTATGAGCCAAAGCTCAGGCTTCAGACTATGTGTTTTTTCTACTTTTGTCCCGAGATGACATCACCTCGGCATGGATGTCCTTACATGGTCATTTTAAGCACAAACAGAAGCACTAGGTTAAAAACATGGGGCTAAAAAGAACCAAATTCCTGTTTGTGGAAGTCAGGCAAGAAGAAGCCAGTGACTAGAGTGTGGTCAGCAACTTTTTAGACAGGGGGCGAGCTAACAGGCTTCATAGAGGGACAGTATAAGAAAAATATGTACATACATACTTCAATTCCATTTTCGTACTATATGGACTCTTACAAAAAATACATTAAATTCAAAGTATCAAAGTAATTGATATTGATACAGGTAGTAATTGGTATATTAACTGTATCTAAAAGTTGTGCTGAGCAAAAAAAAAAAAAAAAAAAAAAAAAACTTCCACCAAAGAGTACGGCCAGAAAGACACACAAACAAAAGGTGATAACATATCAACAGGTCAGCAGAAAGGCCATGTGCAACCTGCAGCTCTTCAAAATTAGATCAGTTTTCAGTGTCTGTGTTAGTGACTGCAAGCAGATTATAGAGGTTATCACAGCATAAATTAAATTTGGTATCCGTGGAAGCCTGAAATCAGCAGCTCTAGAGTAGCAACAGTCTTTTATTTACCTCTTTATTAGGCTCCAAATATCAAAAAGCACTAAACCTGAGAGCTAGTTAGCTTGTGCGAATCTGTCTGCAAATTTCAGACTTCCTGTTCTTTCTTTTGATAGAAATAACATCAGAATACAAACGAGAT
Source organism: Oreochromis aureus (assembly GCF_013358895.1). Taxonomy (NCBI): domain Eukaryota; kingdom Metazoa; phylum Chordata; class Actinopteri; order Cichliformes; family Cichlidae; genus Oreochromis; species Oreochromis aureus. The sequence goes on along the minus strand of NC_052953.1, from coordinate 11,548,966 downwards.
TTTTTTCTTTGAGTAAGACTCAAAGTGACACACCTGAGTCTTGGAGTAACGTGCAGTGAGTGGTTTCAGCTCTGAGTGACGCTACAAGTGGGTGGGAGTTAAACCGCGTTTCCCTGCTCTTATATGGCCGGAGCAACATGAGACACCGTCTGTCACACGCTGACTAAATGTGGAAGGTCAGGCCAACAGAGTCCAGCCTGTTCTTTTGGTTTATTAGTCAGTCTTAATAAGACTAAGCTCTACTAGACTCACAAAAATATCTCCCAGAAAAGACATTTAGGTCATGTAGCCTCTCGACTTAAACGCAAGATACTTTAATGTAGCATTTCTTGGATTCTCCTCTTTCCAAAGCAGGGTGTGCATGTGTTGAACAATATTTAACTCAGCGGTCACATTGTTTGTTTGATGGTTTTAGTACCTCAAGCACGGAGCAACAAATTCTGAACTCTGTGCGACCTCAGTGTTCGTATTGCTTTTGAGTTTTTGAAACGAGTCACTGCACATTACCATACCACACTGACCCACACACCCATCCATTCGGTTTAACTTCCACACCCACACACACAAAAGACCTGAAAAGAAAAATCATCACTCATACCCAACAGAACTTCACCGAAACCGAATGGATGCCCATGACACACAAATACAGACACACTCTCTCACACACACACTGTGAAGATGTTGACAGATGTTGCTGGCTACTTTCTGAAAACCAAACAATTTAAAATGTCAAAGAGCTGCAAGTCTTGCTAGTGTTTTTTTTTTAGTCCAGCATCATCTGTGGACCATCTCCACATTTAAAATAAACAAATAAATAAGAATCACTAAATCATTCAAATCACCACCACGATTATATACCTCTAACCATCAGTAGATTTAGCATTTTGGCAGAGCAGCTGATTATCCAAGGTTTTTAGGAAGGAAACAGGAAGGCATTTGGAGGTGAGAAATGAAGATAAGGTATGGATGGCGATGATATTGATGTTTAGACAAATAGATCACCAGTAACTTAAACCCAGTTTTGAGTCTTGTGAAGTTTCCCTTCAGTGGAGCTAACATTTTTGCATTCCTGTTTTCACTGATTATTGCACATATGATCCTATACAAGCTAAAAACAAACATTTCAGGTAGATTTCAGGTGTTTCATCCAGCTTCAGCTTTGCAAGTAGCTAAGAGGCTAAAAGCATAGCTTAATATTTAGTGATATCAATATTATCATCAAACTCTCTACTTGTGTATTCGTTTAACAAATATTCCTAGTTTTTCATCTAAAAAAAAACAACCTTTTACTACTAATTTAATAAACAAAAAACAATAAATAAATAAAGATGATATCTATGTATTTGCTGTCTGTCTAATAAACATGCACGTACCTGCCTGACAGCATTCTTTAATCTTACAAAGCTACCTTTGAGGTAAACTTGGGGTTGTGTTGCTGAAGGAAAACTGCACGAGAAATCAAAACGTCAACCCTCGGGAGTTGTGATTGGCTTTGGCGATTGACAGCTACAGGTGAAGCGATGAAGGCGAGCTCCCGGAGGGCTCTCTAGGATGACTTCGCTACCAATACCTTGCAGTGGGTGGAGCTTATTGGGATGCCCACATTTGATGCAACAAGCACTGTTAGCGCACTCATTACTTCAATGCAAAATCCGCTGTGAAGATAGATGAGTAGAGAGACAGACAGAGAAAGATGGAAAGGTAAAAAAAGTGGAAAACAAGTGTGACAGGTGGGTTCGGGGGGGGGAGGATGGTAGGTATTTGGGAGGTTGAGGTCTGCTTGCGGACAAGCACGGGAGGGTGGAGAACCCACACACCAAACCATGCCAGTGCTAAGAGGGCAAAATGGAAGAGACTTGGTGGAAATGAAACAGAGAATGAGACACCGTGTTGATGGGGGTGGGCAGGGGAGATTTGGGAATGGTGGGGTCCGTCTCGAATTCCAGCCTCGATCTGCTATTCCTGAAAAGAACAGGGGAGAGGGGCTGCACACTGCTGCCTGGGCTGGTTGTAGCAGGCTGGACATGGATTAGTTTTGATCTTTTTGCAGTGCAAAGATTGGTTAGGATTATCAGTTCCTGGGAAGGATAAGTCTTGTTTATGAGAAAATGAGTGGTATTTACATCGTTTTGACGACCATTTCTACTAACGATGCTGTTACTGTGATCACTGTGGAAAACACTTTACCAAAAAGCAAAGAACTTTAACAATTCCCCTGACACGTAACTACAGAACTGGAAATATTAGGGTTCATTTTTCATACTCATGAGGATGGAAACGATAGGAATGGCAGATTGGAGCGAAAACAATTCTGCAGAGCTTCTTCTGCTATTTGAAAAGCCCACCGCCTGGAGCGCCCTGTAATAATTAAAGGCAACTCAGACTTACGAGAATTTTTATCGTCTGGATTTCAGTAAATCAGCTGCAGGATAACGTTTAAAGAGATTTTAATGATAAAATTAAAATGTAACTGTAAAACTGGTATTAGGAAATTTAACCGAGTCAGGCTCCCTCCTGATTTCCACCGGAAAATACTTTCTTGCTTTTTTTTCACAACACACCCGACAGTAGGGCCCGTGTTGCTGACTTTGTTGGAGTAATGCTGCCGTGCTTACAGCTCTCGGCCTAGCTTGTACGAGTGATCACAACAGACAGAAAAGAAGGTCAAAACTAATAAATAAGACCCACATTTTCATAAACTGCAATTATCCTTTTTTTTTCCTGCCACAATAATCTGAGCTTTGACTTCTGTGGAGAAATTTAACTAAGAAGCAGAGCACTTGTAGGGAGGCAGGCATAAAATTATAGTAAAATTACTAAAACAGATTTTATCCAATTATCTCACGACATGACTAAGCACTAATTATAGCTAAAGCGGTGTGTGTGTGTGTGACTCTAGCTCAGTCCAGCCCGGCGCCCTGGGAGGCAGTGTGAGCTCCCTGTCCCCTGGAAATGCCTGAAAGGGAGTTGAGAGGCCAGCTGGAAGGCCGCTCAGTCATACCTTGCAGTGTGTGGTACTGACAGGGATTCCGATATTGGAAGCGAACACGACTGTGAGTGCAGAAGCCAGTTCAATAGTGAATCCACTGTGGAAGGAAGGGAAGGGAGAGGAAGGGAAGGGGGGAGGAGCAAAGAGACATTCTTCATTGTGAGGTCTTGGACGTTGCTCATGATGGCACGATCTCACCAGCATCCACATATAAAACCACAGCAGAGCATTTAGCAGTTCTTTAAAGCATGCCCAACACACATTTGAAAAACAGAAATAATATTAAATATCTGACACTCACACAAACACACACACACAATAAACACAACACTTCTACCAGGTATTACACACCAGTGTGTTATTCATAATGGATACAGTTTCAGTATGAGATATACAAACAGGCCTTTGTGTTGGTGTGTTTCTGTGCTGCCTTGTGCTTACTAGAAGACAGTTTCTCTAAAGCCACCAGCTGCTTTCAGGACATTTTTTCACACGTACTACAGTACCAACACACAGAGAATACATTAGACATTAGAATAAACTTCCAAATCATGAAAGAGGAAAAAAAAAAAAAATTAAATGCATGAAAATGTAACTTAAAAGGAGAAAAATGTGGCTTTTTTCTTACTAGATGGCAGCCAATAACATTCTTCAGAAACACTGAGCTAAGGTTCCAGAAGATACGACTGAAATTTAAATGTCACTGCAGGCGGAGTGCGGAGTGGTCGAACAGCAGGAGCCAATCTCTAAGACAGCAGAGCACCAATGATGTCACCTGATTAATCTTGAACCCATTTGTAAATGGCCACTTGGCCCTAACTCTATCTGTAGACATGGCCTACAGAAATTGATAGCCATTAGGCAAATGTTAATTGTATTAATTAGACCTGTGCTTTCCCCAGCTCATGTCAAAATGTAGAAGTAGAGGGTCTTGCAAGAAAGCTACAGAAAAAACTCACAGCATTTGCTCTGCCTCTCAACAGCAACAATAAACTATACACAACTGGACAAGTGTGCCATATCGACTCATCACAAAGAGATATGATTGTTTGTGTTTCTCTGAGTTCTGCTGGTTAAGCTTTGCAGAGCCTGCTAGATCTGCAGCAATCTGTCCCTGTGGTGCTTCAACAGCAGAGCTGGGCAGAAGGATGAAAATCCATACTTTAAGTTTCAAAAGTCTTTTTACTGCTGTGATACATCGCACTTTTTAGGTGTTCACTGCGGCTGCTAAAATATATTCCCGGGCACATAGACCGCAGACACACATATAAACACTTCCGTGTCCTTGCCCCAAACAAACTTCTTTTCAGAGTGATGCATGGAAACAGACACTGGAGGAAATCAAGTCTTTAGAACGGTGAACCAGTGCAAATTTGTCTTTGGGTCCTGGCAAAAAGTGTAAGCTGGTGATGGAAGGAGGGAGATTAAGAGAGAAAGGAGACAGACAAAGAAGAGAGAGCCCAAACAAAAAGAGAAGAAATGAGGGAAGGGAAAATAATGAGATGGCGTGGGCGTGAGCGTGAGAAAGAGACTTTAGGGAAAAGGGGAGAGAGAGAGAGAAAGCTCTATAGGTGAGACGTAAAAAAAAAAAGATGTAAAGGAATGAAGAAAAAGAAAAAAGCAGGGCGCTGAGAAAAAGAAGAGGGTTAACCACAAAAATAGTGATTTACAGGAGTGGGTAGGAAGGAGAAAGGAGGACGGGGGGAAAAGAAAAGTGCAAGAGTCAGACTGGCGTCCCTCCCTGCGGTTGGAGAAGAGAGGCTACGGTTCCCACTGTGGCCCTCCCTCACCCCTCCTGCTCTACTTCTCTTCACCCAGAATGCCAAACAGCTTCCTGCAACCCTGTGTGATGTTCCTGCCAGGCAACAAAACACAGCCACTCACACACACATGCACGCACGCATGCAAGCACACACACACACACACACACCCACCTCAAAACGCCTTGCTGGAACAATTAGACCCTAATGTGCATGCATGCTCGGACACACAGTACATTCAACGCACGGTGACTTGCAGAGTTTGGCTTCCTCAGCACACAAACAACTCTGTGGTATGCACAGACACACACACACGGGCACGCACGCACACACACGCAAACTCTTCAGCTTATGCGTGGGAAGAGAAGAGAGAGAGGAAGAAGGAGACTGAAGTCAAGGACAGAGCAACAGCACGGGTTTGTGGATGTGAGATGTCTACTGCTCAGGTTATCAGACAGCCAGTGTCCTAAGGCTTTGTTTGTTGTGGTCCGAAAGTCTACTTGTTTATTCATAATTTTTATGTAATAGGTCAAAAAAATCAGAGAAAAAAAAAAAAAGCACTACTATTTCACTCCCTAGGCACCACTAAGATACTATCATTAAAACAGATTTCTGTTAAAAAGTAGTAAGAATTATTTCTAGCAGAGTCTGGGATGATTCCCAAAATCATAAATAGCGTGCTTAGTGCTGAGATCAAGATTTATTTATCACCAAATTTTTATTTATACGTTTATAGCAGGAAAAAGTAATAAAAAAAATTCCATTCAGTCTTTGTATTTTACCTAATAAACTCAAATGTAATGGATTTGAACACAGATCTTTTCACTTAAACGATCTGCCTGACTTCCTCTGATGATAAACATGAGTACACATCAACACTGTATGCAGGTCAATGGCTGGCAGAGAGTGAGGGAAAATCAGAACATTCATTAGTTACACAACAGACAAACTGCTTTATGCATTTTGCTGTCTGCACGCCGGATTACTAAGTATCTTGTGATTGTTCATTTGCACCTTACCGCCCTTTTCCGGCATTCTAATACGGCTGTGGGAAAGCAAGTACTCACCATGGAGGCTGGAAGCCCTCTATGAACTTGTTTGTGTCAGCGTGTTGAGGCTCTATGGAGCGCGTAAAACCCAAGCATGGTGGATAGTTCACCTCTGCAGCACAACTCTCCTTCAAACGCACCCAACCGCATCCACAGACACGCACATGTGCACTCACTCTCCTGTGAGGTGACTTTCTCACCTTGAGGGGGTGATGGGAGTGAGGTCCTTCCCCATGGTCTGGATGACGCGGCGGCCCCATACCCACAGGCCGGCACAGATGCCTATACCACCGTAAAACAGCAGCCAGATAGGAGTGGCAGCATCCTGCATCACACCTCCTTGTTCGTAGATCATCCACAGTGCCACCAAAGGCCCAATGGCATTACTACAAACAAGAAAGTAGATAAAAACCTTATTCAGGCATTATATACTCAAGTCCAAAGAACAGCGTAAAGGTGATTTTTATATTTAGTTGACAGAAAAATGTACTCTGGACCATAAAGGTCGCTATCTGTTATGTAACACGTAGGGGGCAGCACCTGACATCGTTGCCTCCGTGGGCGAAAGAACCAAAGCAGGCGGTGAGGATCTGCAAGAAGTGGAAAAGCAGAAACACCTCAGGTTTGTCCTTCTCCTCCTGATCCTCCAAGTCGTCCGGCCCTGGAGGTGGAGCCCCTTCTTCCTCCACCCCCTCCAGGTCTGTGGCAAGCTTCATCTCCACTCCGCCCTCCTCAGCCTCGATCTCAGCCTCTGCCACAGCGTTACAGTACGATGAGTAGCTATCGTAGCGTATCCGCTTTTTGGAGTAGGACACGCTGTTGCTCCTGCCCCCTCCCTCACCAACCAGCTTTTCACTGTCCTCGCGTGATTCAGAGCGCATCGGCTGGACGGGCATGCCGCATATTGCTGCTGTGTAGCAGGTGTAGCTGTTGTTGCGGCGCAGCAGGCGGTAATTGTTGTCAGCCGGGCCAGCGTTGGAGCGCTCGTTGTCATCCATGCGGCCCAGGTGGATTTTGTGAAGCAGGTCTTTGTACAGACCAGAGTCTTTGTGCACCGTGTGGTACACCTGGCCATCGCTACGCATGTGGCCATCGAAGCTGAAGCTGCCGTTAGAGATGGGGGATTTGAGGCTGCCGTTCGTCATTGAGTGCGTCCGACCTGGAAGACAGAAGATTAATGAAAAGTCTGCTTTGAAGTAGGATGTTTATGATGACCGACGAGTTTGATCTCCATTAATGCCAAGTTTATTTCATGCTAATAAGTATTAACGCATAAATAAAGCTATAGTTACTCCCCTCTTATCAAATATTATATAAATTTCCAGTTGTACCATACACCCTGCCGTTTGGCAGGATAGTGCCTCCATTCGCCAGGTTGGTGAGCTCACTGCTGGATTCGCGGGTGCCCCGGTCACTGCTGCCACCCGTGAGTGGCATCACAGCCTCATCTGTGCCCTTCGCCCCTGGTAACTCTTTGAAGACGGGGCTCTCCTCCTCCTCTTCAGGGATCTTGTCCAGGCTCTCATCAGAAATCCTCGACAGAGCCTGCTCTTTCTTTAAACGACCTGGAGGAGATCAAGCAGCAGTTGAAAGAGCACCGAGTTAGGAAGTTTTTGCAGGTTGCTTTAAACCCATCATGAAAGGAATGCCACAAGTGTATTGTGGCAGCCTTTTATTATTAAAGGATTTCAAGAAAACCAATCTGGATGGCGGCCAGTTAGGCAAGCAAAACAGTAGTTAGACAAAAAAAAGGGAAAAAAAAAAAAGATTAGAATTTATTTGTAACTTTTCACGGTTAAAAACAAAAAGCTGTTATTTCTGCTTTCAGGTTCAGAAGACAAAACTTCTGAAAAGAAACAGATGATCTAAATGAATCCCAGTGCCTACCCGATTCTTTGAATACCCTAGTACAGAAAAAAAAAAACCAATCGGAGTTATAACTTGTTTTATTTAAATGGATGTAGTAATATCCAGATAAATAATTTTACCTGTAATCCTCACAGGCATTAGTGGGTTCATGACACGGTCACACAAACCATGGGTCAATGGAAAAAAACATTTATTTTTTTGGCCTAAACATAGATATTATTTTTCATGGCCTATAAATACCACTCGGCTTCTTATTAACTTTTATTTATATTTCTTTATAGTGCAAAGCATTTCTGGCATCGATCAGATTTTTGGATTAAGTGTTTGAGCTCTTACACAAAGAACCTTTTATTTATCCAGCACAAAGTTAAAATAAACAGAGCTGTGCCTTGTCTTTATCCACCACTGTCTACTTTTTCCAATGTTTTAATTTTCTGTGTCATGAGTTTTACAGCACTGCCTGCTTTGCTGTGGGCTGGTTTTCCCATTAGGGAAACAATTCCCAGCTCTGATCCTGAAAGCTTTCTACACTGCAGGCCATGATCTTAGACTCTTTCATCTGACCAAGTAACTATACGCCCAAAAATCTAAGTGGAGCACTGAAGAGTTCACAGGGATTTTTTGGGTGGCTTTAGTGCCTCTGGCAGAGGCCAACAAGAAAACACATGCCCTGGCTTCCGTTGTTTGGTGTCAGAGCGTTTTCACATGGTGTGAGAGAGACAGACTGGACACATACACACACATTTGTATGGATATCCTTGTGAGGACATTCGTTTACATAAAACCAAATGCCTAAACACAACACTTACCCTAACCCTAAACCAAATTTAACAGATACTTACTTGCAATCTTTCTCCTCATCCAGGGACAGACCAATATCCAGACCAGAGCTGCGCAGACCAGCGAGCCAGCTAAAGTGATGAGAAAGATGGCCCACACCGGTAGCGTCTCCAACCCGAGCACTGCAGTTAATGAACACACATTAAAAAAAAAAAAAAAAAAAAAAAAAAAAATCCATGTACTGACATCACACATTCAAGAGGAATTTTGAGCAAACTAACAAGCGCTTCCATCCCTGAGGTGATAATTTGATCATACACTGGTGTCAGGTTAAATAATCAGAGAGATACTGGGAATAAGCACTTACATGGAGCTCCAGTATACATGATGGAGAATGTGTTGATACCAATGGTGGAGGCGTAGAAGAGGGGCAATGCTCGCAATCCGTTTGGAACAGAGTCATCCTGTGAAGTAAAAATGGAAATGCAACAATAATGATAATAAATAATAAAACAAAACATGTACAACACAAGAAAATATGAGCTAAAATGAGAACATGATCATATGCAGTCAGCGATAGGTCATCATCTTCTGCTAGTTTAGCTCAGGTCAATTTAAAGGTGTGGAGTAATACAATTATTCCTTCTTGCACAACCATGGCTTGCTTTTATCAGAAGGTTAATAATTAATATGACTAATCAGGCAGGTAAAATGACACTAAACTAGACAGTGGATTTTACAGAAGTAACAAATCTCAACCCTGCAAACACAAAACTGAAAGATCGAGTATTCTGATGCAAATAGCCTGCAGACGCAAAAATGAATTTGACCCATCTATGCAGTAACACCGGCCCAAACGGCAAATCGTCCCATGACTCACTCATATGTAATCCTGCAGTCGTGACCCTCGGATGATCTGCAACACTTCCTAGTCTGCCAGAGCTTTCCCATTACATAACAAATACGCGGGTGTTGCCATATCAAATGGGTTTTTATCTGTGCTCAAGTTCTTTCAGACAAGTTGGGCATACGCGTGTAAGTCTGTCTCCAGTTTCTTATATTAAAATTACCAGATTGGCAGCTAAGTGCGAGTGCGGAGAGTGCAACGGCTGCAAATGCAAAGGCAGTGTGACAAAACTGAACACAGCATTAGGTGAAAGTGATGTGCGCCTACCTTGTTGAGGATGAAGTGTCTGATGAGCATAAAGAGAAGTCCAGACATGAGTCCAGAGAGCAAGGGGGAGATGAACCAAGACGCCACTGAAGAAGAATGAAAACTGTTAATGAGGAAACGACAGGAGAGCCTTGCCTACTCTCTCTCCAACTAGAAATTCTGTGTTTTAATAGTTTTTTGTTTGTGTTTTTAGCTATCAGTTCTCTTCCTACAATGAATTCTAAGTCATTTCATTTATGTGTTATGCATTAAGTATGAGAATAAATCCCAATAACCAGTTTTCTGGTGACGTGAGAGTTTATTATTCTTTAAAGTATGCATTATTATTGGATGCTGAGCTCGAGGATGCTGTATGATGTATGACAGAGGCTCTTAACAAGGAAGAAATAGGTTTATGTGCCTAAACTAAACTCAATAAAGCACTGGGTATAAAATGAGTCATGTACTTGGAAACACAATCTGAAGATTGTTGTTTACTAAAAACCTAAAAACCTTTCTAAAATCAAACTCCACTGGGCAGATCTCAGAGTGGTTTCTATTCCATCAGGTTTCACTGGAAAATGGGGCAGTTATTATAGGCACGCATGCAGACACACAGACACTACTCTGATACAATCTTCTGCCATTACCAATCTTGACAAGCTGCATCCACTGTACTCCCTTTGTGCCGATGGCTACCATAGAGAAGCCGATGGTGGCGCCAACGATGCAGTGAGTCCCAGAGATGGGGAGCTTGAGGAAGGAGGCGATTAGCTGCCAGACGGCTGACCCTGTGACCAAAACAGAGACAAAAATCTAACGTTTAGCTTAGTTTATTTATTTGTCCGCCTCCGTGCACAAAAACAATCTCTTGGGAAAATTAGCAGTTAATTCCCATCTGCAGTTTGTGTGACATCATGTAACATCTTAAATGAGGGCCTGAGAGTGCCATTTGAAATTCCAAATGACTGCCTTAAGTTTGCAGTGTTTATAGAAGCTGAGACAAAAGTATAATCTGAAAACTACACTAGGCTTTGTTTATCCTCCTTTAACAAAGACTGCTATTCACAAATTGCTCAATGATGTATAGTAATTTCAGTGTTTTTGACATGGAAGATTATATATATTTAAAAAGAGGAATATTTTAAGATCCAGTCATGAGAAAAAGTTTCGCAATAATCACTCAAATGTGTCTTCTAAATTACTACATTCATTAGAGACAAATATTATAACTAAACCAATAACACAGAAAAAGTTCAACTCAGAGAGCAGTTACTCATGGCCCAAGCTGGAAAATCTAAAAGAACATCTGAGCCTAAGACTTTAAAAAGCTCATTAAAATCAGGAAAAACTGGAAGTGTGGGTTTATAGAGGTACCTCTCTCTATAAATAAAGTCATAAAATGTGTGTAGTGAAAAAGCACCTTTTCAAATCACTGAGGAAACAGTGAATTTGAAAATTACAAGAGAACTTTAGGGGCAGCAGATCATGACCTGCAGCTCTGGAGATTTTGGGTGATGTAAGGAGACAATGACCCAAAGCACGCAGAGTGAAACAACAACAACAGAGCTGCTGAAAAAGAAAATTTGTTGCGGAGGCTAAGTCAGAGTCTTAACCTTAATCTAATTGAGATGCTGCGGCATGACCTGAAGGGGGCTGAGGACAGGAATTAAGAGGGGCCAAAACAGTTTTACAGCAGAGGTATTATATGAGGGATGACACAACCTGCCTCCAAAGAGCCAATCAACAACTGAACCAGGAAACTGCACTGACTCATGCACACAGCTGAGGTTCACAGCAGTTTCAGCCGAGTGGTGCTAGGGAATGTGTATGTGTAGAAAAATGTGTACCATTTCTCTTGGCTTACATTTCCATAAATTGAGTTAGCATGGCATCTGTTCAGTGCTCTGATAAGTAGAGCTAGAAACACTCATTGAGTTAGCTGTTAAGTAGTGTTTTGGGGGTACAAAGTACACTTATAAGAGGCAGCCTTTTAAAAGCTTATTTTGGCTGGAGATTTTATACATGTGGTTGTTTTTATTATCCTAGAGAAGCAGATAATAGGACAAATCATTGTCAGCCCTAAATTAGACTTTAAACTCCAGCAAAACACCAAAACCCCCAGCACACAAGAAGCACTGGAGGAAGTTTTAACAATAGGTTAAAACTTCTTTAATTATGCATGAACAATATGCCAGTTAAAACGTTTCTCCAACAGTGACCTGTGGCAGCCAGCCACACCTGAATTTTCATCTCCCCTGTGCATAATGCTGCCCTTTTTAAATCAACATTTGCCAGCAGTCTGTCATCAAAATGGCATTGTCCTAATGGGAGACCCATTGTTTTCTGCTTTTACTGAAATGGTGGTGTGCGAGTCTCCAGTTGATACTCAACAATTCCTCTTTATGTTTCACTTCAAGAGTTTTGTTTTCCTGCGGCTCTTAGGAAATACTTACAACGCTGCAAGGTTAGCTAACATTAGCAAAGCCCCAATAAAGTTTTATCTGAAAATACATTAAAAAAAGTGCCTTTCATGTACAGTAAGAAAGTGAGTGAGGTGCACTGCTTAATAACAGTAATTATGATACATACATGAGGACCAGCTGAGCCCAGGATAATATATATAACTTGTTGTTATTGTTAAATTCAAATTCATTTCTAAGCTTTTTATAAAGGTCTATGTCTGCGTTAAGCTATACAGAGTTTTTAAAGATCAAAAGTGGATTTCGGGAGGATTAGTAGGGCCTAATTTGTGACATGGTAAATACTGAACAATACATATCAAAGTAGTTTATATGAGGTAATAAATAAGACATTGTTGAAGTTTTTTTTAAAAAAAGAGATGTCATTTAGGCTGTTGGAAAGTAATTTTAAAATTTTTCTCCTATTTTACAACTTTACAGGTGATGGGGACAAAAAGACTGAATCATTTCTTCTTTAATATATACCATATATTACTGTAATGTGCAAAGGTTTTAGGCATGTGAGAAAGATTTCTAATGTAAAGAGTTTTTATTTATTATTTTACTAGGAAAAAGCATGTGTTGTTGTAATCCTAGACGGACAAGATGATGTTGACATCAGGAAAACTGCTGTAGGAATACTTGATCGTGTGGCTGAAAATAGATGTTTGGCTCTGCGTGACCCTTCGCTGACATTACTGCCTGGTGGATAAGGATCTAAACTTGTAGCGCCTAAAACACTGGAGTGATGGGGGGAGGGGGGGGGGGGGCACCTTTGGTAACACATTTTTCATCTATGGAGTGGAAGTCGCAGGAGTTTCTCTGGGCTGCAACTATCATCACAACTAATATTAGCAAATGAATCAATTTTTAAAGATTTCTTTTCTTGTTGAAAATTTTCAGAAAAAAAAAAAAAAATCGCAGAGGCAACAAAGTCAAATGTGTCTCTTCCATCGTGGCTCATTCAAAAGCCTTTTAACAGTATTAGAAGACAGAAAAGAAAAACACATTTAAGCATCTTTAATAAAAAGCATTTCAAGATTGTTTTCAGAGCTACTGACAACTATTATTCTTATTTCCAGTCTCATGGTTGTTTCCTGTTTGTTAACAGTTGTTTCGCAGCTATAACATCAAAAAGTCAAACATTTTCTCCACTTATCTTGTTTGTTACAAGTTTTGATGAAGTCTGATGTGATTTGTAAAGGATAAAATAAAATAATGAATCCTAAATTTCATCTATATTCAAGTTTTTTGCGCATTCAAGTTACTTCACATCGGGGCGATCGTGGCTCAAGAGTTGGCTGTTCATCTTGTAATCGGAAGGTTACCGGTTCGAGCCCCGGCTCGGACAGTCTCGGTCGTTGTGTCCTCGGGCAAGACACTTCACCTGTTGCCTACTGGTGGTGGTCAGAGGGCCCGGTGGCGCCAGTGTCCGGCAGCCTCGCCTCTGTCAGTGCACCCCAGGGCGGCTGTGGCTACAATGTAGCTTGCCATCACCGGTGTGTGAATGTGTGGGTGACTGAATGTAGTGTAAAGCGCTTTGGGGTCCTTAGGGACTAGAAAAGCGCTATACAAATACAGGCCATTTACCATTTACTTCATTCAGAGATGCGACAGGTTGCAAATATTACAACAAAAACAATCACTGGATCTATTCAGTATTAGTGCTGTTGTGGCTTTTAAATCAAATTGACTCTGGTGCTTATTCCAACATGACCTAAAACTGTCCATCAGATAAACATAAGGATTTGCATGTCTAAAATGAGGCTTAAGACATTAGCAGCAACTGCATCACTCAGTGAATGTAAGAGCAAATTCAACTTACCAACCATGGCGCTGACCTCGCCTGCCATGAGCACGGGCACCGTGTCATTGTAGAGGCTGACATCTATGATGCCCTTCCGAATCGTCTCTCCCACTTTGGCCCCGAGCAACATTGAACCCAGCGTCTCGAAGATGGATGCCAGGATGCAGGCCTGCTTCAGAGTGACCACGCCGGATCCCACTGCTGTGCCAAATGAATTGGCCACATCATTAGCTCCGACTGAAAATGCCAGGACGAAGGCAATGATGAAGCCAATAACCACCATCCACAGATACGACTCCAGATCCATCTTGATATGATTTCAGGTGAGAAAAATATGCAAAGAAACAAAAATCCTGCTTAAAATATCTACAGAAAAAAGAAGAAGAAGAAGAAAAAAAAAAAGATGAAGTGCTCTGTGCGTTTTTAGCGGAGGACTTGGTAAGCCCACACCTTCTCTTCGTCCCCTGGTTATAAAGAGTCTGAGGGGAGAAGCACAGCCGCTAACTAAGCGTTTGGAGCTCAGTCCAAAGATTGGAGGTTAGTGATGGTGGGAGCAGAGAGCATTCCATAGCTTAGTGTGAGACAGTCGGTCTGCACGTTCTTTCACCTGCCGGAGAAAAGAGAGAGAGGAGAGACAGAAACAGATTAGTGTCATAAGCTATGAATTCTCTTTTTCAACAGCAGCCATCTGACAACACCTCCCTGTGACTTCCTCAGAAAACCAAAAACAAAGAAGTCTGGGTGGGACTAGGAGAGAGGGGAGGGGAGAAGAATACGGGGGGGGGACACACACACACACACACACACATAAATGAAAGATTCGGGATAGATGATGATGAAGCAGAACTGGAACAATGATAGCACTCCAGTGAGGACATCTCAGATATCTACAATAGGAAATCACAGTCTGCACTTCAAAGGTATCAAATCAGATCGTGCAGAGGGTTTGCTGTCAGCACTGACACTATAAAAAGATCACTGTTTCCAGAATGAGACATGAGCAATGCTCCGAACATTAGAAAGGCTAGTATCATTTTATCCCCGCGCACCAGGGCAGCTGACAACCTTTGCCACACATTCAGACAATCTCAGATAGGAGTTTTTAAATTTACTTTATTTTAATGTTTAACCACACAAAAAAAGAAAAATCACACCATCTGTTATTATTCTAATCCGACACAGTGATGCCAACAGTGATAACAGACAGAATTTTTAAGTATTCTATAAAACGTGAACCCATTAAAGCAAAAATGTTAGTCATAAAGTTGCTTCAGTGGCAGCCCCGTAGATGTTTTCATGCCAGATTTACATTATAGTTGGCTTCCAATCTGTGCTCCTTTAGCCTCAGCGTCACTATAATTGTGCTCGCCGGGCGACACTGAAAGGTACACAAGTTTTGTAACCAGCTTTGGAGTACAAGTTCAAACAGAACCAAATGCTCTGGTGCAGTGCAAAAAAGAAAAACGTGGTGCATTTAAGTTAAGACTGCAATGCAGTAACAGCATCTGCGCTGATGTTCTACTGCTGCTCGAGGTGGGAGTAGTTCACAACATTGCACCTTTGCAGGTCAGATGTGAATAACTATAAAATAAAACTATTAAGCCCCTATTTCCTAATTTCTCTCTAAAATAATTTTTAAAAGTATCAATCTGGGGGTGGGGGGTGTTTTCACAGTTAACCTCAAACAGTCTGGAACAGTTTCATTTTTTCTCTCTTCTGGTTTTCTGTAGCTGTAACAGTTTTAATTATGAGCTGTATTTCAATAATTGGATTTGTTGCACTACTAAAGTCATTTCAAAAGAATTTTTGTTTGTGGGTAATCAGGTGCTGATGATGTTTACCTGTTAAAAAGCCGATCGCATCCACTTAAAGCTGGCCTCACCACTGTTCCCAAGGCTTACACACAACACAACAACAACAGCGACATGCTTTAAAATCAGATGATGAGGCCACCTACTATGAAGCCTCCAGCAGTCTTTAAGAGGCCTCTATGCCGCAAATGACTTTGCTTGGGGTTTTTAAGTTTGTATCTTCATGGGGACCAATGACAGCCTACTTTCTTCTATGGTTAAACCTGTTTTTTCGGGGGTTTCTTTAATGGGGAAGCATTAAATGTAAACAGCTCTTGGCATAAACCGACTGCATTCTCCTCGCGTGGGGGGCAAGCGGCTCCTTTCTAAATAGCCTGTGGCCAGTTATGGCTCCTTCCTCCCGACCGAGAACTCCATCTGGAACAGTCGAGGTCACGCACTCTTAGCCTTTATCCTTTGCAGAACCACAACAAACACATAAAAACATGATAATTTGTCTTTTGATCAAGACCTCCTGGAATAGGGATCCATTAGTGACACTAAAAATGATTACGTTGCTGCTGATTTGAAAAATAAGTGGACACATTCCTTGGTTTTCTCACAGTAAAATCACAGAAGTGAAGGTGAGGAGAGCTCAGAGGCTGCCAAATCTCAAACAGAATGAGTAAACAATGATTTGATGATGTACTGACCCCCGAGGTGAAATTCTCTCCAGTGAGAGAAGCACATCTGAGCACAAGTTCAGTGCCTCTTGGCCAAATTTTTATGTATTATTGTAGGGTCTACCTTACAATATAATGAGCCTTGAAGTGACTGTTGCTGTGATTTGGCGCTGTATAAATAAAACTGAATTGAATTGAATTAAAAAGTCAAAGAAACCAAACTCGTGAACTTGTGTCCATCGCCATAACGAACAAAAATTAATAATGAACGATAAAAAAGACAATATAATGTGGGGCACGATTTTATCTCTGATTACTTAATTGCTTCCCGTCTCATATCTGCTGCTTGTAATGATGTCAATTCACAATAAAAGGCAGTTTAATAAAGGCCGCACCAATATGAAAAGCTACCCTAAACTGATTTGTAGCCGAATCTTTATTGATTAAGTTAAAGAATCCATGTGTGGCAGCTTGTTTCACGCCATTGAGTAGCGCTCTCTAAAAATGTTTTCTGCAGTCAATGTATTGACTCTGGCAAAGTCTGAAGGACTAACAAGAGACTGTGTAAATGTTTATTCCGGGGAGCACCATTGCCACAAGAGGACCACATCACACACCACAGTCAAACACGAGCGTCCAGCAACACACAGAACCAGGCAACGCTCAGAAGAGATGTGCGGCCAAACACATCTGCAGCAAAAGCAGACTGAAGGTCCTTTGCCTTAGGGTGACATGGAAGAAAGATAAGAGAGTGATTTGAGCGTGGGTGTGATCTCTAGGTCAGCTGGTCATTATTTTATTGAGGAGGTTCTAAAAAAAGAAACTCAACATGACCGACCCTTAGACTCAAGTTTACATACGGCCACTCCTAGTTGTGTATATAAAATCTAAAAACAACGGCACTTTGTGATGTCCGTGACAACGCCTGTTAAAAATGATCAAAGTACAGCGCATTTCCAGAACAAACACCTCCCTGCTGCTCGCCACGTCTGATTTCTCACCTGTGACATTTGATAGCAGCGAAATCTGCACCGAACTTTGAGAACATGTGAGACGCGGGGCAGGAACGATCACGCTTTCTCACAGATGACCCCACGTCCTTGAACACAACTCAATAATCCTGCCACGACCTGGAGTATGCACTGATTTGTACCCAGCCGTTTAGCAAAGAGATTCAGTTTCATATTCATGTGTGTGATTCAAGCTAAATGGACTGTCTGGCTACATGACCTTCAGAATGAATCTTTACAGTCTTTGCCTGAAAGCAAAATAAAAACAGCTGCACGGTGTGTCATACAACCTGCTATCTTTCCATTTTATTGCCATTTACCAAGAGTAATTCACTTGTAACAATCAATGAATAATTCATGTAAAATATGCGCTCAGTATTAGCAGAATAAAATAGAAGCAAGGACGGAGCTGAACCAGGATGCAAATTGATGCATAGCAAATGTAATTGCAATTGCTTTTTGCTACCTGGATAAGAATGAACTCCGTGATGTTTCTATTTTGCAGGTCGTTGGGATGCAGGGAAGTAACCAGGTGATGAAACAGTAGCATGCAAAATTTAATTTGAAAATTGGCAGCAGAGAGAGGAAATCACATAACTGTTCAAACAACTTAGAAGAAATGTTTGAGATAAGGTGCACACAGGAAGGAGTCTGACCCGCTTTGTTAAGGAAACTAATGCACAGGTGCCATTTTGATAAAAGCACTGAGTCAGTTTAAAACAAACAAACTTGGAAGTCCAGCTCATATTTAAATGATGTGATTTTATCTGCCGAAATGTAGCATCCCATTTCCAACACAGCTCAGGTGAATCATTTACAACCTTTAAAAACTGTGCCGCTGACGCTCTCCAAGGTGCTGATCCTGAGACCACCAGGGATGACTGAGGTGACTTTGATAGACTTTTTAAGAGCAAGAGCAACAGCAATATTCAGGTCACGGTTAATGTGCCTGAGAAATGCTGGAATTATATGGGAAAATTCTGGATACAGCAGCCCTGAATAGTTTCAGATGAGTATGAAGAGTTGATTAACAGACACCATTTCCACAAAGGATGTTGTATCATATGTATAATACCTTCATTTTGTTTGTTTTGTCTGTTGAAATTTTATAGTTTTTTGCATCAAAATGTTTCCAGTTGGTACATGGCCATACTTAAGCCTAGTTTATGGTCACCCACAAACTGTAGCTTCACCCTTTAATTTCACAGAGACAGACAACCACTCACACTCACATTTAAACCTAAGGGCAATTTAGAATTACCAATGAACCTAACTCCACTAAGAACCCACGCAAACACAGAGAAAAACTCCCCACACAAAGACCCTGCCCTGATGGTGGAAACAAACTGAACAGTTAGCTACAGTGCTAACCACTGCAACACTTTCATATGCTTGAAAAATATCTAACTGAAATAAGAAAGACATTGGTACATTTGGAGACATTGCACACCACATCTCATTCTAAACACCACCAGTTCTGCATTTCAATCGTCTGTTTAACCTTTATTTCCAAAATCTGTTTGTAAATTTTGGGCCTTCCTTGTTTGTCCGCTAACAGTTTGAGGTTTTATCTTTGGGAACAATTACGCAGTCGCTCAAAGAGCAAACCAGAGCCTTGCACAGCAACGGTGTGCCAAGAGTACCTAAGAAAGCAAAAACACTAGAAAGTGACTCCGTAAAGCAACCTGCTCTTGAGGATTATTTCTGGCAGACTCATTTTCTTCCTGTGGATGTGGGTTGCCAAACAGTATCCATAATTAGAGCACTGAGACACACAGACACACACGCATGCATACAGAAATGACACAACATGGGCAAACAAGGCTAAAGTGTCTGTGTGATGTTGTCTGTGCAGAAAAAATTAAGCAAAGTAGAAACATTTAAACCTGAAAATGTTTTTTTCTGGAATGTTTTTTTTTAAACCAGTCCAGCAATTACAGAGCAGCGTCATCATTCTTGGGGAGGCTAGATGCCAATTCACTCTCGCTTAGCTGCACTTCTTGGCCTCTATCAATTCTTGACACCTAATCTTACATTTGCAGGTGTACAGTGGGTTTTTATTCCATAGCTGCCATCTGTAGCCGAAACTGTACTCCTTCACATTTCTGATACATTCTTATAAACATATGGATGATAGCTGTTTAATAAAATATTGATTTTTAGACTTTTCATTGACCCCAAAAAATGCAGAGACTGCCAGCTAACCTGTAACACTACTAGAGCGTTTCACCTGTTACAGCATCGGCCCCTAGGCACACGTGTTGTGTGCCATGGACTGTAACACGAAGCCTCTGTGCAAACTACTTCCAGTGATTAGTTTAACTGTTTGTTATCACTGCTGAACAGTGATCATTAATCCGCCTGAGATGCCAATGCACCACAGCTGGTGCAAAACACTGTGTCACGAGCTACAGTCTGCATTGACACGCGGCTCCTCTATCCTCACACTGATTCAGCCCCCTCCCCTTCCTCTCATCCTGTCTAGGCACATGCTGAAAGAAACAGAACTAGAACATACATGCAGTGTCAAGATGATGACTCACAGCAGCATCCTACTAGCCGGCTAATTGTTATACCTGAAGCATACGCAACTGCAGTGCCTCCAAGGACACCGGATGCTCGCATCTACCAGATGGCTCAGTAAGTTAAGAGAAGGAGAGAGATTATGTTTAATACTACAAAACTACGAGAAACAGGAAGCCAAGTACGGAAAGATCAAATCCTTTAAAACAGTGCCACTCACCTTCATGACTCTTCACATCAAGAGGAGATGGGACAGTGGTGGAAATGAATAAACGTCAAAGACAAAATGTATTTTTTGAGGGGAGATAGAGAGGGACGGAGGGAAATGGCAGTATGGAAAAGAAAATAGACTGGGAAATAGAGTGGCGAGTGATTGATCAGAAATAAAATTACGCAGAGAGATGGGAAGAAAACTGATGATGAACGAGGAGAGGGGAAGAGAAGGAGCAGAAGAGGCTTACTGAGGAATCGGCAGGTTGTGGTGGTGTTGCAGGAGAGAGAACGGCGCGAGCTAACCACCAAAAGCGAGGGAGATAAAGAGAGAGAGAGAGAGAACGAGAGAGCGAGCAGCACAGCCAGCTGAGTCTAGACTGCCTCTTAAAGGAATTTATCTGCATTCACAGCACACATCAACCAATGACAAATGTCGTAGAAGAAGAGGTGTACCACTGACTGGTTATCTGAGTGCAGAGAGGATGGACAGACAGGGGGGAGGCGGCCAATGTCTGTGGAGGAGGACAGCCAGCAATGGGGAGAAGAGGAGGTGAACCTGCGTGGATGTGCTTTACAGCCAGGGAAAAGCATTCAGACAGATGAAGGGCATTCAGAGCACTTCCCTCTCCTTCATCACTCTGATCACAAGGCAAGTAGCAGACCGACTCATATAATAACAATAATAATAATAATATTATGCATACATACTAGAAAACGATGCACAGATGAACGCACACTGTCATCTCTAGCTGTTGTTATTGCAGAATAATCAGTATAATGAAATGAACTAAGACAGGAATACTTTTCTTTGTAATACAGAGGCCCATCACACAAGAGCACACAGCATTTCAGCACCATTATTTGGCTGGAGCCCACCCATCACTTTCTCTGCCTTTCTCTCTCTGCCACAATTGTTCCTTTCAAAGACACGCCGAACAGTGCGTCTTTATGTCACTTGACTTCTGCGGGCAGAGATAGGGGCTCTCGTCGACACAATGAAGAGCCCAGGCCAGAGCTGATGTAGGCGACAAAATGCAGAGCCACAGAGTTCGCATCTCTTCAGCAGTTCCTCAACACGTCGCTGATAATTCTACAAGAACAACGGCAAGAACAATCCTATACTTGAGATGACTTTACTGGGAAACAAACTCTAATTGGCTACGACCAGCAAGGTTTTTGTTCTAAACTTATTGGAGATTTGGCTCAACAATAAACTACCTGCTTCATACAGAAGTTTCTCTTTTAACCTTCGCAAAACCTTTTGTGTGGAGTGTTTTTTTTAAAAAAATCATTACTCACATACGCCATTGAAGCCAAGAAGAAGTCAGATGCCTCCACAGCACACTTTGGGTCCTGTTCCCTTCCTCCTCACATACTGTCCAAGGGCTAAAAACACGGTGACCTCATCTATCCAGTTCTGTTCAAAGGTCTGATGTTGTATTTGTTTGAGCCTTCTCTTCTATCGCCTCTCAGTTCATTCTCTCCCTTTCTGTCCCCCAAACTGGCCCTGCCCGCTAAAAGCCAATCTGCGTCAGCTGCACCTGCTGCCTCTGACTCTGTACTTCGCAGCAGGGAGGTACTGTCTCTTAGAACCCAAACACGCACACATACACACACATGCTACAGTCCTATGATCAGTCAGCGTCGATGGGCAGGAGGGGGGTCGCTTAAGAATGACAACAACAGCGCATGTCGCTCTCAGCACCATCTTCAAAAGGTTCACCAGACACACACACACACACACACTTTCATAAATCCTCTCACTCAGTCTATTTATTTTCTCCCCTGCATTGCAGCACTAAGTCAGGTTGTTAAGAAGTGAATAACTCTTCAGATTGCTTCTGATGGAAACACACAGGCAATGTGTCAAAAATTAACGCGAGCATACAGCTAAATAAACAGTCTCCAGTAGAAATTTTTGCTAGATTTACTTTTGAGATCCTGCCATCTCTGCACCATGACTAAAGTCTCAAGATAGACTGCTTAGAAATAAAATCCCCTCTTAACTTTGTTTCTTTCCAAATATAAAAATATGTTCATTTTCTCTTTATTTCAATATTACATAAGACCTGACAGCATGGAGTTCCTATTGTCGTTTCAAATGTAAGTTAAAGATGCATTAATGCAGCTGCGTTGGGCAAAACTGGGTTACAGTAAAGTATTTTGTTGAAAGGGGGACTGCTTTTATCGGGCATTCAACACACTGCAAAGATGACTCATGAATGGATTTTGTGACATTAACACAGCCTTGCCACAAACAACAAAAAGTCAGTAGTAATAAATCCCTCAGAGTTAACCTTTAACCTCAATTGAATGTGGATATCCACTGCAAAATGTACCACAAAAAGATTACTCCAACGATTTAGCACATAGAGCCATTTAAAAAAAAAAAAGGCTTATCAGCATTTAAAAGTGCCATAATTCTTACAGCAGAACCAAAGATTCCCCACACGTTTCTTCAATGTCAAACTTTGGTATTTAGGTTTCCCGCAATGCAACCAGGAACATTTTCTGAACATTGGGCGTGTTATCCTCTAGCTAATGGCGGTAGTCTCAACCCACAAACATCAAGCAGAGATGAGGTGCATGCTAAAGAGGTCTGACAGACCATTTTTTTTAAAAATATGTACGGGGTGACTGGATCACAAGCGGACAGCAGAGACACATCGTCATTTAAACCTGTGCCACTTGTGTTTGGATCTCATTAATGTCAAAGGGTCCAGTGCGCCATTATTACATGCATCTGTCACCAGTGAAGAAACAGATTTTTTTTAGCAAGTGCTAGCACAATGTTTCAAGGACTAATATACATGTATGAGGTGTTTCAGCTGTTGAGAATGACAGAGCAAAGTCATTCACGGGTTGCAAAAAGGGTAGACGACAAGATGAAGGACCACCGAGTCCTTCCTCGTGACATCTTTTCTTCTCATGTCCATGCTGATGATGCATTTGTAGTTTATACACCAGGTAGTCATATGCGACAACTTCAGCAGGTGTTTTGAGATCATGCGCTGAAATGAGTCAGGGTGGTCATTTACACTTATTTAGCACTTTCCACTGTAATCTGATATCCCGAGGTGTATTTTAAAACCAGGTGTAAATAGGAACATACAGTACTGTGCAAAGGTCTTTAGTCACCCTTCATTCCTCTATATTTTGCCAGGAAAATTGGAAACAGGTGCAGTGATTTATTGAAACATCTCCAAACATACGTAGAAATACAGAGCTTCTACAATTCTATCAACCTTGAAAGTTAATATTAAGTATGACTACCATTATCCCTCAACACTGTCTGAACTCTCCAAGGCAGGCTTTCTTAAACTAGTCTTCATTAATAGTTCTCCGGTCTTCTTGAAGGACTTTAAAAGATCCCACAGTGCTTCAATAATGTAGAGGTTCAAACTCTGGTGAGGCCAGTCCATGGCTGTGTTTTTCTATCCAGGTATGCTTTACTGCATTGGAAGGGTGTTTGGGATCATTGTCATGCTGGTAAATAAAGCTGCTGTCAATCAGATGCTATTGACAAGATCTCCAACAACACTGTTTTAAATACAGCCACATTGGAAAGACCTGTCACCACTGATTTTCAGTCTTGTTCTTGTATAATTTAGGATACCTCAGCCTTTTCTCTCCCTTCTTTAGGAAGGCCTTCTTGACAGCGACCCTTCCACCCAGACCATTTTCTGATGAGGCTTCAGTGAACAGCAATTGGAACAACTGAAGGGTCAGATACATCTCCCAGGTCCTGTGTGAAGTCTTTGCTGGATTTATTCCTATTCCTTAAGGAGATGACTTTCAGATATTGTTCATCTACAATGGATGTTTTTTTTGTCAGACATTTCAGTTTTTGTTCTCCACTCCACTGTCCGGTTTCCTCAATTTTTTTAACGACACACTGCACATCATGGGCATATCTTTTGCATTTTTCATAGATTCGTCTAAAGAAATTGGAACAAATTCTGTGTTTTTGTGACTGACTCATAGTAACAGAGTACTTAAAGATACAATTTGGGTTCTTTGCTAAGTTGTCTGCTATGTATGGACACAAAAAAAGCCTGGACAACTATTGCTCAGTGTGGTAGTACTGAGACTCTCAGACCAATTACCCCAAAAGTATTGAATACATTTCCTGCACTATCAGAGGAGAAAGAAACAAAATTTTCATCACAGTCTCTAATAAGGCCTCTGTTACGGTTGGATTTGGATCTGTGTTATGAAAGCTTTTGCCGCTTAATTATCTCTTGCTAACCCCCAGACAGCAATTATCTTCGATACAGTTTTAAAATGACATTCTCATGCACCTAACAAATATCCATGCCTTTATCAATGCTACACCGAGCACTGGTGCAAGAGCAAACAATTAAGCCCCCCCCTGTGGCTTTCAATGTTGTGTAAGGCTTAGATTTAAATACTCTTAAGGTCAGCTCTCTCTGGTTTCAGTGGAGACTATGCATGGGTTTGACACCCTTACTGAGAAATGGCAAACCAAGTAAAGCGACTCATCCCTATTTAAGAGTCTGTATGACTGTTTTAAATAACAGACAGACACACTGCACAGAACCTAACGCTGCTTGCCCTTGCTGAGGTTTCTAAGGCATCCAAATAAGGAAATTACCTTAGATCAATGAAATCAGTGTATTTAAACGAAATACTGACTGAATGCATAAAAAAACAGAAAACTTCATAATAACTTCAATAATTATACTTCTATACTTGTTGAAGTTCATAAATTTGGGACTTTTAAGCCAAGGACACACACAATAACCCATGTACCCAATGCACAAAAACCACCAAGGCTAAAATAGCAGCTCACAAAGGATGGAGTGCTCAGAATAATGCTTTTAGGCAAGCAGAAACTATTAGTCACCTCTGAGAATAACCCATGCACACAAGCGGGATCTTAGTAGACCAATCAAACAGTGCCACAAAGAAGAAAAAAGAAGAGCCAACAATTTATTACTAACAATAAGAGGGCCAGTTATTCAGGCAAGCCCTCATATCATGTGACCGACACAATTAGGCTTGGTACCTACCAACTATTTTGGGCTTTTTTGAGGTTGCAGTCTGGCTTTTTTCGCTTTCTGCCATCTGTGTCCATGTTCCTCAGTGTAGGAGTCATCTTACCCCTGACCCTTTCCCCGTTTTCCCCTCCTTGCTCACTCCCTCCCGTACTTAGTTTTGGCCGAACAGCTCCAGTTTTTTTCCACGAATCAGCATAGGTACCCAAAAGCAAAAAACCAAATCCCCTTCCACCCTGTCCTTCCTTCCTTCTTCACTCCTGTGCTGACCCCCTGCCACCCTCTCCTCTTTTTAGATGTGGAAGCAGAACAATTTTGATCTGGCTCTGTACTCACATAGCACTGCCAAGACCTCCAGCCTACCTACCTTTCTCTTGACCGCTGAGACTGGTAATCTACTGCTGGCATGTTCTGTGGTATTAAACTGTGTTACTGGGACAAAGTGGGTGCCGGTATTAGTGAGTGCTGGAAATGTAGGGCAAAAATGGCGAAAGAGTCCAGTGAAAAATGAGATGTACCAACATGATTAAATTATGTTTTGGTCCATGTTTGCACCA
This sequence comes from Oreochromis aureus, assembly GCF_013358895.1. Lineage (NCBI taxonomy): Eukaryota > Metazoa > Chordata > Actinopteri > Cichliformes > Cichlidae > Oreochromis > Oreochromis aureus. The sequence goes on along the minus strand of NC_052953.1, from coordinate 11,523,303 downwards.
GTGGGAATAAAGCATGTTGTCGCCTCAGTATTTTGTCTACACTAAAGCTGCCAAGTGACCCATGATGGTCTCAAATGGTCTCCAAAGTGGAGATCTAAAACCTCTGGGATTGTTATGTAATGCAAAAAGACAAATATGAGGTCTTTTAAGCAAATGCTGACATAGGATTTCGTGGTCCTGAGTGGTCCTGAGTGCCACAGGATCCAGAACAATATTCACTATAAAGCTCTTTGCTTGGGAGGGGAGAATGATTTTTTTCCCCCCAATTTTGTTTAGCGTTTATGTTTGAATTTCTCTGGCTTTTTCTGTACCCTAATAAAAAGTATAAGAACATATGTGTAGCACACAAGCACAACAAAATGATTCACCTAACATGCTCATATTTGTGATGTTTTTGGTAGTGCTAGCTGTTTGGGAAAGTTCTATGTGGTGCTAGTGTCCCGCCAGTGGAACAGTGTGTGGTGGAAAGGTTAAAGGAGGACACTATTGGATACATAAACAGTACGTGTACGTGCGGATACTTTAAGCTGTGGGTACTTTTTTTTTAGCAAAAGGATTATGAAAGCGCTTTGTTTTGTTTCACATTAAATCTATAGTATTTGTAGTATAACACACTTCAGTGACCTTGGATGGCTGCAGCCACCACATGTGAGGTTAAAGGTAAGTATAAAACAAAGCCAGAGAGAGACAGAGGAAAAAGAGAATGAGAGAGAATGGCTCCTCCTAAGCTGCATCTAGTGGCCGTGCCCTCTTGCTCTTAATCCTGGCTTCCAGCACATGACACAGCTAACACTATTACAGAGTGCTTTGATTAGGCCTGCTGCTGCACGCACGTAGTGACAGACGTAGCGGTGGCGGGGGTACGTGGGGTCCTGTACTTTGGCACCACTGTACAGGAATGCCAGGCCTCTGCATAGATGCATGTACAGCCACACAGTGTAATTAACTACATGCTGACCAAAGCGTACACAGCTTACACACAATCGAAGAAAAGGCACGAGGCCGGACAGATTAGGTCTGCAAGTCAGTGAATCGGTGGATTACCCCATCACTCTCAGTTTTCAGAATAACAGCAATGCTCAACAATGTGCTGTTAGCATTAGCCATGGCTGTCTTTGTCCTAAGAATGAGTTGCAGTAATGGTACTTAGATTGTTTACAACAGGGAGGGGATTTTCACATGACGACTTCAGCAGCAGGCTTTAATCGCATCAAGGGGTTTAAAAAAAAAAACTGTATTTTTATAAACTAAGAGGAAAAAAGCTAACTGAGGACGTAACTTTTAAGTTTGCAGACAGGAAAACAAATGCTAAATTAGAAATAAAGGTCAGTCCATCATCAGTCATGAATTTGCAGTCAGATTTATTAAAATCAGATTTCTTTAAATAATGTTTGAATCTTTCGTTTTCTTTTTTTAATACATAAATTAAGTGTATCCTCACTAAAACCATGGCAATATATTAGCGACTGCACTGAATCTCAATTGTCTTAGTTAAGGGGAGCTGAGGACACAGCGGATCCAGACTGAGACGTTTCTGAACTACAAATACTCTGTTTATCTCCTGGAATGATTGATGACAGCAGAGACGGAACAGTCCACAGGCAGGCCGCTGCCAGTGAACAAATGCGTGCATAAACAAAATCACAATCACGAATCCAGGACTGTCAACAGAGTACTGCATGGCAGGAGATGTTGGTCTACGTTGCTACGACTGTGAAAGAACAAATGGCTTAATCTGAAAATTACACAGTAAACACAGTGTGACCAGTGTTATCACGTATTCAAGCTGCACCACACGTTCATGGCACATGGCGTCCACACACAGACACAGTGCACTTTTCAACTTTAAGGAGGTGTGTTCAATTTTGCATTTGTGTGGCAAGTTAAGGTCACACCCTGGTGCTCAATATAAGCGAAAGAATTTCAGCCCTAGCGTACCGACTAAATGAAAAACCTGTAATCAAAACTGACAACAATTCTCCATACAAATGTGCAAATTATTAGTCTGTCCTGAAATGCACAGCCTTGTCAGAATATTTCACACAATATTTTGATACAGCTGCCGTGCACACTCCAGGGAGCGATATTTTTGGGGGCAGCATCCTTGGAGGCTGTGTGTGACATGCGCTACTTTCTCTGTGTGTGAATGCTGTCACAGCATGCCTGGTGCTGAAGGAAAGCCATTGTGACAAGTGGTCTGCTGGTGTTCCGGTGATGGAGGGTAAGATGGGGAGGAGGGCCGCTCTGCCTGGGTCACCTCTAATCTTGTTGGTATAACTCATTTCTTCGAGACGTTTCCATCCATGGCTTCAGATCAGAACATCATCTTGCCCAACCAGTAGGGGGTGCAATGAAGCTAAAATCCCCCCCCCTCTACTCTCAGTTTTTCTTAAGTGGGAGAATTTTAAATAAATTTAAATAGTTTATCAACTACTAGCTTCAATGACAACTTACCATGCTTCTAAATCAGGGATTTCAGTTAAACATAAGTCCTCTTGACTGTACACTTGATTGAACAAATACAATTATGTTATAAAATTGTCCAAGTAAGAATGCCAAAGTGCTGATAAGTCCCATTTCTGCACATTAACTGTTTAAGCAAACATCTCCCAAAAGCCAGCAGGACTCAAAGGAGCTGATGCTTTGATGTGTTTGCAAGTTAAACTCTGACATTCACACATTTGTATCAGCGGTCTATTCCTAAAAGAGCCCAGTTACCTACTAGCTTTTAGAAAAAAAATCCCCAACCCTGTCTTTTATGAAAATCAAATATTCTTAAGCTCAAAATTTACTTTAAGACTCCTGAACTTAAGCTCAATAAGACACAAATCTATTGCGCAAGTTCAAATTTTATTGGAGCTAAAGATGTGAAAACTCTGTTTTAAAGGTTTTACAGATTTTGCATGGCCCTAGACACCTAGTAAACATTTTATATTATCATATACAGTATTCTGAAAGCTGCAGTGTTTATGTGTAAAGAGTATGTAGACAGGTTTGTTGACTACAGTTCAGACTGGAGCTGGGTAAGCCTCTAAGTATTAGTAGGCTGCTGGCCATAGGGGTTACTTGCTGTATACCCAGGGCAGGGCTGGAATGTGATAAACATTATGAAGATGTCATCACCTGTTCAGTACAGAGAACCCTCCGAGTTGTTCAATGACATTTAATCCTAACCTCCTGTAGTTTATTGGACTGATATTAGCCTTGAAAATCAGGTTTACTTCACAATAGGAGTGTATTATGTGCCCACAACCACTTTCCAGGCTCTGTTCCAAAATTATCTCTTGTTTCTGTCACACATCTAAAGGAGACCCAATTATACAACTAATCATTATTAAAAATAACAGACTTGTATTAGACCAACAATCATATCCTCCACTCCGTTTGAATACTCTGATTAATTAGTCCGTAAAGTGTACAAAATGCCACCTAACATTGTAATAGGTAGTCTCATTGTAATAGGTAGTCTCAGCTTGTGAGAGCTTAATGGTATGATTCAGTGAAATTATATGTGATCACAACAGTACTCCCTCGGTACTATTTTAGACTTAAAAATTATGCATATGGCAGTAAATTGGTGCTTACTGTGGAACAAATCACTGAGTAAAATGACCGGATAAAAATATGATTAGAATTTGGGATTTGTTGATAAGTTTGGTCAATACTAGAGTTGCAACATGCAGCTTGAGATCCCAGTTAACTGATTACACAAATTTGAAATGCTAGGGTCAATATTTATTTCTCATCGTTTTCTATACTGTAACAAGAACACCTGTGCATGAGCAAACACAGGTAATTTTGCATTTACCATCATGTGAATGAAATGCAAAACATAAATGGGAATCACAAGATGACAGCAAACCTCAATGGTACAATGTGCAAAATATCATTAATAGATGTCAGTTGACTGTAGATCGGAATCAATTGAGTTCTATTTTTTTAAACACCTTCCAATTCAAGTGCATAATCCTAGATACAATGGCAGAATTAGAACAACTCTGGCCACCATTCATCTCAGTGTGACCGTCAGTCTGCTGTTTACCTCAGCTGTAAATATGCTAGGTGTACAGGTCTATTTACGCTGGAGGAGGCTGCAAAACCTTATGAAAGGAGCCCAATACGAGTCAATGACGTTTACTTCTGTCCGATGACAATGATACCGAGGTGAACTGTTGAGGTTATCCTGAACTTTTGTGTCCATAAGTGCTGCCTTTTTTGCCCCTTTAAGCTACTGTTAGCTGCTGTTAGCTGCTGTTAGCTGGCATTAGTGAAACTTTCTTTGAAGTTGATCGCTTGATTTCATCTTCACTGGGAATCTAATCAAACTGTTTATCAGAGGGAAAGTGTGATTGTTAGCACACTTGACCCTAACATTAGCTGGCATGATGTTAGTTTATAACCAGCTGTTTGTGTTTAGCCGGCTCATTGTCAGCTATCCAGAGACAGGTTGGTCACATTTATCTGCTAACAATAAGTAATTACGAAAATATCGGGACTAAATAAACATGTTTATGCATGTTTTCATGTATTAGACCCCTGACTTCAGTTCAGGTAATGGGGCTTGAGGTGAGAAAGAAGAGAAAGAAGTGGACATGAGGGAAAAGAGAGAGCAGTGGAGAAGGAGGAGAATGACATAATGAGAAAGACAAATCTTTTGTACAAATCTTATGGTCATATATAGTTTGAAAGATTGATTTGTGAGCTTTAAATTTATAGTAACTCGTAAGGTGCTGTTCAAGTGGCCAGTCTCTAGCCACGTACATAAAGCACGATTTGGCGCCTTACCATGGCTCCTGTATTCAAGATAGCAACATGGTGGCTTCTGAACTGATGTCTGCTCCTGTGTATTGTTAATGGATTAGTTCTAAGCTTATGAGAATCCACCTATTAAATGTAAATATTGAATCTAATATTGCTGTCTGTGAAAGACCGCAATGTTAGCACAGAAAGCAATAAATGATGAAGCATCTATTAAGATATCACATTCAATACAACAACCCATCCAAGTGGCACTGAAGTTGAGAAATGACACTGAACAACAAACAGACTTAACAAACTTTTCAGAATCTAAGTAAGCAGCAGAAGTGATCAATCACCTGATATCTTTACATCTTCCCAACAGGAACGTTGGATGTGTGTCAACCAACCATTCATGTGTTTATTTCCAGTGCGCCCAGTGACATGTGCAAACACTGTCTGACAAATTACAACTTTGTGGCAACAGTCTGAACCTGTTCCAACCACATACCTTTTGACTTCACTCTTCTACTGAAGCCATTCAATTGGCCATCAAGTCATGTCCTACCTAGCTTATCCCCATCCCACAAAGTGGCCTCTGGATAGATACCACTGGACTATGACGACTGCCCCCACCTTCTAACCTCACGGCTTCCTGAGGTGTCACGTATCCACCACTTGCTCTTGCACTTGCTAGAGGCAGCAGGGAGGAGGAATGATTTGGCTAGAAATAGCCGTGTCACATGAGCGTATGCAGAAACCAGTCTGCCAGCTGCTCAACCTTACATGGAGCCCTGCCTCATCCGTACAGTCAAATACAAATAAGTGGTAACATTATAAACACAACAGCAATAACCAGGACATGTACAGGTTTCTCATTCATATCGGAGACCTCTTACACATTTCGCCACACAATAGAGTAAAATGGAGAAAACTGCGATAAACTGCCACAAGAGGTGACCTGTTTAAATCAAATACAATATAAATTATTTAAAATAAAATTGTGCAACCAACGCAAATCTGCCAATTCTCAATAATTTCACCCATCTTGTCACAGACACATTACCCCAGAATACCAAAAATAGCTTTCCCAAGCGCTGTGCCAACAAACATTTTCCAAAATTTCAAACTGGCCTCCGGGCTTAGTGGCGAAATGATTTCGCATTAATGTCAAGCAAGCCCCACTGTGCTGCTGAGAAACATACATGAGTGAAAAGAAGAGAAAAATGCATACTTTCCATAAATAGAACCGCAAGGCCTCACAGTTTAGCAGTAAGCCTGTCATGCTATGCCATTAGCATAGTTAACACAAGGCCAACATCCGAACAAGAGAAGCTCTGTGTGACGCCGCTTTGATACAGACCCTGCCGCTTACAGAAGGCCACCAGAAAGACTACAAAACCGCTCTTATGGGCAGAGTGGAGTGCACAAACAGGGCCAAAAAAGCACACAACAGGACTGAGAAAATGATACAGCTATCGTAAAATACCAGAGTGTAATATATGGCTAATTGTTTTGTTGTTTGATGGAATGGCTTACATTTCTCATGGGAAGAATCTAAAGGTTCGGGAGGCAATAACTTCTTGTAAGCACCACCCTTAACAATTTAAACGAGAGATTCCAGCTTTAAAGAAACCAAAACAGGAAAACTAACAGGAAGCCTACGGCTGGCAGCACGATTAAAGAAGTGAGTCAGTAAATGCTGATATTTGTGAAGAAGACCGAGGAAACCTTCAAAAATACCACAATCGTCGTGTTACGAGTTCTCGGAAAAAAAATTTCAGCATTAAGAGCTATTAAGGTTAACTTATGGTTTCTAAGAATGAAGGTCTACATGACAGCAGTAAAAGGAGGATAGATGAGCATTATGGCTCTAAACTTGGCAGGAGACAGCAGTTCCCTGAAACCAGCTGCATACATATACATGTGTACTAGCCACAAATATTTAAACGTATAATTGCAGCCTCAAGTATTTTTGTGTCCTGATAGTTAAAATCTGGTTAAGTACTGAGGTAAAACCGAACTGATGGTTGTAAAATAGTCCAAGAGCTGAAATGGTTTGGGTTATTATCCCAAGCTTTAATGGCCCCCTGACCCTAAGGCACAGCTTAAATTAAACAATTAAAAAAGGGCAAGTTTGAAGTTTGCTTGATCTGTTTTTGTCTTCTTTCTCCATCGCTGATAGCTAGCAGATTCCCCAAAGTGTGTTTTGCTCTGTGTCCTCTTACAACACTTGCACGCCAACCTTTCCGCCATCTTCTGTCCTATGTATGTTTTGACCCTTGCTAAAAAAATCAGAAGACACGTGATCGATGATATGCTTAACCAGGTTTTCAGCAATAACATGGATTAAGCAATACTGGCACAAGCAGGCATGTAGCGCACGCATACACACACACACAGCATGAAGATTCTCGCTCTTTCAGTGCTATCATGTGATGTTGCCATGGCGAAGGAGGGTTCAGACATAACAGGGTGATTGTGCTCGGAGGGCGAGGTGGGCTGATCAGAAAGACAGAGTGTTCTCTGACTGTGAAGCTGCCAGCGCCGGTGCCAACTGCCCTTTTGCCCACAGCGACGCAGACACACCCACTGGCAGAAGGGCCGGACTGCACGGTGGGCAGCCATCGCTGAAAGGAGGCGAGCACCTTTTCCTATCATTGTCTTTTATTCCAGGTCATGTTGACACACAAGGTCAAACTAATTTAGTCTTTTTATATAAGAAAATTAAATCTGAGATAATTCAAAATTCTGATAGCTGTGTGTAACTGTCATAAATGTATACAATATTAACATGTTATCTCTTTATTTTATTCTAGTAATAAGAAATAATAATTCCCAAAAATTTGGGTAGATCATTTGTTTAAGAATTTTTATGTAAAGTTGTTTCCTTTGTCTTCTTTGACATCATAATAAAATAATAAAAACTGCTTGGTTTCAGACGGTTATTTACAATGTGCCACTGGAGGCTCTGCAAAATTCTGATTCACTATCCTCTGCAATACATAAGAGCAAAAACATTTCTTGGGAAAATAACCTTCAGATTAATTAATAATAAAAAATATTTTCTTTTACTCGTACTCCTGCTGTAATATTGCTAATCATTGGGTGAGGTTCTTGGAAACACTCCTTTTCAACCAGAGGACTCTGACAAGTCTTAAAATGTCCCAGTTAGGACATTTATATTGATTTAGTAGATGTTTTTCCCCAAAGGAATTGTTAAAGACATGTTAATAATAAATATTTAAATAATAAAGTAAAAAAAAAAAAAAAAAAAAAAAAAAAAAAAATCAGGATTTGGCTATTCTGAACACTTAAAACAAAGTAACTGTTGAAGCTGAAACAAGCTGTCAGCGCAACAGTGACAACTCTGCAGCAATTTGCATATTAACCATAACCATTGTGCATCTCAAAAGCAGCCACCATTTTAAACAGGTAAGACTTCACCTAAAATTTTAAAAAACCCCACTTGATTCAAATTGAGTGCTTATCCCATTCAATGACGTCTCCTTGTGCAGCCCTGCATCACTACCAGAGCTGCCACGACACTTAAATCATTCCCTCTAGGTTCACCGTTGACCTCAAATATGTACATAAAACAAAATCTCAAATGTTGTGTCACTCTGACCCAAATTTAATATAAAAGGTCATCATTGGTGACAAGAGTTGGGTCACCAGTTGGTGGCCAAACACTAGAAGGAGGATACTCAAAGTATCCAAGGTAAAAGAACACACAAGTCTTTTTCTACTGCAAATTTGTCCACCAGGGTTGGACCGTCAGTACCGATTAGCCTGTGATGCACTGAGGCATCTGACAGAGAACATTCAGTCCAAACAGCCTTAACTTTATCACATACCTTTAGGCTTTTTTTGGCACAATTCCGCTGTTTTGGCTTCCTTCGACGGTACCTAGCTTCCCAAATGAAATGAAATTATAAGAAATGCTGTTTTGACACACTTTATTCACATCCTGTGAATATCCCTGCAAGTGGGCAGAGTGGGACTTCAAGTGAGCGATCCCAACAAAACAGGAGCAATCTGAAAGTTTGGAAGCAACCTTGAAGGGAAAACCAGCCAAATTTAAATGAGGTGTGGCTTTTGCTTTAAAAAACAATCTAACAAAAAATCTAAGAGCTTTGTCACACCTTCAATCAAAACACATGAAGGTCTCCTCCATGAAGAGAGACTATAATATGAGGTGTTGTAGCCTGTCTGCTGACAGAAAACATTTTTTTGTAATCACAAGAGGCCTCAGGTGAAAATAACATTGAACCGGAACTAAAAGCAAAGTCACAGAGGGCAGAAAGTTCTTAGAAACTGCAAACTGTACAGAACACACACACTAAAAGTACAGCCACGAAAACCAGTCTGCTCACTCAGCGTACTGTTGAACATGAAAACATTACGCAATGTACACATACCTCTTCCATGCATAAAAACTCGGCTCACCCCCCGCCCTCCTCCACTGATGGCTAATTTCCACACAAAAGTTCTACTAAACAAGGTTTAGCTGCAAGGCTTAAATATGAGGTGCTCGGTGTCTGTCATGGAGCATTTGGGTAACCATTAGAGGAGAGGCTATTGAGCATGTGGTCTAGGCTGTGGTTGCACCCTGTCGCCACGGAACTGGCAATTTAGTGTGAATCATTTTGGTTTGATTGTTTGTTTTTTTTTCAAAAAGATTACACTCACAAAAGGCAGGTCAAAGTACAGTCAAACATAAACACAGTGGACTGTAATGTTTCCGTGAACGCACCTTAACTCGACTAGATAGTGGTTGAAACTCTTTAATAAAGGCTTGGTCAAAAGCAGTCCAACCACAGTAACATGTTTTCTTCTCTCCAAAGCTGTCAAGCAAATAAGTAAAAAAAGAAAAAAAAAAAAAGAAGCTGACGCTCAAACACAGAAGTTGAACTGAAATGTTCCCTGTGTCAGTAAATCAGACTGCTTTAAAGCAGCAGATTACCCACAACCGAAGGTGTAAGGACTTTACATTTTATAATCCCTGCATGTGAAAGCCAGCGAGCCCAGCTTAGGTAGACTGGCTACTGTTCACGTTATTAAAAAAGTTAATCCAAGACACAAAAATGACCAAGAGAAGAGAAGCAAACAAAATCTACTACCATTTCATTATTACCACATGGGTGCAAACGCCCTGAACAGCAAGTCCCAAGCCTGGCCAAACCGTTACCTAACACCCTTCCCTGCTCTCTACCATATTTCTTATCATTCTCCACCCTCTAGTTAAGAAGAACATAAATAAATAAATAAATAAATAAATAAATAAATAAATAAATAAATAAATAAATAAATATATAACAAAGTTTAGCACACTCCAGGGAAATTTAGGTTGGTTTGTTGGTTGGTTTTGTTTTTGTTTACAAAAAGGATAAAAGTATAGAAAAACAGGGAAGTCATTAATCTGCGTATCTTATCATTTGCACTTCCATATCGGTCTTAATGCCTATAAAGCTAGAATAGACATAGCAATCAGAGCATTTTATCCTCCCAGGTTACAACCCCTGCTGTGCGAAGCACTGATCTAATATTTTATTACCAAAAACATATATGAGAAAAAGCAGAGAACGGAAAACACGTAAGGTAGTGACAGACCCTGACATTTTTGCCCCTTTCTCACCACTCCTTATCATAGCACCAGACTAATGATTAACTAGAAAACTGCATTGTGGGTCCATAAATAATATGCGACTTCCACTTCCTATGCAAGCAGTAGGAACAGATATCATTAATGTAGTGAAATATTGTTAAAGAAGACAAGATGACAACTGGATTTGCCTAGAATATGATAATCAGCACTTTTTATTAACTATGAAAATAGCTAAGTGCATACACTTTGGTGCCCAACTTAGGTATTTGAAATTTACTTGTATTTGTTTTCACATACACTTAAAATAGTTCACGAAAAAAAAACGAGCCTAGCTAAAATATATTACCAGGGACTTTTTTATTTGGCTGCTACCTCTTGAGTATTTGCATAATGTTTGCTTACTATCTTACTTTGACTTGCGTGACATTTCAGTACTTTCGTGATGGCGTATTTTTACACTGTGATATTTTTGTTCTGAGTATGCAGTCTGTAGCGTTTTGCCCAGTTGATTCTGTTATTCTTCCCATAGTCCTGTGATATTTCTCTTTGGAAAATAGTCATCATGGTGACAATGAGGCTTGCCCTGAGCTACAAAGCTTGCCATCACAGATTCATTTCTGCTCATGAATAACAGGATCTGCTTTATTTGCCTGTGATGCCCGATTCACTCGCCTGCTTTTCCACTCAATAATCGTTCTGTCAACAAACCGGAGAAGCGACCCGATGCACTTTTGAGACCTGCAGGACAGACTACTACTACTCTCAACTGATTAATATTATAGGTCAAAGGGGGCGGTAGTGCGCATGCTCAGTGGAGACCACCGTTGTCCTCAGCGTTTGGTCTGCTCACGAAAAGCCCTGAGAGAAATGAGCGCGTGTGATTAACTACTAAATGATTTATTGGGCACTGAAAGCAGCTCTTCAAATCCAAGCCATGGCCGGGCATTTGCATTTTACACGCGGTGGTTCAGAGCGGACAGTGAATAAGAGCTGGTGACTCTCAGATGTGGAGTCACACACACGTGTAGCTCCACTCACTGGTTTTGTCGCGTGCGATCAGCAGCAACAACAGGAACTAGCGCACAGAAATAAAACAAGAATGTTGCCACTCACGGTAAAATGTAACGTTCACGGCGCTGTCCGTCAACATAACACGAGTACAATTCGGAATCAGCGTAGCGCGTCGTGAGCTGCTGCAGCCCATTTTAATGCACACACATGCCTCTTTGCCGCTATATTCCTACTTACCAGGCCTCTTCTTCCTTAAACTCAGCCCGCGGGGACGCAGACCACAACAAACGCGCAAGGAAAGTGGCGAAACGAGACACGAGTCCCGTGGAAGAGGAAAAGGCACATGTGCAGCGGTTTTTTTTAATGGGCAAAATGTACTTACCAACGAAATAGGACACCGCAAGAGGAGGGGGGGAAACGCGCCGCTCCTCTTCGTCTCCACGCCTCTGTCTCTGTCTGAATTTTTCCCACAGCGATCTACGTGGGTTGCGTCGAAAATTTTCAGATTCCTGCACTCGCTGTCGTCCCCCCCTGGTCTGGTTGCCTTCCAGTCGGTCGACTCATGCGACTGCGTTGCCCTGAATGTCGCCTGCCGCTCTCATCCGGGCGTTTAGGGATTGAGCCGTCGACTCAGTACCGCTCAGGATGACAGCTTTTAGATGAAGGAGGGGGGAATAACGTGAGACAGGGAAGGAGAGAGAGAGAGAGTGGTGGTCAGTCTAGTGGTGGTACCATATGAGGGGTGAGAGGGGGGAATTGCAACAATACGATTAATATGCGCATAATTTAAATCTCTAAATGTGGTTTAAAATGTTTTTTTATTAAGATATCCGAGTGATCATCCAGTCGCATTCATTTTTTATTTTATTTTTTTTATTTAAATTTTCAACGAGTGTATGAACTTTGCTTTAAATCAGTGTTTGCTCACTGCCCCCTTGAGATAAATGCCAGGAGGCCCATCGAATAATGCCCATTCGATGCATTTTTCCTGGTAAGGATGACACAACCAATAACCGGTCACGCTGAACTGAGTGTACCCTCAGATCGAGTTAAGAGCAAACACACTGTCCTGTTCAATCCCTGGATTGGTTTTTATGGTCGGGACTGGACGGGTGAGTGCGAGCTCCTCGGTAGAAAATCGATTAAATGGCCACAGTTTTCATTGACCTCACTCTTATCCTGTGCCTTAGAGGTGAAATGCGGGCTGTTTGGTTTCAGGGGTGGATGGTAATGTTTAATCCGTCCACATATTGTCATTTATAATGACTGTAGCCACGTGCGCAAGGCATAAATATGTTACATAACCGGCCGAGCCAGTCAACAACAGTGGGTGGAAGAGAGAGGGGGGGGGGGGTCGTTTGGAGGGTAATTAAACCTCAATTCAGGGATTTCTTACACTCATGGATATATTGAGTATTTAGAAAAATTGAAAAAAGAAAGTCCTCCCAATGTGATCTCTTGCACCACACCTTCCCAGTTTATACCTTTGAAGAGTGCCTTCAAAGTTTTATAAAATCCCACTCTGAGTTTCCAAAATCCCTGTAGCCATGATGTCTGAGTAGTGGTGTGCATAATCTGAGAAATAATTTCCCTTTTCATTTATACAAATGCTGCCTCTTGCTGAGACATGCTTCTGCTTCATTCAACCTCTGTTGGGAAGGGACAACTGACTCTACCTTCTATTCAGTTTCACCCACACCTTGTTATCCCAGCATTATTGTTCCACCCATCTCAGCTTAACCCCACATTAACTATGACAACCTACACAACACCACAGCCTGACCGAAAAAAACAAAGCTTACTGGCCAGCTCCCCCCATAGATACTGCTAAGGACACAACAAAATGGGCTTTTCCTGTTATCATCCTTTGAATGATATAAGATCTCAGGGCAGCTTTACGGAAATGATAAGACTTTTTTTTAATGCCTGTTATTAAACATTAGCATGCACCCATTTATTACTGCCAATACAGACTATAATACTCAACACAAGATAGAGATTAGATTAGACTAGACAGATTACAGTTGTCATAAATGAAACATTGTGGTCAATGTGATGAAAAGGTCACAGCACTGGCTGGTGCTTTATAGGATAAAGCAAGTTATCTCATGTCTCACCAACTTAATTTTTACTGTAAAATTTTAAACATTTTTGTTATTATCCCTAGCATCCCTATTATATGGTGGTACTGTGGTTAGCAGTGTCACCTTACAGCAGAAAGCTCCTGGGTTTGACTCCAGACAGGGGCCTTTATGTATGGAGTCTGCATGCCCTCCCTGTGTCTGAGTGGGTTTCTTCTGGATACTCTAGCTTCCTCCCACCATCCAAAGACACGTGTGATTGGTTAGCTGACTATTCTAAATTGGTTGTAGGCATGAATGTCTGTCTCTCTATGAATGGAGATTTATTTTATTTTATATTATTATATTATATTATATTTTTTCTTTTAACATTCTATGACATTCTATTGTATTTTAGTTAGATTTTTTAAACCTATGGAACACCATCATTTTTCTTCTTAATAAGCCACTTTCCTTTACCATATTTTATTTTAGTGAGTTATTCTATTTTATTTTATTTAATCACAGCAATTTCCCAGCTTAGGGGCAATTAAAATATATTTTATCTTTTAAAATGCAGTTCGTACTTCTTTTATGCATTGGATTAAGTTGTGTTTAACACGAGTCATCCCAGTGAATGGTACCCGTGTCTTGAGCCTTTGAACAAAGCAACTTTAATGTTGGGGTTATTTTCTTCATTTGGGTTCACGCCACAACTTGTCATCCTAATAAAAAGCAGTCATCCTCTTGTGCGTCAGCTGTGCTGTCTGTTCTTTAACAGTCACATATCAAATATGATGTCTATATCAGAGTAATGGGATAATTGATCCTTTTTGTTTAAGTTATATTTGGTTGACAACCAAACAGTCTTTGTTATTGCAGTAAAAGAATATAATAGCACATTGCTGATTTATGGTACAATATTCTGGGTTAAATAAGTAACTTCGGGATTTGCAAACAGATCATGTACGTAAAAGCCAGTGAGTAAACCACAGCTTAGCTTTTGTCACACTGGATATTGTGCACATTCTCACAAGTCTCATGTCCAGGCAGGCTTGGTTGGGTGCGGTGTTTACCACATTTTCTGAATTCATTCCCACCACTCAAACAAACCTTTACGCTAAAAATGCGTCATGCGTTGTGTAATATTCATGTTTTCTCCAAATAAACAACCTGTTTTCGTAATATTAACAGCCAAACTGATCAGTGTGACTCAAGACTGCACGTTATACATACAGCTATCTTTTGTTATAAGCTTCATAAATAAATAATTATGTTTTAAATAATAACGCACCAATGATTATATTTGTTGTGCTTTACTTTATTCTCCAAACTTTTTTTTTAATTTAAACCGTAGTACCAACATGCTTCAATCCATTTGTAGTATGCACACTAAAGTGAGCTACATTTATTTGAATGGTTACCACAGTGTTGTATATCTCTTGTATGATCACTCATGTTAGTTTGCCAGCTCACTCTGGAAATATTATAATGTTTTGTGTCTGAATAATCAGCACAACAAAATAAAAAACTTACTTTTGACATGATACCAAAATAAAGATGTTAAATAACAGTAGCATCAAGACTATAGACTGGAAAATTGGTCACCTAATGTTTGTCTAAAGAGCACAGCTCTGAATGAAAAATCATGGGAATATTATATGTTAAATATTTGCACACATCCATCATACATGTATGTAAATATTCATTCTTTGTGTTGTAATTTTGTATGCGGGAGGTTTTATGTATTTATGGTCCTGGTACCGCTGAAGTGCTGTCTCAATCCTGCAGCAAGGAAGGTATATAATGCAGCTGCTCTCACTGTGGTGTGTTTGATGAGGATAATTGACATGAGACCACCACCTTACTCCAGTTTGGTCATTTAAAGTCAAAAGTTACGCTGAATATATATTTTTATATGTAATTTTATTCGTCATTTTTCTTTCAGCAAGGCAAAACGACATGGAAATTAGTACTGTCACATCACAGCAAGGAGGCCCTAGGTTTTAATCTTCCTTTCTTGTTTACATTGTCCCTGTATACTCCATCTCCCCCCCACAGTTAGGACATATGTGTAGGTTACATGTAGGTTGGGTTAATTAACATGTGAGTAAACTGCTGTGCTGTCCAGGGTGTATTCCCCTCCCCCACATATGACAGCTGGACGGCTGGGATAGGCTCCAGCCCCACCATGACCCTGAATTGAATAAGCGCAAGAAAATGGATGGAGGGATGGATGTGAAACGCTGACATATGCTAAATGTCCACTTCTCTGCTGTTTATGTTGCAATACCAACATGTGCTTTAGGACAGTTGACAATTATGGTCTTGAATAAATACTGAAAAAAGTAAACAGTAGCATGAAGCATGACAGGGGATGTGAAAAACCTTAGTGCTGAAGTTATGTGCAAACACTGTACAATGAGCACCTTTATCTTAGCGTCCTCTCCAGGGAACATGTATGATTAAGAGCAGACAGTGAGGCTTTCTTCTTGACTACTATGGACTGTAGACCCTTATCATCAGTTCTAGATGTTCATACTGTCAGGTACTGCACACAGATTGGACGATTTAATTCGTAGATTTTTAGCAATTTAAATTTAACAAAGAGAAAGATTAATATAGCAGATATTTGCTGCCATCTAGTGGAAAAATAGGACATATTTCTCTAACGATGGCTATTACAAAAAGTTGATTCCGTTGGCGATGTTGCATCCAAATCAACAGAATCAGTTTTTTGGGATTTCCTTACCTGGGATGATTCAGCATGCATCAAGACTAACAATGGCCGCTTTTTTTTTTTTGGTCATCTCTTCCTTTATTAAACTATCTTTGTAGCTGTATGTGTACAGTACCCTTGGAACCACACACCATTCTTTTGACAAGGATGTACGAAGTAGAGATTTGATCTATTCTGGGAATGTAGAGGCACTACAATGATTTATAATTAGATGATGTCTCACAGCAAGAAACTCGTACGTTCGTATCCACTTGCTGGCTGAGGTCTTTCTGTGTGGAGTTTTCATGCTCTTTCCGTGCCTGTGCAGGTTCAGGACAGACAAAAGACCAGCTTTCCATCGTTTCCAGTCTTTGTGTTAAGTTAAGCTACTCAGGTGTTGATGGTAGCTTAATATTTATCATACAGACATGAGATTGGTATGGATCACTTCACCTAACAGCCAAGATGAAAAAAACAAAACAAAAAAGATGTCCTTTTTCTCATATTGTTTCATGCTTTGAATGTCCATCCAGAAAATCCTTTTATCCCTGTCCTACATGCTGAGACAATGTCCCACATTGTGATTCACTTTAACTGAACAATTGTGAACACCTGACTCTTGCTAGAAGCATGTGATTGAAAAAGAAATGTGCTGATCGACAGTGTGGAAGATGATTACCAGAGTTTGATCTGTTAAAACTCTACATAAAGCGATCATTGGGCAGCACAGTGGTTAGCACTGTTGCTATCACTGCTGCCTCACAGGAACAAGGTCCTTGGTTCAAATGTGCCATGTGGAAGGGGCCTCTCTGTGTGGAGTTTACAAGTTCTCCCCCTGTCAGGATGGGTTCACTCCAGCTTCCTCCCACAGTCTAAAAACATGCAGTTAGTGGAATTAGGTTAATTTCTGATTCTAAAATATTTGTCTGTGTGTTAACCCTGTGGCAGACTGGGCTCCAGGACAGCTGGGATAGGCTTCAGGCCCCTGTGACCCTGAACTGTATAGGTGGAAGAAAATGGATGGATGGAATATAGAAGTGTACAAAGACTATGACTTGAGACTATACATATGTGCTTATTGCAATCAGATAAATGACAGTTTATTCTTTTTCCCTATACTTAGACTCTAACCTGTATAACTTTTGTGAGCTTTAAGCCAAACATTTATGAAAATTCCAGACTACACACACCACTCCATTATGGCACGACCACACTCTTTGCCCCTCATCTAGTTTATTGGGCTCTGGCCTCCCTGCTCACATGTGGACCGTGTTTGCCATAACAGTTACAGCTCATTTCATGAATGCACTCCCAGGCAGTGCACATAACAAAGGAGGCCAGCTCTTCCTCATAAGCCAAAAGATGTGTAGTGTGTAATGCAGAGTATCATTCATCATTGTCTCCACGCTTCCCTGCCCCCTCTCGTATACACACACACACACACACACACACACACACACACACACACACACACTACTATCAACGAAACACACACAAACTACTATCTACGAAACACACACACACACACACACACACACACTACTATCTACGAAACACACACACACACACACACACACACACATACACACACACTACTATCTACGACACACACACAAACACACACAAACATGGCGGCCTCTGTTTCACCGCTACGCTCCTCCTTCAGGATTTGTAGCCCGTTAACGTTACACCATCACTGCTGCCGGGCCAAACTGCGGATGCACAGAAAATGCGAGAGTCAAAAGAGACATCTACACGAGTCGGCGACGAGGTAAAATGCAGCACGTCTCAAACAATGCTGGTTTTTCTTTTATTATACGGCATCACTTTGCGCAGGGCTGAGCGACGCTTCAGGTCCGGCGAAGGCGTGCGCAGCGTCACATGTCGGAGGGTGGTGATTGACAGCCTGTTTCGCCGTTCACGAAACCTGCGAGTGTAGGTTACAGTACAAATTGCAAGCATATTTAAAGGGACTATTTTTTTCCTCAACAGACGTGTCAGAGTTACATAACCGGCTCACAGCCTCACCGGCTGAACACAACGCGATCTCTGTGATGTGGACTGTCGCTGATGGAGAGGGCTGTCACCTATGGTTATACCCTATGGTTATACCATATTTAGCATATTTATAGCACATTTAAGAGCACATAAAATTGTGGTCCCTAAATCAGATGCCTTAATAAAATCCTCACTGGACACTTGAGTAAGAACATCTTGCTATTAATGATTCTGAGCCGCTTTTTCCTTTCAGATCTACTCTAATTCTTCCTGGCACAGATTCAAATAAGTGGTCAAAACATTGAGTAGAGATTTTGCTTCATATTGACTCGAGAGCATCACAGAGTCACACCTGGAGAAGAGAGACACGTATGTGAGAATGCTGTTTGTAGATTACAGCTCAGCATTCAACACCATCGTTCCCTCGAAGCTGGACAGGAAACTGCAGGATCTAGGACTGAGCAGCTCCCTCTGCAGCTGGATCCTTAACTTCCTGTCTGACAGACGCCAAGTGGTCAGACTGGGCAGCACCACCTCATCCCCCATCACACTGAACACTGGTGCTCCACAGGGGTGTGTACTGAGCCCTCTCCTGTACTCACTCTACACCTACGACTGCACGGCCACTAACAACTCCAACATCATTGTGAAGTTTGCGGACGACACTACAGTGGTGGGTCTTATCACCAACGGTGATGAGACGGCCTACAGGGAGGAGGTCAGCGCCTGACCCACTGGTGTCAAGACAACCATCTCACCCTCAACGTCGCAAAGACAAAGGAGCTGATAGTGGACTTCCGGAGGTGCAGAGGAGTACACACCCCATCACCATCAACGGCGCGCTGTGGAGAGAGTGAGCAGCTTCCGCTTCCTTGGTGTACATCTGGCTGAGGATCTTACGTGGTCAGTACACATAAACAAGACAGTGAAGAAGGCGCAGCAGCGCCTCTTCTTTCTCAGGAGACTGAAAAGATTTGGCATGAGCCCCGCATCCTCAGGACCTTCTATCGCTGTGCCATTGAGAGCATCCTCACTGGATGCATCACCACCTGGTATGGCAACACCACCGCTTACAACCGCAAAGCTCTCCAGAGAGTAGTGCGGTGTGCTGAACGGATAATTGGAGGTGAGCTTCCCTCCTCCAAGACATCTACAGGAAGCGGTGCCTGAGGAAAGCGGGAGGATCATCAAGGACTCCAGTCACCCCAGCCATAAACTCTTCAGACTACTTCCATCAGGAAGGAGGTTCTGCAGCATCCGGTCCCGTACCAGCAGACTGAGAGACAGCTTTTTCCACCAGGCCATCAGACTGCTGAACACGTCATAGACACCTCACCCTCACTACTGGAACTTCAACATTATGCACTCCATACTGTACATTAATGCCACTGTTTTGCACATACCTACCTCTGTATATTTTATATTTTATATATCTTATTTTATTGTTTACTCTATTTCATTTGTAAAACATGTATATACACACTCACACACACACACACACACACACACGTAGAAAAACATATTTAGTACACACATTCAGTAATGTATATACCTTTATATATGGTACATATATTTATTACTTTTTAGATTAACCATTTTTATATTTTGCTTGTTGCACGTTATTGTATTTTGCACAACTCTGTTGCTTGTGAAGCTTGCACACAAGAATTTCACTCGCATGTACTGTACCAGTGTACCTGCACATGTGATGTGACAATAAAGGTGATTTGATTTGATTTGATTTGATTTGAGTTGCTGCAGATTTATCAGCAGCACATCCATGATGCAACACTCCTCATCTCAAAGTTGCATTATTGGACTGAAAGCTGGTGTGCTATCTGAGCACAGTGAACTCACTGAACTCACTGTCATGTTCAAGAAACCAGTTTGAGATGATTAAAAGGTAGTTATGGATGTACATAGTCAGCTGGCTGTGGTCTTTAAAGAATATCCAGTTGGTATTAAGTTGCTGTTAAATTCATCTTTCATCTTTTGCACACTGTATTAGTGCATTAATTAATGTCTTTTCTCTCTATCTTTCCAGGCATGCCGCCGTGGTGATTTCGGGAACAGAGCTAGCCCGTCAGCTCCACAGAGAAATCCAGCGTGATGTGGAAGAGCTGGTAGCTCAGGGCAACATGAGACCACACCTAGGTGTGGTCTTAGTGGGAGACGACCCAGCCAGTCATACCTATGTTAAGAACAAGACCCGCGCAGCCAGCATCCTGGGTCAGATATGAGCAGCACATGCATTCTTAAACATGTATTCATAAATTCTTTTGTGCATATCTACAAACACGGCAATAAATAGCAGCACATATTTTAAGTATACACAGATACATATGTTCAAACACGCTTGCTCAAGCAAAAGTAACATAAATTTAAAATAATCAAAAATAAAACAATGTGTATTTAAAATCATCATGCAAAAGTACATGACTACATCTTCATAGTTTAGGTATATGTGTTTATGTGTTCTCCAGGTATTTCCAGTGATACAGTGGTGCGGCCCAGCACAGTGTCTCAGGAGGAGCTGCTGGAGCTGATTGACAAGATGAACCGTGACTGGAGGGTCAGTGGCTTATTGGTGCAGCTCCCACTTCCAGGTGAACAAACGCACCACTGCTCCAGAGGTGTCCTCCATGACATCATATTAACTGGTCTTTACAGTTGTGGTGATTCTGCTCCCATAGTTAATGGATATTTTGTGCATAAAATTTTATACATACAGAATATGTGTTGGAGTGATTTCTGGTGACTGTGGAGCCCATTTGACTGCAGGGAACTCATTATCATTTTCAAGAAACCAGTTTGAGATTATTTGAACTTTGTGACGTGACACGTAATCCTGCTGGAAGCAGCAATCAGAAGATGGGTACACTGTAGTCATAAAGGGATGGACATGGTCAGACTACCCAGGTAGGCTATATAGGGGGTTGGGAAGCTCATCTTGTAACCGCAAGGTTGCCGGTTCGATCCCCAGCTCTGTCTGTCTCGGTCGTTGTGTCCTTGGGCAAGACACATCACCTACCGCCTACTGGCGATGGCCAGAGGGGCCGATGGCGTGATATGGCAGCCTTGCTTCTGTCAGTCTGCCCCAGGGTAGCTGTGGCTACAACTGTAGCTTGCCTCCACCAGCGTGTGAATGTGAGAGTGAATGAATAGTGGAATTGTAAAGCGCTTTGAGGGTCTCAAAAAGCGCTAATAAATGCAATCCATTATTATTATTATAGTGTTTAAACAATGCTCAGCTGATACTAAGGGGCTCATGTCGAGTTCTGACCTTATCATCTGAATGCTGAACAGGTGTACCTAACAAAGTGACTTGTGAGTCTGTTATGTTTCAGTTCTTTGTACAGTTCTTCACATGATATACCTGAGCTTATGTTCTGCTCCCTCTGATTTTAGAGCACATAAATGAGCGAGCAGTATGCAATGCCATCGCTCCAGAGAAGGACGTGGATGGCTTCCATATTGTGAACATCGGTAAGCTGTGCCTGGACCAGAGATCCATGGTGCCTGCCACTCCTGCAGCTGTCTGGGAGATCATCAAAAGAGCAGGTATGCCTCCCAGCATTCTCCAAAACATTTACTCAGCTTAATATCTATAAATGTTTGTCATGGTTTTACTGTGTTTTATTACTGGTTGTAGACTTGCCTTTCGCTCTGTTTTTTGAACCTACGATGGCATGATCCCTAAATTTTAACTGAATGTTCAGTTCTAAAGAATGTAAAGTTAACTCTAGAAGCAATAGCAGAAGTAGGTATGTTATGTTCATTTCTATGCATCTCAGATCCACTAGGTGGCGCCTAATATTCTTTTTTCCATCTAAATCTAAATTTCATCTGTTCTTTGACTTTCATTAGTGTTAACATGAATTAAAACTATAATGTTTCAGAGTTTTCTGAAAAAGTGTGAAAGTTATTTGAAGTAATGTGTGTAAGACTTTATATTTAACAGATATTGTTATCAAAACATTATTTGAATAAAATAGTAGGACTTTAGTTCTTAAAATAAAGCTATTCTTACTGTGTTGTGAGAACAGTGTCTAGAATGGCAAGAAACCCCTTGGTTAAAGTACAAAACGAGTGGGGGATGGAGGGGCGGCTAAGCCTTGGCTACCTTTGAGGTTAGTTCAGTTGATGTAGGAATGCTTAAGGGTTTTATGTCATCATGAAATCAGCTTATCAGCTGTGACAGAACTTCTGGAATCCTCCATCCCACATAGTGCTGAAGCAGATATCTCTTTATAGATTACATTGAGAGTTGAAGGATGAAGGGTTCGGCATAATTCACTTGTCTGTCTGAATGACTGGAATGTTTCAAACACTAAGTTATGGAAATGCACAATTTTGATGAACTTGAACACTATACACTATGTGTATATAATTATTTGAGCTTGGTTTTGGTTTCAAAGGGGAACATGGTCTGAGAGAAGTTACTGAGTAAGCGTGACTGAATCCTTTAAGTCTTGTAACAAACCTTTCTGCTGGCCCTATTGACCTATCTAAGACAATGCAAATGAAAACAAACAAGTAAGAGGCTTTCTCCTGATAAACATTCCAGACACGCCAATTATGTTCAGTCGTTTGCTAACTGAACTGTCATGAACTTTAACATTTAACACAGTAACTGAAGTCTGTAGAGTCTATAGAGCCTGAAATGCAGGTCTTGAGTTTTTACAGTTTCTCTGAGCACTGCATGGTCTGACTATGGGGCGAATTTACTGGGATATCCACTCCTGTGAATAATGTGGTATTATACACCTCAATTCTGCTTTTATAGAGGTCATCACACTTGTTGATGAAGTGCATTCGATTAGGCACCTGTTTGCTATTTATCCTCTTAATTCCTATGAAACCAGTGGGAATGCATTTAGTATATCACAGGACTCAGTAGAATCCTTTAGAAACAAGTCATACAATATCAGAGATGTAAAGCTTGAGTTTTTATATTCTTCTGAAAGGTTTTAGGGATTTCAAGATACATTATTGCAAAATAGGCAGTAGGGTGAAGTGTCTTGCCCAAGGACACAATGACCAGGACAGACAGATTTGGGGATTGAACCGGCAACCTTCCGGTACTAGACACAAAGACCAGAGGAAGGGAAAAAATCACTTGAATCTTTTTCCTGTATCTTTTTTGACATCATAGGATGATTCATTGTTGTGCTCTTTGGGATATTTTGAAACTCTGGAAGGATTTCAAACTTTATAGACTTACCTGGCTTAATATTCTTCTTCCTTATCACTTCTGAAATTTCTGGTTGTGAGCACATATTGTGCTGCTGGTAATTCCTTTTAGGCAACTTCACACTTCTGAAAATTGTTTTTAAGCAATGATTGATCGGGGCGTTTTCAGGCCTGGGTGTGTCCAGTCCAGCTGCAGCAGGTCATCAGCTTTTTTTTGTGACTACGAGGGCAAAAACATTTTTTTTCTCACATATACTGTGTGATATTAAATGCCCTTTGTTATTTAAAACTATCACTATACTACAAGCATGCTCAGGTTGACTTTTTAAAAATCTGACAGAATTTGGTATGACATAAAAAATGAATAGAAAACAAGAAGGGTTTAGATCAGGTTTAGCAACATAATTGGTATTTAATACAAATTTCATCAGCAAATTGTGATATTGGCCTAATTGATGACACCTATGTTAACTTTTCAATAGTTTTTGCTTAACAATTGAGCTTCAAGGGGAGTCAAATTCTCCCTACTTGAGTAGTACAGTGAATCTAGCATATTTTATCATTTCTCTGTGCAGGTATTGAGACTGTGGGGAAGAATGTCCTTGTCGCTGGCCGCTCCAAAAATGTTGGAATGCCCATTGCAATGTTGCTGCATACTGATCGCCATCATGAGCGTCCTGGGGGTAAGAAAGTGCGTTTGGATGTCTGTGTGGCTTTACCTGCAATGTGAGTCAACATTGTAATAAGATTGGCGTGCTGCTCTTTGTAGGATTGGTGTTTCACCATTGTGGCTTTCCCTGAAGGATGTTTGAGGATTGAGCTTTTGCCAGGATGTGAGCAATAACTTAAAGCTTTATTGTTTCCTCACCTTTTTAATCAAACAAAAAACTGCTGATGAATGTCCTGCTGAGGAAGAAAGAAAAGAAAATCTGGGAGTGTGAAGGAAAATCACAGGGTGAAACTTTTGGCACTGGAAGACAGATCAGCACCTTATAAGGGTGCAGGAAGAAGGGATTGGATTTGGAAAGGTATTGCATGTTCAGATGAAGCAACAAGATATGCTTAACATTTCAAAGTAAAGTATTATTGCAGGTTGGAACAACACAAATGGGAACATAATGCACTTAAAGCTGCATACCAAAGAAAAGTAGGGGATCTAAACACTGCAGTTGTCCCTAAAGTCATCGCTAAAAGGATAAAACATTCTTTATTCATCCACATCAAATTAGGTCAGGGGACTGAAATAGCCTATATGATTTCTGAAAGTAAATTGAGACTGAGATTGAGACCACGTCCATGTCTTTCCAAACTATGCCGTGTGGCACATATTGAAAATTGAGAACCACTTTTAAGTTTTTAAAATCAGTAAAAGAACACACTATTCTAAAATTTGAGCATAAAACATAAAATTGCCTTAGCAAAGACTTGAGCTATATCAAGTAGTTGCTTGGAAACATCTATGCCAGGGTTTTAGTAATGCACTATGCAAAAACAAACTTAAAGGCAGGTATATCTTTAAGGAAATGGTGTTTTACAGGATAATAAGAGTTATCTTTTGAAACTGTACATATTTGTTTAATTTTACCTTTTACCTTTAGAATCAGTTGGAACTACACCAATGCTATTTGTTTATTTAGTTAAAGATAAGCATAATCTTAATTAATTTCAGGTATGTTGTGTCATCTTCATGTAAAAAAATCTTTTAGTTTTCTATTACATTATTATTGTAAAGCCCATAACAGAATACTGTATTGTTTATTCTATTGGTAGCTGTGTCATCTATTAACAAGTTTTGTCAGTTTATTAATCATCAGTGATTCCTGGATGATGGATGGTATAAATAGTTAGTGAGAATTTATAATCTGTAAGAACTTGTTCTTACTGATACTTGGCAATCTTTAAGATTGAACTTATGAACTGGTGCAGCCAGTTCCAGGTCTTCTGAGCCTTGCACCCAGATCGAGATTAACACATATTCGTCAGGTACGTGACATGGACAGAGGAAATAGAAAGTTCTTGGTCATTAGACGATATTGAGGAGAGGAGAGGAGCAGAGAGCAAATATCAATGCATCAATAACCTCTTATATGTCATATACTACAGCTTCCTCCCATGGTTCAAAGACAATTGGTGAGTGGGGTTTGGTTAATTGGTGAATCTAAATTGCCCATAGGTGTGAATGTGAACGGTTGTCTGTCTCTACGAGTTACGCTTGTGTTTCTGTTTGGCAATCCGATCAATGAGTCCGGGTTTTGCAGTTGCGAGGAGAACGGTGCTTGTCTGACTGCTTTGTGGCGTGGGATTGTTTTTCAGGAGTTGGGCTTGGCCACTTAGTTTCAGTGAAACGCTTCATCATTTTGTGGGAACAGTTTGTGGAAGGCTCTCTCCTGTTCCAGCATAACTGCGCACCAGTGCACAAAGCAAGGTCCATAAAGACATAGATGAGCGAGTTCGATGTGGAAGAACTTGAATGGCCTTCAGAAAGTCCTGACCTCAACCCGATAGAAGACCTTTGGGATGAATTAGAGCGGAGAACCCAAACTTGTCCTGCAAAATCAGTGTCTAGAAGCATAATTGTTCAAAAATGTCCCAAAACATACAAATCATTTCCCTCCCTGTAAATGCACATACCGTCAGGTAATGTCAGCAATTTATAAACCACTTCAAAATTTAAATATAACCTTTGAATTGACCTGGAGTTAGAGTTCTTACTCCAGCCATAAGCTCTCCCACATCACCCTATCAGTAAATACAACGACCAAAGTGATTGTTGTGTTTACACAGTGGGAACAAAAATATCTATAAAACACAAAAGGAAATGGTAAATGGTAAATGGCCTGTATTTGTATAGCGCTTTTACTAGCCCCGCCTAAGGACCCCAAAGCGCTTTACATACCCAGTCATCCACCCATTCACACACACATTCACACACTGGTGGAGGCAAGCTACAGTTGTAGCCACAGCTGGAAAACATCAGTCCCCTCTCTCTCTCACACACACACACACACACACACACACACACACACACACACACACACACACACACACACACACACACACACACACACACACACACACACAGACATGTACATCACACACTTTCTGTGACTGATCTCTAAAATAAACGTCAGAAAATCTGAGGGTTCATTTTTTATTATTCAATGTGATTCAATGCGATTATTCAATGTGAAAATATATACACAGTTTATCATTTTAAGTGTGTATATATTTTCACATAAAGTGAAATATTTCAAATCTTTCCTGTAACCAAAGTGACCTCAGAAGAAAAGTTGATTTAGGAACTTGGGATGAGTGGACTGAGGCTAGCGTCACTGCATATAATCAGTTTCCCACAGTCTAAAAGAAGAGTGGAGAGGCTCAGAATCCAAGGTATTTGAAGTCCATTTGCACAGCGTGGGATGACTTGAGTTGCCCTGACTTACCTGAAATACAAAGAATCTTTGAAAGCATTGTCACAATGAGGAAGAGACACATCCGGCGCAAAAAGAAACTGATAGTCTCCATAAAATACCACACGCCTTAAGCTGTGGTAAAACACTCCCAGCCAAATACTGAGTGCACAAATGTACAGATTTTCCAGAGGTTGGACATTTTTGTATTGAAATTCTTTTGAGTGGTCTTATTCTAATATTCTAACTATTCTGATAATGTCAGATACTGGATTTCTGATTTTGAAGAGCTATAAGCCATAGTCAATAAAATGATAACAAAAAAGATTCATATATTTCACTTTAGAAGTAATCTGATAAATGAAAAAAAAGAACTTTCTGAATCAAATTACATAAAAAAGCATTTTTCACAATATTCTAACTCTCTTAAATGCACAGTGTTATATGTTACTTATCAAATGTAAATTCATAAAAATAAGGCTTTTATGAAAATGCTGCATAAAAAATCGCTTCTTTAAAAAAGACCAAATCTGGGCAATGACCTACCAGAACTTTTTCTGTAACTTTAAAAATGTATTTCTTACAATTTAAGTCAGATTTCTTTTAGCCGCTTTTTGTTTACCATGTAAAAATACAGTTAAATATGTTATTTCTTTACACTGTCAGAAAGGAGAGTTTCACTGGGCCGAAACTGAAGATGAAAGTCGGCTGTGTGTGGCCCGCCATGTAAAATGAGTTTTACACTCCTCTTATATCTGGTTATGTCAGGTGTATGCATTTGATCAGAACGTGACACTAAAGTGGACTAACTAGTTCTTGAAAACCAAGTTTGCAAAGAATGGCAACTGAATGTGTGCTATGTAACTGGATATTAAAAAGCAAATATACAATAAGGCTAAAAACAAGCTTTCCTATTTTAAAAATCTTCTCTCCCCAGTGAGCTTTTTTTTTTATCCCAAAGGGAAGTTGAATAACCACATTGTCCATAGGTTTATTTCCCACAACACGAGTTGTACAGCTTCACGCAGATTTCTTCTGGTATGCGATATGCAGGTTTGATGTGCTGTGACTTGCCTTTCCTTCCCTCTCGTTCTTATCTTCGCAAAATACCTCCTTGGATTACAGCAACAATACTGGTCCTAATACAGTTATGACTTTGCAAGTTGCTCTGACACACCTAAACGGAGATTAAAGTTACTATCACGCATGCAGTATTTCCTCGTTGTGTAATGTCTGTCTTAGGGTGTCCTTCCCCCACCACTGTCTCATTTTTTTTGTAAAGCTGTAAGAGAACAACAGGTCTCACCGTAATGAAGCAGAAAGATTAGAATATTTACACCTTAAATGTATAAAAACACTGCTTAGCAGAATCAATATTCTTCATTTCCACAGGAGAACCTTAATTGAATTCATTAGGTTAGGTTTTTGCCACATTAACTGTTTGCTGATTATTAACATTAGCACTAATACCCCAAAAAATGCACCTCTTGTCAGTACCTGAAGAATGATAGACTGGGTAATAACTTGAAATATTCATATTGATTAAAAAAATCTTGCTTCTGGCACTTTGAGCATGTAGAGACACCAGCCTTACAGCAGTGTAAAGGAATGTCATTGACAGGATAACCTTCACTGTCAGCATTTTTAGAAATACTGAAAGTAAGGCCTTACATATTTTTAAAACCCTGATGTGGCGTTTTATTCATATACATTGTATGTAGCAGGTGATGTAGGTGATAGACATCTCAGCGACGAAGAAGTGTAAACCAAGAAGTGGTGGATTAACCACAACGTGTCCTTTTTCGTCTTAGGTGATGCCACAGTGACCATTACCCACAGATGTACTCCAAGGGAAAGGCTCAAAGAGCTAACCAGCCTGGCTGACATCATTATTGCAGCTGCAGGTAAACGTATCAGGACAACAGTAAAACATATCTGTCAGTTTTTTCCACAACTGAAGAACTACCGAAGTGACATATGTCATACTGAACAAAACGTCTTTCAAATTAATGGAGTGACACATGCAAACTAGTTCAGGCAGGTGGTTTGGGTTGTCCTGCATCTGGCATTCAAGACAACCCTCACTTTCGTTACGTCATTTGTCGCCATTTACTTCAGTCAATTTAAGCTGAAAATTTTCCAGTGTTACCCTGTGTTGTGTCACTGACACTGCTGCCATGCATCGCTGGCTGTTATTTCATCACCAGCGTCTAGCTGTAGGCTCCAGCGTAATGTTTATGAGCTGCTGCTGTAATAAATCAACAGTTTCTGGTGTGAGTTGTCATACTAACTATAATAAGCATTGCAAAACCATTCATAGGAGTTAACATCACATCAACTGGCTGTACGGTTACAACCAACCATCACTGTCATAATTTGCTAATCTGCCAAGGCATTTCTCAGTCAGTGTTTTGGTTGAATAATGTCACTGTTGTTGAAAAATTGACATCAGTAATGTCATTTTTGTCCAAACAAGAGTCAAAACTAGGAATTTGGGATCACCTGATCTTTCCTCAAACAATTAGTACATTTTCACTCATTATTCAAGTTGTGTTATTCGTTATTTTGACCACTAAAAATTGTGGTCAAAGAAATATATCTACAGTCATGTGAAAATTAAAGATTTATAGGATTTGCAATCCTGTGAGAAACTAAGTACGCCCTTAGTGCTTCCACAGGAATTAGTACTAATCACTTGCTCATCATCAAGTGTGATCAACTCTGTAAAAGCAGAATTGATGGGTGTAATAACAGTGCCACAATCGTCACAGGAGTGGATGTCCCAGTAAATTCACCCCAAGTTCAGACCATGCTCAAAAGAAACTGCAAAACACCACAGAGCTACACCTCAGACTCTGCAGGTCTCAGTTAGCATGTCAAATGTCATTGTTGTACAATTAGAAAAAGACTGAACAAACATGGTTTGTTTGGAAGGGTTGTCAGTAGGAAGGCTCTTCTCCTTGACCGTGAACCTTCTATACCAAAGTATTCTAGGGTGTATGAAACCATCTGGCTGACAGCTAAAGCTTTGCCCAAACTGGGTCTTACAATAAGACAGTGATCCCAAGCACAGCAGCATATCTACAACTGACTGAAAATGAAAATAATGAAGGTGTTGCAAAGTCCCAGGCAAAGTGCAGAGCTCAACCTAATTGAAAGGCAGGACCTTAAGAGAGCTAAGTGTAAATTAATACCCACAAACCTCAGTTAACTACAGGCTGGGGTGGCTGTAGCTCAGGAGGTAGAGCAGGTCATCTAATGATTGGAAGGTTGGTAGTTCGATCCCTGGTCTGCACGCCAAATATCCTTGGGCAAAATACTCATCGGAGTTGCTCATCGGAGTATGAGTGTGTGAATGGTAGTTAGAAAGCACTTCAAAGCATAGAAGACATTGCTTGTATGAATGGGTGAATCTGGCATGTTGTAAAGAGTGCTTTGAGTACTCGGGGAGAGTAGAAAAGTGCTATATAAGAATCAGTCCATTTATCAACTAAAGCAATGTTGTAAATAAGAGTGGGACAAAATTCTAACACAACAATGTGAGAGACAGAGTCATTCAGAAATAATGACTTCAAGTTATTGCTACTGATTGTAGTTCTACGAGCTACTGAATCATGAGGTGTACTCACAGAACTGCATAGAGTTCTATGAAAACTTTCCTTTTACATACTGTACGTGGGCTTTTACTTACTATACCTAATCTGTAATAGGCTACTTGTTTGTATGCAGTCATTATTATACTGAACTAAGGGTATCATTTGTTTTTGCTTTAGAGAAACTCGATTAACTCATTTTAAAAGAAGAGTTTAAAATATATTGAGAGCAAACATTTGTGAATTATCTTGTTAACCCTAGTTTTTTGGATAGAAAACCCTACATTAAGAAAAGCAATGCCAGTTATATGGCATTACTAAAGAGGTTCTACCCTCCAGTGTGCATTCCTTTCCGTCAGTTTCAGATTACTTTTCATGTGTTGGAACAGGTGTACGTGGATTTATGTTGGCTGATATTGCAAAAAGTAGGAGAGGTTGCGAAAAGTGCTCACCAGCCCTTACTTGAAGCGAGCTTCTTGGAATCAAAATAATAAAAGGCGACATTTCCGCCTGTTACTCTGGCCCATCTGTGGGCATTGATTAAGACTTTCTGGAAGAACAGTAGTGGGGTTTTTTTTGCGTGCTGGAACGTGCAGCCATTAATCAATACAGGGTTGTAATATTAGATGAAAGATTCTTTATTAACGCAATGCAGCAATGGGTCCCATGTCTTACTCTGTTTGTCATAAATGGGCTTTTTCCTGATGAATCACACCTCAGATTCTTTTCATGCTGCAACTGTTTGGCTTTGATTTTGAAGAACTAACTGCATATACATCATCTCTTTCAGCTGTCTTTGTGCCTTTTGAGAAACGGCACGCGTTTTGGTTGTGTTAAAAGCAAAATGTATGCCGAGGGATTAACCGGTTGTGTAATCTGTAGTAATTGCAGTTAATAGGCTTGGCGTTTTGTTTTACCCTGTCATGGAAGTTTTACGCTGGCTTTATGTGAGCAGTTCTAGTTTAGCTCGATAAACCTGTTATTTAATTGTTATCCAACGGAAGTTTGGGCCCATTATTAATTAACAATAATAAATGTGTGAGGAGTTCAAATTGATTGTTATCAAATATGATGTGATGATTATTTGAACATTTGTGTTTTAATTCAGTTTTAATGTCCATCGTTAATCCGACAAAAGAACAATCAACTGTCATTCCAAAGATTTTCCTAGTTTCTTGAATAATCGATCTGTTATCGATTTCAGTACTTCCCCTAACACAAGAATAGGATTTAAAAAAACATGTTAAAAAAAAGTTTCAAAGTAGTTCTCGTTTGTCACCATATCCTTGGTTTCTTTACGTAGGTGTTCCTGAGCTGATCACAGCAGATATGGTGAAAGAAGGTGCAGCAGTCATTGATGTGGGTATAAATCGCATCAAGGATCCAAACACGGGAAAACTTCGGCTCATTGGTGATGTGGACTTTGAGGGTAAATGAAAAAGAAGTTATCTGCATCACAGTTTCTTCTATACTGCTGACATTCTGAAAACAATGTATACCTGTCTGTCGACTTTATTTTTCTTGGGAAACTGTCTCCAAGTAAATTGTTGTGGCATGTTGTAGGAGTGAAGGAGAGAGCAGGTTTCATCACACCTGTCCCTGGAGGGGTGGGTCCAATGACTGTCGCCATGCTGATGAAGAACACTGTGACTGCTGCCAGAAACGCACTGATGCATTAAACATACACACACACACACATGCACACCAACATGCCTACACCTACACACACACATGTGCACATGCAGTATAAAGATATTTATTTTAACAAATGCTTTACAGGGCAGACATCATGCAGACATGCAGGTATAGATGCATACATTTATATAGGCACACGCACAGGCAGACCACCTGCCAAACATCTAACACAGTTTTATTTGAACATCTGTGAACTCAAGACTCAATACCTGCTGGGAAATTTACTTGATATGTATTGCGTTTATAATATTTATTTATTCATTTATTTATTAAGTTATTTATTTCAAATTTCACTTTTTAAGAATTTATATTAATATTTTTTCTACTGATGTAAGTTTGGTTCATTTTGAGCATAATGAAATAAAAACATTTCAGTGCCAAAGTTTTTTTCTATTCAGTTTTTTCATGATTTCCAAAAGTATTTTGTTGTGTATTTGTTCTGCTTTTGAGTGTAGTGAGACAGTAAAGCTCAACCATGATTAAGGGTTATGCATCTTAAACATTAGGCTGATGATTCCTGATCTAACAGACAGCTTTTCATTTCCTTATCGCATCCTCTGCAATGCCTCATATCCAAAAATAGTAAAGTTCTGAAAAATGA
This sequence comes from Oreochromis aureus, assembly GCF_013358895.1. Lineage (NCBI taxonomy): Eukaryota > Metazoa > Chordata > Actinopteri > Cichliformes > Cichlidae > Oreochromis > Oreochromis aureus. The sequence goes on along the minus strand of NC_052953.1, from coordinate 11,490,678 downwards.
ATGTAACCAGTGAAAAGATTCCCCAAAGATGTTTCATCTTTCTGTATGGCTGTCCATTTTCCTAATGCTGGCGCTAGGTGCTCCACTGTCTTAAGGAGGCAGGCCATCTTGGACTACTAAGGACTACAAAGATAATAGCTCAACATTATCTTTATGCTCTAAGTACAAGCTGTTTCAGCAGTGGGACAGTAAAATACAATCCTCTAGTTTAATAATTTATTTGGTGTTTTAAAAGCCTAGTACAACCCTTAGAAAGTTGTAAAAAATTGTGAGGTAAACAGCAACATTACAATACTCACTTTACAAAGTAATCCTACAGGTATTAGTGCTTGCATGCATTTTATTTGTCAACACAACACAAGATGCTATTGACCTCCTTGAGATGGCAGAGCTTTGGCTGGTATTCACAAAGGTCACCAGAGCAGGTGGCTCCACACCAGTTTGTAATGCTGGACACCCTGTCTCACGCAACCCCAATAGGATTTGTGTTTTCTCCCCTAAATGAAGTGGTTGTTCGGTTGTCAGGTGAAAGTGTAAACCATACCACTATGGGCCCACCTCCTTAAGGTGATAGTAAAAAACAAGAATAAAAAAAACAAACAGTAAACACATAATTGAAGAGTTTATTTAGAAATGTTTGGCCCCTTATTACATCTTTTAATAAAAACTTGCAATTACATCTAATTCTAATGTGCTGTAACCTGTCTCTATGTGTTAAGAGGCCAAAGAAAATAAAGCTTCCATTGTGATCACGCTGATGAAAAAAGAGAGGATTTCCCAACATCCGCTGTCAGTGAAGCAACTTTACTGGACTGTGAAACTGATTGAAAGTCACCCAGCCAGGTGACTCTTCTGAAGAAGGAAGCACTTGCCTCTGGGGATCTCGTGCCTCCCCCATAGGCTTTGTCTCTGCATGCCTATGAAGTAAATGACTTGATTCAAGTCGAGTTTCAGAAGGAAATACTTTTCATTTTTCAAAAGAAAAAAAAAGCCTTCGGTGTTTTGATTGGCTGTGAAAATCTAGATAAATAAGCTCAGCGCAGACCTGTTGGTCACACCTGTGCAGGCAGAAGGAGCTGAACACATCACATCACCAAAGGACAACATGGTCACACAAAGACAGACGTACCTGGAGAAACGTAAGTTTCTAGTTTCTGTGATATAGCCATGAAGCAAGACAAAGAAAAAAGAAAAAACCTTTTGGTTATTAAACTTAACCTCAGTATTTTTATGTATAAATGATAATAGTAAAGGAAGAAACTTGTTAGGAAAACAGAGTAAAAATAAAGACTCTATATATTTAATCTATTTTTCTGTTATTTCATTTTTACAGCGTTTCTGCCGGCAGTGACAGTGCTGCTGCTTTTGGCTGCAGCAGGACATTCTGCCGTGGTGAATGATAATCTCCAAACCAAAGCAACGCCTCTGTCAAACTCATCTCTGACCACTCAGTTTAGCAACAGTGAGTGTTTTAAGTTTGAGTTTTGTGACGGCGAAGACAAATGCCATTACAGTGTTTTATCCCTGACATATATGAAATCTACAGAGCCCCAAATGTCCCCCATGATGTCACGATACATGTTTGTTAAGTTGTGGGCACAAAATTTAAGGTCTTATAACTGAAGCTTATCTGCAGAAGACCGGTGTCAAATTGTGCCGCCTGTTAATCAACGGATTAATAATAAGAATGAATAATTAAAGTAATATATTTCTGTTAAATTGTTGTTTATGTTGATTGTTTTATTCTTCCTCTCTGCAGGTGGCATGGAGTTGCCTCAAGTCCTACCTTTACACAAGCCATGTAGAAGCGAACATGCTTCTTATTGTGTAAACGGTGGCAAGTGCATGTATCCGCAAGACAGTGACAAACCTTCTTGCATGTAAGTTCTGCAATATCAGACAGTATCCACAGTGGATTTAGTTATTAATGATCTGTATGAAATTCTTCTACGTGTTTGTTCATGTTCACTTTTGGAATGCGCTCACATATTTTCTCCGATCTGCAGCTGCGCACCCTCGTACAGCGGGCCACGCTGCATGCTTGCGGAACCAACTCGTGGTGTTACTATGCTCGATGTAGAGCAAGTCATTGGCATTGTTCTTGGGGTGTTCATACTCATCATATTTCTGGGGATCGCATTTTACTTGTTTGTCTACAAGAGGTGAGTATCCACAGGTTTTCGCGATGTAAAAAAGTATGCAGAAATAGTGTCAGTTCAATTTCTGATGTTGTTTTTGTGTTTCTGTTTTCAGGTGTACAGAATCGACGGTACCAATAAAATATGTACCTGCTAAGACCTCGGTGTGAACTCTGCAGCTCACATTTGCTCATCCATCACCATCTTCAACATTTTCCCTTTCAAGAAAAGACAAACCACAGCATTTCACAAGAGTGAATCATTTGCAACAAAACAAAGAAGATAATGTATAAAAAGCAAAAAAAAGAGAATTTTTTTTTCCTTTTGACAACATTTAAATGGAAACACTTGACTGTTACAAGAGGTTATTAGCAAGGAAAGAGCAAGATCTATCAAATCTAACGTTAATTCTTTTTTTAATGATTGTTTTATTTTCATGTAAAGAATAAGAATGAAAAAATGTATATATTTATTGTAATATTATGTTAAGTAAATTATTATAAATTATTATTTTCTTGTATTTAAAAATTAGTTTTAATAAATTACAAAAGATATTTCTGTTATTTGAATTTCACTTTTTGCTACTGTCTTTTTTACAATAAATATATTTTTGCTTTGATAATTGTGCGTCCCAAACATTTGACAAGATACTCCTTTACCATTTTGATGAGGTAAAGAAGAATTTCCAAAACTGCGTAATGCCTGTTTGATTTTCACTTATTAAGCTTTTGAAACGATAATGCTCACTGATCCCCAGACAAACTGTAAATGAGCCATTTATTAAGCCTAAAAAGGCTGCCCAAAGTCTAATTAAACAGCAGGTTCACTTGTAACACGATGCTGTGAAAGGCTAAACATGTTTGAACGGCATATTTTAGCCATGAAATATGATGATAAACTGGTCCCATTCCTAAAAGGAGCAAATAACCCCAAAGTACAGTAAAGGGTATAAGAAAAGTTGGGTAATTTTAATTAGCAGTGATTAATGCTGAGATTAATATACGAAAACAGGAAAAAGAAAATGAAGAATAAAACTATATTTGGACTGCATAGCTAATAAATCTTCAAACAATCGACCTGGCTTGGACATCTGCCAAATCAGTGTACCACCTAACTCCTTTACTCCAGATAATATATTTGCAATATATTTTTAATGCAGCCTTCACATATGTACCCAGTTATCTATGCCATGTGCGCTATATAACAACCCTATCCCTGTCAATTTCCCGCTCACGCAAATAAGCTTTTATCAGTTTGGACGTTTCATAGGGTGTCTTTCTACCACTTTTCAAATTGTATGGGATTTAAATGGTTTGCTGACAGCTTTTTGTTTAGCTTATATTTTACTGTGTCCACACTTTTGTCGATAATGATACTTACAAACGCAGCAAGAGCCAGAGTGCAGAAGAACAACATATTATAAGTGGGGGTTTTTCTGCTGCGATTTATCGATCTACATAAAAAATAGATGTATCTATAAAAAGTCATTTTAATTTGGGGCTTTTTAAAATTGTGCTGTCACTTTTGTCAGTTATCTGAAAATTTCGCCAAAATACACGTGTTTTCCTATTACAATCTGCCTTTTATTATCAACAATAAAAGCTCCTGTTTTATGGAAACCGGTAAGGACAGACATTCTCGGGTCTGTCCTTTCATTGAAACAGCTGAGAAGTGAAATAATCTAAATTACAGGAGTCTGACACCACACCCAAACCGCAGGAGTAAAAGCCCACTGGTTTCCTATTTTCAAAAGAAACGTCACCTGCACCTTTACCTGACAGATATTTTCCCAAGTCGGGAGCGACTCGTCCTGCTCGTCCTACCAGCGAACTATCGACTGAGATGGAAATCAGCAAACTGTCAGTGCTTCTGTCAATTATCGGTAAAGTGTGTGTGCTTTTCTTAATGTTGAAGTCTTGAATATTATTTTTACTGACATTCATTGTTTGAGTTTGACGCGTTGACGGTGAATGGCAGGTCTGTTCAGGTATGGACTGAATTTAAGTCATCCCAAGGAACCCGGAGCGATGATCCCCTTTAAATAGACGAAAAGCTCTTTCAAAGTTAAAAGTAGCATCTACTGGAACGGAATGCTGAACTAAAAAGTAACTAACTGCAGTTACTAATGGTTGTAGCCACGGGAACATTGTTTAACAGCGTCAGTGACTCCATACTACAAGATTTCATTAAGGCTGATGTGGGCGTGTACCCATTTGGGTACGCAGTCTGACTTTATCTGTAGTAGTTTGATACAGAGGGTAGCTTTTTGAGTCAAAAAAAAATGCAAATTTGTAAGCTGGTCACCTGTTGTGTGCAAATCATGATTTGATGATCTGGGAAAAAACAAAACAAAACCCTCTTAATAACAATGTGATGAGAATATAAACTTCTAGGGTGCTGCTGCTTTTACTTTGAAATTCATTTTAATACATCTGTTAAGTACCACGTACCAGTACAATATAATGCTATCCTTTTGGGCTTGATTGATTCTGATGGTGTTATAGATGTTAATAGCAGATAGCAGTTGAAACTGAACACAGTAAGGTCTATAAAAAGATAATAAGGTGATATGATGTTAAGTTCTATAAAATAACTTTCCATACTGATGATTACTTTCATTATTAAGACTTTAAGTACAAAGTCCACATAATATTTCTACTGCATCTTATATATGTCATCTTATATATGTCTTGGTAAGCTGCAGCTAATATGATTGATTTCTTTATTCATACTCAATGCTTGAAAGCATAATCACTGCAATATAACATTAAAATCTAGCATTTAAATTTAAAAAGAGTACTTTTAGTGTTGATCTTCAGATTTCCTTTGCTGCTAATATTTTGGCATTCTTACCAAACTGACTTTTAAACTGGTATTTGGCACTTGAGTCAAAAGCTGAGTTAACTCCAAGTATAGTGCCTCTAAAAGCCTTTTTTGACATGCCCCAAATCAGCCAAAAATGTTTAATAATTCAATAAAATTCACGTGATTTCCATTCCACTCAATTTTGGTCAGTCAATATCAGTAAAAAAGGATCCAGTGTGACTATGAAATCGTGGTAACCTAAATAATATGAGCATAACTCTTTTTATTTCATTTGATTTTCCTCAGTTTTTTTCCCCCTGCATAGCTTTCCATGCCACACATGTAGTGGCTTTATGTCCCACTGGTGGAGCCCACAGTTCAAAAACCACTGGACTAAAAGTAATTACAGAAACTATCCAAAGTTTTTCAGACAAATGATACTCTGTGGTATCTGTAGAGCCTAAGGGAGGCTGAAGGGTGTTGGCTATTAGGTCAGGTAAATGATTTATTATTTGAAAGTATGTCATTTTCCATTTCACATTCACTCTTTGTACAACAAAGTATAACAAACTTAGGAAGGAAAGAATGCAGCGAATTCCAATTATACTCCTTTGTCCGATCCTTCACTTATTTTACTGATACTGAGATGTAAACATACTCTGTTGTGAGTATATTTTTAATAATAAAACAAGTCGAGGTGTAGTTGTCTGTGACTAAAGTTAAATATTTTATATTGTGGTCTTAAAATTTTTAAATTTCAATAATAATTTAAAACTAAACACCAGCTAAGAAAGAGTCACATTTTTATGTATAAATGTATTATGTAAAATTTTGGAAAAATACAATTATTTTCACCTCAATTAATGTCATGAGGTAGGCTGGATGCTAGGAATGTGCAATTAGAGTGAGTCATTGGCAAATGATATAAATGATCTGATTAAATAGTGAATAATTAGTAATACGGGAAAGCTACTTCATCACTTCCATCATACTGTGTACTTTACACCAGTCAGCCATGTCAGAAACACCCAACAACCACCCTGAGCTCTCTAACTGAAAACAGAGAAAAATACCTCTGCAGCCATAACAACAGACAGGAACAGAAACCCAGAAAGGGAGCGATTTTATGGCGAGTATTACCAGATTCATAACCAGTCCTAACTAGACACATCTTGCATTCTGTTTGATGTGTTTTTGCATCCTGTCTGCTGGAATGTGGGCGGCTTCTAGTGCTGTCCATTATAAAGTTGTGCAGGCTAGTACAGGTATTTGATCCAGGTAACCCAGGCTATACCTTCTCGTTATCGCCTAAAACTGACAGGCATTCTCACAGTTTCTTTTATCCCCCCGCATATTTACAGTTTCTGAATTTTTCTTTAATGCTGGTGCTATGTAAACAAACCCATTCATCCCTTTTCTTAACCGTCTTCCCAAATCAGGTTTCAGGGCTGGAGCCTTTGCCAGCTTTCACTGTGTGAGAGGCTGGGTACACCCTGCAGAGAATGCTAAGCAAAACCAACACAAACATGAATCATTTTGGATTGTTGTGGAGTAATTAAAGGAATTAAAGTCGTTTCTACATACAATAAAAAATCATAAAACATATTGCTGTTGACTGTACATATCTTCTCTGCAAGTAAAAACAACATTTGCAGCTGTGAAAGTCTGTGTTTGCATGCAAAACTATACCATTTACTGACTGGATTAGGTTAAATATATAAGAACCTGGGCAGCACATTTTTAAAATTTCCATTTTCAAATGACTTTTTTGATTGTTTTACCTTCTCAAGGCCTCGCAAACACTTAAATAAAAACACTTGAAAGTCTGTTACCCAGGACAGGGGGTGGCAAGGTGCACAAAAAAGTTTTTGACCAGCTATTCTTAAGGTTGTTAGCAATTAGAAAATACTATTGGTCAGCATTCTTTAGGAAAAACCTCTTACAAAGGGCTTGTGTAGCTCAATGTTCATATCGGACTTATATCCAGTGTGAATAACGAGGATCTGTTTTTATCTGACAGGTGTCATGATGATCTGGCCGTATGTACTCACCGAGAGTGCATCACCCAGAGTGCCGTTTGCAGATGGTGCTTCTTTGCCTGCAGGTATTAACTTCTACAGCTGCTGTGATGCCATTTTATCTGCCTTTTTATAGCATAGTAAATCAGAAGATTTCAAAATTAAAATGAAACACTGAGCAGCTGGAGTTGAAACAAAGTGGGGCTATGAGGATGGGGTGTTATACAATTAGTCAGCTACTGTTTTTTTTTTTTTTTTTTAGATGTTTCTTTAAGTTAAAATAAGGTGAATATATCTGCATTTTTGACTGTTAGGATGTGATATCACCTTGGCACAATAAAACCACACAGATAAATGTTACTTTCTTTACACTTCATAGATAAAATGATTGATTAATGGAATTAACTGTCAATATTAAATGATAGATGCAGCCCTAAAACACTACTTACTTCATTTAATGTATAATTATTAAATAGAAATGATATGGAAAATTAGCTCTACACTGTTAGATATAATAACCCTCAGAAGCCTTTACATTAAAAATAAGACAATGAAGTAAATTATTTAGATAAAACAAATGGAGGATATTCAAATCTAGTAAACAAATAAGACACAGCTCAGGTAAAAAGTAACACCCACAGCACTGTCTGAGTACACAGATTCATGCAGGTCTTACTTTTACGAAAAGTGTCCAACGGCTTTTTGTGTGTTTCAGGCCAGGGAGAAAAGCAACAGCATGTGGTTAAGCGGTCGATGCAGATCTGTGAAAGCGGATATGACCACTACTGTTTGAACAACGGCCAGTGCATACTGCTTGTGGACATCAATGAACACCACTGCAAGTACGATCGTGTGTGTATGTGCAAGAGCCATGACAAATAATGGGAGGGATAATGGGAGGGACACCACTCAAACCAAAATTTACCCACTAAAAAAACATAATACTCCATGAGATGCGTCAATCAGTGCTATCAATCAGCGTGTCAGTAGTTGGATGGGTGATTGAATGTTAAGGATGCATACTGTCGTGCGGTGTAAAACCTAAAAGAACCAGGCCAAAGCCAAACAAACAAATAACATAGCGCTGGATAAATGGAGAGATAAGAAAGCCTGAGCGCTGAGACAGCCAGTTCTTAAATGCTCCAGGGAGACTGACCAGGTGCTCTCAGTTACACTGATTAACCCCACCTACCAGGAACCTGCACACACACAGGGACAAACAGAAAAAGCAGCAGGCCATGGCAAAGGGCTGTCACACGTGGCTATGTGGGTGGGTAAGTGAACCTGTGCTACTTTGTCATCATGAGTAGTTACGCATGACTCGTCTGTTTGTGTTACAGGTGTGAGACAGGCTTCATTGGTTCCAGGTGTGAGAAACTGGAACTTGTTTCGGGGGCAGAGGGTGAAAAGCAAATCATTATCATCACTTTCTTCGTGATTCTGCTGATTATAGGATTGGCTGGAGCTCTGTACTTCTTCTGCAGATGGTAAGGCTTTGGAATGTGAATGTGTGTGAATGTACGTGTGGTTACTTAGTAGGCCTCAAACTAAAGCAATGAGATTTCTTACAAAAACTGAACGTTGAGAACAAAGAGGAGCCCAGAGCAGAAAAGAAACAGACTTTTGGCTTTTGGATTATTTTAACATAAGCTGATGTCATTTGAAGCCATGTTGAATATGAGCTTTGACTGTTGCAGCAGTACATATTAAAAAGAAAATAATAGCATTTTGTCTCCATGGAATATGTCAAAAGTAGCACACGCACCAAACCACAAAGAACAGCTATGACCTAAATCCCATTTCGAGTTCCTCAACCTTCAGTGTTGATTATATTAAAGCATGAAATGATGAAATGCTACATCACCGAGACATGATTTGTGTATTTTGAAATAAAACCAATGTGTGTTCTTTTTGTAGGTATAAGAAGAACAGTTTTCGCCCTCAGCTAAGGTGGCAGGGTTACAAAGGAGTCCAGATGGCTTAGAGCATTTCACGCTCTCTTGCAGCATCCACTGCTGGAAAAGACAAATCAAGATTTTTTTTCCCAGTTTTCTAAATGCAACTTTCAACATATCAAGAACATCTTGGCAGTTCAGTGGCTAGCTTACTAAATTGTTCCTGCCTCCTTTACACTGTACGTCACAAAGCTTTATCAAGCAGGCAGATCACAACAAAGAGGTTAAAATGGTCAGCTTTGTGTGCGGTGGGATTGTTTTCCAGCTGCACTGGTTCTAAAGTTGCGGCACCTGTTACACTCAGTTTGAAAAGATGAATAGTTAGGCACACAAAAACAGTTTCTGTGGGTGACACCGCCCACACGATACTGAAAAATTAATGGAAAATAAACAATTGTGAAGCAGTAACTATAGTAGCTTGGAACGGAACAAAAAATGTTGCTCCGAATTTCCTGATAACTAGCAGAATTGATCATAATCAATACAATAATGTAGGTTCCTCACTTTGGGATTTCTGGTTTTTGCTAGAATGCAAGTCTAATTTTAGAATATGAAAGGCTTTTCTGTGCTTCAGTGAGGCTGTGTTATCTTTTGAATCAACCTTCGAGATCCTAAAATAGAACTGGTTAAAGATGTTTTGTTTGTCTTCCAGTCCTGTCTACTCTGACTTAACATCCTAAAATATAGATTAGGACTGTTTACACTGTGGTTTGAACTTTGTTTTTAATTTATGCTTGTGCCTAGCTTTTAGCTTTTATTAGATATTATTATGTTTTTGTTTTCTTGCATAAGTATGAAAATGGCCACTATTACTGTTTCTATTATGATGATGTTACTTTAAACTGGCCAATGAGTGTGAAGTTTTGAGCTTTAACACTTGAAACTTTGTGTAGTGTGAAGGTTTCCTTATTCTTAAAAGTTCTGTTAGTAATGTTTATACTCTGGAATCTCTGTCTGTGTTTGAAGCTACAAAGTATTTATTTTTTTTACTTTTTACTTTTTTTATTTTTTATTTTTGTATCTTTCAATGTCTTCACTCATTCTTCAGGTGATAAGGCTGCAGCAGTGAGGCTTCAAATTCTTCTCAAGCCTTCTTGCAGTTTTCACATTTTTCCTACATGTCATTAATATCTGTCTTAAATATATATTGATATGTATTTTTTTAAATTTATTTCACGCTTTTTTTTTCGTCCTTTACATTTGAAAAAGTAAGAACACTTTTTGCTGTACAGTTTGCAAAATAATCTTCCTTGGGCAGTGTTATCTGGTCTTGTACCAGGGGAAATGTTGCTGTGCTGATGGTGATGCTGGCTTTTGCACTTCTGCTTCCTTCTGTGAGTTTGGCACAGAAATGTTTTGCAAAAACCAGGTGGTAAGAGCTTTGGTTCTTCTGATAAAACTCTAAGAACTCCATCTCCAAACAGCTTTCCTTTGAGTTGTTCTTCATTCGAGTCTAATAAAAGACTGACAAATTACTACAAGTTACGTTTACTTTGTGCATCCAAGCCATCCCTTTTAAATCCAAATAAATATGCATGTCTATGGTCATCATCTGACCTACCGAGTGCAGTGTCAGATGTCAAGTTAATCAATAGCTCCATTTTACACTCAGACAGACCCAATGATCCATTTTAACACCTCACTGGTTCCTCTTTACATGTTCTGTATACCAATGAACAGCAACCATGACACGTAAACATTAACTCACCTGCAGCTGCTGCTCTGTTAAGACATACTTAAAAACACATTAGCATGCGCTTACACACGCGAAGACCCACAAACACACCCACTCTGTGGTGGCCATTTTGTTCTAAGCATAAAACCTGTGGATAAAGATATTTGAAATTCAGGAACTGCTGCTCTAATCCCTGCACTCTGCTATTACTTATTATTGCATAAGTAATAGTAGGCTACTCATGCAGTGAGTAATACAATGGGGGAAGCCCCACTAAGCTGCATCTTCGTGTGTTCTTTAACAAACAAGTCTCATGTCTATCACGTATGCATTTGTTTTGCTTCTCAAGTCAGGTTTGTGTTTTAGTTTCTGTTATATTTGCATTATTCGCTGTCATTTATGCTCGAAGAATCGCTTTCTAGATGGAAATGCCCACAATTAAGGCTCCAGACTGAAAGACCACGTACATCATTTAGGGGCACTCAGCGGAGAGACATAATTAAAGGGAAATTTCTAGTTTTCAGGAAGATGCTGGAGTTGCTTTCCTGCCATTAATACTAGTTGGTAAAGTTGCAAGAATTCAACTTCAGGGCAATAAATTTAAGAAGAGGATGTAAATGAATGGAGAACTGAATCAGCTACAAAGGCACCATGCTCTTCCTGGGTATGTAGTCAAAAGTGTACATATACATTAAAAACTTTAAGCTAATACTTCACATGGCGAATAATGCTTTTAACGGAAAAGTGGAGATTCAATATCTGCAGCTAGTAACATTGTAACAGTGTTGTGAAGATGCACAAAGACACCTAATTGTGTTTTTGTGTTCAAGTTTTCATCCTCCGTGCCTTTAGCTTGACAGCAGTGTGTTTACTGTGGGTGGTATGTGTCAGACTTTCCACACATCCATATCTCATATCCTCAGTGTCATTACACATATCCAAACAATTCAATTGCGTGTTTATCCTCAACAAAGCGTGCCAGGAGCTCCAAGTCACTGTTACAGAATGAGATGGAGTAGTTCCCTACATTCCTAGCAGGTTTGTGTTTGATTCCACTAGTGTATGACCGATGGGACAGCCTGTCTCTGCAGACACAACAACATAACCAACGCACCCTTGTGTGCAGCTTCCCCACCCAAGTCTTAAGGTCTCCTCTTAGTTACAGTGTACAGAAATAGTAACACTGAGTATCATTTAATAAAACACACATAATAATTCAGACAGAACCACAACCCATCAAACAAAACGCAACAATAATAATACAGAGCGCGCTCATTGTTATTGGCAAATAAATAAAAACAGGTAACAAGTCAGACACACTTAAAAAGATTATATTAAAAAAGTGGCTTAGATCTCAGAAAAAAAGACAAATTCAGAGGTGTATTTCCTACAAGCCAGTCACAATTCCCATTTCATGACCTATTTGCCCATATATGTATATGAAGCCACTTACCGAAACAAACACTCATAGATACTCTTTTTATGACCCCTTACTGCTCTCACTGTAATGTAACATTTTTTTTTATTTTATCATCTTTGTACCTTGACTAAAGTGTAGCTATGACTTGATTACAGAAAAAGGTGTGTATAGCTGCTGTCAAATAAGAACCCTGTAACTTTACTGTTGTGGTTTACTCATGATTTTGCCTAAGATTAGTCAATCAGTTTCTAACACTTTGGCCATTCAATGAATGACACATAATGACCTAGAAAGTTTTTTTTTAAGTTAATGTTGAAAAGCTTTATAACATCCTAGTATGTGTGTCTTTCACTATCGAAAATTAAGGCCATATAAAGGCAGCCCTGCGGAAGTAATAAAAGTTACCAAACAGGTGATAAAAAACCAAGTGCTTGACGACCCAGTGTCGCCCACACCTATTATTCCCCACCAGAACGTGAGGTGCAAAATGTATTGCCTGGGGCAGATTAATTACTAGACACACATGAATAAGCCACACACACACAAGCACAATACGTTTTTTACTCTCTCTCCTGTGCTGTCTCTTTGCTCTCTCTCTGCCTCACGCACACACACTCACAAGTGCACACACACACCCATCTGTTTCCTTCAAGCTGAGAAGCAGGCGTTGGTCTATAAAAGCTGCACCCAGTGGAGGTGAAGAGAGCAAAGCACACTCTCTATCAGCGGGGGACAAAGACACACTTCGACACCTACTTACACACACGTTAGTGCAGGACTATTATACACAAAACACTTGCTTCCTGGGATATGAACGCTCTCATCCTCACCTGTTTCCTGTGCTTCGGTAAGTCTGGACTTGTACTTAATAGTGTCTGTGTGTTTGTTGTGCGCAGATAGTTTAAATGACTGAAATGAAAAGAGAAATGCAAATGGCATGACAGCAAGGCATGGGTCAGGGGAGAAAACTTGTATCCACAGGCGAGGACTTGTCAGGGAGGAGACAGGTATTTGAGAAAAAAAATCATTTTTGTCAGAGACGCCTCTAGAGACCAAACTATTACCAGACATTGTGCAGGAGACACACCAGACGCACTGAAAGGTCATCATATTTCGAATACTTCATTATCCTTTCACTGAATCCTATTCATCACTGGTGCAATACAGTCCTCAATGTGGACTGGTTGTACTGGTTTAAGATTGTTCCCAGTAGAGGAAGGTGAAATAATGAGTCAGAAGTAAAGCTATATAAGCACAATTTCTGAAGAAAGTAACTCACCCAAAGTTCCTGGTAAGAAAAAAAAGGAAAGAATGAAAAAAATGACTGCCAAGACTGATTTTTAAAATAGTTTATCAGCAGATCGGCAACTATTCACGTCTTTTTCTATTTATAGCTCTGAAAGAGTGTTTTTCACAATCCAAGATGTTGATCTGGATCAAAAGAAGTAAACTTTGACTTAATTGTGTATTTCTATGTAGAATTAATGTCTTATTCATTTCTGTTGGCTTTTTTTGTAGTCTGCAGTGCTCTAAGTGCTCAGGGATCTACAACCACACAGTCAGGTGACCAAGTCGGAGTCACTGTCGACCTGGCCTCAGGGGAAGGCCTCCAGAATTTGCACAGCGATGATGATGAGTTGGAACAGGGGGTGATTTCCGGAGGAGATGATGAAAATGTCAGCTTCCATGGTACAAGGGAATCTTTTATCTGATTATATAACTGTGTGATTTGTATATCTCTGTTTCTTTTAAGAAAGATGAGTATATAAAATTGTACGAAAGTGAAGTTCTCTTGACTTTAACAACTTATATTGATTAAAAAATGTTTTCAGCCTTTAAGTCTAGGAAGCTAAAATGGCACCCTAAACAACTGCAGATGCTTCCTTTCCTCCTACAGACTTGCATCCCAACAGTGATGAGAAGAAGAAAAGGAAGGTCAAAGGGAAGAGGAGGAACAGACACAACGGCAAAAGCACAACTCCTTTCAACCCCGAACACATGGTCTTCACTAGTGGACATACATCCACTCTCAGGACCAATGAGGATCCCTGCAACACCTCCCACCTGGGCTACTGCATTCATGGATACTGCAAGCACATAGAGGGCCTGCATGAGCCAGTTTGTATGTAAGTACAGTCCTGGCCCTATTGTATTTTTGCATGGTTGGTACGCCACAAGCATATGGCCTTCATTGAATCTGAACTAAATCAAGTTTGGGATCGTTTGCAATCATCAAAATGAATGATGTAGACAAAAACCCCCCAAAACAATTATACTTTTAAAACCTCACCTGAATGTGACTAATAGGCAGGTTCAGACAGATTCAAGTTATTGCAACAACTTGAAAAAAATCATTCAAACACTCATCAAAAGGCATATATATCTGATATAACAGCCTCTTCATTGAGTCATCACACTGATTTCTTCACTCTTTTTTCTGCAGATGTATGAAGGGTTATGATGGAGAGCGCTGTGGGATCCAGACTCTGGGGACAGTGAAAAATGAGCCCACCGAGACCAACAATGCTGAGCTGGTGCAGACGGTCTTAGTGGTCATCGCTGTGGTTCTTTCAGTCATCAGTTGTACCGCCATACTGCTTATGACCTGTGCTCAGTGAGTTTGAAACTGTCACACAGCCAAACACACAAAAAGACACACAACAAGACACTAATTGGTGGTAAGGCTGTAGCAACCAAAGCATTAGTTTCTGGCTGAAGGATTTTAAAGTAAATGGATAAAATTCCAAACATAAAAAAATTAGTGGTAACATAATACATATATCAGAATATGCCAGTTGTTATATATGTTATATATAATAACATTTTAAAAGAAAAGAAAACCCTCTAATATGGCATTAATTAATGGTGACAAAATTTAAAATTTAGCCTTCATTTAAATTTTCTCTTTTCCTAGATAAAGATAGGCAGGGTTAACCGAGTATTTTATTGTATTAGCATGAGTAACCCATCTTCAATTCACTGAGGAACTCTTAATAGTAAACTTAAATCTTTCTTTTGTTCCCAGTTGTAAAAGCAGTCAAAATACAACTTTACAACTTGAAAAAAAATCCTCATAGTGGGATAGTGTGTTTATTTTTACAGCAATAAACCCGCCATTGTTAACTGAACAGAATGAGGTGCAGAAAAACCAAAATGTAATGTCCCCACAAACTCACCACTAGCAGACCCCAATATACCTGCTATCAGTGTGACCAGCTTTTTCATCAAAGCTGGAACTACATTAAGACGAAACCTGATTGTGGTGATTTTGTGAAAAAGTAATCTTATTCTTCTTTTTTACATTTAAAGTATTGTAGGGAAGATTATCCAATAAACCATCCACACCCCATGAATCCCAACAGAACACAGGTTACGCTTCCAAGATCCAGGCCAGAAACACTTCCTGGCACATGACCACACTGACACATCAAAAAGTACATTAACACACCCGAACACACCCAGACTTTAGAGTTATTGCTCACCACTTTGCCAAGATCAACTCAAATGACTTCTACAGCTCTAATGGTCATTCCTGTTCCTACAGCACCATCAACGGTGCCACCTCACTGTTGTTTTATCAGAAAGGCTGTAAGGTCTTTTGTATTACTCATACTTTTTTTGAATCTTGAATTCTTGTAATGGTATGACAAGCAATTTATTACATAATCACAGTTTCTTATCAATATGTAATGAAATCAAAGGTATTATTTGAATTGTGGACAGAGTCAATAGTCCACAATGGTGCAAATAAAACAAGCAGTCATGCAATTAAAGCTTTACAGCCACGGTTAGTTATAACTACTCAGTTAGAGAAAAAGAGAGAAAGTAGGACTTATTTCTGTGAGTCTGAAACTTAAATAGCCATATACTTTCTATGTGCACATCCCATAGAAATGACAGTTAAAATGTCACCATAAAATGTATTTATCTCTATCACACCATTACCATGTAGCTGGCGCTGCAGTCCTGGCTTTCAAAATAGCTGATTATTTCACTTATCTGAGCTGTTTGGGCTTTTGATACTAATGTTGAATGTCTTGTGTAGTTACAGGTCACATAAAAACTTCCTGGCCTCCTACCTTGGAACCGTGTCAGAGCAGGAGAAGCTTCAGAAACACCCCGGTGACGTTGTCGTTTGAGGGCGTTAAGTTACAATGAGGTAGGTGCTCCTGAGGTTTTGACCTCCTTATGTGCAAACCAACACGTACTCACTGTACTTATTTTTTATACAACTCAGTGTTTATTGCACGATATAAAGCACCAAATTATCAGAAAAAGCAGTGCTACTTCCAAGTACTGCACTGTGTTCAGACCAGCAAGATCATGGAAACTTTTTTATTTCAGACAGATTTTGTAAACATATCGTTTAGTCATCGCCTTACAGGAGTGTATTGAATCACCCAACCCTCACCTTGAATAACCCATAAAAAATAAGAATAAAGATATAAAACAATACATATCATGAAAATGACAACTACGACCTTTACCAAGCTGATAATGTGTCAGTGCTGTTGCAGTGATGCCATCAGTGCAGCAACATTGATATAATCTTCTCGTATTTCTGGCGCTGTATAGTTTCGTGATGTATTTTCTCACCTATGGTCTTGCTTAACTCCTTAGAGGAGTGTGTCTAGCCACGGATCACATGAGTCTAAAGCCAAACAGGAAGGAGTGGGCTCACTGAATGACAGGAGAGCACGTACGACTGTTGTTGTTGTTGAATACATGCATCATGCAGATCAAGAGAGATCCCTACTAGAGGAATTAGTCAGGATTAGTGAGGGGTGTCTCCACTTGTTCCATCAATGAAGTGAATAGCAGCGTAAAGAGAAACCACACGCTCATTTGTACACATTCACCTGCGTGTCCTGAACAATAACAGTACTGACACACTGACTGTGCACGTGATGACCTGTAAGAGCTTAATTACTCATTAAATCTTACTGAGCAACACATGCAAACACGCATGATGACTTTACATGTTTGGAAACAAAACACTGTAGTTTCAAGATATACACAGCGTGGACATGCTGTATTCTCTTCATAAGCTCATATATATCGTTTTTTGGATTTCTGTTACACTGCCACAATGAAGCATGAATGAATGGTGACAAAAATGAGTGAATAGACTAAGGGAAAGTAATTAAAAGGGACAGTAATCTGTCCAGATTGTTTAACCCTGTTTATTTGCAGTTAAAAAAAAATCATTTTATTACTCTTTATTTTTCTTAAAATCCCAAAACGACATAAAAATCTACCCAAATTAAAATAAAACATCTGCACCGTTATATTACTTAGTCATAGCAAAATCGCCCACAAAGTGCAATATCAGAATTGTAGAGTTTTACTTTACATAGCTAAAAAGGATTGTATGTAAGTTTCAAAATGAAGCTATTGCATAGATTTCTGCTAAAACATTAATTTATGTATTTGTTGACCTCACATTTCTGTCTTTCCACAGCAATGCTAAACAGTTCAAAGAAGATGGCTCTGAACACCCGAGAGAGAAGGAGAGTGAATAGATGGCTTCACTAGATGCTGTGTAAAAAACCACTGCCCAGAATTTATTAGAATGTAATTTATTTAGTATGATTATTTATTGTTAACAACTATATAAGTATCTGTATGTTGGACTACTATTATAATGTCTTTTATCTGTGAATGCTGAGGACTATAGTTTTGGCTTTATTTATTGCACTGCTTTTGTTATAGGTCAGAAAACACTCTTCATTTCACTCTGGAATATGATCACCAATAAAATGTCTCAGTGTTATGTGAAAATGATAGTGTTTGCTCATTTCTGCCTTAGATTTATATTTACATTCCTATCTCTGCAAGCATCCAGAGTCTCAGCAGCTTGTTTACATGAACAAGGGAGTCTTGTAGACAAAGTAGATAAGAATAAGCATGAAAGTACTTCTCCAAAAACTGACATCATCGAGGTATTCAGACAGAGATGAGGGCAATACAAAAGTAGGAGAGACTGGAAATTTGCCTTTGGTATGTGTTTGTGCTCCAAGCTCAGATTTACCATTTCAGTGGTAAAGCTTGTAAGACCAACATATTTTTAATATATAAAACAAAACATATAAAATTTAACCTCATTTCACTACACTTACAAGCATTTGAAGCATTTCCTTTGCAAAATTTACAGCTGTGAGAGAACTTTTGAATGAATGTTGAACGTGCACTTGCACTGTCTGACTGATAAAAAGAAACAGGGGTGTGTCTAGTCTGAGCTATTTTTAGAATGCTTGGGTAATTTAAAAGTCTCTCACAACACAAATGTAGAAAAAAACATAATTATATGGTTCAGGACAAAGAAGTCTAAAGCACATTGCGTAAAGAAAGTCCAACTGTTTTACGGACAGATTTGGCTGCAGTCACTATGCATTCATGTCAAAAGGACAAACGTTACACAAACTTATTTGGATAAGCAGAAAATCAATGGATTTCAGGCTTTATACTCAGCTTAAAAAAAAAAAAGAGAGCGTTAGTAATTATAACATTTTCAATTAAAACTCATCACTATAGTGACACCCGGTTACCTTGGTCATTGGTCATATCATTTTTCCACAAGTGGGCGAGTCTGATCACTCGCTCACTCGCCATCTAAATTAGACAATGAAATCTCAGGCAAAGGTTTAATGTCGTGAGAGTTTTTATTTAAACCTAAACCATGATTTTACCTCTAAACATACCTTTCAAGGCCTTAACTTAAACATATAATTTTAATACCGAAACCTAACTAAACCAAACAAAAAAAGTTACAAATGAAAGTAAAACGAAGTACAAAAGAGAAAAATATTGGACACATTAGTATGTGACAAGTTGCTGTGAGAATGTGTTGAGTTTGAACGTATGAATCTTGCGTCACTTGACTCAGTTCCAGGAATAGTAAGGGAGTGATCAGCAAGGAAACATTTATGACTGAAGACCTTACTTCTGTTACTAAACACAGATACTTTAAATGTTCATATCTACTGTATTTCAGGGGTAGAATCACAGTCGCTTTGCTACACGTTTTGAAATTAATTTGTTAGATAAAAACTATTTGTGGCATTGTTTTTTGAGACTTGGATCACATTAGCTGCAACCGCATTAGGTTTTCCAATATCTTAAAACATGGCCTTCGTTTAGATTAAAACATACCTGTAAAGTTTTAGAACTAGATTTTGTAGTTTTTATGCAACTGTGTTGACAAAATCTGCCCACAGACTGACAGAGCTGATGTAATCACAGACCTAGCCCTGGGTGGTTGTCAGGGTTGAGACAGTGCAGGGTAGAGAGTGTACATTGAGTGGAAGATTTACGTTGTCACATTCAGCTCTGTTGGGTAATGTCTAAAAACATTCTTGGCCACACAGCATGTATGAAAATGATTATACATTATAAAAACCTCAGTACTCAAAGCCCTTTTTGTGGGAGTTACCACTAGGGTAGGTGTCTCCTGCAGGATGGCATTTTTCTGTGATGACATAAATACACACAAAGGCAGACAAACAAACTGAAAAAGATAACAGTGCCATTATGGCGGGTAAATACTGCTCAAAAACATTAAAGGAATTCCAACTGGGCTCCACCTTGAGTGCCAGTGGCTACAGGGCCCAGTAGAAGACGTTGGCCACCCTCATGAAGTCTGTTTTCTGATTGTTTGGTCAGAGAAATTCATAGCAGTGGCCATTGGCATGTGTTAATGTGCCATCCTGGAGGAGCTGGACTACCTGTGCAACATCTGTAGGGTCCAGGTATCGCCTCACTCTACCAGTAGTGACACTGATCCAAGCCAAAAACAGTGAGAAAAGATGAAGAGGGAAAAAATGTCAGTGGCCTCCACCTGTAAAACTATTCCTGTCTTGGCATCGTCTCATTTTTGCCCCTCTAGTCCACCTGTTGTTAACTGATCACATCAATATCCCAGAAGTTTGAATGACTTGATACTATACTTTTCTAATTTTTTAAGCCGTATAGAACTTATTTATGCACCAGATAATTAAACTTCATGAAGGGAATCATAAAATATTACAACTTAAACTGAATGAGGAACAGGTGTGTACAGAGGCCAGTGTCCTATTGGCTGACCTACTCTGGTAATCCTTTGCTCCGTACTTATTGGTCAGACCACATCCATCTTTGGAACTCTGCCATTTGAGGTCAATTTTCAATCTGCAAAATTCTTACTGTAATTTGCGCCCGTGTGAAATTAATGATCAGTAATCAAATATCATACAGACTATCATACAGACAGCGAGTTTAGTATGTCTGACGTTTGCATTCTAGTGTGTTGCTTTCTCGTTATAATTAGGATATACAGATGGAAACGGAGGAATCACAGGAAGGACAAAAACAGAAAGTCCATGTGGCGGGGTGTGGTTTGTGGTTCAGCTGCAAACACACAATAACACCCGATTATAACAAAGTTAGTTTACATTTTGTGTTAGAACATTTTTTCTTTGTCAAAATTTGTAGCTTTTTTTATGCCATATTATAGACGGACTTTAAATAACTTTTTACTATTACTTCACTCTGGTACTTTTCAGCAGTTTCAGTGTTACACTATGTTACGCTTATATAGAGGTGGCAAAAGTACAGATACTGTGTACCTAAGTAGAATTACAGATTTGTGTTAAAATACTCTGGTAAAAGATGAAATACTGATTCAACTTATTCACTCATGCAAAAGTGAAAAAGTAAAGCCTCTGAAAATGTACTTAAAGCAAGAAAGTGAAAAGAAGTTTTTTTGAGGATGTTTCTATCAGCTATTTTTTGGCAAAGTCAACTGAAACTCATGCTATATTAAAATAATAACATTATATAAATATTTTTAAAGTATGTTTGAGTAATTTTTAATTCTAGTGAATTAACCCTGTTGTGTAGAACATGAGCAGATAAAAATACAGAGAACCCAGAAACACCAAAGCTGCTGTGCGTCGCTACATTACTGGTAAATTTACCAAAATACGGCAAAATAACCTGTTTATACTGCACTAAATTTCATGCAGCTTTTATTTCAGTTTGTTTCGCAGTGTGTTTCACGCTATGAAAAATCAAACCTTCACATCACGTACAGATCCAATGTCTGATTTAAGAAAAAAATCAAACAAAAAAATCAAACAAAGCAACATCCTTTAAATCTTCGTAGGAGGGCACAGGTTTTAAAACAGACTTTATTCATCTTATCATTGGGCATTTGCGTCAAAGCATATTTGTTTGCACTTTAACTCACAGATAAAGATGCTGAGTCACCTGCTGAGATATATGAGCTTCCAGTTTCAGTTATAAAACAAGGCTTCACTCTATGCGTGTTGCGTCACAAGTGAGAAAAGGTGAGGCAAGGCAGACGGCGCCTCCAACTTGGACATGTACCCAACTCTAGGTAAACATTTACTCTGATTTTATGTGTGTGTATGAGAGAGAGAGAGAGAGACAGAGATCACCATGGTAGGGAGGGCTATTTAAACATGACAAAGACTTGCATAAACACTGACAAAATAAGTTTGTATGGGTGTGGCAAATTTTGATAGTTTCACCCGCATCGAGGTGGGCCTGTGAGCTTTTGTGGGTGCCCATGGAAACAGAGTAAACACAAAAGCAGGTGTCTGGTCAGTTTAATTCACTAAGAGCTCAAATAAAAGACATGATGGAATTTGATAGGTGTGGTATGTTTTCCCCCTTCACCTGTAAGGGAACAGGACTGATGCCAAGGTAAGTAGATTTTATCTCTTGTTTTTAATATCCTACACAGACTTGCGTTTCAGGTAACGTTTTAGTCAACTGAAAAAACAAAAAACTGATTAAATTACATAATAATGATTGTGTATTAACACAATATATAGATATATAGATATTTTGAAACTTATTTTTGTGAATTTGGCCAAATTCTTCAGCACACCCAGCACAAGTAAAAATTGTTGCATCTTTACTGATAAGATGTTGTAAACTAACTTAAGCCTAATAAACTTGATAACAATCAAATAAAGTAAATTAAAAATAATAATAAAAAAATGTGGTCATATAATACTAATACTTTCCTCTTGGAAACATTAGGCTTAAAATTTGTAGGTAGTTAGTTATAAAATCTATCTATATGTAACTACCTGCAAATTTTATGATGTTACCATCATCTGTAAGGGTTTATATTCACTAATTATAGGCTGTATTTTAGTAGGCTGAGTTTGAAACAGTGGCAGTTTAAACCAGATTAGAGATTATCTAACTGTCAGACTTTGTCATTACTAGTCATTAGTTGCTACTTTAAGTTAGATGCTATATGTTACGTGTTACATGGTGGGAGCATGCACAGACACAGGACCTCTAAGATCTCCATTCTGGTGCTTGTTGTGTGTGTGTTTTTGAAGTTTATGTGTTTTGTGTTTGATCATTTGTCAAGTGTAGTGGTTTACACATTCACCTAACAAGTAAAAGATCTCTTTTTGATACCAGGAGAAGGTACAAATCCCTGGGTGTTGTGTCAGGAAGGTCATTTGGTATTAAAATCTGCCAAATCAAGCATGGAGAGCCACCCACCGAAAGTAGCTTTTATCTCTACTTATGATCCCAGAATACACTGCACTTAGGAGCAAAATACAAGCCACCACAAAGGCGTGCAAGAGTGTCCTTGTGGCTATGAGACGAGGTTTGAACTAAGTGGGCCTTTTCTGAGGATGAGGACATGGAAGTGTACACATCAAATGTTTTCTTCTGTGTAAATCACTGTGTTGTCACTGTTACTGTCAACAAACATGTCCAGGTCTAGCCTTGGATGCCAAAGAAAATTAGGAGTGACACAGCTTTCAGATCTGGCAACCAAACCTTTTATAGCACAACTAGAGCCGGCCGGTTGTGGGTGAGGGGAGGAAGGCAGGATAAGCCTGGCAGGGCAGGCAGAACATCACCAATCACAAGACCAGTAACTGTACAGCTGGTGGTGTGCTCACCTATTTGGTAAAGGTGAGAGAGCTAAAGGCCTCCACAGATAGGTGCCAACAACCTTGTGATAACTACAGCCACACCTTCACAGTGCTACAGCATGATGTAAGGTGTGAGGTTAGAGCTGTCACCCTCCTTCATGGAGTGAGTGGATGGGTACTGAAAGAATGTGCAAATCAGCTTTCTAAGGCCTTCACAAAGACATGAAAACCAGAAACTCCTTGGCTGTGCACTGCTGTTTTTGGAGGAACTTCCTGTCCCAGCAGAGCTGCCAATATCATGAAAGAACGTGCAAACCCAGACAAGACCTGTCAAAGTTGCTGCCCACTGGAAGACAATTCATGCTCACCAATAAACAGATTCGAGAACAGCTTCTAACCCGAGCCCATTTTCACTCCCGAGTCATAATACACTGACAATTTGTCACGTCCCACGGCGTTCCTGAGGAACGCCAAAACGTGACCTTCCACATTCTTATGCTGCGCACCAGGTTATGGCAAGGCAAGGCAAGGCAAATTTATTTATATAGCACAATTCAACAACAAGGTGATTCAAAGTGCTTTACAGAGACATTAAAAACAAAATAGATAAAAAGCATGATTTAAAATTGATTAAGACAAGCAAACATACAAACAAACAAACAAACAAACAAAACAGTATATAAAATCAAAAATCAAAACAATAGATAAAATCAGTAGTTAAAATGTAAGTTTTGGAAATTAAGCTTAAAAGTGTGGATTTGGTGCTTTATTCAAATGCAGCTGTGAACAGGTGAGTCTTCAACCTGGATTTAAATAAACTGAGTGTTTCAGCTGATCTGAGGCTTTCTGGGAGTTTGTTCCAGATATAAGGAGCATAAAAGCTGAATGCAGCTTCTCCATGTCTGGTTCTGACTCTGGGGACTGATAACAGACCGGATCCAGATGACCTGAGGGATCTGGAAGGTTCATACTGGGTCCGGAGGTCACTGATGTATTTTGGTCCTAAACCATTCAGAGCTTTATAGACCAGCATCAGAACTTTAAAGTCTATCCTCTGACGGACAGGCAGCCAGTGTAAAGACCTCAGAGCTGGACTGATGTGGTCCACTTTTTTGGTCTTAGTGAGGACTCGAGCAGCAGAGTTCTGAATGAGCTGTAGTTGTCTGACTGATTTTTTAGGTAGACCTGTAAAGATGCTGTTACAGTAATCAAGCCTACTGAAGATGAATGCATGGACTAGTTTTTCCAGGTCCTGTTGAGACATCAGATCTTTTATCCTTGAAATATTCTTGAGGTGATAGTAAGCTGATTTTGTTATTGTCTTAATGTGTTTTTCTAAGTTTAGGTCTGCATCCATCACTACACCCAAATTTCTCGCCTGGTTTGTGGTTTTTAGGTGTATAGATTGAAGTTCTCTGGTGACCTGTAATCGTTTTTCTTTGGCTCCAAAGACTATTACTTCAGTTTTATTTTTGTTTAGCTGGAGAAAATTGTGGCACAGCCAGTCATTAATTTCCTCAATGCATTTACCAAGAGCCTGTACAGGGCCTCGGTCTCCTGGTGACATTGTGATATATATTTGTGTGTCATCTGCATAGCTATGATAGTTTATTTTGTTGTTCTTTATAATCTGTGCCAGTGGGAGCATGTAAATGTTGAACAGAAGGGGTCCCAAGATGGAACCTTGGGGAACTCCGCATGTGATACTTGTCTGCTCAGATGTGAAGTTACCTATTGATACAAAGTATTTCCTGTTTTCTAAGTATGTTTTGAACCAGTTTAGTACAGTTCCTGAGAGACCTGCCCAGTTCTCCAGTCGTTTGAGTAATATGTTGTGGTCAACAGTATCAAATGCTGCACTGAGATCCAGTAAAACTAAGACTGACATTTTTCCTCTGTCTGTATTCAGACATATGTCATTAAACACTTTGGTCAGAGCGGTTTCAGTGCTGTGGTTCTGTCTAAAACCTGACTGGAAGGCATCATAGCAGTTATTCTGTGTTAAGAAGTAATTGAGCTGTTGAGAAACTGCTTTTTCAATGATCTTACTTAAAAATGGGAGATTTGAGATCGGCCTGTAGTTATTCATTTGTGTCTTGTCAAGATTGTCCTTTTTCAGTATAGGTTTAATTACAGCAGTTTTTAGTGGTTCTGGAAACACACCTGATATTAAAGAAAAGTTGATGATCTGTAACAGGTCTGACTCCAAAGTCTTTGAGACCTTTTTGAAAAAGCTTGTTGGCAGGACATCTAAACAGCAAGAGGAGGAGTTCAGTTGACCTAAGATGTCCTCCAGGTCTTTGCTGTTAATAGGGTGAAACTGGTTCATGGTATTTAAACAGTTTTTCGGTGGACACAGTACATATCCTGGATCTGCTGTTGATGTACCAATTGCTTGTCTAATCTTTTGGATTTTTTCTGTGAAGAATTTGGTAAAGTCATTGCAGGCCATGGTCGAATGAAATTCAGCTGGCACAGACACAGGAGGGTTTATTAGCCTGTCAACTGTAGCAAATAAGGCCCGAGCATTATGACTGTTTTTGGTGATGATGTCAGAGAAGTAGGACCTCCTTGCACTCCTCAGTTGTAAATTATAATTGTGAAGTTTCTCTTTATAGATGTCATAATGAACCTGGAGGTCTGTTTTTCTCCATCTGCGCTCAGCTTTCCTACACTCTCTTTTTTCATTTTTCACCAGTGTGGAGTTTCTCCATGGAGACTTCTTCCTTCCAGAGATAACCTTCACCTTAATGGGAGCAATAGTGTCCATTACATTTAACATTTTAGCATTGAAGCTAGTGACGAGCTCATTGACCGAACCTCTGGACAGGTCAGGTGTTAATGGGAAGACCTGGTTAAAGATCTCACTGCTGTGTTCAGTTATACACCGTTTTGTGATCACTGCTGTTGATATATTTGTGTGGGCTAAAATTTTGCTTTCAAAGAAAACACAGTAATGATCAGACAGGCCCACATCAGATACAGTAACCTTTGAAATGCTCAGGCCCTTGGAGATCAGTAGGTCAAGAGTGTGTCCTCTATTATGTGTGGCCTCTGTTACATGCTGAGTCAGCCCAAAGTTGCCCAGAGTGTTACTCAGGTCTTTTGTCCCTTTGTCCTGAGGGTTGTCCACATGGATGTTAAAATCCCCAACAATAATTACACAGTCGAAATCAACACAGATCACAGACAGCAGTTCACTGAGATCATTAAAAAAGTCTGTGCAGTATTTGGGAGGCCTGTAAACATTAAGAAACACAACTTTGGATGGGGCCTTCAGCTGTAAAGCCACATATTCAAAAGACTGAAAACTTCCAGGAGATAACTGCTTACACTGAAATGATTCATTAAATAAGACATGGATGAAATCCAGTAGTATTCCAACCTTAACCCTAACCATAACCTTATCCCTAACGTTAACCATGACTTTAATGATGTTAGATAGTGTTTTCCAAAGCGATTTAAATAAAATGACTATACATGTGTAGATTCATTCCAAATGGTTCTCATGTGTCCTCATTTTTCTTATCTCCTAATATGTGTTGGGTGCCCAGAAGTGCTGATTTGTAACAGAGCTAAAATTTTACGCTTTGGGAGTGAAAACGTGTTGCTAACCCAGAGCCTTGCGAAAACTGAACAATTCCAAGGATTTAGTTTGATGGGGGGAGGGTGTTCTATAACTTTGGACTGGTAGTGTAAATGTTCCTTATTGTATATGTACAATATATCCAAATGCAATAGCTCAGCTGCTTCATTATACTGTATAGTATTATATTTCATTTTACTTGAATAAAATGCTTAGAAAGGTGTTCCATAGCTCTGAGGTCCCCCTCATTTTATGTGTGATGTTTTTCATACGGTGTTTGTACTACCATGTTGAAAAATTATTGTGGACTGGCATATTTGTTTAAATAGTTATGCAATTGGTTTATGTTTGCATTGAGGCCAGTGTGTATTTGTGAGCTGGATGGATACGCAGATGCACTGTGTCAACAGCCATTGCACTGTTTTTCTTGGCCTTCATGCAAAAGCTATTCTGCATTTGTAGTGTGTTGTCAGGTGGTTGAAAGATTTAATTTATGTTTCCATTTGTAGAGGGATTTGCCTATGGACAGCATACAGAGAGGGGTATTCAACTAATGCAAACATGCCCCTGTGCAGTCCTCCATAATCCCAATATCGCATTGCTTGTTGTGAATGATCCTGTGCATTGATTGAATGCGGTCTGGATGACTAGTGGCATGCAACAGGGAAGGGCTGGATAGCTGACCTTACCAGGAATGGGAGAAGAGGGACTCAAACACCATAGATCAAAAAATACATAATAAAAAAGTACAAACAATGGCTACCAAGGAAACTTTTTGTTGTTTTTAACAGTGGTTTAACTTCAGCTGTTATAACTTTTCTATTCTATGCAACTAGCTGATTGACCAAAAATAGCTCAAACAACCGTAGTCTACAGACCAGTTGTACCACATATTTTTGACACAGCCCGATTGGAAAACAGACACTCTCTGCAGATAGAAGTCCATAGCTACCCACAAACTGCCAGTATACTGCCAGTGTGCTATTCATATTTTGAACATCAGTTGTGTTGTTTTGCTGTGCATACACAACTCTACATCACTATTTTCATATGAATTCTTCTTAGTCACTTGCACTAAAGCCAAAGTGTATCCAAACAATGCTGATCATCTGTTTTGAAGGACATGCTTTTGTTTGCTTTGCTTTTTGTTGTACATCTGTCTTTTTTACAGACTGTTAAGTGTCAAGACCTTTCCAGGAAACTGCAACATACAGGAAACAACTGTGACTGGTGGATGCAGGCACATGGTAAGGTGCTGATTGAAGGAGCATTTGATTTGCTTTTACTTTGCACTTTAAGTAGTAGTGTGGATCAAATCTTGCTAATTGTGGAAAACCCCAAATACTGACTAAATTTGGTTTATTGTGCTCTGCGGAAAAAGGTATTAATGTTGCCACAATAGTCAGTGGTGATCAAAAATAGCATTAATCAGTTTAACCACTTGTTAATGTGTTTTTTTAAATGATTGGTTTTCTAGTTTCATTACTAGACTGAAGGCACACAGAGCTCACACCATATGGCAGAGAACACCATCTAGTGGTGTAGTATGGAAACTGAGAGTCAGTGTCACAGTGAGTGCAAGTTAATTGCATGTTTCATGTTATGAATCACTGTGATTAAACAGGCCACAAAAATTCAAAGAGCCCACATGGTGTGACTATCTCTGATCAAATGCTGGTTATGAACATTTTACAGTTGTAGAAGAAGTATTCTATTCTCAATACTAAAAATATTAACACTACAGAATAGACAAATTCTGTTTTATTACAATAAAAGTTTAAATGTTCTGCATTAAAATATACTGACTACTGGCTAACAATCGGCCTTGGGGTCAGTTAATATCCCGTTGTCATAACCACTGTGAGCTGATACTGAAGAAGTCACTTGGTTGAGTTACGAACAGTTTCTCCCACTGAAAAGGCACGATGAACAGATTGAACTTTGTGGGAAATTAACACTTGATTAAAAATAACGTTCTTTTTGCAAACAGACATGTTACATGTTTACAGATTTGTACCTGTAGAAACTCTTTTGTGGTCTTCAGTGACCACAACTAAATTCAAGATTCAAGATATTCAAGAAGTTTATTGTCATATACACCACAAAATCCAAGTGGTTACACAGAGCAATGAAATTCTTACTTTGCAGGTTCCCTTCACAAAATTAAATAAACAACTAACTAAAATAAAGAATAACTTAATTCTGAGATAGAAAATAAAAAAATAAAGTAAAACAAGTGCTTATGTAGCTTATGTGTGGGTAGTCAGAATTTAAAGTGCAAGTAGATGCAACACTGTCACAGTGGTAATATATGCAGAATATGCAATATTAAAATGTTTGTATTGTATGAAGTTGTATTATGTTGTATATAAATGTACAAAATTGCGAATTACAGGTTAAAGATAACTACAGTTCAACAATTAGTCAGTGATTCAGTAGCCTGGTGGCCTGTGGATAGAAACTGTGTTTTAGTCTGGTTGTCCTTGCTTTCAAACTCCTGTAGCGTCAGCCAGATGGCAGGAGTGTGAATTGTGTGTTCTGTCCTTAATGATATTCTGTGCCCTTTTTCCTGACCTGGGTGTGGTAAATGTCCTGAAGTGGTGTGAGGAGTACTCCACAGATGAATTGTGCTGTTTTAATAACACGTTGGAGAGCCTTCCTGTCCTGGGTGGTGCTGTTCCCATGATGCAGTTTGTCAGGATACCCTCCACTGTGCATCTGTAAAAGTTGCTGAGCGGTTTGGAAGTTAATCCAAATTTCCTCAGCTTCCTTAGGAAGATGAGTCATTGTTGAGCCTTCTTGATGATCTGCTGTGTGTTATGGGTCCAGTTGAGATCCTCACTGATGTGGGTGCCGAGGAATTTGAAGGTCTTCACCCTCTCCACCTGAGTCCCGTTGATGTATAGTGGGGCGTGCTCGTCCTTGGGTCAATAATCATCTCCTTAGTCTTCTCAGCATTTAAGGAGCGATTCTTTTCCAGGCACCAGGACACCAGCTGAGCCACCTCTTCCCTGTAAGCAGTATCGCGTCGCAAACATGTCTGCCACTAGGGGCGCCATGACATTTAAATACCAGTAATCCAAAAACCATCAGGGTGATTGTGTCCTATAAAAGTTTTTAATATTTTGTAGCTGCTTTAGTTTCCTGCAGTGGATGGGACTAACCACAACTAAAGTTGATGTCCAAGAAGCATTTTTTTTAAAAATTGAAAAACATATACAACAAAAAGAAAAAGGACATGTGGTGATTATAATCTTAGCTTTTAGACCATCTAGAAACACTAACAGTGGCTGAAAGTGTCAGTCATAAATGTACAATGTACATACAGTAACAATGTGGGCTGCAAATAGTTATTTGTGATAAATTTTTGAAACAACAATAAAGTTTTAAGTTTTTATACCAGCATGCATCACTTCCTATATCTCTATTTTGCTGTCTCATTAATTTTCATGGTGAGACCACATCCTTCATGCTCAGTGTCATGCATAAAAAACTGTGGCTTTCAGTGGAATCAACATAGGAAGGAAAAGAAGATATGTTCTATCTGAAAAACTGAAGTGTTTTTATCTTGTGTGTGTATGTTATCTCATGACCACACTGTGGACCAGTGAAATCATCATACTATTCAAACTACTAGACAAATGGTTCAGTCTGAATTAACGTTACCGCAGATTCAAGATTCAAGATCCTTTTATTTGTCACGTACATGGTTATATAAGTATAACACGTAGAGAAATGTGACCTGATGCGCTCCTCGACTGTGCAAAATAGAGAGAGAAAAAACATTATATACAGTAAGTAAGTAGATATATACAAAGAGGACATGTGCAATAAGTGAGTGAATTATATACGTTCATGTCAAATAGAATAAAACAATCTGGAAATTTACAGTTCAAAATTTGGGAATGTACACTGTGTGAGTGGGGTGTTAAAGTGGCTTGTGCCGCAATGAAGTCAGAAGGATCAGGCATGAAATGGGACTAGGAATAAGTGAGCCCTGTCTGAGTTTGTTATGGTTGGTTGTGGGCCCCTCTGTTCTTGTCCGGATGGTGCGGAACCTTCTGCCTGATTGCAGAAGCCGGAACAGTTTATTGCTGGGGTGGAACGGGTCCTTCAGTATCAGAGCTGCTCTCAGATACTGTGGGGACAGAACCCCACAGTGGGGTTCCGTCAGGACCCAGAAGCAGTGCTTGACCTAAAGGGGGACCAGCGTGTGTGGCAAGGTGCTGCTGGATATGCTTTCATTGCTCTGAGATCAGTTAGTTAGTGAGTTTTGTCTTGTTCTTTGTGTATCTTTGATCTACTTTTTACTTTTTTACTATGTGCAGCAACCTGTGTTGTTTTTGAATGTGCTTATAAATAAATTGATTGATTGATTAATTGATTGATTGAGTTACAATCAGTACGTTGTGTAGAAACACAGCTACTATTAGCAAGTAAATGAGCTTCAGTGAGTTATCATTGCAACACATGAGTTTCCTGTTGCTAAAATTTGGTCAACGTGTGATGTAGAGAAGGGCTCCTTTACTACTTTAGCAAGGAAAGCTCTTCTTTTCCCTGCTTTTATTGCAGTCATCTGAAGCAAACCGGAGCACTCATATTTGAGGCTATTTATGTGGAAAAAGAAAAGGGTTTTAAAATTTGTGCAGGGGCACATAGCAAACCTTCTGGCAAAGACATTGATGTGCCATCCTGGAGAAGTTTGACCATCTTTGCAACCTCTGTAGGGTCCAGGTTTCGCTTCATGACGTCAAATGGACAAATGCAAAACTAATGAAAAAATGGCCAGAAAAGATTAGGAGAGAAAAATGTCAGTGGCCTTCATCTGTAAATCCAATCTGGTTTTAGCAGTTATCGCATTGTTGCCCCTCTAGTTGTTAATTTCATTAACACCAAATCAGCTGAGACTGATTTAGTGTTCCTTTCATTTTTTGGAGTGTTATATTAAAACATTATGTCTTTTGTGATCATTTACCTCCACAAACACAGTTTCATTTTTTCAACCAGCTTTATAGTTTTTCTGAATTTAACAGCTTTTAGTAACCCTTGTAAGTATAGCTGAAAATATCAGTGATATACATACACTACACCCAGTGGAAATGTCACATGTAAAGAATCTCCATCACACAGTCATTAAAAAAGGTTGTTATTTATGTTAAATTTGACCACAAGCTTATCAGTTCATGCATCAGTTCCATGTCTCTATTTTGCTGACTCACGGTTACGGCACTTCCTTTGAGCTCAGCATAAAAAAGTTTTGTGCCAAATTGGGTTTCAGTGCATTTAACACCTGATAAAAAAACAAGATAAGAAGACTTATTGTGCCTGAGAAATTTGGGTGTTTCAATGACGTATTTGAACTGTTCTGCTCTGCTTGGAATTATTCAAAGAGTTCATTTAAAAATTGTTGGCTTCTTGGCATGGACCTTAAAGCACAATCTACAAATTTTTTATAGGATTGATGTGTAGGAAGGCTAGGTGTTTGGGATCATTGTTTTGTGATTAAACAACTGTGTTCAAGCTGAAATTGAAGAATTTAGAGGTAGTCCTTTGTCTTTATTACATCCACCTTGTGCACCAGTACCACTGGCTGAAAACAGACCCAGAGCATAATTCCACAACCACCATGCATATTTGAGCGTGGTTGTATAAATGTTAAAATTTTCAGTGGCACACAGGCATATCTGCACCCCCTGAAACTGTGAGCGCCATCATTACATAGCAGCATTACATAGTTTGTAAGTGTGTGTGTGTGTGTGTGTATGTGTGCATTTTTCTATCTTGATGGTGTCCATGACCTGAAAAATGAACCACCCCACGGGGACCGGTTTTTACTGTGGGGAATGAAAATTGCCCATGAGTACAAGCATTGCATTCAATAGAAAATAGGCTGCTGATATGCTTGGTGAAGTTAAAAAAAAGGGTTCCCAGGAAGTTGCTTTTCATGATTCTATGTATGGCCTGCAGGCCATGGATGGCATTATGTGGGAATTTGCACCTGTGGGAACACTGTAGACTGGGTGTTGTGGGACAGATATTAATGATATATTTAACCACAGACTTTGAACGGTTGGGTTTGATGTGTTGATTTT
This sequence comes from Oreochromis aureus, assembly GCF_013358895.1. NCBI lineage: Eukaryota > Metazoa > Chordata > Actinopteri > Cichliformes > Cichlidae > Oreochromis > Oreochromis aureus. Next base: position 11,458,079 of record NC_052953.1, on the reverse strand, counting down.
GTTGACTAATCAATTTCCAAGGTCAAACCACAGCTTTCAGCTCAACATATAAATATGTGCATCACAGTGGGTTATAATGCATTCAGCGTCTGATCAAAGAGAGATAAGAAGAAATGTTCTGGTTGCGTAATTTCAGTTGCATGCTCCTTTTCATCATCCAGCCAGGTTAGTAATGTCTTTTGTTGCACTTGAATTTACTGTTTGGTAATTTCGACTTTCATGTAAATCAGCAAATGCAATGTCACATTACTGATGTGTTTTAGTATTGCAAAGCAGTTGGTTCAGAGTGTTTGTTTCACTCACCTGTTCATTACTTTCATTACTTCATTGCTGTTCATTACTTGATAGTCTGCTCGTTTTGTTATGTGACAGGATTTTGTTGTTGTTGTTTTAGGCCATGGTTCTGAGATTATTGAAGGGAAAGAGGTTGAGCCACACTCGCTGCCTTTCATGGCCTATGTGGAAAGCAAAACATCTTTCTGTGGAGGGACATTAATCCATCCACAATGGGTACTGACTGCTGCTCACTGCACTGGGTAGGAGCCCGAGGATTACTGTGTTAAAATGTTCAAATCCAAATATTACACCATTTTTTTAACAGACCATGTAAAAGTTATTTTTTTATTACACCTGCTCCAGAACTACAATGAGAAAATAGGCACTAAAATGTGTCAGTATCAAGTATCCAGAATTTTCAAATGTCAACTAATAAATTTTACTATAATTTTACATGTTAAGTTGATTACATTTAATTGACAGGATAAACATACAAAGTTGGACATGATATATTTAATAAATATATATATATTTATTTATATTTCAATAGATGTTCCATTATATTGTGAACATTATATATTCATGGAGCTGTTGTAGGAAATGCTATTTATAATGGATTTTTTCAATTTATGTTGTTGAAATTCGTTATTTGGCTGACCGACTATACCACACAAATTAATCTAATGCCCAGCCATATGCAACAATCCACATATAATAAGGTGACTGACCTATTAACATTTTATATAAATGAACTATCATCACTAGACTGTGTTTTTTCATTTATAGTGTGAGTCTAGTGATCCTGGGAGTCCACTCCCTCCAGAAAGTGGAAAGAGATTCTTGGCAAATCAGAGAAGTTGTGAAACGTTTTCCTCATCCGGACTATTACAGTGTCTTCCTGGGCAATGACCTCATGTTGCTCATGGTAAGCTGATAATTCAGTGTCCAAAAACAAATGAAGCAAAGATGTGGATGAGTTTATTTTAACCTTATATTATAGATTATGTAATTCAATAAATTGCTGTATATATTTCCCATTTTCCAAATAAAATATATAAATAAAGGACAGGCAGTTCAAGACTTTACCACAGTGTTGCATACATATATTTACTTTGTGGTCAACTATGTAAAGCTAATGTACAGACAGTCATTATCAATATGTAATAGTTATTTTTAACTCTTTTTCAGCTTAACAAACCTGTGGAGTTGACCAAAACAGTGAAATGGCTCGAGTTGGGCAACACTGCCAAAGACCCTCCAGCTGGCAGCAAGTGTCTGGTGGCCGGATGGGGAACAACCGAAAAGACGGACTGGTCGGATGTCCTGATGTCAGTCAATGTGACTGTGATTGACAGACAGAAGTGCAACTCTCATTATTATTACAACAACAGACCTGTTATCACCAGAGGCATGATATGTGCTGGTTCAAATGGTTTAAACAATGCTGATACCTGTCAAGTAAGTATATAAAAAGCATGTATTTTTTCACGCCTGTTAGTTAGTCCAAGAAAAACTATCGTGAATTTGATTTTCCTGCAGGGGGATTCAGGAGGGCCACTGTTGTGCAATGGAGAGCTGGCTGGAGTCACTTCTTTTGGAGATGGTTGTGGTATTATTAACAAACCTGGAGTCTACTCGTTTATCTCGAACAAACAACTCGACTGGATCCAAGAAACCATTAACAGATCTGAAATGTCATGAATCCGCAGGCATCGACCAATATGAGCAAAGCAAGAAGGAATCTTTGATACTTCCATGTTAAATAATATTTGGTCTCTGTAGATCACTTAGTTAACAATTATTCATTTTAGCGTTGCATTTTTTTCTCTTATAGTTTATGATGTTTTAGTTTCTGGTAGGGTTTTGTACTCTGTACTTTACACTGCAGGAACTTAAGGCAGCTACAACGTGGCGTGAACAATAATAGGATTGACCCTCTAAATGAAAAGGAAACAGTCAGTGTGATGGTTTGTGGATTAATGTTTGTCATTTTAGCTGTTGTCACTACAGACTGTTCATAAATCAGGTTATCCTTTTTTCTATAAAACAAGTTTCTGCCAATTGTCTCTTTTTTATGTTCCACTTTTTATAAACTGCTACTGGTAAGAGCAGATGTGACAATTAGGCCCTTAATGATAAGAATATGATAAGAATATGATGAAGAATTGGATGTTTCATAGTAAAATGGAAGTTTGTCCCTGGATTCATCCACTTCTCTGTATCAAGAGGACTTTTTTAAATGAAAAACTCAATATTATGTTAGTCTGTCCTTTATGTATTCTATGACCATGACTGTGTACAGGTGTACAACACACTTTTTATTTACACACTTTTTTTTTTAACACAACGCTCTACGATGTCACAATAAAGCCATAAAGTTTTGCAAAATCACATAAATCACATGCATAAATGTATCTTGCAATTTCAATTTTTTTAAAGCTTATAGAAGTCAGAGATTTCAGCCAGGTCTGCTTCAGTCATATGGGTAAAGATAATAAAATACAACACTGAAGTATGTAATGCTTTAAGGTCACAGGACAAAAGTCAAGGTTACATGAATTAGGAAAAAAGTTTTAATTTCCATTGGATCATCTCCAAACTTTAAAGCAATATATCACTCATTGGGTGACATATGCACTTTCTTTGTTTGATCTTTTTAAAACATTATTTGTTTCAGTACTGCTTTATATAACTTCACAGTGACACAAAAAGAATAATATACTATGCTAGATTTACATCTAGTGCTGATGTTAGCGTATTATCAATGCTGACATCAACATAAAAAAATCAAAGTTTTAGCATAGCCCTTGCCCTGTGTGGGGAGTTGTGTCATAGTGCACACACAAAAAAGCAGAGAGCAACCCCTTGTGGTGCAGTATGAATACTGATTGTCAGTGCCACAGTGAGACTCTGACTCTTTATTAATCCCTGAGGAAATTATGGAAGATGTCAGGGTCATAAAAGTAAAGATGTTAAATTAGTTATTTACTTCAAAAACTCTTTGAAGGCTGTTGAGGGCTGTAGGTGGGTTGTTTGTATGTATAATCAAGTTGCACCTCAACCATATGTTTGTGGTAGGCATCAACAAGCTTCTGGCATAACTCTGGCTTTATATTTTTTCACTCTTTTTGGAAGAATTGGTAGTTTATTTAAAATTGTTGGATTCCTAGCACAAATCGGCTTATTTATTGCCAATGATAAGCCATGATATTTTGGTTTCTGTTAGCTTGCTCCAATTTAATGGATACTGCACAACAGTAGCCCTCTCATGATTTGTCCTTTCCACTGCAGCAACCTAAGGCAGGTAAAATATGGAACAAACATTAATGGGATTGAACCCTTAATTACAGTTTTAGCCTTGGACACAGTCACTGTAATAGCTGATGTATTATTGTTTGGCCTTTTAGCTGAGAGTACACAGATGTGGAAGTACCTGATGCACCTGCAAAGAGAAGCCAGTTCAAAAGTGCTTCAAGCCTGCATTCTTTCTGATGGATCAGAATAGTGACTGCAGAAAAGCTACATGGTTGCTGCTCTTTGTCGCCAACCATTATATTCTTAGTGTTGCCGTGTTCTGTTTGCTATTTTCTATTTTCTTTAAATGTCATGAAATCTGAATTTCCCTTCTTCCAGATAACTGACATATGAAATATTTAGGACATATTCAATGGCACATTGTTTGTGCCATTCCATCAGAGATGGGGACTAACTTACAAGTAACGCGTTACTGCAATCCGATTACTTTTTTCAAGTAACGAGTAATGTAGCGGATTACTATTGCAAAAAAAGTAATTAGATTACTGTTACTTTCCCGTAAGCACGCTGCGTTATGCCGTTACTTAACCGTTATGATTTTGTTTGTGAGTATCTCATGACAATGATGTAAGCCCATGCAACGTCTGTGGCAGCAACAGACATGTGTAGATCACCAATGGATAATATGGAGTGCGGGAGAGAGTATGACCATGCAGCGTTTAAAGCGTGGACGTACTGACATTACTTTGAGTTTGCAAGCCACCACAGGAATGTGAAATTCACAGAGAAACCCCTGGATCCTCCCACTGACATGACAGCTGCGGCACCGGGCAAAGCTCCGACTGCTCCACTCCTGCTAAACAGGTGAAAATAGATTTAAGAGCGACAGGACTTACTGCCGCTGAATCTTTGATTTTTATTTATTTTTTTGTTGTGTTTTACTTGCATCTATTTGAAAGAGTGAGTGTAAACACAAAACATTATTTTATATACTGGAATATGCAGAAAATATGTTTAAATGTTAAACAATTTCTTCAAGTCAAAGACAGTTGCATATAATTTATTTTTTTCTTAATGCAATGTGCAAAGAGTTAAAAGATTAAAACTCAAAACAATTTTTAGAAAGAGACTTTCCATTTGATTCAATTTTATATAATGGACCATGCATAAAAAATAGAATTGGGCTGAAAGGTCTATTGCTTTATTATGTATTCAGGTTTTGTATCATGTTTTTCAAATGTAACTAAGTAACTAATTACTTTTGAAAATATGTCATCAGTAAAGAAATGGGATTACTTAATTGGAGACGGAATCAGTAATTAGTAACTAATTACTTTTTTCAAGTAACTTGACCAACACTGGTCCCCATCCAGCCACTAGACACTTACTTCGGGCTGGAGGGTCACTGACAGTGTTGCTCAACTGGAGGAATTTCACTGTCTTTATATTTTACTGAGAACCCAAAAGAAAAAAAACATGTTGATATTTATATTTTTGGATTAATATTTTCTTCTTTTTTTCCCTATTGATCCCAGTTATTGGTTGTTACACTCCTGCGACAATTAGGTGATTTGAGTTTTTGTGTCCAACTAGGAAAATATATTTATGTATTTTTTAAAATCCTTATTTAATCAGAAAAAAAAATCCATGAGATTAAAAAATCCCTTTTACAAGGATGTCCTGGCTAAGATGAGAAGCAACACAGTGTGCAAAGTGCAAAACAAGTCAAACTGGGTAAAGGGATAAGAGATTCCAACCTCAACCTGAGCTGCAGTTCATTCCAAGACATCAGGCCGAAATAAGACATACGCAGCTTCACCACATGAAGGTCATGCATAAGTTCAGTAAGGAAGATCTATGGTCTCACATTTGGCTAAAACAAAGCTTCACATCACTTCCACTTTCTGATGCTGCTGATTGTGACATCATGTCATGGTTGGGCAGTTCTCTCCGGCCGACCTGCCCATTGTGTCCGTGTGTGTTCTGCGTTTTTCTGTTTCCCCTCTTTTTCCTTCTCCCTGTGTTTGTTTACACTCGCGCTCCCGGATGTTTTTGACATGGAGCGCAGGGGCGGATCTAGAAGGGTGGCATGGGGTGGCAAGTGCCACCCTAAAATGATCCCTTGCCACCCCAAGTGCCACCCCAGTCTTGCATATGACAGTGTTGTTTATTAAAATAAGATAGCATTAACAGTTTGAGCGTAGTTACAGTCAACAGTGACTATAAATGCTAAAACTGAATATATTTCAGAGTGTTCCCCCCCTCAACCGTTAACAAATGGTTCAGCCCATAGTAGGACCGGCTTTTTTCTTGTTTTCAGTAGCAAGCGATGCTTATGATTGTGTCAGAGCACATTTTGAACAACACCATGGGAATTATGGATTTTACACAGGTGGTCGGTTGTTACACTCTGGAAATGGAAGGAAGGTGAGTGTTATTAACCCTCCGTGGTCCACGGACACGCTGCACCTCCAAATCACATGACTGATGTAAGCTGACGTAGCAACAAGCTGCAGCCACGCTGAGTCTCTATTTCAGCCCACATTGTGTTATGTGAAGGCTGTGTGCAGGCAGGAAAAGGACCCAAAGTGCAGACTCCAGAGACAAACGTAAACTCAAACAGCTTTAATGCTGAACTCAAAAGGTAACAAAACTGAGACTTCCAGATAAACTTATACAAACAGAACACACAGCTAGATAAGGGTAGATCGCGACACGGACACAGAGAAACACAGGGCTTAGATACACAGAGGGAGCAATCAGGGAATGAGTAACAGGAGGGAAACACAGCTGGGGCAAATCAGAACTGACGAGACAAGGAAGAAAACTGAACACACTGAGATAAGACGGAGACCTTCAAAGTAAAACAGGAAGCACATAACACAGACTGAACAAAAGACACAGACTCACATGCAGGCACTACAACAGAGGGAACAGAAACGTGGGACTAGGGCAGACACAGAGACATAAACCATAAGATAGAACTCTAACAAAGAAACCAAAGACTAGAAATGATAAATAACATAATAAACTCAAAACTCTGGGTCAACGACCCAGACATCCTAACACATTGAAAGTTTGGACTTCAAAGTTTTTAAATTTTAATTACACGCCAGTAAATCCAGAGTTATGATAATATATATAAGCCACGCTTTTTTCTAAATACTGTCGTCACGTTTTTGTGTGTGTGTGTTTTAAGTGTTTTCTAAGGACAGCGCGAAAACAGTAAAGACAGGAAAAAAAGCCACCTCTTTCCTATCGTTGGAAAAATGCACCATGTCGACCAATTAAAAAAAAAGTCAACACGTTGGATTTGGCTGTTTAAGAAGAGGGAAAAGTTTTGGGAGTGACGGTAACGGCAGCGAGACAGAGCGAGCGAGTGAGAGAGAGAGAGTTTTTAGATGTGGGAGATTTGTGACGTTTAGTGTGGAGTGTATACTTAGTGTTGTGTTGTCTTGTGTAGTTGTTCTGTTGTGTAGTCGTTGTTTTGTTTTGTGTGTCAGTGAGGGCACTAATGAATGTCACAAAGGCACATTTGCAACGTAAACACTGTCACTAAGTAGAAAACCAGCGGAGTGATACACCTCCTGTTGTCAGGCCTGCAGGTTTATCCCTGTGCTGTTCTCCTCTGTCTTTTGGTGGACAAACTTTTTTTTTTTTACTGGCACACATCATTTGTGCGGCATCTTATTGCGACACCTGATTGTTTTCTCATTTTAGTTAGTAATATTTTTAAATGGTTGTACAAAATGAAAAAACGGCAGGTGTATTGGCTGCATTTTAGACAAATAGTTGTATATGTTTACAAAATGTACAATTTATATTTACTCAACATGTCTGTGGGTTTTTTTACAGTAAAAAATACTACTAAGATTTTAAGTTGTTTGTGTGATTTCAGATCAGTAATACTAATGCAGTATGTCAGTGAAAAAAAACAACTAAATACAGTTGAGCTGAAAAGAATGATACCAAACAAGGCAAGGGGAAAAAATAAAAAGAAACAATTTGAGGGTGAAATACAAACGTAAACTCTAAAGGAGTCAAAAATGGCCGCTTGTATTTCAGACCTCAGTGGGTTAATCCAACAAATCATGAAAAATTAGGTTTAAATTTTTGTTCATGACAGTGCAGATTTCTGACATTTTGTGTAATTTAAGCTGTAACAATGTGATTGTTTTCTAACAAAAAACAGTGTGAAACTTAAGTTAGGGGGACGGTTCTGGCTCCGTTCCTCTTCACCATCTACACTGCAGACTTCTCCCACAACTCCACCCAGTGCTTCCTGCAGAAGTTCTCTGATGACTCTGCAATAGTCGGCCTCATCACTGATGGGGACGACAAGGAGTACAGAGGACTGACTCAAGACTTTGTGGACTGGTGCCAGCTGAACTACCTCCAGATCAATGCCAGTAAAACCAAGGAGCTGGTGGTAGACTTCCGCAGGCACAAACATCCTCCACTGCAACCACTGAACATCCAAGGTATGGACATTGAGGCTGTGGACAGCTACAGGTACCTTGGTGTTCATCTGAACAACAAACTGGACTGGACTCATAATTCAGACGCCCTCTACAGGAAAGGGCAGAGCAGGCTGTACCTGCTGCGGAGACTCAGGTCGTTTGGAGTGGAGGGCCCACTCCTGAAGACCTTCTATGACTCTGTGGTGGCCTCAGCCATCTTTTATGGTGTGGTCTGCTGGGGCGGCAACATCTCCGCCGGGGACAGGAAGAGACTGAACAGGCTGATCCGCAGGGCCAGCTCTGTTCTAGGATGCCCTCTGGACCCAGTGGAGGTGGTGAGTGACAGGAGAATGGTGGTTAAGCTGTCATCCCTGTTGGACAACATCTCCCACCCCATGCATGAGACTGTGACAGCACTGAACAGCTCCTTCAGTGGGAGACTGCGGCACCCACGGTGTGGGACGGAGAGATTTCGCAGGTCTTTCCTCCCCACTGCTGTCAGACTTTAACTGATCAAACACACACATCCACAAATGTGCAATAATCTTTTCTGGCATCGTTGTATTTTTACTCAACTGTATATAGCATTTGTACTCTATTTTTTATCTCATTGTATATTTTATTCTATTTTATTCTACTGTATATAGTATTTTATTTTATTCTATTCTGTACAGTTGTGTACTGTATTTATTCTTATTTTATTCTAATTTTTGCTTCATAACTTTTGCACTGTCCACTTCCTGCTGTGACAAAACAAATTTCCCACGTGTGGGACTAATAAAGGTTATCTTATCTTATCTTATCTTATACAGTACATAAGATCAAAACTCACGTTTTATGTAACTAAAGTGTGTAATTATGTGGGCTACAGACAATAATTAAGTTATAGACTATATTTATATGAAAAACGTGTATACTTACTGCATTTGAATCATTTTAACCATATGTAACCTCCTGCATATGTGTTTGGGGGGAAAAAAAGGCTTTGATTTTGCCCCCCCATTTGATTTCTTTGCCACCCTCATGCCACCCTAAGAAAATTTCTCTAGATCCGCCCCTGATGGAGCGACCTCTCCTCTCAGAAGTGTTCCAGCGCGGGAGGCAGCCGCACCTGCAGCTCATCAAGCCATCACCTGCTGTGCTGATTACCTTCTCCATGAGCATCCTATTTAGCAGTACGACTGAGCTTCAGTCAACGATGGATTATTGAGTTTACCCTTGTTAGTATGGCCGTGTTTCTCAGTGTTTTTGAACCCTGCTTGTTGTGAATACCTATGCCGACGTGTGTATGTTTGTTGTTTATTATAGTTGTTTAGAAGTGTTACTACCACCTAGTGGTAACTAAGCAGAACATTTTTTTTGTAGAGGAAGTTGTCTACAGGAGGTAGCGTGCTCTATTGCTTCAGTGGAAAATTGTGATTCTGATGGCAATCTATGCAATCCTGGTGTTAAAGTCCACAATATCGGCTTCATCCGTAAGCTCTTATACATTTAATGTGCATTAAGTTTTAACACTATTTTGAGTTAAATCATTTGGAGGCAAGTAGCTCATTTGGAGCTTGTATTTTCAGCAGACGCTTCATTTGTGGTTATGTTTTAATTGCACTGTGTTAGAAATGTTCCAAGCAGAACATTTCTTTAGATCTCTCTTTTATCAGAGCAGTGGGTCCCTGAATGCACTGAAAACTGCAGTAATGCACAAGCAATGCTTTTTATTTTTGAGTTCAAAGAATGTAGGTTAACCATGAAAATCAATGAGTTAGCTAAACAGAAAAATGGAAACTAATGCGTCATCATTTCAAAGCCTTAAGTCAAATGTTCACATTTATCATAAATAATAAGCATTGTGCACAGTGGATGGAAATATGTAGGAAGGTAACTGAGTTTCATCTACACTTGTAACTAGAGATGGCACGATACCACTTTTTTATGTCCGATACCGATACCGATATCATAAATTTGGATATCTGCCGATACCAATATGAATCCGATATAGTGTGTTTTTTAATCAATAAAACTGTTTTTTTAATACCTTGCTGCATTTTGTATAAGTTCATACTCAAGTTTAAATAAACAACAACACTAAAGCTATTCTGTTATACCTGTATGTAAAAAATACACTGCACCCAAAATATTTCATAGTTCAGCAACACTGATCAATCTAATAAACTTAAACCTGCTCCATCCTCCCTATTCTGGTATTTTAAAGAGTACTTAGCAGAAATATTAAGCAACCTAACTAATAGGGTTGCAAACTCCCAGCAAAAAAAAATAGGGAACCAACCCCCCACCCTCCACCTCATGATGCTTAATCGATGTAATCAACTTTAATTTGATGCAGGGTGAAAAAAAATGCACAGAATTAAATTATTTTTCAAGAATAATTAAATAGATTCAACATCTTTCTTCAACAGAATTGCAGACTGCACAGATGGTATCTTCCCAAAGAAAAAAGTACTATAGCTTACTAGGGTACATTAGACTTAACAGTTACTATATACAGTAATGGACTTCTATACATTTTACATCAGATTAAAACTTTGGGTGTAAGATTCAGATAATTATTTATTAAAAGCTAGACATTTTAAATGAGAATAAGAAAGAAAAGTATGTCTTTGTGCCCCCTTTTCCCTGTTAATGCCCTATCGCCCCCCCTGGCTAAACTTTGCTAGATCCGCCCCTGCACAGTTACCAGCAGTCAGCTACGTAGAAAAGGATCCTGGTGTAGAAAGTAATATTAAATAAATTCTAACAACAGCTTATCAAGGTTAAAGGTGCTGCTGTTGTTCAGCCGCTGGTTTCCTCTTTCTGGTGCAAAGTGGGCCAAAAACAAAGAAGAGAGACAGACTCGCGACAGAAAAGCCGATCAGCTGATCATTAAGCAGTTTCACGATTGAAGTAGCAGCAGGAGAGAGAGAGAGAGAGGCAGTCGCTCCATATATCGGTTGTTAAGCTTAACATGGGAATGCTTTACAAACATTCAGAGATGAACTTACACACTTGCTTTACTTCTCTCTGGGATAACGTCCTCAGAGATGAAATGCTGGTTTGGTAGCGAGGCTACAAATACACACAGCCGCTCTATCACATGACGCACACTGCTCCGATGTGCTACGGTTATGAGCTGAGTTACGCCATGTCGCAAGTTTTGTGAGGTGTTTTTTTATATATTTAATGTATCGGATTACATTTTTAATTTCTCACCGATATCCGATCCAGTAATTTACGTCAGTATCGGACCGATACCGATACGTAATATCGGATCGGTCCATCTCTACTTGTAACCACAAAAACTTTAAAATAATAAATAAGAATTTGTGGAGGTAAACAGGTCAGTTGTATTTAGTGCAGCATATTTTGGTACAGTCTCATATTCTTGTTGGTATTACTGTAATTGTCTTTTGAAGAAATCCATCCTTCCATTTTCTTCCACTTAAATTTAAAACTTTCATAGGGCAAGAGGCGGGGTACACCCTGGACAAGTCACCAGCCCGTCACAGGGCTAACACAGAGGGTCAGACAGCCATTCACACTCACATTCACACCTATGCCCAATTTAGAAACACCAGTTAATCCAACCCCAATAATTGCATGTCTTTGGACTGTGGGAGCAACCTCGAGTACCTGGAGAGAACACATGCAAACACAGGGAGAGGGAGGAGTGCTAACTACAGCATTACCTTATTTTTGATTTTTTTTTTTCCTTGAAGGAAGAAAAAAATCCTTGAAAGAATGAAAATCAAAGATATTAAGTATCTTAGGCATCAAAGTCAGGCTGTAATTACAACTTTTCCTCTGTTTATATTTATTCATAAAGATATGCTATAAGCTATTCACAAGCTATACTAAAGATGACACTTCTATTTAATTGCAGTGCAAACAGCGAAAGAAAGAGAGAAGGAAACATGTCTTTTTCATTGATGCTTCTAGCTTTAATGGTAATATAAATGACAGTGCTCAAAGAATTTTTTATTTTTTTTTTCTATTAAAGCAGAAAAAGCAAAGGTATGCTAATTTTTTTTTTTTTTTTTTTTTGGGGGGTTAAGCACAAATAGAATGAGAAATGAAATAAACAAAATAGCATATTTAGCATGCTTAATTTATCTTTGTCAAAAAAATGTTTACAGATCTCAATTTCAGTTTACATTTGTAATACAGGAGGTTCTGAATCTGTTTGGTTGACAGGCTGAATAATCTCACTTTGCTGCTTCACTTTTATGGGTTTTGTGTGCATTTAAACTGTTACGGGTTCGAAATTGAGGATGAGAGTAAAACAATGATAGTCCAGAAGAGGTCGTTCAAACAATTGACTTTAATGCACGCAGCGTGGAGAGGTGCAAACTGCAAAACAGTTGTACATCTCTACCCAAAATACACTCTAGATTGCTTTTATAACATCAGGGTATTGTAACGCCCCTTCTTGCGTTTACAAGCACATAATTTGCATGTACAGAACATTCATGTATTTAAAGAATTAAATGCAAACACAGAAGTTCCTCCTTGTGGCATACTCTTAAGAATATGGTGATGATCTAAGGCCTTTGAGGTCACCATGGACTGGACATCCTTCTGTCACCTGTAACTAGGCAAACTCAAATACCACAAGAAGCTGAATACATTCAGGCCTTTGCTCAGCTACCATTTTACTGTAACAATATACTCAGCATATGAGTTATGATACATATATATTTAACTCAATCATTTTAAAGTAGTTATAACTGCACCTGTAATAAACATGTTAATATTTGATTATGATAACCCCTATAATATAAATTATAACATAATGCCAGCAGCTTCAATAAACACTTTGATGAAATGATAATTAATGCAATGATAAGATGATGGTTATGTAAAATAATCCCTGTAATTCCACAAAACAAATAATTTTTCTGTGTTTTTACTGCAGCAGTGGCATTCATCTGCAGCAACCAGGAACGTTCCTGCTTGGGAGTACTTTAAGTTGTTTGGAAAAAATGGTTTCTGGGATAACAATTTTTATGTATGGTTATTCTAACTATCACGGTCACTGTGTCCATTTTTGTATACACAGTACTTAAAAATTATAGCAAGCAAGTAGAAAGTAAAATATAAAATATAGAATCAATGAGCCGTTACTATAGATATTGCTCAAGTAAGGGGTCTATGGTGATAGCTGTGGTAGATTTGACAAAAAAGCATCAAAGATTCCCTTCTTGCTCAGCTCATATAGATTGATGCCTGTGGATTCATAACATTTCAGAAAACCTCATTGTATTTTTGATCCAGTAGAGTTGTTTCACTGAGAGAAATGAGTAGACTCCAGGAAAATTGTTGCCGCAATCCTTTGGTCCAAATGAAGTGACCCCAACCAGCGCTCCATTACACAGCAGTGGACCTCCAGAATCCCCCTGTAGCAAGAATAAATACATGATAGTCTTTCTTTGACCAACTTACAGGTATGAAAATGCCAAAAAAAAGTTGCTGAGCTCAATGGCTTTTCAAGAAGAAAAACAATGCATTATTGATACTTACCCTACATGTATCACCCTCATCTAAACTATTTGCACCAGCACATATCATGCCCTTGGTGATAACAGGGTTTCCGTTGTAATAATGACCAGAGTTGCATGTATGTCTGCTGACCACAGTGACATTGACAGACAGGAGAACATCTGATATTTGGTTGTTTTCAGTTACTCCCCATCCAGCCACCATACACTTGCTTCCAGGTGGAGGGTCTCTGACAATGTTGTTCAGTTGGAGGGGTTTCACTGCCTTGGTTAGTATCACTGGTTCCTTAAGCTGAAAAATAATTAAATGGAAATATTTAGTGTTGGGGATAAATGGAATACACGAACCAGCATTACGTTTTTAAAATACAAAATTCAGTTCAATTCAATTCAATTTTATTTATATAGCGCCAAATCACAACAAAAGTCGCCTCAAGGCGCTTTATATTGTACAGTAGATAGCACAATAATAAATACAGAGAAAAACCCAACAATCATATGACCCCCTATGAGCAAGCACTTTGGCGACAGTGGGAAGGAAAAACTCCCTTTTAACAGGAAGAAACCTCCGGCAGAACCAGGCTCAGGGAGGGGCGGCCATCTGCTGCGACCGGTTGGGGTGAAAGAAGAAAAACAGGATAAAGACATGCTGTGGAAGAGAGACAGAGATTAATAACAGATATGATTCGATGCAGAGAGGTCTATTAACACATAGTGAGTGAGAAAGGTGACTGGAAGGAAAAACTCAATGCATCATGGGAATCCCCGGCAGCTCACGTCTATTGCAGCATAACTAAGGGAGGATTCAGGGTCACCTGGTCCAGCCCTAACTATATGCTTTAGCAAAAAGGAAAGTTTTAAGCCTAATCTTGAAAGTAGAGATAGTGTCTGTCTCCCGAATCCAAACTGGAAGCTGGTTCCACAGAAGAGGGGCCTGAAAACTGAAGGCTCTGCCTCCCATTCTACTTTTAAATACTCTAGGAACAACAAGTAAGCCTGCAGAGCGAGAGCGAAGTGCTCTAATGGGGTGATATGGTACTACAAGGTCATTAAGATAAGATGGGGCCTGATTATTTAAGACCTTGTATGTGAGGAGCAGGATTTTGAAATCAATTCTGGATTTAACAGGAAGCCAATGAAGGGAAGCCAAAACAGGAGAAATATGCTCTCTTTCTAGTCCCTGTCAGTACCCTTGCTGCAGCATTTTGGATCAGCTGAAGGCTTTTCAGTGAGTTTTAGGACATCCTGATAATAAAGAATTACAGTAGTCCAGCCTGGAAGTAATAAATGCATGAACTAGTTTTTCAGCATCACTCTGAGACAGGATATTTCTAATTTTAGAGATGTTGCGCAAATGGAAGAAAGCAGTCTTACATATTTGTTTAATATGTGCATTGAAGGACATGTCCTGGTCAAAAATGACTCAAGGTTCCTCACAGCATTACTGGAGGCCAAGGTAATGCCATCCAGAGTAAGAATCTGCTTAGATACCATATTTCTAAGATTTTCAGGGCCGAGTACAATAACCTCAGTTTTATCTGAATTAAGAAGCAGAAAGTTAGCGGCCATCCAGGTCTTTATGTCTTTAAGACATTCCTGCAGTTTAACTAATTGGTGTGTGTTACCTGGCTTCATGGATAGATAGAGCTGCGTGTCATCTGCATAGCACTGAAAATTTATGCTATGTCTTCTAATGATGCTGCCTAAAGGAAGCATGTATAATGTAAATAGAATTGGTCCTAGCACTGAACCCTGTGGAACACCATAATTGACCTTAGTGTGTGAAGAGGACTCTCCATTTACTTGAACAAATTGGAGTCTATTAGATAGATATGATACAAACCACTGCAGTGCAGTACCTGTAATACCTACAGCATGTTCTAATCGCTCTAATAGGATATTATGGTCAACAGTATCGAACGCAGCACTGAGGTCTAGCAGGACAAGCACAGAGATGAGTCCACTGTCAGAGGCCATAAGAAGATCATTTGTAACCTTCACTAAAGCTGTTTCTGTGCTGTGATGAGCTCTGAAACCTGACTGAAAAGCTTCAAATAAGCCATTCCTCTGCAGATGATCTGTTAGCTGTTTGACAACTACTCTTTCAAGGATTTTTGATATGAAAGGAAGGTTGGAGATTGGCCTATAATTAGCTAAGACAGCTGGGTCTAGAGATGGCTTTTTAAGTAAAGGTTTAACTACAGCCAGCTTGAAGGCCTGTGGTACATAGCCGATTATTAGAGATAGGTTGATCATATTTAAGATCGAAGAATTAATTAATGGCAGGACTTCTTTGAGCAGTTTTGTAGGAATGGGGTCTAAAAGACACGTTGATGGTTTGGAGGAATTAATTATTGAAGTTAACTCAGAAAGATCAATTGGAGAAAAAGAGTTTAACTTAACATCGATGGTATTAAAAGTAGCTGTAGATAATACTACATCTGTGGGATGATTATTGGTAATTTTTTCTCTAATGATAAAAATTTTATTTGTGAAGAAGTAAGTAAGTAAGTAAGTAGTAAAATATGAGTAACTGTATTCCGTTACAGTTTAAAAAGGTGGTATTCAGAATACAGTTACTTTGTTGAAATAATGGATTGGATTGCATTTATATAGCGCTTTTCTAGGCACCCAAAGCACTTTACAATTCCACTATTCATTCACTCTCACACACTGGTGGAGGCAAGCTACAGTTGTAGCCACAGCTGCCCTGGGGCAGACTGACAGAAGTGAGGCTGCCATATCACGCCCCTCTGGCCATCACCAGTAGGCGGTAGGGTAAAGTGCCTTGCCCAGGGACACAACAACCAGGACCGAGATAGCAGGGGGATCGAACTGGCAACCTTCCGGTTACAGATGAGCTTCCCAATCCCCTGAGCCACGGTCGCCTCGTGGGATTACACGGCGGTCTTTTCCTTTTTCATGTGTGAGGGTATGCCTAACACATCAGTGGAAACCCAAACAAAACACACATTAAGAGGCTCTAATGCCTGGGTCTCAATCTCGTGGCCCATGTCACCTCTACTTGCAGCCATAAAATGACCTGAAGAAATATTTTTAAAAATTACTGTTCAAAAAATGATCTAATATGAAGACAATAGGCAGAGTGTTACAGGCATAGTCCTAAAGAATGTAGCCTCACGGTCAGTGTAGCCCCATTGCAAGTAAGCTATTAAGACTCGACTGTACACTTTGTTTTTCTCTGAAACAATAAGTTCAGTTGGAGCAGCCTTTCAACGCCTCTCTCTGTCTCTCGCTATAGCAAAGTTGACCCAGACAACAAAGTAAAGCTAGTTTTCGGCTACGAGGCCGACACAGAACCTGACGTATTAGCCGGAGGTCCTTTACTATGGTTCTGTGCCGCGGACCTGTTTTATATACACCCAGAAAAAGTGCAGCCTAATGGCCACCTTACTGTTACTCATTTTATATTAAGAATTAAAATAGTTGATATTGGTATGGCGACTATCCTTCAATAATAGTAATAAATCAATCAGCAATAGCACATTCATGTAGTTGTAAAAAGCTTGATAATATATTAAGTAATCCAAAGTATTCAGAATACGTTACTCTCATTGAGCAACGTAACGGAATACATTACAAAATACATTTTGGGGCATGTAATCTGTAGTGGAATACATTTTAAAAGTAACCTTCCTAACACTGGAAATATTACATATTGATAATGACTGCTTATATTTGACCTTTACAGAGCTGGTCATGAATTAAATATTCATGTAGCACTATGCTAAAATCTTGAACCACAACTCAAACCTGCCACACAAAACTTTTATTTATTGTTCTTTGTAGTGGACAGTATGTACCTCATATTTTCAACCAATGTCCATACTTCAGCAAATAGAGGATGATGGAGAAAAAAAGAAAGAAACTATGGAAGGGGAATCTGTCTTCCTATTGTCAGGGGTAGAGGTAGAGGAGAAAGACCAAGCATCAGAGCAGGAAGGTGAAAGCTCAGAGGACACATCAGCTTTTGATGAGCCTGAACTGGGACCTACGGCCCATTTTAAAAGGAGCAATTTACTGCAGGTCTCTGACATTTTTAGAAATTACAAAATGCCCACAATGGATTCTGCCTGTTGTCATTTTGCTCCTTCTCAGGCTCCTCAAAAGCTTGTATGTCCTCCTTCTGAACTTTCACCTTGTTGCTCTAATGTCTGGCCCTCCTCCACTTCATCCCCTGACAGTTCTAAATATGACTCTGCTTCATCATATCATTTTGTGATCTAACAAGACCTTATGTCCACTTCAAGGGATAGAAGATAAATTAATAACAAACAATAAGACACAACATGTTTCTTTGAAACAAAAATCTAATTATCAAAGTATTTTTCTTCTGGGTTTCAGGCTAACTTTTGCTTCACTTGGTATTGATCAGTGAATTATCAACTTACCTTGAGCAACATGAGGTCATTGCCCTTGAATGCACTGTAATAGCCAGGACGAGGAAATCGTTTCTCAACCTCTCTGACCTGCCAAGAATCAACTTCCACTTTCCTGAGGGAGTGCGCTCCCAGTATCACTAGAATCATACTGTAAACAAAAACAGTTCATGTATATAAAATGGTAATAGGTCAGGAGTGTGTAAAACAATCATAAAATAATAATAGTTCCCTCATTATATATGGAAAATTCCACCCGTGCTGTTATTGAGCCTTAAATGAATTTCAAGATATTTTCCCAAAGCTGAATGAAAATTTCAACATTACAAAAATGTTTTAGATTATGAAATCTATTACATATTTCATGTGTATGTAGCTGTGATGTCTGTTATTCTTTAACTGAGTGCAATTTTGTCTCTCGGACAATGACTAGTGCAAACAAAATACTCTGTGAAGATACAACATACAATAAAATGGACAAACTATAAATAAAAATAACTTATTTCCCAATGTTTTAAATGTTGTATATTAATCCTCTCCATTCATTTTAAACAATTTTACATTAATAATTATAATAGATATAATAAAGAAATTAAACTTTGTATAGTCCTTCTGTTTTTTTTTTGTTTGTTTGTTTTGTTTTTTTACGTTTTTTTTTTTTTTTTGTCTGATGAAAATTCTTTCATATTTCTGTATACGATTTATTTGACCTGTATTTTTTGTGTTCTAAAAACTCAATAAACACATTGTTGTAAAAAAAGTAATTATAATGAAGTGTTTTATATGACGCTTGAAAAGATTCTGGACAAAATAAACTGACACGTTTTAGTGTCTACTTTCTTGTTCCAGTTCTGAAGCAAGTCTAACATAAAATACCTTTAAAGAAGATTATTGTGTGTTTGTTATTTAAAAGGCACCTTTTATATGTATTTATGAATATTTTGAAGGCTGGATTAGAAATGTTTTTTTTTGTCATTTCTTGGAGTGTAATCAACCTCTGGTTTCATTAATCTACCAAGCTGTCAGATCAAGTCATGTCTTACAGACCTTTTCCTTGTGATCTCTTGTTAGATCTCTTTATGTATTATCATTCACACAGTCAGTTAAACATAAATATTGCAATATTTTGATTTGAAAGTTTAAGAAAAGTAAGCGTTCCTACTCAGTGCAGTGGGCAGCTGTCAGGACCCATTGTGGATGGATTAATGTCCCGCCACACATAGCTCGTTCACTTCTCACATGAGCCATGAAAGGCAGTGAGTGTGGCTCAACTTCTTTCCCTCTAATAATCTCAGAGCCATGACCTAAAAAAAAAAAAATAAAAATCCAGTCACATAACAAAATCAGCGCATCATGAAATCAAAAACAGATGAGTGAAACAAACACCCTGTGACAACTGTTTTGTAATGCTTTATACACATGTAATGTGTGTTTTACATGTCACATGTAATAGATGTAATACATCAGTAATATATCTTTCATACATTACTGATGTATTACATTCAAATTGTTTCCATGATGGACAAAGTATATTATTTTAAAAATACATTTAAAATAAAATAGAAGAAATTACTTGCCTGGCTGGATGATGAAGAGAAACATGCATGAGACGAAAACACTGAAATTCCTCAGGCAGGACATTTCTTCTTACCTCTTTGATCAGATGTTGAATGTTGAAACTCACAGTGACGCTCAGTTTTATATGTTGAACTACAAGGATGTGGTATGACCACAGAGTTAATGAGTCAGAAAAATGAACATATGCACACAAATGTATATATAAACACACACACACACACACACACACACACACACACACACACACACACTGTTACGGCCGTAGCAGTGGGGCCGTGGAAGTGCCTTTTTTCATTGTTGTTTGTTTGTTGCTGTCTTTGTTGTAGTGACCTTTTTCCTTTTTGTTGTTAGTGATAAAACGGCATTGCAGTCTCTTTGTGTTAAGCTTATTCATAAAAAAACATTCATATATGTTAAACACCGCTGCTTGGTTTCCTTTTCATTCTGTTCCCAAACCATTTGTTACCGGTCCCTACACACACTCCTAGACCTCCTTCGTGGGGACGTAACACACAAACTATGTAACAGTAATTTGGCCAAAGTGACAAGAATTATTTTGAAGGAGTAAAGATGAGTCAGAATTATGTCAGCAGCTTGCTGATGGCTACCAAAAGCATCTGGTTGAGGTGGGATATATGCATATTTTTGAGTTTGTGTGTATATTTTTGACCTCATGTGGATTGAAAATAAATGTAATCTTTTGAACCCAACTCATTATAGATATATGTCACATGGTGATTCTCTGATGGAAAAACAACATTCAGAGAAATCATTAAAGCGTCCACATTTCTCAGACAGAACATTTTTTCTTATCTTTAGTTTATCAGGCGTTGAATGCACTGAAACCCAATGTGCTGCAAAGCTTTTTATGTTGAGCTCAAAAGATGTGCTCTCACCACGAGTCAGCAAAATAGAGACATGGGAATTGATGCATTCTGATAAGCTTGTGGCCAAATTTAATATGATAATAACCATTTAGTTCCTGTGTGATGGGGGCTCACCACATGTCACATTGCCACTGGGTGCAGTGACAACGTGACATGTAGGTATGTCACTGAAGTCACAGATATGGGTGAACATGCAAACTTCACAAAGAAAGGCCCCAGCCAAATAAAGAGTAAACAGTACAAATATATACAAAATATCCCATCCAGTTAGTCTGGAACTCGGAGTATTACGCCTCTTCAAGGTAAAAAAAAGAGAGAAAAAGGAGTAAAACCCCAAGCCATGACACTGTGCATCTTTCATTCTCCCTTGTAGAAGCTTTCATGCAACTCCACTGCTGGGATTCAGTTCCACCGTAATGGGTCATCATATTCTAACCGCCAAATACCTCTATCTGAATTCTTTACATCAAATAAATCATGTTCAATTCCTTCTAATGATGTCTTCTTATTGAAATATTTTAAATACAATGAGATTTCTATAGACAAATACATGGATGTGCCATGGGCTCCCTAGTGGCACACACTGTAGCCAACCTTTACATGGAGGTAGTGGAAAGTAAAGCTCTTTGAAGGGGACAGCACCAAGCCACTGGTACAGATAAGTGGATGACACCTGGGTCAAAATCACAACCCAAAAAGTAGAAGCCTTTACTGTTCGCATCAACTCAGTGAATAGAAACATAAAGTTTACCAGGGAAGATATGACATGATAATAGTTTGCCACTTCTGGACTGGTCTAAGCCAGAAGGGGAAAAAAGGACCACATACATTTAAAGAAGCCTATTAAAACATCTGGTTATGCCAACTGGGCCTTCAGCAAATAAGTCCTGAGCAAAGATACACAGGAAAGAAGGTCCGACACCAAATATGGAGAAACAGAACAAGCTTGTCATCCCTTATGCAGCAGGTTTATCAGAGAATTGCAGAAGAATTTTCTCCAATATATTTTGTTTTGTAAATGGACAACAGGTGGAGTAATTGATTGAAATGTCTAAATAAAAGACTGTTTGATTCTTGTTTGAATCTGCGGTTGAGTCTGTTCAGTCAGCCCTGACACAAACAAACAAACAGACAAAAAAATGTAGTTTTTTTGTTTTTCTTTAAAATTTCAATTATTGTATAACAAGACAAAACTGCAAACCTGAAAGCATTTTTTCTCATTCCTAACTAACTGAAGCCTTTCATTGAACCAACAAATAAACAAATTTGTACTCTTTCTGGCCACACACGTGGCAGCACTTCTAGTATCATTTTATTTGTATTCAACAAAATAAAAATTCAGAGATAAGTGTACACATACCTTTTTGACTGCTAGGGAAAACTATTTTCTTTACAAATAACTCTCTCACTGAACTAACACAGCCAATCCCTCAACATGTTTGTACTCTCTGCTCATATTACCTTCATATTGAATAAGTTTTTGCTTTTTAAAGATGTATTTTAACATTGTACTGAACAACAAACAAATCCTCCCTGACAAAAAAAAAAAAAAACTTCAGGGGGCCAAATTCCATTATATTTCATCACGTCACTATACGGGCCGCAAGTAAGGGTGACGTGGGTTGCAAGTGACCCACAGGCCACAAGTTTCAGACCCCTGGTGTAATTATATATACACAAAAATACATTATAGATTATTGTGAATACGTTTGCTTTTACCCTCCTAGTAATGGCCAGCAATTAATATTTGTCCTCTGTCAGGGACATGAGTCTGAGACTGCACTGTCAACCACCATTTATCGAATCTATATGACTCCTGTTGTAGTTGAATGGGACATCCTGGACTTTCTATTGATGCCACATTTGTGGGGGGCCAGAGATGGGCACTAACGTGAAATGTGATTACTTTTTTCCAAGTAATTTTCAAAGTAAGGGGTTACTATCGCAAAAAAGTAATTAGATCACTGTTACTTTCCCGTAAGCACGTGTCACACAGTGGAACTTTTTTGTTGTTATTATTCTTTCATATTGATTTTATTTTGATTTTAGTGTTTATTTTCAAGTATAGTTTTTATTGCATGATTTTATTCTAATGTTTGTATTGTATGGTTTTTAGTGTTTTATTTGACATTGTTTTAATCCACTGTGGATTGGCTGGGCATGGGACAATTTGCTGATAGGGATCACCTATCAGCTGTTTAAAGACCTATTAAAGACCTATTAAAAGCAAGCTAGTGGAGCACTGGAGCACAGAGGCCCCAGACATGAAGAGGAACGCAAGAAGGCCAGTAGAAAAAGAGGGACCCTCTTCCTCATTGTGGGGGTGCGACGCTTCATCTGGAGAAGGACGGGTCAGCGTGACGTGGCCACCCAGTCCTGACAGCAGGAACAGCGACAGTAGGAGACAGCGCGTGTGATTGGCAGCAGGGGAGAGGTATACCTCTGCCTGCATTTGTGAGTAGTGTCTCCACTTTTGTTCACCGGTGCAGCTGTGTTGGGAGAGGGTCGCCATGGCTATAAGCCAGGGCCACTTCCGGGATGATTGTTCTGGCCCCTATTTGTTTATTTACAGGGCACTGACACGAGGGGAGCCGTGGTGGCATCGCACGATGGACTCCAGTGCAGAATGCTAGCTGGGTTGGGATGTGATGAGCCCAGTGAAGGGACGAGAGGGGGATAGGAGGCTCCTCCTCGTCTGCCTGGGACGAGGCTGGCACTTAGCATAAAATGTTACACTTTGGGAGTGAGAACAGGGAAAATTTCACCCACACTGTTATCATGTTATAAATGAATTTCAAGATCAGTGTTGGGCAAGTTACTTGAAAAAAATAATCAGTAACTAATTACTGATTACTTCCCCAAAAAAGTAATCCCGTTACTTTACTGATTACTTATTTTCAAAAGTAATTAATTACTTAGTTACTTAGTTACTTTTTAAAAACACAATTTACAACCTGAATAGGTGATAAAGCGATAGATCTTTCAGCCCAATTCTACTTTTTCTGCATAATCCATCATACAAAATGTAATCAAATGGAAATGTCTCTTTTTAAAACTTGTTTTATTAGTTTTAATCTTTTAACTTTATGCATCAAGCAAAAATTAAATTATATGCAACATTCTCTGACTGGAAGAAATTTGTTTAACATTTAAACCTATTTTCTGCACATTCCAGCACATAAAATAAAATATGTTTTTGTGTTTACACTCACTCTTTCAAATAGATGCAAGTAAAACACAGCAGAAAATAAATAAAGTCAAAGGCTAGTTGCTCTATTTTCACCTCTAAAGCAGGACGGGGGTAGGCGGAGGTTTACCCTGGTGCAGGTGTGCCGCAGCGGTCAGTGGAAGACTCCGCGAGTTTCTCTGTGAATTTCCCATTACAGTCGTAGCGCACTCGGCGCTTGCTTGGAAGTTAAGGGGTTTTTCTTCGCTGTAAAAAGAAGTTTTCTTCCCACGCACAACGGACGCTAATGTTTTTGTCACTTTTTATGGAATCAAACTCAAAATAAGGTCAGTACTTCCACACTTTAAACGCTGCACGCTCATACTCTCTCCCGTACTTGATATATTATCCATTGTTGATCTGCAGACAGCTGTTGTCACGAACGTCGCACTCGCTTACGTCACTATCATGAGACATTCTCGCAAAAAACTCACGGTTTTAGTAACGCAGTAACGCAGCGTTCCTACGGGAAAGTAACTGTAATCTAATTACCGTTTTTGCAATGGTAATCCCTTACATTACTCGTTACTTGAAAAATGTAATCGGATTACAGTAACGCGTTACTGCCCATCTCTGTTCAAGATATGTTCCCACAGCTGAAGGAAAATTATTACTATTTCATATTTAATGTGTATGTAGCTGTGATGTCTGTTATTCTTTAACTGAGTGCAATTTTGCCTCTACAACAACATACTGTGAAGATACAACATACAAGAATATGGACAAACTAAAAATGCAAAATTGATTAAAATGATCAGATGTTGAATGTTGAAACTCACTGTGATGCTCAGCTTTATATATTGAACTGCAAGCATGTGGTATGACCACAGAAATTAATGAGTCAGCAAAATGAACATATGCACACAAATGGTTAATAATGTGTGGTATATCAGTAAGTATATTGGTTAACTCTTTCACCAAGTAAGTAAAATCATGAAGAAGGAGGCCTAGCAAATTCTTTAACTTCACAAAAACTAGACCACTGAACCTTGGTAATAACTGGGCCTTTCTCAGGTGTCCAACAGGACAATGATCCCAAACTCATAAAAACTTGTTCTAGAATGGATAAAGCAGCCACACATTAGGCTTCTGGAATGGCTGTCTCAAAGGCCCAACATCAACCCTACTGAAAATTTGTTGACTGTGGATTAAAGTAAGGCCAATGCAAGGAAACCAACCATTTTAAAACTAAACTATTTTAGTTCTTCCACAATTATGTCAGCAGCTTGCTGATGGCTACCAAAAGCCTCTGGTCGATGTGTGGCATCTGCATATATTTGAGTCTGTATGCATATTTTTGAGTTTGTGTGTATATTTTTGACCTCATGTGGATTGAAAATAAATGTAATCTTTTGAACCCAACTCATTATAGATATATGTCACATGGTGATTCTCTGATGGAAAAACAACATTCAGAGAAATCATTAAAGCGTCCACATTTCTCAGACAGAACATTTTTTCTTATCTTTAGTTTATCAGGCGTTGAATGCACTGAAACCCAATGTGCTGCAAAGCTTTTTATGTTGAGCTCAAAAGATGTGCTCTCACCATGAGTCAGCAAAATAGAGACATGGGAATTGATGCATTCTGATAAGCTTGTGGCCAAATTTAATATGATAATAACCATTTAGTTCCTGTGTGATGGGGGCTCACCACATGCCACATTGCCACTGGGTGCAGTGACAACGTGACATGTAGGTATGTCACTGAAGTCACAGATATGGGTGAACATGCAAACTTCGCAAAGAAAGGCCCCAGCCAAATAAAGAGTAAACAGTACAAATATATACAAAATATCCCATCCAGTTAGTCTGGAACTCGGAGTATTACGCCTCTTCAAGGTAAAAAAAAAGAGAGAAAAAGGAGTAAAACCCCAAGCCATGACACTGTGCATCTTTCATTCTCCCTTGTAGAAGCTTTCATGCAACTCCACTGCTGGGATTCAGTTCCACCGTAATGGGTCATCATATTCTAACCGCCAAATACCTCTATCTGAATTCTTTACATCAAATAAATCATGTTCAATTCCTTCTAATGATGTCTTCTTATTGAAATATTTTAAATACAATGAGATTTCTATAGACAAATACATGGATGTGCCATGGGCTCCCTAGTGGCACACACTGTAGCCAACCTTTACATGGAGGTAGTGGAAAGTAAAGCTCTTTGAAGGGGACAGCACCAAGCCACTGGTACAGATAAGTGGATGACACCTGGGTCAAAATCACAACCCAAAAAGTAGAAGCCTTTACTGTTCGCATCAACTCAGTGAATAGAAAACATAAAGTTTACCAGGGAAGATATGACATGATAATAGTTTGCCACTTCTGGACTGGTCTAAGCCAGAAGGGGAAAAAAGGACCACATACATTTAAAGAAGCCTATTAAAACATCTGGTTATGCCAACTGGGCCTTCAGCAAATAAGTCCTGAGCAAAGATACACAGGAAAGAAGGTCCGACACCAAATATGGAGAAACAGAACAAGCTTGTCATCCCTTATGTAGCAGGTTTATCAGAGAATTGCAGAAGAATTTTCTGCAAGCACGA
This sequence comes from Oreochromis aureus, assembly GCF_013358895.1. Taxonomy (NCBI): domain Eukaryota; kingdom Metazoa; phylum Chordata; class Actinopteri; order Cichliformes; family Cichlidae; genus Oreochromis; species Oreochromis aureus. The sequence goes on along the minus strand of NC_052953.1, from coordinate 11,431,960 downwards.
CATCCCAGCCCGTGGGTGGGGTCCACTCAGGCTCCTCAAGTTTTGGCATGTTTTCTGAGCTCTGACCTTCATGTTCTAATATCTGTCCCTGCCATATCTCCTCGTCTGAAAGCAAGTCTGACCTGACTTCTACAATTCTGAGTAAAATCCTTTCTATCTGACTCACAAAAACAGATCATTTGTGTTTAGTGCAGCGCACTTTGGTATATTCTCAATAAATGCTTCACTGGTCCTTCACCTGAGTTGGTGAAGCCCCAGTTGGGAGAACTAGATGTTTTAATTGCACTTAGAAATTTTCCAAGCAGAACATTTCTTTAGATCTCTCTTTTATCAGAGCAGTGGTTCCCTGACTGCACTGAAAACTGCAGTAATGCACAAGCAATGCCTTTTATTTTGGAGTTTAAAGAATGCAGGTTAACCATAAAAAAAATCAATGAGTTAGCTAAACAGAGAAATGGAAACTAATGCGTCATCATTTCAAAGCCTTAAGTCAAATGTTCACATTTATCATAAATAATAAGCATTGTGCACAGTGGATGGAAATATGTAGGAAGGTAACTGATACTTTCATCTACACTTGTAACCACAAAACTTAAAAAATAAATAAATGAGAATTTGTGGAGGTAAACAGGTCAGTTGTGTTTAGTGCAGCATATTTTGGTACAGTCTCATATTCTTGTTGGCATTACTGTAATTGTCTTTTGAAGAAATCCATCCTTCCATTCTCTTCCACTTAAATTTAAAGCTTTCATAGGGCAAGAGGCGGGGTACACCCTGGACAAGTCACCAGCCCGTCACAGGGCTAACACAGAGAGTCAGACAGTCATTCACACTCACATTCACACCTATGCCCAATTTAGAATCACCAGTTAACCCAACCCCAATACCTGCATGTCTTTGGACTGTGGGAGCAACCTCGAGTACCTGAGTACCTGGAGAGAACTCATGCAAACACAGGGAGAGCATGCAAACTCCACACAGAAAGACGAGATGGTGAATTCAAATCCAGGACCTTCTCGCTGTGATGAAGCAGTGCTAACTACAGCATGACCTTATTTTTGATCTTTTTTTCATTTAAAAAAAAAATTATTGGAAGGAAAGAAAATCAAAAACACTAAGCATATTGGGCATCAAAGTCAGGCTGTAATTACCTCTTTTCCACTGTTTATATTTTTGGAGATTATGTATCGGAATTTCAGGAGCTGGACCACACTCCTTCCGGTTCTCATCTATATACGTTCTCCCAGTTCTGCAAGCTGTTCATTCTCGTTCACGTGCCCCACCCTGCCTCCTTTTTTCAATTCTTCAACTTCTTCACTTCTATTTAGTACATGGGGATCTGCCAGGCCAGTGAACCGTCACTAGTCCCCTTCAAGGCCTTCCCCAAACCAAAGCTCAATTCATGTCCAAGCATTCATCTTTACCAACTAAAATGCTGTTAAACCTAAAATGAGGACGTGGGCCCACTTAGTGAAATGCATAAATGTAAGCTCTAAGGTATGCATAGGCTATACTAAAGATGACACTCTTAAAGAATGGCAGTACAAACAGCGAAAGAAAGACAGAAGGGAACGTCTTTTTTATTGATGCTTCTAGCTTTAATGGTAATATGAATGACAGTGCTCAAAGATTTTTTTTAATGTTTTTTTTCTATTAATAAAGTAGAATAAGCAGAACGTATGTTATTTATTTATTTTTTGGTCAGGTGTGTGTGTGTGGGGGGGGGGCAATCACAAATAGAATGAGAAATGAAATAAACAAAATAGCATACTTAGCGTGCTCAGGAATTTATCTTTGTCAAAAAAAATGTTTACAGATCTCAATTTCAGTTTACATTTGTAATACAGGAGGTTCTGAATCTGTTTGGTTGACAGGCTGAATAATCTCACTTTGCTGCTTCACTTTTATAAGTTTTGTGTGCATTTAAACAAAAAATTTTTCTGTGCTTTTACTGCAGCAGTGGCATTCATCTGCAGCAACCAGGAACGCTCCTGCTTGGGAGTACTTTAAGTTGTTTGGAAAAAAAAAATGCTTCAAGGGATAACAATTTTTATGTATGGTTATTATATAAAGTAAAATATAAAATGTAGAATCAATGAGCTGTTACAATAGAAAATAATAAGGGGTCTATGGTGATAGCTGTTGCAGATTTGACAAGAAACATCCTAAAAAAGTTTCCCTTCTTGCTTAGCTTATATAGATTAATGCCTGTGGATTCATCATATTTCAGATAACTTCATTGTATTTTTGATCCAGGAGAGTTGTTTCTCTGAGACAAAGGAAAAGACTGGACGTTTCATGGAGCCACAATTCTTTGGTCCAAATGAAGTGACCCCAACCAGTGCTCCATTACACAGCAGTGGACCTCCAGAATCCCCCTGTAGGAATAAATACATGATAGTCTTTCTTTGACTAACGCACTGGTGTGAAAATGCCAAAAAACAAGTTGCTGAGCTCAATGGCTTTTCAAGAAGAAAACAATGCATTATTGATACTTACCATACATGTATCACCCTCATCTAAACCATTATGACCTGCACATATCATGTTACTGGTGATGACAGGGTGATGGTTGTAATAAGAGTTGCATGTCTGTCTGCTGACCACAGTCACATTGGCAGACAGGAGAACATCTGATATTTGGTTGTTTTCAGTTCGTCCCCATCCAGCCACCATACACTTGCTTCCAGGTGGAGGGTCTCTGACGATTTTGCCCAGCTGAAGGGGTTTCACTGTATTGGTTAGAATCGCTGGTTTCTTAAGCTGAAAAATAATTACATGGAAATATTACATATTGATAATGACTGTTTATATTTGACCTTTACAGAGTTGGTCATAAAGTAAATATTCATGCAGCACTGTGCTAAAGTCTTGAACCACAACTCATTTATTTATATATTTTGTGTTGTAAATGGAAAATAGGTGGCATAACTTCTTGAAATGTCTAAATATATATATACACAAAAATACATTATATATTAATGTGAATAAGTTTACTTTTACCTTTTGTCCTCCTAGTAATACCCAGCAATTAATTTTTGTCCTCTGCCAGAGACATGAGCCTAAAACTGCACTTTCAAACACCATTTATGCAATCTATATGACTCCTACTGTAGTTGAATGGGACATCTTGAACTTTTTATTGATGCCGCATTTATGGGGGCTGGACTAATGGAGCACATGAACTTTCTTTCAAAAATGATGGAAATTGCAGTTTCCATATTGTATGGCGAAAAGGGAGGTGAAGTGACATTTTTTTGCATATATTATAATTCTGTTGCTTAACATTTAACTTTTTTCTTCAATTTCAGGGCCTTTGATTTAGTTGGATTTCGGAAATGCACAGTAATTTAATGACTTCCAGCACAAAACCTTTATTTATTGTTCTTTGTAGTGAACAGCAGGATGTACCTCATATTTTCAACCAATGTCCATACTTCAGCAAATAGAGGATGATGGAGAAAAAAATGGAAGGGGAATCTGTCTTCCTATTGTCAGGGGTAGAGGTGGAGGAGAAAGACCAAACATCAGAGCAGGAAGGTGAAAGCTCAGAGGACACATCAGCTTTTGATGAGCCTGAACTGGGACCTACGGCCCATTTTAACAGGAGAAATTTACTGCAGGTCTCTGACAGTTTTAGAAATTACAAAATGCCCACAATGGATTCTGCCTGTTGTCATTTTGCTCCTTCTCAGGCTCCTCAAAAGCTGGTATGTCCTCCTTCTGAACTTTCACCTTGTTGCTCTAATGTCTGGCCCTCCTCCACTTCATCCCCTGACAGTTCTAAATATGACTCTGCTTCATCATATCATTTTGTGATCTAACAAGACCTTATGTCCGCTTCAAGGGATAGAAGATAAATTAATAACAAACAATAAGACACAACATGTTTCTTTGAAACAAAAATCTAATTATCAAAGTATTTTTCTTCTGGGTTTCAGGCTAACTTTTGCTTCACTTGGTATTGATCAGTGAATTATCAACTTACCTTGAGCAACATGAGGTCATTGCCCTTGAATGCACTGTAATAGCCAGGACGAGGAAATCGTTTCTCAACCACTCTGACCTGCCAAGAATCAACTTCCACTTTCCTGATGGAGTGCGCTCCCAGGATCACTAGAATCATACTGTAAACAAAAACAGTTCATGTATATAAAATGGTAATAGGTCAGAAGTGTGTAAAACAATCATAAAATAATAATAGTTCCCTCATTATATATGGAAAATTCCACCTGTGCTGTTATTGAGCCTTAAATGAATTTCAAGATATTTTCCCACAGCTGAATGAAAATTTTGACATCATAAAAACATTTCAGATCATGAAACCTATCTCATATTTCATGTGTATGTAGCCGTGATTTCTGTTATTCTTTAACTGAGTGCAATTTTGTCTCTCGGAAAATGGACAAAGTATAAATAAAAAATGAACAATAATTTATTTCCCAGTGTTTTAAATGTTGTATATTCATCCTCTCCATTTATTTTAAACAATTTTACATTAATAATTACAAAAAAGTGTTTGATATATGACGCTTGAAAAGATTCTGGAGAAAATACTCTGAGACATTTTAGTGTCTACTTTTTTGTTCCAGTTCTGAAGCAAGTCTAACATAAAATACCTTTAAAGAAGATTATTGTGTGTTTGTTATTTTAAAGGTACCTTTTATACATACTTATGGATATTTTGAAGCCTGGAATAGAAAAAAAGATTTATTTTTTTTGTCATTTTTTAGAGTGTAATCAACCTGTGGTTTCATTAATCTACCAAGCTGTCAGATCAAGTCATGTCTTACAGACCTTTTCCTTGTGATCTCTTGTTAAATCTCTTTATGTATTATCATTCACACAGTCAGTTAAACATAAATATTGCAATATTTTGATTTGAAAGTTTAAGAAAAGTAAGCGTTCCTACTCAGTGCAGTGGGCAGCTGTCAGGACCCATTGTGGATGGATTAATGTCCCGCCACACATAGCTCGTTCACTTCTCACATGAGCCATGAAAGGCAGTGAGTGTGGCTCAACTTCTTTCCCTCTAATAATCTCAGAGCCATGACCTAAAGCAAAAAAATAAAAAATCCAGTCACATAACAAAATCAGCGCATCATGAAATCAAAAACAGATGAGTGAAACAAACACCCTGTGACAACTGCTTTGTAATGCTTTATACACATGTAATGTGTGTTTTACATGTCACATGTAATAGATGTAATACATCAGTAATATATCTTTCATACATTACTGATGTATTACATTCAAATTGTTTCCATGATGGACAAAGTATATTATTTTAAAAATACATTTAAAATAAAATAGAAGAAATTACTTGCCTGGCTGGATGATGAAGAGAAACATGCATGAGACGAAAACACTGAAATTCCTCAGGCAGGACATTTCTTCTTACCTCTTTGATCAGATGTTGAATGTTGAAACTCACAGTGACGCTCAGTTTTATATGTTGAACTACAAGGATGTGGTATGACCACAGAATTAATGAGTCAGAAAAATGAACATATGCACACAAATGTATATATAAACACACACACACACACACACACACACACACTGTTACGGCCGTAGCAGTGGGCCCGTGGAAGTGCCTTTTTTCATTGTTGTTTGTTTGTTGCTGTCTTTGTTGTAGTGACCTTTTTCCTTTTTGTTGTTAGTGATAAAACGGCGTTGCAGTCTCTTTGTGTTAAGCTTATTCATAAAAAAACATTAATATATGTTAAACACCGCTGCTTGGTTTCCTTTTCATTCTATTCCCAAACCATTTGTTACCGGTCCCCACACACACTCCTAGACCTCCTTCGTGAGGACGTAACACACAAACTATGTAACAGTAATTTGGCCAAAGTGACGAATTATTTTGAAGGAGTAAAGATGAGTCAGAATTATGTCAGCAGCTTGCTGATGGCTACCAAAAGCATCTGGTTGAGGTGGGATATATGCATATTTTTGAGTTCGTGTGTATATTTTTGACCTCATGTGGATTGAAAATAAATGTAATCTTTTGAACCCAACTCATTATAGATAGATGTTGTATGGTGATTCTCTGATGGAAAAACAACAATTCAGAGAAATCATTAAAGCGTCCACATTTCTCAGACAGAACATTTTTTCTTATCTTTAGTTTATCAGGCGTTGAATGCACTGAAACCCAATGTGCTGCAAAGCTTTTTATGTTGAGCTCAAAAGATGTGCTCTATTAAACCCGATCCTTTTTTCCCCATGACAAAACAGAGAAAACCGACTCATAGTGTGTTAAAACAGTTATATTTCTTTTTATTCAATCATCTTCCAGAGAGAGAGAACCCTGCACAGCTCAAACGCCAGTTGCAAGAGCTCTCTAACATTAGAATCATCAGCTGTGTCTTATATGGTGTTATTTCGGTACTTCACACGTCACACAGGCTTGAACATTGCTTATATGGAAAGTTCCTCTTTTTTGTGTCTATATCTATTAATATGCCTGTGCACTACAACTTCCTGTTTTTCAGTCTGGCTGAGCACTTATTTGTGAGTCAAAGGTGGCCTTGCTCTACAAGCCTTCATTATTAAAGTACATAAAACAATATAATGAGCAGATACACATTAAAAATATTTCTTTTATTCCTAACAGTCCCCCTTTTTCATTTCTCACTTGAGGAATGAACTAATTCCTAATTTAGCACATTTTGTTTACTTCAAGGGCAGCACGGTGGCACGGTGGTTAGCACTGTTGCCGCACAGCAAGAAGGTCCTGAGTTCAATTCCACCATCAGGCCGGGGTCTTTCTGTGTGGAGTTTGCATGTTCTCCCCGTGTTTGCGTAGGTTCCCTCCGGGTACTCCGGCTTCCTCCCACTGTCCAAAGACATGCAGCTTGTGGGGATAGGTTAATTGGATAATCCAAATTGCCACTAGGTGTGAATGTGCGAGTGAGTGTGAATGGTTGTCTGTCCCTGTGTGTTGGCCCTGCGACAGACTGGCGACCTGTCCAGGGTGTACCCCGCCTCTCGCCCTATGACAGCTGGGATAGGCTCCAGCGCCCCCCGCGACCCTGAAAAGGATAAGCGGAAGCGAATGGATGGATGGATGGATGTTTACTTCAATGTAATCCAATTGAATTTTATTTATATAGCACCAAATCACAACCAGGCTCAGGTAGGGGCAGCCTAAATGTAATCTTTTGAACCCAACTCATTATAGATATATGTCACATGGTGATTCTCTGATGGAAAAACAACATTCAGAGAAATCATTAAAGCGTCCACATTTCTCAGACAGAAATTTTTTTCTTATCTTTCATTCATCAGGTGTTGAATGCACTGAAACCCAATGTATTGCAAAGCTTTTTATGTTGAGCTCAAAAGATGTGCTCTCACCATGAGTCAGCAAAATAGAGACATGGGAATTGATGCATTCTGATAAGCTTGTGGTCAAATTTAATATGAGTAATAACCATTTAGTTCCTGTGTGATGGGGGCTCACCACATGTCACATTTCCACTGGGTGCAGTGACAACGTGACATGCACAATACAATATTATACAATTTTATTTATATAGCACATTTAAAAACCAGAGGTTTGCCAAAGTGCTTCACAGAACCAATTTAGAGCAATAATAAATACAAATAAATAAAATAATACAAATAAAAATAAAATAAATAAAAATAAAATATACTGACAGCTGGGAGACATAACTAGCCAATAATACACCAGGCATAGTAGTAGTAGGCACAAGCTGAAAGGCTGAATGTTAAATCATTATAAACATTTATCAAAGCAAAAAAAGATAAGTTACAGTACACTTAAAAATGCGGGCTCTAGGAGGCGGGGATGGCAAGGCCAAACAAATAACTTTTTAATCGAGATTTAAAAGATTGAATTGAATCAGACGCGCGAATAGCTTGAGGGAGATTATTCCAGAGGTAGAGCGCAATAGAGGCGAATGCGCAGTCACCTCTGGTCTTAAGCCGAGATCTAGGTCACACCAGGAGCATTTGGCCTGCTGATCTAAGCTCTCTCCCAGGAGTATAAAAGCTGAGGAGATCCGCAAAATAGCTGGGCGCGGAGTTATTTATGATTGTAAAAGTGAGCAATAAGATTTTAAAATCAATGCAATATTTAATCGGGAGCCAGTGCAGGTCTGAAAGAACTGGAGTAACAGACTCAAACCTACCAGTTCCAGTTATTAGGTGCACAGCAGCATTTTGAACGAGCTGCAGTCTATGAAAAAGGGCAGATTGGAGACCAGTATAAAGGGAATTACAGTAATCTAATCTTGATCTAACAAAGGCATGGATAAGTTTTTCCAGGGCCTTACGTGGTATGTAGGGCTTGGCCTTAGAGATTAGCAGTGTTGGGACTAACGCGTTATTAAGTAACGCGTTACAGTAACTATGTTATTATTGTGGTAACGAGCACGGTAACTAGTTATTATGCCAAAACCAGGAACGCGTTACTCGTTACTGGGATTTAGATAGGCTCGTTATTCGTTACTTCGTGTGGTGGATATCGCGGAGTTTCCACAGATTCAGTAAGCAAGTGGTGGAAGCCAGCAGGTGGATGAAGGAAAAGGGAGGCAAGAGGAGAGACCCAAAGCGGCCGCCGGTCCGAGTGTCAGGTGAACTGAACTTCAGGTAAGAAGTTATGACCTGCAGTCTATCTGAGTCAGATATAAACCAAGTTTAGGTGGAGTTTATTTTCGTTACGCTGACTTTTTCATACTGCGTGCTAGCTAGCATGGCGGAGTTTCTATACAGCTGGGTGGGTGCTATGATGTTACTGATGTTGAACTTTATTTTATTCATACTGTAACGTTCTCAAGAACCAAACGTTTTGGTCTCAGTTTTTCCGTTTATTCGGTGACAGGCAAACAGGCCGTTAACTCCGGGGAGAGTGCTCTCATACCGCCTCACTTCAGCCCCGCAGTCACACACAACCACAAAAGACCCCCCTCCCCTTCCTGCACACATTAACTCCCTTTTTCCTGCAGCACAACCAAACATGTATCTTAAAGAAATAACAACAGTGTGCAGAGATAACCAACATGTCACTGTAAAATAACATTTAACCATCGTTACACTGCCCCCCCAGCAATAACTTCCTTGTCCCCGAGGGAACAACACAGTCTCTGAGGCGGGGTGGTAGCCTACGTTCCCTCCTTGACCTCCTGAGCCCCTGGGGTGTACACGGAGCCGGGGCTTTGAGGTGGAGAGTCCGAGGAGGGGAACGCAGCTCCGGCCGGGGTCCCTCTGTGCAGGGTCATGGGAACTCTGTACACGTCCCTCAGGGAAGGAGGGAGGACTGCCCTCTATAGGGGCCATCCGGTCTCTGTGCAGAGCCACTTTCCTCCCTCTAGGAGGCAACTGCACCCTGTAAACAACTTCCCCCACTCGCTCCAGGACGCTGCAGGGCCCCACCCAGCTGCTATCCAGTTTAGGACACCGTCCTTTCTTTCTCTTTGGGCTGTAGACCCACACCAGCTCCCCAGCACGGAAGTGCCTCCCCTTAGTGGTGATGTCATAATTCCTCTTTTGGCGCAGGCCTGCCTTCGCCAGCTGCTCCCGGGCGTAGGAATGTGCAGAATCCAGCCGGTCCTGCAGCCTCCTTGCGTAGTCCCGGCCTGGTGGTGCCTCTGGCGCGTCCGGGGGCTTCCCAAAAGCCAACTCTGCAGGAGTTCTCAGCTCTCTCCCTAACATGAGCAGGGCAGGTGTACATTGGGTGGAGTCTTGCACTGCCGACCTGTAGGCCATGAGGATAAGGGGAAGATGGTAGTCCCAGTCCTGTTGGTGTTCTGAGGTAAGGATGGCTAGCTGCTGGGCCAGCGTCCTGTTAAACCTTTCCACCAGTCCATCGCTTTGGGGTGAAGTGGGGTGGTCTTGGTCTTCTTAATCCCCAGGCGTTCGCACATGGCAGCAAATACCTTGGACTCAAAGTTACGCCCCTGGTCACTGTGGAGGGTCTCTGCTGTTCCAAAGCGGCTGAACATCCCCTCCACTAATACATCAGCGACAGTCTCAGCCTCCTGATCTGGGATGGCATATGCTTCCGGCCACTTGGTAAAATAGTCCATGGCCACAAGGACATAGCGGTTTCCTCTGTCTGTACGAGGGAATGGGCCCATGACGTCCACAGCTACCCGCTCCATTGGAGCTCCAGCTGGTTGCTGCTGAAGCTGAGCCCGGGACTGATCCTGTGGCCCTTTGTGCGAGGAACATGCATCACAGCTGCGGCAAAAGTCTTCCACATCCCTCCGCTGCTGACCCCAGTAGTAGCCCTGGCGGAGGCGGCGGAGGGTCTTGGACACCCCAAAGTGGCCGGAGCCAGTGCTCCCATGGCAGGCTTCCAGCACAGCTGACCTCAGCGACCTTGGCACCACAACCTGCCACCTCTCCTCCCCTGTGGCAGGATCCTTCCAGGCACGCTCCAACACCCCCTCCTTCAGCCTGAGAGCTGTAAACTTGGCCCACAGCCCCCTGGTACAGATGGAAAACCCAGTGACCTCATCCCAAAGGGGTCGCTCCTCCCTCTCCAGCCACTGCAGGACTGGCAGCAGGTCAGTGTCTTGTTCCTGCCGTGCCCTCCACTCCGCTGCATCCACCACCAGAAGAGCCCTGCAGGTGAGCTGTGTTGCTCCATCCATTGTTGTGAGTTCCCGCTCTGTCTCCTCTCGCTTCTCACAGTAACGGCAGCCAGCTGCAGCACATGGGCGGCGAGAGAGGGCGTCTGCGTTAGAATGGTGCGTCCCTGCTCTGTGCTCCACAGTGAAATTGAAGGCTTGGAGCTCTTCCAGCCAGCGAGCTACCAGTCCCTCTGGCTCCCTGAAAGACATTAGCCACTGGAGGGCGTCATGATCAGTTCTGATAACAAATGATGTGCCACACAGGTAGTACTTAAAGTGTCTCACCCCTGCCACCACGGCCAGCAGCTCTCGTCGTGTGACACAGTAGCGCCGCTCACTCCTGTTCAGGACCCGGCTGAAGTACGCCACCACCTTCTCACCTTCCGGCCCAACCTGCGACAACACAGCTCCCAGCCCCACATTGCTTGCGTCAGTGTCCAGGACAAAAGGCAGGGTGGGGTCAGGGGGGGCGAGGACTGGGGACTCCGTCAGCGATCTGCGGAGGGTGTTGAATGCCTGCTGACAGTCCTGGGTCCAGATGAAGTCACGGTCCTTCTGCAGCAGGCGGAAGAGTGGTGCAGCTATAGAGGAAAAGCCCTTCACAAACCTCCTGTAATAAGACGCCAGTCCTAGGAAGCTTTGAGCTGTTTCTGGTCCGCTGGTGTGGGCCACTCAGTAATGGTGTGAATTTTCTCCTCCAAAGTGCCGATGCCCTCCTGACCCAGCTTGTGGCCCAGAAACTCCACCTCCCTCCTCATGAAGTGGCACTTGTCGGGGTGCAGCTTCAGGCCTGCAGCTGCCACCCTCCCCAACACTTGTCTCAGGGCATCCAGGGCAGCATCAAAGGAGCTCCCGTGTACTAGAAGGTCATCCAGGTAGACCAGACACCGTTGGCGTGGGACACCAGCCAGCACACTGTCCATCAGCCTCTCAAAGGTAGCAGGAGCGTTACAAAGACCAAAGCTCAGGACTTTGAACTGCCATAGTCCCCTGTTGGTGCAGAAGGCTGTCTTGGTCTGGACTCAGGGGACAGTGGCACCTGCCAGTAGCCACTCCGCAGGTCAAGGGTGGAGAACCAGGAGGATCCGGCTACTAAATCGAGAGACTCGTCAATCCTGGGAAGGGGGTAAGAGTCCTTTTTTGTCACTTTGTTGAGTGGTCTGTAGTCCACACAGAAACGCATCCTTGGGCTGTTTTTCTTAGGCACCATCACCACAGCGGAGGCCCACGGGCTATCAGATGGCTCTATGATGCCCGCCTTCATCATTTCACACAACTCTCTGTCAGCAGCCTCCTGATGAGCCAGGGGCAGGCGGCGGGGCGCACTTTAATAGGCTGGGCATCCCGGTCTCAATGGCGTGCTCTACCAAGTGTGTCAAGCCAACATCACTTTCTTTCAGGGCAAAAATGTCACTAAACTCTCTTAGTACCTGCCATAGACTCTCTTGCTGCTGTGGAGTCAGCCCCTCACAGTTCTTTGACCAGATGCTCCTCACTGCTGAGAGCCTCTCCTCCTCCCCGCTTGCTGTTCTGCTGGCGGGTCTGCGGGGGTCTCCGAGGTGGAGGTGGATGCTGCGGCAGATGCTGGGCAGACCGGGGAGGAATAAGCTGCACCTTCTTCCCATCAGGGAGTATGAGGAAGCCTTTGCCCAGGTCCAGTACACCACCAATGGCTCGCAAAAAATCCAGCCCAAGGATGCAGGCGTCCTGCACGTCAGCCACCCAGGCAGCATAAGGCACACCGAGGTCCCCCACCTTAAACTGGAACACTCCCCTCCCTCTAATTGGGGCCAGATCCCCGGTCACAGTCTTAAGTCGCACATTAGTCGGTTGCACAGCAGCTCCGGTTGGGACGACATCGGGTCGGACCAGCGTTGCATTGGACCCCGTGTCCAGAAGGGCCGTACAGGAAACCCCCGCAATCATCACTGGAACATGGCAAAAGTCGCCAACCTGGGTCCAGCCCACAGCGATGACCGCACTGGGTGGAAATGGCGGTGGTGTGGGGATGTCGTTCTCCCTGGCCCGTGTACTCCCACCTACACGGGCCCGTGGGCGTTTCCCTGAACCACTGCAAGCTTGGGGCACTGCCTGATGAGGTGTCCGACTTGTCCACATCCCCAGCAGCTCTGTGGTCGGCGGCGTGGGCCAGCCCGAGGGGAAGGCGACTGCAGAGAAGCCATCTGAACCAAACTGCACGGGCCCGCCGGCATCTCCATCTGCTCCGCAGGTGCTGACATAGCCCTCACCACATGTGTGTCATCAGCGCCCCCAGAGGATCCTGCAAGCATCTCCCTCTCCAACGCTAGCTCCAGGGCCACACTGAGCGTGGCCGGTCGAGCAAGCTGAGTTTGCATACGGAGCTCTTTAGGGCGCAGGGCCTGCAGGAACTGGTCCCGAGCTAACTCCGCCTGCACTGATGGTGGCATGCTGTCATACGCCCTCCGGCAAAGACACTCGACTTCATGGGCCAAAATGCGAAGGGGCTCTCCTGGCAATCTGCGTCTGTTGTGGAACTCCGACCTCAGCAGCACCGGTTGGTTATACTGCCCGAAACGTCTCTGAAGTGCCCCAACCAGAGCATTATAATCCCCCCTTTGCTCCTCGGTCAGCAGCAGCAGGCATGCAGCTGCATCCTCACACAGGCACAAAGCCAATTGGAGAGCTTTATGTTCCTCAGACCAGCCAGCTGCAACAGCTAACAGCTCAAACTGTGCAATAAACACTTCCCATGGCGTCTTGCCGCCGAACTTAGCGTTTTTATGTTCGCGGCAGCTTGCTGGCGCCGCCATGTTTGTTTACATCACGTGACGCGCGCCAAGCGAGGTCGACTCCCCCCCACCGGAATCGCGGCCACGGTGCGAAAATGTCCCGAGCCTAGTCAAACCTGGAGAAAATCCAGCCTCAGCAGACAGCCGCAGCGCCGTTTCCCTCACTCTATGGGCAGGCGAGCGCGGACGAACCTCCCTCTCCTCCGTCTCCTCCGTCTCCCTCTTAATCTTGTCCGGCAACATCCTCCGGTCTCGTGACGGTCAGCGTCGCCAGCAACAGGTTGTCGGGCGTTTCAGGCGGACGTTCTTCACTTCTGACACCAGTGTAACGTTCTCAAGAACCAAACGTTTTGGTCTCAGTTTGTCCGTTTATTCGGTGACAGGCAAACAGGCCGTTAACTCCGGGGAGAGTGCTCTCATACCGCCTCACTTCAGCCCCGCAGTCACACACAACCACAAAAGACCCCCCTCCCCTTCCTGCACACATTAACTCCCTTTTTCCTGCAGTACAACCAAACATGTATCTTAAAGAAATAACAACAGTGTGCAGAGATAACCAACATGTCACTGTAAAATAACATTTAACCATCGTTACAATACGGTTAATTATTAGAGTTGCCAACCGTCCTGTAAAAAACAGAATCGTCTGGTATTCAGAGAAAATATTATGCGTTTCGTACTGAGGTGAAAAGGAACACAGTTTGTCCCGGACTTCAGCTACAGTGAAAAAGACACAAAGCTGAAGCTGCACAGCTGCCTCTTCTTCTCTCATTCTCTCCTCTCCCTCCTGTTTCTGCTGGTTGGAGTTTTGAACAACAAAAGAAGTGACTTTTGCGGTATAATTAAAGAAAACCTAGGGTTACACATTAGACTCCAATGGATTAAAAAAATGAAGTCTGGAATTTCACGAATCCAATTTAGCCTCAGACACAGTCACTGTAATATCTGATGTATTATTGTTGGTAGTTTAGCTGCTGTCAATGCATTAAGTACATAAAACCTGGCTTCCAGACTTCAAGCGCCTTGAGGGGACTGTTGTTGTGATTAGGTGCTGTACAAATAAAACTGAATTGAAAATTGAACTGAACTTGAAAAGAAAAGCCATTCCAAGTGCGCTTCAAACCTGCATTTTTTCCAGATGGCCAGCAGGTGGTGACACCATTGGAGCAAAACAATAACTGGGGGAAGCTACACAGCTGCTGCTTTACTGTTCTTTATTGCCACCTTAATTAATAATGTTTCCACTCTTCTTCATACTGTCTGAAAGGCTTTTCTATGCTACTCTTAAACTATAGTATAGTCATTCCCCACTACAGTTGGCAATGACCTTTTCCCATTTATTGCCACCTTATTTTCTCTCAAAAAGACTATTAATATGAATATTCATTTCACTTTTTCCAAATAACTTCCAAATAAGTTCCTCAAGTATGTGAGCATTCGTGTTTGCTGCTGCTGATTGCCACTGCTGCAATAAAACCAGGGAAATCAATTTTTTTAAAACTGTTTTAAGACTCATTAAAGTTAGACAACGAAAAAAGATTTTTAGACAGATTCACCACTTCCTGTATTATAAACTAAAACTGAAAGTGAGTCTCATGGACAGCTTTTTGACACATACATTCTTGAGCATGCTTTCGTATTTGTTCATTTTTCATTCTGAGTATTTGTGCTTTAAAACCCCAAAAGAAAGACATTTTCTTCTATAATTTCTACTTTTCTACTTTCTAATAAAGCCAGAAACAGAAATAAATAAAAAAAATTTCTGGTTTTTCAAGGTGTGTCTGTGAAGGTTCTCAGGTTATTAACAGAGGTGGAATTAACATGAAGAAACGTGTTAATTTGTGTTAACAGGTGTTGGTTTGCTATATATTTTGATAGCACTGTGTGATTTCAACCCACTTCACACTGATACTGATAAATTTGGAAAATTATAAATAAAATAATAAAAAATAATGATTATTAAGCAAAAATTGTACACATAATGCTTACACTTATTTCACAAATTTTTGATGAAACTACTGTTTACAACTATTTTCAGTAAATACACTGATGAAAAAAATGGAAGGAACACTTAGAAAACACATCACATTCTCGTGCACCTGGCAGAACATATAGCTGACTGCACCAGTATAGGGTCTGTAATTGGGTCCAAGAATTTTATTCCAATTTCAAATGGCAGTCAAGGTGCCGCTGGTTAGCCTGTGGCCCTCCATAGATACACCTCTCCAAGCCATCACCGACCCACCATCTAACCTGTTGTGCTGAACAATGTTACAGGCAGAATACCGTTCGCCAGTTATGTCACATGTGCTCAGGGTGAACCTGCTCTCATCTGTGAAAAGCACAGCCAATTCCGATATTCTTTTTCAAATACTAATCTGGATAGTGAGCACAAGGCCCACTAGAGGGTGTCGGGTTCTCAGTCTACCCTCACAAAGTTTGTTTCTAATTGGTTGGTCAGAGACATTCACACAAGTAACCTGCTCGAGGCCAATTTGCAGGGCTCTGGCATTGCTCATCCTGTTCTTGCTTCCACAAGGAAGCAGATACCCCACTGATGGATTAAGGACCTTCTACGGTCCTGTCCAGCTCTCCCAAAGTAACTGCCTTTCTCCTGGAATCTCCTACATGTTCTTGAGACTGTGCTGGGACACATAGCAAACCTTCTGGCAAAAACATTGATGTGCCATCCTGGAGAAGTTTGACCATCTTTGCAACCTCTGTAGGGTCCAGGTTTCGCTTCATGATGTCAGCAGTGACACTAATGCTGGACAAATGCAAAACTAATGAAAAAATGGCCAGAAAAGATTAGGAGAGAAAAATGTCAGTGGCCTTCATCTGTAAATCCAATCTGGTTTTAGCAGTTATCGCATTGTTGCCCCTCTAGTTGTTAATTTCATTAACACCAAATCAGCTGAGACTGATTTAGTGTTCCTTTCATTTTTTGGAGTGTTATATTAAAACATTATGTCTTTTGTGATCATTTACCTCCACAAACACAGTTTCATTTTTTCAACCAGCTTTATAGTTTTTCTGAATTTAACAGCTTTTAGTAACCCTTGTAAGTATAGCTGAAAATATCAGTGATATACATAGACGTCTACACCCAGTGGAAATGTCACATGTAAAGAATCTCCATCACACAGTCATTAAAAAAGGTTGTTATTTATGTTAAATTTGACCACAAGCTTATCAGTTCATGCATCAGTTCCATGTCTCTATTTTGCTGATTCACGGTTACGGCACTTCCTTTGAGCTCAGCATAAAAAAGTTTTGTGCCAAATTGGGTTTCAGTGCATTTAACACCTGATAAAAAAACAAGATAAGAAGACTTATTGTTCCTGAGAAATTTGGGTGTTTCAATGACGTATTTGAACTGTTCTGCTCTGCTTGGAATTATTCAAAGAGTTCATTTAAAAATTGTTGGCTTCTTGGCATGGACCTTAAAGCACAATCTACAAATTTTTTATAGGATTGATGTGTAGGAAGGCTAGGTGTTTGGGATCATTGTTTTGTGATTAAACAACTGTGTTCAAGCTGAAATTGAAGAATTTAGAGGTAGTCCTTTGTCTTTATTACATCCACCTTGTGCACCAGTACCACTGGCTGAAAACAGACCCAGAGCATAATTCCACAACCACCATGCATATTTGAGCGTGGGTGTATAAATGTTAAAATTTTCAGTGGCACACAGGCATATCTGTACCCCCTGAAACTGTGAGCGCCATCATTACATAGCAGCATTACATAGTTTGTAAGTGTGTGTGTGTGTGTGTGTGTGTGTGCATTTTTCTATCTTGATGGTGTCCATGACCTGAAAAATGAACCACCCGGGGACCGGTTTTTACTGTGGGGAATGAAAATTGCCCATGAGTACAAGCATTGCATTCAATAGAAAATAGGCTGCTGATATGCTTGGTGAAGTTAAAAAAAGGGTTCCCAGGAAGTTGCTTTTCATGATTCTATGTATGGCCTACAGGCCATGGATGGCATTATGTGAATTTGCACCTGTGGGAACACTGTAGACTGGGTGTTGTGGGACAGATATTAATGATATATTTAACCACAGACTTTGAACGGTTGGGTTTGATGTGTTGATTTTGTTGACTAATCAATTTCCAAGGTCAAACCACAGCTTTCAGCTCAACATATAAATATGTGCATCACAGTGGGTTATAATGCATTCAGCGTCTGATCAAAGAGAGATAAGAAGAAATGTTCTGGTTGCGCAATTTCAGTTGCATGCTCCTTTTCATCATCCAGCCAGGTTAGTAATGTCTTTTGTTGCACTTGAATTTACTGTTTGGTAATTTCGACTTTCATGTAAATCAGCAAATGCAATGTCACATTACTGATGTGTTTTAGTATTGCAAAGCAGTTGGTTCAGAGTGTTTGTTTCACTCACCTGTTCATTACTTTCATTACTTCATTGCTGTTCATTACTTGATAGTCTGCTCGTTTTGTTATGTGACAGGATTTTTTTGTTGTTGTTTTAGGCCATGGTTCTGAGATTATTGAAGGAAAGAGGTTGAGCCACACTCGCTGCCTTTCATGGCCTATGTGGAAAGCAAAACATCTTTCTGTGGAGGGACATTAATCCATCCACAATGGGTACTGACTGCTGCTCACTGCACTGGGTAGGAGCCCGAGGATTACTGTGTTAAAATGTTCAAATCCAAATATTACACCATTTTTTAACAGACCATGTAAAAGTTATTTTTTATTACACCTGCTCCAGAACTACAATGAGAAAATAGGCACTAAAATGTGTCAGTATCAAGTATCCAGAATTTTCAAATGTCAACTAATAAATTTGACTATAATTTTACATGTTAAGTTGATTACATTTAATTGACAGGATAAATATACAAAGTTGGACATGATATATTTAATAAATATATATATATTTATTTATATTTCAATAGATGTTCCATTATATTGTGAACATTATATATTCATGGAGCTGTTGTAGGAAATGCTATTTATAATGGATTTTTCAATTTATGTTGTTGAAATTCGTTATTTGGCTGACCGACTATACCACACAAATTAATCTAATGCCCAGCCATATGCAACAATCCACATATAATAAGGTGACTGACCTATTAACATTTTATATAAATGAACTATCATCACTAGACTGTGTTTTTTCATTTATAGTGTGAGTCTAGTGATCCTGGGAGTCCACTCCCTCCAGAAAGTGGAAAGAGATTCTTGGCAAATCAGAGAAGTTGTGAAACGTTTTCCTCATCCAGACTATTACAGTGTCTTCCTGGGCAATGACCTCATGTTGCTCATGGTAAGCTGATAATTCAGTGTCCAAAAACAAATGAAGCAAAGATGTGGATGAGTTTATTTTAACCTTATATTATAGATTATGTAATTCAATAAATTGCTGTATATATTTCCCATTTTCCAAATAAAATATATAAATAAAGGACAGGCAGTTCAAGACTTTACCACAGTGTTGCATACATATATTTACTTTGTGGTCAACTATGTAAAGCTAATGTACAGACAGTCATTATCAATATGTAATAGTTATTTTTAACTCTTTTTCAGCTTAACAAACCTGTGGAGTTGACCAAAACAGTGAAATGGCTCGAGTTGGGCAACACTGCCAAAGACCCTCCAGCTGGCAGCAAGTGTCTGGTGGCGGATGGGGAACAACCGAAAAAAGACGGACTGGTCGGATGTCCTGATGTCAGTCAATGTGACTGTGATCGACAGACAGAAGTGCAACTCTCATTATTATTACAACAACAGACCTGTTATCACCAGAGGCATGATATGTGCTGGTTCAAATGGTTTAAACAATGCTGATACCTGTCAAGTAAGTATATAAAAAGCATGTATTTTTTCACGCCTGTTAGTTAGTCCAAGAAAAACTATCGTGAATTTGATTTTCCTGCAGGGGGATTCAGGAGGGCCACTGTTGTGCAATGGAGAGCTGGCTGGAGTCACTTCTTTTGGAGATGGTTGTGGTATTATTAAAAAACCTGGAGTCTACTCGTTTATCTCGAACAAACAACTCGACTGGATCCAAGAAACCATTAACAGATCTGAAATGTCATGAATCCGCAGGCATCGACCAATATGAGCAAAGCAAGAAGGGAATCTTTGATACTTCCATGTTAAATAATATTTGGTCTCTGTAGATCACTTAGTTGACAATTATTCATTTTAGCGTTGCATTTTTTTCTCTTATAGTTTATGATGTTTTAGTTTCTGGTAGGGTTTTGTACTCTGTACTTTACACTGCAGGAACTTAAGGCAGCTACAACGTGGCGTGAACAATAATAGGATTGACCCTCTAAATGAAAAGGAAACAGTCAGTGTGATGGTTTGTGGATTAATGTTTGTCATTTTAGCTGTTGTCACTACAGACTGTTCATAAATCAGGTTATCCCTTTTTCTATAAAACAAGTTTCTGCCAATTGTCTCTTTTTTATGTTCCACTTTTTATAAACTGCTACTGGTAAGAGCAGATGTGACAATTAGGCCCTTAATAATAAGAATATGATAAGAATATGATGAAGAATTGGATGTTTCATGGTAAAATGGAAGTTTGTCCCTGGATTCATCCACTTCTCTGTATCAAGAGGACTT
Source organism: Oreochromis aureus (assembly GCF_013358895.1). Taxonomy (NCBI): domain Eukaryota; kingdom Metazoa; phylum Chordata; class Actinopteri; order Cichliformes; family Cichlidae; genus Oreochromis; species Oreochromis aureus. Next base: position 11,411,976 of record NC_052953.1, on the reverse strand, counting down.
TTTTAAATGAAAAACTCAATATTATGTTAGTCTGTTCTTTATGTATTCTATGACCATGACTGTGTACAGGTGTACAACACACTTTTTATTTACACACTTTTTTTTCTAACACAACGCTCTACGATGTCACAATAAAGCCATAAAGTTTTGCAAAATCACATAAATCACATGCATAAATGTATCTTGCAATTTCAATTTTTTTAAAGCTTATAGAAGTCAGAGATTTCAGCCAGGTCTGCTTCAGTCATATGGGTAAAGATAATAAAATACAACACTGAAGTATGTAATGCTTTAAGGTCACAGGACAAAAGTCAAGGTTACATGAATTAGGAAAAAAGTTTTAATTTCCATTGGATCATCTCCAAACTTTAAAGCAATATATTACTCATTGGGTGACATATGCACTTTCTTTGTTTGATCTTTTTAAAACATTATTTGTTTCAGTACTGCTTTATATAACTTCACAGTGACACAAAAAGAATACTATACTATGCTAGATTTACATCTAGTGCTGATGTTAGCGTATTATCAATGCTGACATCAACATAAAAAATCAAAGTTTTAGCATAGCCCTTGCCCTCTGTGGGGAGTTGTGTCATAGTGCACACACAAAAAAGCAGAGAGCAACCCCTTGTTGTGCAGTATGAATACTGATTGTCAGTGCCACAGTGAGACTCTGAATACTTTATTAATCCCTGAGGAAATTATGGAAGATGCCAGGGTCATAAAAGTAAAGATGTTAGTTATTTACTCCAAAAACGGCTGTTGAGGGCTGTAGGTGGGTTGTTTGTATGTATAATCAAGTTGCACCTCAACCATATGTTTGTGGTAGGCATCAACAAGCTTCTGGCATAACTCTGGCTTTATATTTTTTCACTCTTTTTGGAAGAATTGGTAGTTTATTTAAAATTGTTGGATTCCTAGCACAAATCGGCTTATTTATTGCCATATTTTATGATATTTTGGTTTCTGTTAGCTTGCTCCAATTTTTATGGACACTGCACATTTAACAGTAGCCCTCTCATGATTTGTCCTTTCCACTGCAGCAACCTAAGGCAGTTAAAATATGGAACAAACATTAATAGGACTGATCCCTTAATTACAGTTTTAGCCTTGGACACAGTCACTGTAATAGCTGATGTATTATTGTTTGGCCTTTTAGCTGAGAGTACACAGATGTGGAAGTACCTGATACACCTGCAAAGAGAAGCCAGTTCAAAAGTGCTTCAAGCCTGCATTCTTTCTGATGGATAAAAATAATGACTGCGGAAAAGCTACATGGTTGCTGCTCTTTGTCGCCAACCATTATATTCTTAGTGTTGCCGTGTTCTCTTTGCTATTTTCTATTTTCTTTAAATGTCATGAAATCTGAATTTCCCTTCTTCCAGATAACTGACATATGAAATATTTAGGACATATTCAATGGCACATTGTTTGTGCCATTCCATCAGAGATGGGGACTAACTTACAAGTAACGTGTAACTGTAATCCGATTACTTTTTTCAAGTAACGCGTAATGTAGGGGATTACTATTGCAAAAGAGTAATTAGATTACTGTTACTTTCCCGTAAGCACGCTGCATTACTGCGTTACTTGACTGTTATGATTTTGTTTGTGAGAGTATCTCATGACAATGATGTAAGCCCATGCAATGTCCGTGGCAGCAACAGACGTGTGTAGATCACCAGTGGATAATATGGAGTGCGGGAGAGAGTATGAGCATGCAGTGTTTAAAGCGTGGACGTACTGAGATTACTTTGAGTTTGATTATGTAAAAAGTGACAAAAACATACACTTGTACACTCTGCGTGGGAAGAAAACTTCGTTCTACAGCGAAAAATTAAACTTCAAATCTGAGCAAGCGCCTAGCAAGCCGCCACGGGAATGTGACATTCACAGAGAAACCCCCGGATCCCCCCACTGACATGACAGCTGCGGCACCGGGCAAACTTCCTCCGCCCCACTCCTGCTAAACAGGTGAAAATAGATTTAAGAGCGACAGGACTTACTGCCGCTGAATCTTTGACTTTATTTATTTCTGTTGTGTTTTATCTATTTGAAAGAGTGAGTGTAAACAATAAAACATTATTTTATTTTATATCCTGGAATATGCAGAAAATAGGTTTAAATGTAAAAAAAAATTCTTCAAGTCAAAGACAGTTGCATATAATTTAATTTTTGCTTAATGCAATGTGCAAAGAGTTAAAAGATTAAAACTCAAAACAATTTTTAGAAAGAGGCTTTCCATTTGATTCAATTTTATATGATGGACTATGCATAAAAAATAGAATTGGGCTGAAAGGTCTATTGCTTTATTATGTATTCAGGTTGTGTATTATGTTTTTCAAAAGTAACTAAGTAACTAATTACTTTTGAAAATAAGTAATCAGTAAAGTAATGGGATAACGTTTTTGGAGATGTAATCAGTAATTAGTAACTAATTACTTTTTTCAAGTAACTTGACCATCACTGGTCCCCATCCAGCCACCATACATTTGCTTCCAGCCGGAGGGTCACTGACAGTGTTGCTCAATTGGAGGGATTTCACTTTCTTGGTAAGTTCCTTAAGCTGAAAATGAGTTAAAAATAAAAATAACATATTGATACTAACAAGCGCATTATATTTTACTGAGAACCCAAAAGAAAAAAACATTTTGATATTTAGATTTTTGGATTAATATTTTCTTTTTCTTTTCCTATTGATCCCAGTTATTGGTTGTTGCACTCCTGCTACAATCAGCTGATTTGAGTTTTTGTGTCCATTGATATATATCTATATATATATATATATATATATATATATATATATATATATATATATATATATATATATATATATATATATATATTATTTTTTTTTTAAATTCTTATTTAACCAGAAAAAAAAATCCATTGAAATTAGAAAATCCCTTTTACAAGGATGTCCTGGCCAAGATGAGAAGCAACACAGTGTGCAAAGCGCAAAACAAGCCAAACTGGGTAAAGGGATAAGAGATTCCAACCTCAGCCTGAGCTGCAGATCATTTCAAGACGTCATCCAGGACAGAAACTGCTGCACAGACGGCATGCTAATGCAAAGGTAGTCAAGAACCAGAGTAACTTTAAGGCTGAGTGAATGCCAGCACCAGCCAACTGAACTGCAACGAGTAACAAACTGATGAGCAGTCAGTCTGCAGCCTTTCTACCTGTTCATGTTTCTTAAGTAGAATCACTGTAGTGATGCTTTAAAATCTCCTTTTGCTGTTTTTTTATCTTTGTTTTTTGTTGTGTGTTGCTTTGTGTTCTACTCGGAGAGACCTTGTGTAATACTAAGAAAAAGATATGCGTGCCAAAGTCCATTATGGATAATAAGTATAGTATGGGCTATGGGATTCGGTTAACTCAACTTCCATACAGGACACCAGACTGTGAAAGGAATCATCTTTCCATGGCAGTCTGATTGCATAGTCAGAGTTCTCACTTTCCAGAGGACTTCACTCTTTTACCCCTTGTCAGAGACATCAGGATAACTTGGTACATTGATGGGCTGCCTTATCTTGAAGAATCTGTCTCAAGTTAGTGAACTGGCCATAATTAGGATCCAGTAACTTTGGATATTAGGTTATATAAGTCATGTGGTGACCACAGATATGTTGACGAACAATTCCGTTTCAGAACATTTGTCTCAGCTACCCTCTCCAGTGCAAGAATTCCTCCATCTAACCTCACAATACAAAGAAAGAAGGCCGTCCCTGAAAAGAACAAAACATCACCGTATTAGCAGTCGATAAGGGGAAGTGCACTATTGTTTTAAACTGATTATCACACTAAGATTACTACACTCCTCAGTGACAACAATGCCTTCTGTGTGAAGCCTTAAGGCAAGATCCCACAACCAACTACAAAAAGAGAGTCATCAGTTACATATAACAGCCTCTGACTACCCTACATTCCACGGTCTGTAACCAGGGAATGCTATACCCTGTATGTACAGACCTCCAAATTTCCACGAAGAAGGAGACTCACTCAAACCCATCATTAGCAGTATAAACTCAGCCACCTACAAAGTGTCTCTAACCATCCTCGCCACCATCCTAGCTCCCCTTGTGGGGAACACAACACCATTACATCAAAAACTCTACTGACTTCACCAACAAGGTCCAAAACTTTACACTGTAAACCATAGACAGCTGAAACCATAGCCTCCTTTGATGTGGTCTCCCTTTTCATTTGTATCCCTACAACCGAGGCAGTGGAAACTGTCAGAAAACAATTACAGCTCCTTAGAAAAGAGAAACAACTTTACCACTGGTCAGATTTGCACACTTAGGCCTTACCACCACATGAAGGTCATGCATAAGTTCAGTAAGGAAGATCTATGGTCTCACATTTGGCTAAAACAAAGGTTCACATCACTTCCACTTTCTGATGCTGCTGATTGTGACATCATGTCATGATTGGGCAGTTCTATGCGGCTGACCTGCCCATTGTGTCCGTGTGTGTTCTGCATTTTTCTGTTTCCCCTTTTTTTCCTTCTCCCTGTGTTTGTTTACACTCGCGCTCCCGGATGTTTTTGACATGGAGAGACCTCTCCTCTCAGAAGTGTTCCAGCGCAGGAGGCAGCCCCACCTGCACCTCGTCAAGGTATCACCAGCTGTGCTGATTACCTTCTCCATGAGCATCCTATTTAGCAGTACGACTGAGATTCAGTCAACGGTGGATTATTGAGTTTACCCTCATTAGTATGGCCGTGTTTCTCAGTGTTTTTGAACCCTGCTTGTTGTGAATACCTATGCCGACGTGTTTATGTTTGTTGTGTTGCCAGGGATCAAGAGCGGAGCGTTTTTCTTCACTTGGATGGAGATTGGGAGCACGAGAGGGAAGTAAGTGTTGGAGCCACAGGTAAGAGACAGATACGTCGATGACACCTGGGTCAAAATCAAAACCCAAGAAGTAGAAGCCTGTACTGTTCACATGAACTTAGTGAATAAAAAGGTCAGACACCAACTAGGGAGAAACAGAGTGAGAAATGGAACAAAATTGTCATCCCTTAAGTAGCAGATTTATCAGAGGAACTCAGAAGAATTTTCTCCAAGGACGACATCCCAGTGCTCTTCAGACCCAGCTACACTGTCATGGATTGGACGTATTATAGTTGTTTAGAAGTGTCACTACCACCTAGTGGTAACTAAGCAGAACCTCTTTTTTGAAGAGGAAGTTGTCTACAGGAAGTAGCGTGCTCAATTGCTTCAGTGGAAAATTGTGACTCTGATGTCAATCTATGCAATCCTGGTGTTAAAGTCCACAATATCGGCTTCGTCCGTAAGCTCTTATACATTTAATGTGTATTAAGTTTTAACACTATTTTGAGTTAAAATATTTGGAGGCAAGTAGATGCTTGTATTTTCAGCAGATGCTTCATTTGTGGTTATGTATCTTTTACTAGAGCAATGTTATTCTCTCAGTGTAATGGAACATACTTTTATTGTGTATTTTGTATTCCTTTTCTTTGTACAGTTTTACAAAAATGAGAGAGAGAATTTATTTTCATCACTAAATCCTGCCAATCACAACAAGCAGCCTATTTCTTGGAGGATAAGGTTCTGGAAGTAAAGAATGTTAAGCTAGCTGTATAGCTGATATAACGATGCCTGCAACAAACTTTAGTGAGGACAGCATATACACCTTCAGACATAAACTGGTTCATCCCAAGGACAAAACTCCCCAACACAACTAGTGCAACAAGAAATGCTTAGACCTCTACACCGGAGAAACCAAACAGCCACTCCATAAAGGCATGGCACAACATAGGACAGCCACCTTGACAGGACAAGACTGAGCTGTACATCTGCATCTGAAAGATAAATGCCACTCTTTTGAGGGTACCAGTCTTCCTATTGTGGACAGATAAGACAGATGGTTTAAAAGAGGCCATCTATGTCTAATGTGAACAACAACAGAGGACATAGCTTACGACACCATCTGTCTGCCACCTGCAGTGCTGTTCTGACATCCCTTCGCAGGTGTCTCAACCCCCACTCACATCTTTCATCAGGTGGCTCAATGAGTCACATGATAGGGTGAAGCAAGTTCTCACAATGGTTTAAAATAAAACTCCTAGTGATAAAGAACCACGCCTTTCTTCACACCTTGGCTCATGTGGTGAGGCATATGATCATTACTGGTTCAACAACCCTCTTGAGGAACTCCCACTAGGGACTAAATACCTGGGACTCTCCACCGTTTGGTTTTAGAACTGAAGAAGCTTCTCGGATGAGAAATCCAGATGCTTTCTTTCCAAGCTCCTTAGACTACCTTGACCTGCATGACTGAGAACCTACACAGACATATTTCCAGTCTATGTAGGTCATCTCATTAGATTATGTAATCTTTAGTTACAGTATCATCTTTTGGGATCCTATTCTCATCGGTCAGTTATGTCTCCATATCCTGTCACTGTGTCAAGTATAAACTTACTCCTGGTCTCAGTGATTGCGATTTCCTGTTTCATTCAGCCTTGTTCACCTGAGTTGAAGCCCCAGTTGGGATAAGTAGAGGTTTTAATTACACTGTGTTAGAAATTTTCCAAGCAGAATATTTCTTTATATCTCTCTATTATTAGAGCAGTGGGTCCCTGACTGCACTGAAAACCACAGTAATTCACAAGCAATGCCTTTTATTTTTGAGTTTAAAGAATGCAGGTTAACCATAAAAAAATCAATGAGTTAGCTAAACAGAAAAATGGAAACTGATGCGTCATCATTTCAAAGCCTGTGGTCAAATGTTCACATTTATCATAAATAATAAGTATTGTGCACAGTGGATGGAAATATGTAGGAAGGTAACTGATACTTTCATCTACACTTGTAACCACAAAAACTTTAAAATAATAAATAAGAATTTGTGGAGGTAAACAGGTCAGTTGTGTTTAGTGCAGCATATTTTGGTACAGTCTCATATTCTTGTTGGCATTATTGTAATTGTCTTTTGAAGAAAACCATCCTTCCATTTTCTTCCACTTAAATTTAAAGCTTTCATAGGGCAAGAGGCGGGGTACACCCTGGACAAGTCACCAGCCCGTCACAGGGCTAATACAGAGAGTCAGACAGCCATTCACACTCACATTCACACCTATGCCCAATTTAGAATCACCAGTTAACCCAACCCCAATAACTGCATGTCTTTGGACTGTGGGAGCAACCTCGAGTACCTGGAGAGAACTCATGCAAACACAGGGAGAGCATGCAAACCCCACACAGAAAGACCTTGGCAAGATCGTGGATTCAAATCCAGGACCTTCTTGCTGTGAGGCAGCAGTGATAACTACAGCATTACCTTATTTTTGATTTTTTTTTTTTCCTTGAAGGAAGAAAAAAATCCTTGAAAGAATGAAAATCAAAGATATTAAGTATCTTAGGCATCAAAGTCAGCCTGTAATTACAACTTTTCCTCTGTTTATATTTATGCATAAAGATATGCTATAAGCTATTCACAAGCTATACTAAAGATGACACTTCTATTTAATTGCAGTGCAAACAGCGAAAGAAAGAGAGAAGGAAACATGTCTTTTTCATTGATGCTTGTAGCTTTAATGGTAATATAAATGACAGTACTCAAAGAATTTTTTAGTAGTTTTTTTTCTAAGCACAAATGGAATGAGAAATGAAATAAACAAAATAGCATACTTAGTGTGCTTAGGAATTTATCTTTGTCAAAGAAATGTTTACAGGTCTCAATTTCAGTTTACATGAAATGTTGCTTTTTTTTTTTGCTTCACTTTTATGGGTTTTGTGTGCATTTAAAGAAATAATTTTTCTGTAGTTTTACTGCAGTAGTGGCATTCATCTGCAGCAACCAGGAACACTCATGCTTGGGAGTACTTTAAGTTGTTTGGGAAAAAAAATACTTCAAGGAATAACAATTTTTATGTATGGTTATTCACAAACTATCATAGTCACTGTGTCCATTTTTGTATACAGAAGGGACCAAATTTCCCGGAGGAACCCACCCGAGGGATTAATAAAGTTTTATCTAATCTAAAAAATGTGTTAAGGAGGTCAATGCAATCAATGTTTGCCACTGTTATCCGTCTTAAGTTCCCTCAGTGAAAAGGCCGAATCATGAGAGGGCCAATATCATATATATGTAGAGTGTTTCAAAATTAAAGAAAGCGGAAAGTAAAATGTAGAATCAATGAGCTGTTACAATAGAAAATAATAAGGGGTCTATGGTGATAGCTGTTGCAGATTTGACAAGAAACATCCTAAAAAAAGTTTCCCTTCTTGCTCAGCTTAGATAGATTAATGCCTGCGGATTCATCATATTTCAGAAAACTTCATTGTATTTTTGATCCAGGAGAGTTGTTTCTCTGAGACAAAGGAAAAGACTGGACGTTTCATGGAGCCACAATTCTTTGGTCCAAATGAAGTGACCCCAACCAGCGCTCCATTACACAGCAGTGGACCTCCAGAATCCCCCTGTAGGAATAAATACATGATAGTCTTTCTTTGACTAACGTACACGTGTGAAAATGCCAAAAAAACAAGTTGCTGAGCTCAATGGCTTTTCAAGAAGAAAACAATGCATTATTGATACTTACCATACATGTATCACCCTCATCTAAACCATCATGACCTGCACATATCATGTTACTGGTGATGACAGGGTCATGGTTGTAATAAGAGTTGCATGTCTGTCTGCTGAACACAGTCACATTGGCAGACAGGAGAACATCTGATGTTTGGTTGTTTTCAGTTTGTCCCCATCCAGCCACCATACACTTGCTTCCAGGTGGAGGGTCTCTGACGATTTTGCCCAGCTGAAGGGGTTTCACTGTGTTGGTTAGAATCGCTGGTTCCTTAAGCTGAAAAATAATTACATGGAAATATTACATATTGTTAATGACTGTTTATATTTGACCTTTACAGAGTTGGTCATAAAGTAAATATTCATGCAGCACTGTGCTAAAGTCTCAAACCACAACTCATTTATTTATATATTTTGTGTTGTAAATGGAAAATAGGTGGCATAACTTATTGAAATGTCTAAATATATATATATACACAAAAATACATTATATATTAATGTGAATAAGTTTACTTTTACCTTTTGTCCTCCTAGTAATACCCAGCAATTAATTTTTGTCCTCTGCCAGAGACATGAGCCTAAAACTGCACTTTCAAACACCATTTATGCAATCTATATGACTCCTACTGTAGTTGAATGGGACATCTTGAACTTTTCATTGATGCCGCATTTCTGGGGGCTGGACTAATGGAGCACATGGACTTTCTTTCAAAAATGATGGAAATTGCAGTTTCCATATTGTATGGCGAAAAGGGAGGTGAAGCGACATTTTTTTGCATATATTATAATTCTGTTGCTTAACATTTAATTTTTTTCTTCAATTTCAGGGCCTTTGATTTAGTTGGATTTCAGAAATGCACAGTAATTTAATGACTTCCAGCACAAAACTTTTATTTATTGTTCTTTGTAGTGGACAGCAGGACGTACCTCATATTTTCAACCAATGTCCATACTTCAGCAAATAGAGGGTGATGGAGAAAAAGAGAAAGAGACTATGGAAGGGGAATCTGTCTTCCTACTGTCAGGGGTAGAGGTGGAGGAGAAAGACCAAACATCAGAGCAGGGAGGTGAAAGCTCAGAGGACACATCAGCTTTTGAGGAGCCTGAGGATGTAACTTCGACCGATAATAACAGAAGCGATTTACTGAAGGTCTCTGACATTTTTAGAAATTACGATATCCACAATGAACTCTGCCTGTTGTCATTTTGCTCCTTCTCAGGCTTCTCAAAAGCTGGTATGTCCTCCTCCTGAACTTTCACCTTGTTGCTCTAATGTCTGGCCCTCCTCCACCTCATTCTCTGACAGCTCTAAATATGACTCCGCTTCATCATATCATTTTGTGATCTTATGTCCACTTCAAGGGACAGAAGATAAATTAATAACAATAAAAAAGATACATGTTTCTTTGAAACAAAATACCAAAATTATCTAAAAATAAAATCTAATTATCAAAGTATTTTTCTTCTGGGTTTCAGGAGGGTATCTTTTGCTTCACTTGGTATTGAGCAGTGAATTATCAGCTTACCTTGAACAACATGAGGTCATTGACCTTGGTTACTCTGTCATAGCCAGGATGAGGAAATCGTTTCTCAACCACTCTCCAAGAATCAACTTCCGATTTCCTGATGGAGTGCGCTCCCAGGATCACTAGAGTCATACTGTAAACAAAAACAGTTCACGTATATAAAATGCTAATAGGTCAGGAGTTTGTAAAACAATCATAAAATAATCATAGTAATCATGTGTAAGATTTTAACTGTGCTGTTATTGAGCCTTAAATGAATTTCAAGATATTTTCCCACAGCTGAATGAAAATTTCAACATTAAAAAACGTTTTAGATTATGAAATCTATTACATATTTCATGTGTATGTAGCTGTGATTTCTGTTATTCTTTAACTGAGTGCAATTTTGTCTCTCAGACAATGACTAGAGCAAAAAAAAATACTCTGTGAAGATACAACATAAAATAAAATGGACAATTTATAAATAAAAATGAACAATAACTTTTTCCCAGTGTTTTAAATTTTGTATATTTATCCTCTTCATTGAATTTGAGCAGTTTTACATTAATAATTATAATAAAGCGTTTTATAAGATGCTTGAAAAGATTCTGGGCAAAATAAACTGACATAGTTTAGTATCAACTTTCTTGTTCCAGTTCTGAAGCAAGTGTAACGTAAAATACCTTTAAATAAGATTATTTGTATGTTTGTTATTTAAAAGGCACCTTTTATATATTTTTATGTATGTTTTGAAGGCTGGATTAGAAAAAAGATTGTTTCTTGGAGTCTAATGAACCTCTGTTTTCATTAATGTGCAAAGCTGTCAGATCAAGTCGTGACTTACAGACTTTTCTTGCATAAACATTGCAATATTTTGATTTGAAAGTTTAAGAAAAGTAACCGTTCCTACTGAGTGCAGTGGGCAGCTGTCAGGACCCATTGTGGATGGATTAATGTCCCGCCACACGAAGATCGTCCACCTTCCACATAAGCCATGAAAGGCAGTGAGTGTGGCTCGGCTTCTTTCCCTCCGACAATCTCAGAACCATGAGCTAAAGCAAAAAGGAAATATCCAGTCACATAACAAAATCAGCAGATGATCAAATTAAGAACAGATGAGTGAAACGACCACCCTGTGACAACTGCTTTATAATACATATCTCGTGTGTGTTTTACACATCATATGTAATACATTTAATACATGTAATACAGTAATACATGTTTCTCACATTAAATTTTAATTGTTTCCAAGACGGGCAAAATATTTTATTTTAAAAATACATTTAAAATAGAATAGAAGATGTTACTTGCCTGGCTGGATGATGAAGAGAAACATGCATGAGACGAAAACACTGAAATTCCTCAGGCAGGACATTTCTTCTAAATTGTTTGATCAGATGTTGAATGTTGAAACTCACTTTGATGCTCCGCTTTATATGTTGAGCTGCAAGGATGTGGTATGACCACAGAATTAATGAGTCAGCAAAATGAACACATGCGCACAAATGGTTAATAATGTGTGGTCAAGTGTACACACACACACACACACACACACACACACACACACACACACACACACACTGTGTAACAATAATTTGGTTACAAGAAGTAAATATTTACTATTTTGAGAGAGTAAATATTAAGCCAGAACTATGTCAGGAGCTTGCTGATGGCTACCAAAACCATCTGGTCAAGGTGGGGCATCTGCATATATTTAAGTCTGTATGTATACTTTTGACCTCATCTTGATTAGAAAAAATGAACCCAACTCAACCGATGGAAAAACAACAATTCAGAGAAATTGTTAAAGCATCCAAATTTATCAGACAGAACATTTCTTCTTATCTCTTGTTTATCAGGTGTTGAATGCACTGAAACCCAATGTTGTGCAAAGCTTTTTATGTTTACTCAAATGATTAGAGGTAACCATGAGTCAGCAAAACAGAGTCATGGGAACGGATACATTCTGATAAGCTTGTGGTCAAATTTAATATGATTAACAACCATTTAGTGTCTGTGTGATTGTGACATGTAGGTATGTCACTGATGCTTTCAGTTATACTTATAATGATTCCCAAACGCTGTTTTTAATTCAGAAACACTATAAGACTTCCTTCAAACAAAAGCAGTTGCCAAATGCTTTAAAGTTAGATGCCAGAGGGTAAGTAGTGCGGATGCCATTTTCATCCGTCCTGTAAATGTGGTGCACAGGACCAGTTAATTATGTTGCAACAATACTTAGTAATGATCAAAATGAAAATGACCATTTGCCAGTTTGTTAATGTGTTAATCTTATGTACTTTTTAGTGATAATTATTATTGTTCTGCTTTATCAGCATTGCTGTGAACTGTGTTGAAGCTACACATTTCTCTAAAAACTGAGCAGAGATCTACAACTACTGGCACAGCATGAATATGCTATGTCAGTGCTACAGGGTCATAACAGTGAAGCTGTTTAAATGTTTGATCCAAAATATTTTTTAGGTCTGTACCTCAGTTACAGTGATGTCCAGATGGAATATGAGAACGAAGGCCACAAAATTTAAAGTGGGAAGGAAATACTGCATAGAGCTGTGGTTCTCAAACTTTTCACAATGAGTACCACCTCATAAAATATATGGCTCTTGAAATACCACCCTTATGACTGACATTAAAGTACAGTAGTATAGGCCTATGTAACACCACATACAGTTTACACAGACAATTTTATTTCTTATATGAATGTTATTTATTTTAACTGTCATAAACAGGATGTGACAAATGAGAATAATAACAACTGTACTGCATTAAAACATTCACAGGAGGTGGGTTATCCAATCTTAAGGTGATTGTCACGGGGTGGAAATGGACAAGTTAACTAGGTTTTTATCTCGCATGAGTTGTGTTTTATTATTGTTAAAACTGTAAGTATAGTGTTTCATTTTTTATTGCATGCTTTTATTGTATTTATTGTTGACATGTCCCGGAGAGACTCTGCCCCACCCTGATTATTAACTTGACACACCTGGGAGGTCACAGAGGCCAATAAGAGGGCCTGGCAGGTCAGTAGAAGGGGTGCAGTAAAAATGGCGAAGAAGCTGGTGGCAGACGGCGACGGCGGCGGCGGTGCGGTGGCGGCGGCAACTGAGGAGGTCGCAGGTTGCAGGTCGGAGGACATTCTCGAGACATTCTGGGCTGCAGAGGGGCAACTGGGAATATTCTGCAGCGGTGTGGCAAGATTCGCAGCTGTCGGCCGGGCAGAAGTACACCGGATGGCGGCGAGGGGCGAGACACCTGACGCGCGCTTGGGCCTAGGATAGTAGTGGGTAGAGTTCAGAGCTCTGACCTCGCGGGGTAAGTCTCGCCCAACTAATGATTAAAAGGCGTTCCGGTCATTAAAAGAACAGTGACTGACATTTTTCCTCCTATCCCTCAGCGACGGCCGGTGAGACCTGGTGGAGATGGGACATCAGGAGGACACCGCTGTCTCTGCTATTTTAACAGACCATTTATTGGGACTTTTAGTTTTAGGTTCAATTCAATTCAATTTTATTTATATAGCGCCAAATCACAACAAAAGCCGCCTCAAGGCGCTTTATATTTTACAGTAGATACAGAGAAAAACCCAACAATTATATGACCCCCTATGAGCAAACACTTTGGCGACAGTGGGAACGAAAAACTCCCTTTTAACAGGAAGAAACCTCCGGCAGAACCAGGCTCAGGGAAGGGCGGCCATCTGCTGCGACCGGTTGGGGTGAGAGAAGGAGAACAGGATAAAGACATGCTGTGGAAGAGAGACAGAGATTAATAACAGATATGATTCAATGCAGAGAGGTCTATTAACACATAGAGAGTGAAAAAGGTGACTGGAAAGGAAAAACTCAATGCATCACTGGAGTCCCTCAGCAGCCTAGGCCTATTGCAGCATAGTTGAGGGAGGCTTCAGGGTCACCTGATCCAGCCCTAACTATATGTTTTAGCAAAAAGGAAAGCTTTAAGCCTAATCTTAAAAGTAGAGATAGTGTCTGTCTCCCAAATCCAAACTGGAAGCTGGTTCCACAGAAGAGGTGCCTGAAAAATTAAGGCTTCCCCTCCCATTCTACTTTTAAAAACTCTAGGAACAACAAGTAAGCCTGCAGTCCGAGAGCGAAGTGCTCTAATGGGGTGACATGGTACTACAAGGTCATTAAGATAAGATAGGGCCTGATTATTTAAGACCTTGTATGTGAGGAGCAGGATTTTGAATTCAATTCTGGATTTAACAGGAAGCCAATGAAGGGAAGCCAAAACAGGAGAAATATGCTCTCTCTTTCTAGTCCCTGTAAGTACTCTTGCTGCAGCATTTTGGATTAACTGAAGGCTTTTCAGTGAGTTTTTCCTGATAATAATGAATTACAGTAGTCCAGCCTAGAAGTAATAAATGCATGAACTAGTTTTTCAGCATCACTCTGAGAAAGGATATTTTAGAGATGTTGCGCAAAGGGAAGAAAGCAGTCCTACATATTTGTTTAATATGTGCATTGAAGGACAAATCCTGGTCAAAAATCACTCCAAGGTTCCTCACAGTGTTACTGGAGGCCTTCATGGATAGATAGAGTTGGGTGTCATCAGCATAGCATTGAAAATGTATGCTGTCTTCTGATGATACTGCCTAAGGGAAGCATGTATAATGTAAACAGAATTGGTCCTAGCACTGGACCCTGTGGAACTCCATAATTAACCTCAGCGTGTGAAGAGGACTCTCCATTTACATGAACAAATTGGAGTCTATCTGGAGACAGATAAGATACAAACCACTGCAGCGCAGTACCTGTAATACCTACAGCATGTTCTAATCGCTCTAATAAAATATTATGGTCAACAGTATCGAACTCAGCACTGAGGTCTAGCAGGACAAGCACAGAGATGAGTCCACTGTCAGAGGCCATAAGAAGATCATTTGTAACCCTCACTAAAGCTGTTTCTGTGCTGTGCTGAGCTCTGAAACCTGACTGAAACTCTTCAAATAAGCCATTCCTCTGCAGATGATCTGTTAGCTGTTTGACAACTACTCTTTCAAGGATTTTTGATATGAAAGGAAGGTTAGAGATTGGCCTATAATTAGCTAAGACAGCTGGGTCTAGAGATGGTTTTTTAAGTAAAGGTTTAACTACAGCCAGCTTGAAGACCCGTGGTACATAGCCGATTATTAGAGATAGGTTGATCATATTTAAAATTGAAGCAGTAATCAATGGGAGGACTTCTTTGAGCAGTTTTGTGGGAATGGGGTCTAAAAGACACGTTGATGGTTTGGAGGAAGTAATTATTGAAGTTAACTCAGAAAGATCAATTGGAGAAAAAAAGTCTAAATGAATATCAGTGGTACCAAAGGTAGCTGTAGATAATATTACATCTGTGATGTAATCTGTGAGAACTATTTCTCCAGGCTAAATGATGATCTTCTAAATTTGTGACATGCCATTTCCTCTCCAGCTTACGAGTTATCTGCTTTAGGCTACGTGTTTGAGAATTATACCACGGAGTCAAATACTTCTGATTTGAGGCCTTATTTTAAACAGGAGAGACAGTATCCAGAGTCATAGCTAGTGAGGAGGTAAAATTATTAGATGATCGACCTCTGTTGGAGTAGCGTTCAGGTAGCTGCTCTGCTCTATGTTGGTACAGGGCATTGAAGATGATAACAGTGGGTGGATTATATTCTTAACCTTAATTACAGCAGGGACCCACCCACAGCTGTCTGTCCAGTATTTGATTAGTCCTGCCACTTCTGTCCCATGTGAGAGACTGTTCTCACTTGCAGATCACATAGTAACAAAAAAGAGAGCTGCCTTGAGCTCTGAAAATATGAACAGGCTAGTTTATCCAAGTCGAAGTAACTGGCTGAAAGAGATGGGTAGTAAATAAGAATGGAGGTATTGTGAGTCCAATGGGTTTGTTATTTTTTTTGCACTAAATTGTTCAATGATCACACTGTTTTAGCCTAATGTACCACATAATGTTGGCTAAGGTTACCCAGAGTTTAAAGGTGAAGCTGTTCAAACAACCTTTTGTTTCTGCCTTATTTTTTTAAGAAGAAAAACTGCACTTCATGTTGAAATTTGTTATTTAAAAACAATACTATTTTGAAAATGTACTTAAAATAACACTTTATTTTTAAGTCTTCCCAATTTTGGCCAGGGATATTTTTTTCTGTTTTCCACTGAAATGCAGTTCAAATGCCTTTGTTCCCCATAAATTAAAAGAGCTTGAGTTTACAATATTCATGTCCATGTCTATTACTTATGTCACTCACTAAAACCCCTTAAAAAAAACAAACATTTGGGCTTTGGGGCAAATTGTCTTGTGCGATTATTTGATTACAAAGCGTCTAATTAGATAACATTTTTTTAATCAAGTCCCACCCCTAGTATAAATGTTTAATGTGATCATCCCCCCCCCTTCCAAAATACACAACAACCTGTCAGAAACACATACAGGTGCATCTGAAAGTGTAAGTCATATACCTACATGTTTGCTGCCTCATTAAACCTTCATCACACAACAGTTAAATAAAATTGTTAATATTAATGATACATTTGACTATAGGCTTTGAAACAATATATCACAATGGCCACAGGCCGATAGCTAAACTGGACTCGCAGAGAACCACAACAGAGACGGCATTTTACAGTTTTTTATTATTAAGTCAACTGATGAATTCGTGGCAAAGTGTTACTAATGATGCGGCTGTGGGGGTGAACGGAGAATTGACAGATTGTGGCAGGGACGGAGCGGGTGCGTCTGGGAAGAAAAGAGAACAAGGTTAGCAAGGTGGCAGGCGCAGGGTATTTTGCGGAGGCAGTAATGTCTGATAATGCTTACTGATAGCCGGGGTGAACTTGGCTTTGAGGGAGAGGTGGTGAGAATCCAGGTGAGTAGTGGCAAAGGCTGAGTTCCACTGTTTCTGAGGCAGTGTCTGGTAGCTGGAGGGCAGGCAGATGAGGTTTTTTGTATTTTTCCAGAATGCTAAGATAATCCGAGGAGAGCTGAAGTTGAAGGCAATGGCAAAGAAGGGCCAGGAAAACTGCAGCACAGAAAAACCAAAGTAAGCAACAAAACAAGTCGCAAGAGCATGAAAAACCTTAGAGCCAATACCAACGTGAGGTTGTTGACCAACTGGCAGTGAAGGAGAGTCTGAGTGGAGCTTAAATCCTCAACCTGATTACACAGAATCAGCATCAGGTGTGCTGCAGGAGAGATGATGGCTCCGACGAGGGGTGGAGACCAAGAAACTCACGTGCCTGATGGAACTTTCTAGACAAACCTTCAGATCCTGACACAATGGCTGTATCCCAATTCAGGGTCTGCAGCCTTAAAGTACGCAGCCTTAACACTCCTCAAGGGCCACGTACTCAAAGACCGCTAAGGCTGGAAGTGCGAGGCTTGTAGGCTTGTGAAATGGAACGGTCTAGCCTCTGTCGCTGTACAAAAGGCCCCGTAGTTACGGTTTTATTCTGTTCAGTTGTTCACCTGTAGTTTCTTAGAGTGGCCAGTAGAGGTCACCCCACCGCTTTGTATGAGAGAGGATTTGGGCAGGGAGATACGTGGGTGAGATATATGAGCGTTTCCGCTCCCGATTACCGGCGGAGAAGTGGTCATTTTGTGAGAAGTGTGCGTTACTGAGCAATGCAAGTCTGTGATGTGTGAGGATGTGGGGATAAGATGCGTTTGTGACTCTAATCGAAGTTAGAGGGGAAATGACTATGCTTCTGTCTATGTTGCTAGCGAGTGCTAAGCGAAGCCAAGCTAAGCTAGGCTAGCTCTCCTGCCGTGTGATTGGGGATAACTGTGTGCTGGGTTAGCTCAGTGGGTTTATATGTGAGATGTGGGTAATAGATGGCTTATGGTAGCAAAGGGGATGTTAGTTTATTTCCCACCTGTGTTTCTGTTGATGGACTCTGAGTTACTATTGTGAACATTTCAGTGATGTACTATTTTCTTTCTGTTCATTTCAGAGACCACACACACACACACACGCTCATATCCACACCGATGCACCCCCCACACTCCTACCGGCGCACCTAAACTTGCATGTAACACCTGCTCCTCTGACAAGCCTGTTACCTCTGATCGTGTGAAGGCAATACATGAGTCTTCACTATCCTCGGTGTCTTCATTGTCTCTCTTCTGAATATTCATCCGGGCCTTGAGCAGTGTTCTGGCCGACACTCCGGGGAGTGGTAGTTGCAAATCTGAACCAGCACCTTACAGTCCTCCCAGTCTGAGCTATCTACCCAACATTTATGGTCCTTCGAGTCGGATGTAAGCTACCTCTACCCTAACAAGATGGATGATATTCAGAACTTCTCAGCCCTTGGTGCGCGCCCACGGCGTAATGTACGTCGTCCCCTCCGCTATGAAGCTTATGAGACTGACTTCTCCGGGCTTGGTGCAGGTTACCAGGAGGAAAGTGAGACAGGAGGCGACACCCGTTCTTCCCACCATCCTCCGTCTGACCCCTCTGATGACCGCTCACACGGCCATGTCACACCATTGAGGGCAGAGTTAGAAGATATGCAACGTGAAAGGTTCCTGTTCCAGCAGTCCCATGACCAGATGAGAGACGGGCTGGCTGATTTCCAGGCCTTTCATGCTAGTTTGCTGCAGCTGCTGGACCGTGCAGAGAGTCTGCAGGTCAGTCCACCGCCCAGAGCCCCTGCTGTTCATCTCCAGCCACCCCCTGCTGAAGAGGAAGTGGACTGGCCTCCACCATCTCCTCCGGTTGTGTTCAAGGAGGAATCTGTCTCCAGCCAGGGCCCAGTTGCGGACCGCATCGATACAATGATGAAAGAGCTCCAGGATCTGAAAAGGGAGTCTATGGCTGCACAGAAGTGTCAGATCATCCCCCCACATGAATCTAAGCCAGGGTTCACTTCTCCTCAGCCAAGGACCACCTACCCTCCAGCACCGCCTCCGAGAGCACACCCCCTCCATTGCAACCACTGCCAGCTCCACCTCCGTCCTCATCTACTCCTTTCTTGACCTCACAGATGTATAGACCCCCCGGCTTAGCAGCGGCCCCAGATTTGACCTACAGGGGGCCTCATCCGAGCATTCCTAAGCTCACACGCTGTGATCCTGGGGAATTTGCTCGTCTAAAGATGGCGCTAGAGAACTTATTGCCCCCGGAGAGTTCAGAGCTCTTCAGGTACCAAGTCTTGTTAGATCACCTACACCTGGAGGAAGCAAAGTTGATAGCAGACGCTTACCTCCATTCTGCCACGCCCTTCAGTGACACCATGAATGCTCTTAACGACAGGCTTGGGCAGCCCCACCAGCTTGCCCTGAGAAGAATTGCTGCTGTCATGGACTCACCTGACATCCACCGAGGGGATGCAGCAGCATTCGAGCGATTCTCTCTCCACATCCAGTCGCTCGTGGCCATGCTGAAGACTTTATTCAATTCAATTCAATTCAATTCAATTTTATTTATATAGCGCCAAATCACAACAAAAGTCGCCTCAAGGCGCTTTATATTGTACAGTAGATAGCACAATAATAAATACAGAGAAAAACCCAACAATCATATGATCCCCTATGAGCAAGCACTTTGGCGACAGTGGGAAGGAAAAACTCCCTTTAACAGGAAGAAACCTCCGGCAGAACCAGGCTCAGGGAGGGCGGCCATCTGCTGCGACCGGTTGGGGTGAAAGAAGGAAAACAGGATGAAAGACATGCTGTGGAAGAGAGACAGAGATTAATAACAGATATGATTCGATGCAGAGAGGTCTGTTAGCACATAGTGAGTGAGAAAGGTGACTGGAAGGAAAAACTCAATGCATCATGGGAATCCCGGCAGCTCACGTCTATTGCAGCATAACTAAGGGAGGATTCAGGGTCACCTGGTCCAGCCCTAACTATATGCTTTAGCAAAAAGGAAAGTTTTAAGCCTAATCTTGAAAGTAGAGATAGTGTCTGTCTCCCGAATCCAAACTGGAAGTTGGTTCCACAGAAGAGGGGCCTGAAAACTGAAGGCTCTGCCTCCCATTCTATTTTTAAATACTCTAGGAACAACAAGTAAGCCTGCAGTGCAAGAGCGAAGTGCTCTAATAGGGTGATATGGTACTACAAGGTCATTAAGATAAGATGGGGCCTGATTATTTAAGACCTTGTATGTGAGGAGCAGGATTTTGAATTCAATTCTGGATTTAACAGGAAGCCAATGAAGGAAGCCAAAACAGGAGAAATATGCTCTCTCTTTCTAGTCCCTGTCAGTACCCTTGCTGCAGCATTTTGGATTACCTGAAGGCTTTTCAGCGAGTTTTTAGGACATCCTGATAATAATGAATTACAGTAGTCCAGCCTGGAAGTAATAAATGCATGAACTAGTTTTTCAGCATCACTCTGAGACAGGATATTTCTAATTTTAGAGATGTTGCGCAAATGGAAGAAAGCAGTCTTACATATTTGTTTAATATGTACGTTGAAGGACATGTCCTGGTCAAAAATGACTCCAAGGTTCCTCACAGTGTTACTGGAGGCCAAGGTAATGCCATCCAGAGTAAGAATCTGCTTAGATACCATATTTCTAAGATTTTCAGGGCCGAGTACAATAACCTCAGTTTTATCTGAATTAAGAAGCAGAAAGTTAGCGGCCATCCAGGTCTTTATGTCTTTAAGACATTCCTGCAGTTTAACTAATTGGTGTGTGTTACCTGGCTTCATGGATAGATAGAGCTGCGTGTCATCTGCATAGCAGTGAAAATTTATGCTATGTCTTCTAATGATGCTGCCTAAGGGAAGCATGTATAATGTAAATAGAATTGGTCCTAGCACTGAACCCTGTGGAACACCATAATTGACCTTAGTGTCTGAAGAGGACTCTCCATTTACATGTACAAATTGGAGTCTATTAGATAGATATGATACAAACCACTGCAGTGCAGTACCTTTAATACCTACAGCATGTTCTAATCGCTCTAATAGGATATTATGGTCAACAGTATCGAATGCAGCACTGAGGTCTAGCAGGACAAGCACAGAGATGAGTCCACTGTCAGAGGCCATAAGAAGATCATTTGTAACCTTCACTAAAGCTGTTTCTGTGCTGTGCTGAGCTCTGAAACCTGACTGAAACGCTTCAAATAAGCCATTCCTCTGCAGATGATCTGTTAGCTGTTTGACAACTACTCTTTCAAGGATTTTTGATATGAAAGGAAGGTTGGAAATTGGCCTATAATTAGCTAAGACAGCTGGGTCTAGAGATGGCTTTTTAAGTAAAGGTTTAACTACAGCCACCTTGAAGGCCTGTGGTACATAGCCGATTATTAGAGATAGGTTGATCATATTTAAGATTGAAGCATTAATTAATGGCAGGACTTCTTTGAGCAGTTTTGTAGGAATGGGGTCTAAAAGACACGTTGATGGTTTGGAGGAATTAATTATTGAAGTTAACTCACTTTAGGCCCTGATGGGGAGGTCAAACTCCAGTGTGGCTCCCATGTGGCTCGACTCCTTAGTAAGCTTCCTTCAGAGCAAAGAGTTGATTTCTGTCGGTGCATGTACAGCCATTCTGGTCAGGCTTACACCCTGGACGACCTGGCTACCTGGTTAAAGTACGAATCCTGGTGTCAGGGCTATGACGGTTTGCCCACTCCAACGATCACCAAAAAGAAGCCTGACGTCAGACCAAGTAGGCGCCCTGTTACGGTTCTTCACGGTGCAGAGACCTCACCCAGGTCACTAGGTACCACTCCAAACAAAGCTAGGCCGCAGCCCTACTGTGCCTTCGGCGATAACCGTGCCCATCACCTGAGTCAGTGTCCAGAGGTCGTTAAGCTGAGTCGCGAACAGCTCACAGACTGGATAAAGACCAACAAGAGGTGCTGGCGTTGTGCTCGTTCCCATCAGACAGCCCAGTGCACCCTCAAGAAACCCTGCAGCCTGTGTCAGGGTCGCCATCTGCAGGTCCTTCACGACGTGAATTCTAAGCCCTTAAAGACACATGGCCCAGTGTCTGCTCCCCCATGAGAAGGTGAGAATCCTACGGGCATCCTGTACCTCGATCATCCTATAGAGAGCGGCCAAGTCCTGTTAAAGGTTGTCCCAGTCATCCTTCACCATAATGGCAAGACTCTGAGCACTCACGCGGTTTTGGATGATGGGTCAGAGAGGACTATGCTGCTACCCACTGCTGCCCAGAAGCTTGACCTTCAAGGCATCCCAGAGACACTTCCATTGCGCACTATAAGGCAAGATGTGCAAACTTTACATGGATCGTGTGTCTCATTCGAGATCTCCCCTGGTGGCAAACCTAAGCTGAAGTATAAGGTCCGCAACGCCTTCATCGCCACCCGTATCGACCTAGCCGAGCACAGCTACCCTGTGGAGTCCTTGAAGCGGAAGTACAGACACCTCAGAGGCCTGCCTCTCCAGTCCTTCAAGAAGGTCAAACCTCTCCTTCTCATTGTCAGTGACCATCCACAGCTCATCACTCCAACTGAAGCTGTCCGTCTTGGTCCACCGGGTGGTCCCGCTGTTATGTGCACCAGGTTAGGGTGGACACTACAGGGTCCCTCCAGCCTTATCGGTTCATCCTCGCTGCCACAACAGTGCCTCTTCACGACTGCTGTTCCTCCCCAGGTGAGTGAGCTACTCAAACATGTAGAGAAGTTATGGCAGGTAGATGTCGTCCCAGTGCCAGAAGGCAAGGTGGTTACCCGTTCAAGAGAAGATAACTATGCAGTTAGCCTGCTAGAGCAGAAGACAGTTCGTGTAGAAGTCGAGGACATCCAACGCTATGCCACCCCCCTCCTTCGCTGCCAGAATATGTGACACCTTAAAGCTAGCCCTAACGCGGTTGTTCCCAGTTTGAGAAGTGTGGAGAGAAGGCTCCAGAAAGATCCAGAACAAGCTAAGATCTACAGGGCGGAGATAGAGAAGTTGGTCCAGGCCGGTTCGGTGGTTAAGGTGTCCCCCTCTGAGGTTGCTCAAGCAGATGAGTCATGGTACATCCCTCACCACCTTGTTAGCCACAATGGCAAAGATCGCCTTGTGTTTAACTGTTCGTTCCAGTTCCAAGGCCAAGCCCTCAACGAACATCTTCTACCTGGGCCTACCCTGAGCGCATCGCTCCTTGGTGTCCTCCTTCGCTTTCGAGAGAATGCCGTAGCCATTACTGGTGACATTAAAGGTATGTTCCACCAGATTCGCCTTCTTCCTGAGGACCGTTCCCTCCTGCGGTTTGTGTGGCGGGATCTGCACCCTGAGGAACCTGTGGCCGTTTATGAATGGCAGGTCCTCCCCTTCGGTACAACCTGCAGCCCATGCTGTGCAACCTTTGCTCTGCAGCGCCACACCAGGGACCACACTTAAGGAGATGATCCGCTACGTCACTCTGTGGGACAGTGCTTCTATGTTGATAACCTTCTCCAGAGTGTGCCAACCCCTGAAGGAGCCCGGGACCTAGTGGACAGCCTAAGAGCCCTCCTGTCTTCTGCTGGATTTGTCCTTCGCCAGTGGGCCAGTAATGAACCCAGCACAATTGGCCACCTACCTGAAGACCTCAGATCCACAAGTGCAGAACTTTGGCTCACTCAAGACAAATCAGACACCTCTGAGCCGACTCTGGGCCTTAGCTGGCACTTCCCCACGGACACCTTGGGTTACAAACACCGCAAAATCAGTTATGGCGCCCCCACTATGCGGAACATTTATAAGGTTCTCGCAAGCCAGTATGACCCACTTGGCTTTATCCTACCATACACCACCTGAGCCAAGATGCTGGTGAGGCGCCTTTGGGATCAGCAGAGGGGGTTGGATGACCCGCAGCTTCCGCCAGAACTACTGCAGCAGTGGGAAACCTGGGAAGAGGAGTTGCCGTTCCTTGCACAAATCCTGCTTTCTCGCCCTTATCTCCCAAAGCATGTCACGGAGTCAGTTAGTGAGAGAGAGATTCACATCTTCTGTGATGCGTCAGAGCAGGCTTATGGCGCAGTGGCCTACATGAGAACGGTGACAGGTGATGGCAGCTCACATCTGGCCTTCCTGATGGCTCGCTCCCGTGTTGCCCCTAAACGCATTCTCTCCATGCCTAGACTCGAACTCTGTGGGGCCCTCTCCGGAGCTCATCTCTCCCGTCTCCTTAGAAATGAGCTCACTCTGGACATGGGGAGAATAGTGCTGTGGTCTGACTCCACAACTGTACTCACCTGGTTGAGGTCCGAGTCATGCCACTTGAAGGTCTTCGTCGGCACCCGCGTGGCTGAGATCCAGGAAGTAACTCACTCGCACACCTGGCGCTATGTGGATTCAGCCCAGAACCCCGTGGATGATATAACCTGTGGGAAGTCCCTTCCAGAGCTAACCAGACCCAACAGATGGAGTCAAGGGCCTCCTTTCCTGCTCCTAAGTCCAGAACAGTGGCCTCCAGAGCCGAGCGGCACCCTGGCTGAGCCACCAGGCCCTTCTGAGCTCCGTAAAGAGACCTTTTGTGGAGTTTCTACCACCTTTGACCCCGCCACCTCGAACTTCAGCGGATATGACACCTGGACACAGCTGCTGGAGGCTGCTATTACGCAGTTGCATGGGGCGGCCAAAGGCGGTGGAACTTCATCGGCTTATGACTATATTCAAGCGGAGATGCACGTTCTGAGAGAAGCTCAACAGGAGAGCTTTCCTGAGGAGTATCGACTCCTTAAGCAGGGGAAATCTATCAGTCGCAGCAGTCGTCTCCTTGCACTATCCCCTGAGTTCCACCGCAAAAATGAGGTCATCCGTGTAGGTGGACGTTCGCCGCTCTGAAGATCTCGCCTTTACCAACTCCCATCCTTTAGTTTTGGATCCAACACATCCAGTCACCCACTTGCTCATCCAGGATGTCGACAGTCGCCTGTGTCATCCAGGGCCAGAGAGGGTCTTCGCGGAGATTCGGCGCACTCATTGGATCCTGAGAGGCCGGGAAGCAGTTAGGCATTTTCAAAGGACCTGTCTTGAATGCCGCAGATGGAGAGCCCGCCCAACTGTTCCCAAGATGGCTGACCTGCCAGTTGCGCGCCTCCGCCTTTACAAACCTGCCTTTTATTCGACAGGCGTGGACTGTTTTGGACCCTTTGAGGTCAAAATTGGGCACCGTGTGGAGAAGAGGTGGGGCATCATCTTTAAGTGCCTTACTATCAGAGCGGTCCACCTTGATGTCCTAACCTCCATCGATACAGATGCCTTCCTAATGGCACTTCGACGGTTCATTGCCAGGAGAGGAACCCCAGCTGAGCTGTACTCAGACCAGGGGACCAACTTCCGTGGGGGAGAAAGGGAACTCCAAGCAGCTTTTGCAGCCATGACCACTGACCTGCAGAAGCTCCTGGCTCCTCAGAAGATCATCTTCCACTTCAATCCACCAGCGGCTCCTTATTTCGGGGGAGTGTGGGAGCGGGAGATTAGATCTGTCAAGACGGCACTCTACACTACAGTAGGATCCCAACCCCTTCAAGAAGAGGTCCTCCGCACGGTCCTTGTGGAGGTGGAAGGCATCTTGAACTCCAAACCACTAGGTTATGTCCCATCTGACATCAGTGATCCTGATCCAGTGACCCCCAACTGCTTTCTGATGGGGCGGCCTGACGGAGCACTTCCTCAAGTGGCTTACCCTAAAGAAGAGCTCCTGAGTCGCCAGAGGTGGAAGCACTCCCTGGTGCTGGCTGACCACTTCTCGTCTCGATTCATCCGACTGTACCTTCTGAGCCTGCAGCTTCGGCCCGAAATGGCAGTCATCCCCCGCGGACGTCACAGAAGGTTCGGTGGTGATGATCGTAGATCCTCAGCTGCCTCGCGCTTCCTGGCTCGTGGGTCGCATCTCCAAGGTCCACCCCAGTCCCAACGGGCACATCAGGTCTGCTGATGTCAAGGTGAAAGACAGGACCTTCACCCGACCTGTGGCGAGGCTGGTGTTACTGCCTGCCCTCCCGGACGAAGGCAAAGGACAATCACTGTGACTTTGTTAGAAGTTGCCTTTTGTTGTGTATACTGTGGGTACTTCATACATTTGGGGGCGGCTGTACAAAAGGCCCCGTAGTTACGGTTTTATTCTGTTCAGTTGTTCACCTGTAGTTTCTTAGAGTGGCCAGTAGAGGTCACCCCACCGCTTTGTATGAGAGAGGATTTGGGCAGGGAGATACGTGGGTGAGATATATGAGCGTTTCCGCTCCCGATTACCGGCGGAGAAGTGGTCATTTCATGAGAAGTGTGCGTTACTGAGCAACGTAAGTCTGTGATGTGTGAGGATGTGGGGATAAGATGCGTTTGTGACTCTAATCGAAGTTAGAGGGGAAACTACTATGCTTTTGTCTATGTCGCTAGCGAGTGCTAAGCGAAGCTAAGCTAAGCTAGGCTAGCTCTCCTGCCGTGTGATTGGGGATAACTGTGTGCTGGGTTAGCTCAGTGGGTTTATATGTGAGATGTGGGTAATAGATGGCTTATGGTAGCAAAGGGGATGTTAGTTTATTTCCCACCTGTGTTTCTGTTGATGGACTCTGAGTTACTATTGTGAACATTTCAGTGATGTACTATTTTCTTTCTGTTCATTTCAGAGACCACACACACACACACGCTCATATCCACACCGATGCACCCCCCACACTCCTACCTGCGCACCTAAACTTGCATGTAACACCTGCTCCTCTGACAAGCCTGTTACTTCTGACCGTGTGAAGGCAATACAAGCGTCTAAACCATCCTCGGTGTCCTCATTGTCTCCTTCCTGAATATCCATCCGGGCCTAGAGTAGTGTTCTGGCCAACACTCCGGGGAGTGGTGGCTGCAAACCCGAATCAACACCTTACAGTCCTCCCATTCCGGGTTATCTACCCAACAGTTGCGCTGCCCAGGTTGCCTAGCAACCATGATACTAACAGCTGGAAACGTTTCATACAGCTTTGTTTGACAGAAGGAGAACATATTTTGTTCATTTGTTTCTACATCAGCTCTGTGTGATTTGATAAGTATCTGAGGCTGAGACAACAGGACTGTAAAACATGCTTGTTGGGCTTCATTTCTGTACTGAACAGTCATTTTAAGCTAGTAAATAACAATTAGCTAATGTTGTTCATGAGACCAAAGTAATCTCACTTTGGTAATGTAAATATAATATGGCCAATATAATAGTTATTATATTAATCATTATTAGTTATTACAGCAGTGAGTTTGAACTACGTGTCAAATACTGAGCTTCAGTAAAGATTCAAGTTACATTTATTTATATGTCCAATCACCTTAAATCTTCACTCAAAGACAATTATCTTTGACAGTGTATATATAGATGTATTATATATAAGAGACAAATATTGTTCTTTTAATATGTCGGCATTACTAAATTTGGCTCAATTCTTACATATATGTGTAAAAAGAAAATGTACGAGCTGTGATAACTGTTTCTGATAGAATGAAGAGTAGACTGATATATGAAATATTCCTTTATTGGGTGAGAAAATCATACCATGTCATAACTGCTTTAAGTCATACAGAATAGATATCAGAGCCTTAAACAGGCTGACTTCTGCTAAATGGGTCAAACTAGGCAGAAAGTATACAAACACATAACATCCTTATAGAATATGATGTAACACTATAGATCAACTTACCTCAGAAAATATAAAGCATATAAACAATTACAGCAATATGATGCAACAAACACAGCAGTACTACTAATCCAAAATACTCAAGCTTCATAGAACTGAAACAAACATTTATTTTTAGCTCCATTCTGCTGCTGATACATACTTTAGGTTTCTGAATATTAAACTTGTTTCTGCCTTTCATAGTGTTTAACTTGAAGGCCCTGAGTACTTTCTCCCACACTGAAAACACTGGAATGATAAAATTATTTGAACATTACCTAATAAGACTGATTCAGGACAGACAATTAGTTATGTTAAACTTTTCTAGTAGTCCTTCACAAACAGGGAACAGTCTGTCTATTCTCTCCATCTGTCAGCTGCTGCTGGCTCTTCCTCCTCCTCTTCCTCACACATTGCTGAGTTTGTCCTGGTGGATCATCAGGGGTGCAAAGCCTCACAGATGATGTGCAGCAGTGGGTCCCTCAGTCTGTCCTCACTCTGGACACTCGCAGTTGTCACACATGGAAATCAAATGTGTGATAAGCTGCAGGATTCAAACACAAGTGTAACTTATAAATACATGTTCATACTTTTATTCCACAATCAGAGAGAAAGAAACAGAGAGAGAGTGCAGGACAGACAGACAGGTGACAGTCTCAGGTGTACACACTGCTACAAAACAGCACAAGAGAAGGAGGATTTAGTGTTTGTGTTATTACGAGTGCTAAACAAGAAGAGTTCCCAGATGGTACAGTGGACACATGTGTGACTCCTGTGATTAAAGCATCTTTCTTTCAGCTTAACGAGTGAACCGTCAGCTCATTCAAACACACGTTAAAGTCCGTTTGGCTCGACACCACCGAACAGAGGCAGCAATATAACATAGCTAACATTAACAGTGCAGTGAATCCTGCTTGTGCCGTGATTGTCACGGTTCTGGGTCCGTTGGACCCAGTATTTTGAGTTTATTATGTTTTGGTTTATATTTGAATGATGGATTGTTTTCTTGTTCTCTTGTTGTGCTGGTGTTGATGATTATAATGATGTCTAGTATTAAGAGTTTCATGTTTCGGTTTATCATTGTTTTTAGGAATTGTGGTCTCACATATTGTTTGAGTTCCATGTGTTATTTTCTGTTTCTCAGTGTCAAGTCTGCGTGCTTGTTTAGTAATTCATGTTTCCTGTTTTATTGTGAAAGTCTTTGTCTTATGTTAGTGTGTGCAGCTTGGTTCCCCCGTCTCGTTAGCCCTGATCCTTCCCAGCTGTGTCTCCCTTCTGTTGCCCATTCCCTAGTTACCTCAGTATGTATTTAAGCCCTGTGTTTTTCCCTGCCAGTTGCTGCATCCTCCACGTTTGTTGTGTGTGTATTCTTTGTCGTCTACCATCAGCATCTCTAGTCTAGTTAGTTTAAGTTGTTGTTTATGTATTGCCAAGCGTGACTCACCAGCAAATAAAGCTGCCGTTTAAGTTCATGTTTTGTCTCCGAGTCCTGCACGTGGGTCCAGCCACTGACAGCCACACAACTCATCATAACAGAGATATTCAGGACTGCAAACCGAGCAGCATTCACTGACTTTCAGCTTGTTGTGTTTGTGGATATATGACTGACTTTAATTATCTACAAAATCATCACATTCTCTGTAAGATAAAGGTCAACTATTGAACGGCATATAAAGTAAAGGCTTTAAAACAAAGTAAACGCTGAAAGTACAAACATCACTAATGTCACATAACGTTGCCGACATGTGGCCAACAGTAATGTTTTAATGTTCTTCATTATTAAACATTTACACATATATAAGTGACATAATATTCAGTACTTACTTTTGAAAGTTTACTCTTTGGCCGCTCCGCTTCCACTGTTTTTTTTCGGCAAAATTATCCACACCCACCGCCGCGCTATGAAGTCTGGGATATGTTGGGCCATGAAGTCTACACCGTCACATCCTTAAAATTCAGGGAAATGAAGGACGCATTTGAGGGCCGCATTTTGAGCAGCCTTTGAATTGGGACAGCCTTCGTCACGTCGCTGTGACGTAATCGGCCTTAAAGTGCGGCCTTTAAGGCTGCAGACCCTGAATTGGGATACAGCCCATATCAGCATGCATTAGTTCCCATGAGCCTATTTTGTTGACTCATGGTTAGATCAAATAATTTGATCGGAAGATAAAAAGCTCTGCACCACTTTTGGTTTCAGTAATTAAGAAAAAAAAGAGAAGACGATAAGAATAAGTGTTCTGCCTGTTACAATGTTCAATATCATATTGGTCAGACGTGTCTGGTCCAAGAGTATCAAATAAATGGAGGAGAAGTGTACCGGTATTCATTTTCAGTTAGAAAGGTGATGTGTAGAGCTGTAGTAACTACCAAAGGAGAAAGTTGATGAGTCATAAATTGAAGCTATGGAAAATAGTTGATGAAGCGGGATGAAGAACAGAGACGATGATTAGTGAGGAGCAGTATGGCCTAGGAAAGAGCATTTCCTGGCATGAAACCAGGATATCCTATACTAGTTGATCAAGTAGTACAGGGAAGGTCAGAAGGAACTGTACTGTATTGTGTGTCTAGAGAAAGGAATTGATAGAGCTGTAAAAAAGAAACTACAGTACTGGGTGTGGAACCCAGGAGTGGCAGAGAGGTTTGTGAAGGTGGTGCAGGACATCTATGAGACAGTGCTGAGCTGTGCAGTAGGAGTGACAGATGGGTTCAAGGTGAGGGAGGGGTTACATCAGGGATCAGCTCTGAGCCCCTTCTTGTTTGCAGTTGTGATGGACAGGCTGATGGATGAGGTCAGTCTGGAGTCTTTGTGGACTATGATGGGAGGAGCTGCAGCTTAGGCTTGTCTCTTTCTTTTGGCACTCGGTCTGGTGTCCAGCTCATGTTACATCTTCTGCAGTGGTCTTATCCCTGCTAAGAAGAGCAAAATGACAACTCCTTCCTATCAACTCACACACACACCTATACACACGGCCTCCAGTAGTTTTCCAGAGCAATCTGACCCTGACTGCAGATGCACATGGATTCTTTTCCAGACCCTACACAATGCACAAATGTGTAAATTAAAGTTAAAAAAATAAATTCCAAGTCCATCATTTTACACCTTTTAATATGTAAATCCATATTTTACATGTAAGCCTCATGTCTGTCCTTCAGCATCCTTCACAGATGTGAGATTAGATGACACCTTCAATAAAACAATTATTGTCTTGTATTTCCCAATTTCATTAATCAGCCAGTCACTTAATGGGTCGTCTGTTCTGATTCATCGGAAACTGTATTATTAGAAATGAGAGTCCAGCACATAATGCCAAACACTGAACACACACCTCCCATCTCTGCCAAGTGCATGTCTAAGGCCTTCCCCCTCTATACCACCATCAGTGATGTGAAAACGAATTGTTCAAACAGGCCTGCAGTGGTATCTCAGCTTAAGCTGGCCAGTTGGATATCATAGTTGTACTTGGATTAGTGTGGATTCTGCTCCAGACCATACAAAATGCAAAAGTGTGTAAATTAAAGATAAAAAATAATTTCCACAGCCTTGGCTCAACTCTCTATATCTGCCCATTTTGGCTAAACCCAGGCTGTAGTCAGAGAAGGTTTCTCCACACATATTTTCAGAAGCCTGGTCTCCAGATGCCACCTCAGTAGTGAGTAAAATTGCCTTTTTCCATATGTGCTCACACTGAGCCATAAAAATTAAATCGCTTCCCTGAGTCCTAAGACTGAGTTTTGTTTTCTGAGCTGGACGATAAACATTCTATCAGTCAAGACATAATTAATGTGTTCCCTCCATGCATGTGAGTGTGTATGAATCCAGATCATCCTATTGTGAAGGAAAGTAGACAGTGTATGTAATAATCACTCTATATTAGTGACAGGTGGATGCAAAACTCACAATTACAAAGAATGAATATCCAAGAAGAGATAATATATACAGAACATGTCTTTAGTTGAACATTGTGACCATTACCATGTCATTATACATTCAGTCATTATACATTCTCAATAGTTGCTCTTTTCTGCTGTTCTTGCAAAGCAATAAAAAAAAAATCAATCAAAACATTTTCTCCTCTATTCCTCTGATACTCTTGCCCAAGACACATCTGACCAATATGAAGACTGAACATTCTGGCATAGACTGCAGTGACACACGTTGGTTGAAATGGCGTGCCGTTTTCTCCGTGTGAAAAGAAACCAGACCACAGAAAAAGCTATTTATCTACTGATTCCGATTAGAGTAAAAAAAAAACTGTAGTTGTGATATTACCCTAACTTTCCCAGGCAAAACATTTCTCCTTATCTTGTATTTTTTATTTTTGATGCATGTATGCACAGAAACCAAATGTTGTGCAGAGTTTTTTTAATGTTGACCTTAAATTATCTAACCATGAGTCAGCAAAACAGACTTATTGGAACTGATGCATGCCGATATAGTTGCAAAGCCTCTGGTCAAATTTAAACAAACGTAAACAATTTTATTTAGCTGCTGTGTGACGGAGGTTTTAGTAGGTATATGACAGACACTTTCAGATATACCTACATGTGTATCTGCTGTCACTGTATTATTTAGGAAAAAAGGTCTATTTTAGGATGAAATAACAAAGATCTGTGAGTACATCAGAAAGATGGGCACAACGGATCATGTGTGTAATGAATACTTCAGGCAGCAGAAACTTAAAGAAGAAGAGGAGCAAGAACAGGAACCATCATGGAAGCACAACCACTGCACGATTTGTACAGACAGATCCCAGGCCAAGCAAATAGATGATGTGGCTGATATTGAGAAATCCTTCCAATGGTGGGACAAAGCCAGTTCATGTCTCCCCATGTTTCCTCCTTTATTTTGAAAGGTCTGCTGTTTCCATGTTCAGTGTGTTTAGTTTTACTTTTTCCTGTGGTGTCATGATCATTTGTGTCAGCTGTGTCTCCCCAGGTTTTTCCACTTTTCCTCTGTCTCCTTCTGTTCTTTGTTGGGTCATCTGTTTGTCTTCATGTTGAGTCACTAAAAGCCACAGAGTTTTTGCTACTGCTCAGGTTCATGTCCATGCTCATGCTTAGACTTTTTCGAGTTTATGTTTTGCATGTTCCTGTTCAGTTTTAAGTTCTTGCCTCTCGTCATTGTTTTCATAGTTTGTTAGTTCTTTCCCAGTTTAGGTTTTAGTTTAGTTTCACCCTTGTTCCACCTTGCCTTGTTTTTTTTTGTTTTTGAACGTCAGCCTGTGTCTGCCGTATATCCCGTGTCTGCTTTTGGGCCCACTGAATAAACACCCCGGCTTTCCCCACCATGACAGGCTGTGCACATTTATCATTCACACTGTTTTCATATATTAAATTATTATTCACGGTATTTATACCATGAATAATAGTAATACTATATACCCTGATTAATAAAC
Organism: Oreochromis aureus; assembly: GCF_013358895.1. Lineage (NCBI taxonomy): Eukaryota > Metazoa > Chordata > Actinopteri > Cichliformes > Cichlidae > Oreochromis > Oreochromis aureus. Next base: position 11,378,937 of record NC_052953.1, on the reverse strand, counting down.
GTGGTCAGCCTATACATATGTGACCAGCAAATACATATAAAGGAACCTTTTCATCTTTTGACCAGTGGGCTTTGATCAGTGGTTGTTGATCAAGGGTCATGAGAATTTGCATAATTATGATGAAGGAACTGACCTTCCAACCCATTGTTCCTTCAGTGGGCTGGTTTCAGTCATTTTGCAAATGTACTGTTTATAAGATTGGGGAAACCTGCAGTCAGCTGAGACTGAAGAAGTCACTTGGATGAGTGACGAAACGTTTCTCCCACTGAAAAAGCTACGTCCAGATGAACAGAACCAACCTTTGGAGATTTTCATTTGATATTTGATGACTGAACCTCATTTACAGTGACACTGAGATATAGTGTGAAGGTTAACTACTTTTTGTAACAACAAAATTTAGAATGATTTAAAGTGGGGAGTAAATATTAGACTCTTCATATAGGAAGAGTGCAAAAAACCAATTGCCTTTAGTATTCTGTTTTGACATTACTTAAATTGCTTTTTACAGGAACCTGAAGTGGAGGAAGTTCAAAAGTAACAAAGAAGAAAGGATATTTAAATTCAAGCTCAATTACTCAAATTAAGAAATGAATAAACTTAACATGCTAAAGAATTTATCTGTGTTAAAAAATGTTCACAAGCATCACTTTACAATTAAAACAATACAATTTCACTGGTTTATTGGAGCACTGTCAGTTATATGCTACCAGGGGTCGGCAACCCTAGGCACGCGTGCCACCGTTGGCACGCGAAGGGTTAACTGATGGCACGCACGACCATAGCTGGACTGGCCATCGGGCATACCGGGCATTTGCTCAGTGGCCCGATGATTTTTTTTTTTTTTTTTTTTTTGGTGGTGGATTGGCCAGAAGCTGGTCGGTGTGTAAAAATAACTCAGTTGTTTGGTGTTGGCCATGGCGGAGCTTCCACAGATTCAGTAAAATTAACAAGTGGTGGAGGCCAGCAGGTGGATGAGGGAAGGGGAGGCAGGAGGAGGAGAGACCCGAGGCAGCCGCCGGTCGGAGTGTCAGGTGAACTAAACTTCAGGTAAGAAGTTATTACCTGCAGTCTATCTGGGTCAGATATAAAACAAGTTTAGGTGGAGTTTATTTTCGTTGTGCTGACTTTTTACAGTCAGTTACAATAACTCGTACTGCGTGCTAGCTAGCATGACGGAGTTTCTATACAGCTGGGCGGGTGCTATGATTTTATTGCTAGTGAACTTTATTTTATTCATAAGGTTAGTTAGTAGAGTTGCCAACCGTCCCGTACAAACGGAATCGTCCGGCATTCAGAGAAATTATTACGCGTTTCGTGTTGAGCTGAGAAGGAACACAGTTTGTCCCGTACTTCAGCTAGGATGGAAAAAGACACAAAGCTGGAGTTATTCTGTGTCTTTGCTGCACAGCTGCATCTTCTTCTCCTCTCATTCTCTCCCCTCTCTCTCCTGTTGCTACTTCAATCATAAAACTGATCAATGATCAGCTGATCAGCTTTTCTCTCTTGTTTGTTTATCACTCACTTTGCGCCAGAAAGAGGAAACTGCCGGATGTCGCACTAAACAACAGCAGCACGTTTAAGCTTGGTCAGCTGTTGTTAGAATTTATTTAATATTAATTTCTAGTATCAGCTGATGTTTGCTGGAGCCACAGCTGTAAAAGCTGCTGGTCATGATATCGGTTTGTATATCTGGTGAGAGGGAAACATGAAGATGAAACCAGGAGATGTCCTTACTGAATCATTACAGCTGAACAGGTGATGGAGAAACAGGTTTACCTTTTAGGTGACATGAATGAGTTGAAGGGAAGTTGTGAACTGTTTCTGAGAGACAAATAACACCAGGATCCTTTTCTATGTAGCTGACAGCTGGTAACTGTGCAGGGGCGGGTCTAGCAAAGTTTTGCCAGGGGGGCAGGTAGGGCATTAACAGGGAAAGGGGGGCACAAAGAAATACTTTCTTATTCTCATTTAAAATGTCTGGCTGTTATTAAATAATTATCTGAAGCTTACAACCAAAGTTTTTATCTGACGTAAAATGAATAGAAATCATACTTTTACCAACAAGACAGTGTACATCACTGTCACAACAGCGTTTGTTTTCATTCAAAGGCTTTATGGCTTTAATATCTGGGGGGCTGGTCTTTAGTCAAAATGCATCCATAGACTCGAGACACAATGCATTTTTGGGACTTTCAGGTGTATGGACCAATGTTTTATTTTCTGATCAAACCAGAAATCTTTAATGAGCAGCTAGATTTGTCGCGCATTAACTGGCTGAGTTAATGCCAGTTAATGCGACATCGAAGCAGCTGGAATCTACAGCTGTGCGTGTTCATGGAGCTTGCATTTTCACCTGCTGGACATCACTACCTGACAAGTTTAACTGTCTTCAGAACACTGCAGAGGCCTTATTGACAGTATTTGGCTCTACATATCTGTGTGAGCAGATTTTCTCTCACATGAGTGTCCTCAGGTAGCCGTCTGAACGTTGGACACTCGGAGACTTCACATTAACATGTGTGTCTCTGTATTAACAAACATGCCATATTGGCCCAGTTTATTTTTCTTATCATTGTTGTGAGGAGACCATAAATAGCATTTGTATTTTCTGTTGTACAGTTCATTTGCTGTTATGGAGTTCTTGTTATGAATAAAAAGTGTCTTTTTTTTTGTTTCAAAATAGCTGATAACTATTCGCTGATAGCTGCCAACATTTGCAAACAAATATAATTCTATAAAGTGGTTCTATATAATGTGTAACTGTTCATATAGAGCGTTATTAAATTTATTGCTAATGCAATCATATGGCACACTGACTTCTGAGGAAATTTTAAATGGCACTCGCCATCAGAAAGGTTGCCTACCCCTGCTGTAGAAGAAAAAAGTATTAGTGAAATTTCACTTATATAAAAGGTTAATAGGTCAGATTAACCTTTTTAAATAAAACAATTATCAAAATATCATAACTGCATAGTTACTTCAGTACATGTGTGTTATTATATACATTTGGTTTATGGCTATTATAGAGACTGCATGGAGTTTTCCTCCAGCTGAATTTAAACAATATTAATGTTGCAGTTATGAAAATTTCAGAGTGCAATTTCTCTTTCAGTGACAGTGATTACCACACATTTCTTGTTTGTAACATGATTATTCTGGTTTAAATAAACATTAAATCTTTCTCTTCTCATTTCTTGAATTATGACCAACATCAATATTTGCAGACAATGCACACAAATCTACATGTGTCTTACAGGCTTACAGGCCTGTCTATAAAAACAACAGACAGTATGTTTGATGCCAATTTGATTTCTATATTTCTATCTATGGTAAGAAAATAAAGAATTTGTGATATGTATATATAGAACCATATACTTCTTTGTGTGTGTGTGTAAGGTCTCATGTTCCTACTTGGTGCAGTGTGCAGCTGTCAGGACCCATTGTGGATGGATTAACGTCCCTCCACAGAAAGATTTTTTGCTTTCCACATAGGCCATGAAAGGCAACGAGTGTGGCTTGACTTCTTTCCCTTCAATAATTTCAGACCCATGACCTAGAAAAAAAGGAGATATCCGTCACATAAAGTCAGCAGACGATAAAGCTGAAAACAGATTCATGTAACAAACCTCTTTCACCAGCTGCTTTTCTAATGCTGAAAGATATCAATAATGTGACTATGCATTCTGCTTGTTTAAATGCATGAGAAAATGATTTACAAGTAAATTAAAGTTCAGTAGAAATCATTAATCACCTGGCTGAATGATCAAGAGGAGCATGCATGAAATTAAAACACTGAAATTACTCAGGCAGAACATTTTGCGTTTCGTCTATCATAGATGCTGTATGCACTGAAACCCACTGTGATGCTCACCATATAGAGAGCTGAAAGGATGTGGTCTGACAACTGAAATGAACAAGTCAGCAAAATGGGCTCCTAAACACTTCTAAGGTTGTGATCAAATATATCATTACCAACCTTACACCATTCACCATCACCACCGCCAACAACAATAAAAACAGCAACACACACATATACTTACCCACTTTTTGATCGTGAGAAATTTGACTTGGTGTAGTTCTCATGGATGAATACTTCATTGTGCTTGTATGATGGTTAAACTAAACTTAGATTATTGTAATTTTCATTCTGTGCTTTAAAGACTTCCATATTTCATGACATATTGTCATTCAAACTTATGGGACAACTGAGAGGAATGTGTAGGCTGGTCAGCAGGATACAGCTGAGACAATGTCTCAGCTGTACTTGGAGTAGAATCCAATTGCTTTGCATAATGATTAGTTGAATTTCTTTTAATGTTACTGGTCAAAAGCCATGTTTGGACAACGTGTAAAGCAAACTAAAAAGTAATCTGTTTGTTATATTTGTACTGTTTACTAATAGTTGATCTAAACTACAGTGGTTTACAAAAGTATTCGGCCCCCTTGAACTTTCCCACATTTTGTCACATTACAGCCACAAACATGAATCAATTTTATTGGAATTCCACGTGAAAGACCAATACAAAGTCGTGTACACATGAGAAGTGGAATGAAAATCATACATGATTCCAAACATTTTTTTTTACAAATAAATAACTGAAAAGTGGGGTGTGCGTAATTATTCAGCCCCCTGAGTCAATACTTTGTAGAACCACCTTTTGCTGCAATTACAGCTGCCAGTCTTTTAGGTTATGTCTCTACCAGCTTTGCACATCTAGAGACTGAAATCCTTGCCCATTCTTCTTTGCAAAAATCCGTTCCTCAGCAAACAGGTTAGCAGCTAGAGAAAGGCGTACTAATGATGCAACCCTGGGAATATAATGAGTATGAGGATCGAGGCCTGTTTTTTGTTTTGGTTTAACTAATGAAGTACATGTGTAAGTGTATGTGTCTATGTTTGTCTGGTGTAAGGAGTTTAGAACAGCAAGGAGGGAGCTGCAGTAGGCGGGATTTCTATTCTCAAATTCTGGTGTGTATTTGTTTTTGTTGTTGAGTTTTTCTTATATGGTAATATGAAGAAATGAAGAAGGATACTGTGGTGTCACAATATGATTCCAAGTCATGTCTGTCCAAAACAAGCCATTAATTCTTGCTTGTTATGAACAATTTTGGCTGATATTGCTGAAGTCCCGCCAACCTGCTGTCCACATCTTACGTTTATGAGGGGCAGCCACTCAGAAGACAGATGGTTTAAAGAATGGGAGATGAGCTAAACCAGCTTGTTTTAGTAGCTGCACATGACTAAATCACCGTGGACTGTCAGACATGCAAAGCTGCAAAGCAGTTCTGATTTTAAAGAATTGGCTAACTTTGACATAATTTTCACTTATTCAGCGTCCTTTTCAAGTTTCTTTCTTTACACAGAACATTCTTATGATGACTACCAGCCTTGAGTGGAGAAAACAAAGTCACTAAAAGTGTTTGATCACGTACTGAAAAAAAAATCAAGCAAAAAGAGAACAACAGTAGGGAAACCACAGCAACAACAAAGACAAGTAACAGTAAAAAATGAATATTGAATGTTACTACGCAGCACTCAAGACCAATACTCAAGGGGTGGCTGTAGCTCAGTTGGCAGAGCAGGTCAGTCAGGCCACTAACCAGAAGGGCGGTGGTTCGATCCCAGGCTGCTCCAGTCTGCATGCCAAATATCCTTGGGCAAGATACTAACCCCATGTTTCTCTCCGATGCATCCATTGGAGTGTGAATGTAGATGAATGTTAGATACTCAGCACTTAAGAGCTTAGAAAAAGTGCTTGTGTGATTGGGTGAATGAATTAGTTGTATAAAGCGCTTTGAGTGCTCAGACAGAGTAGAAAAGCGATATATAAGAACCAGTCCATTTACCAACAACACATCTTTTATCTGTACAACCAGGTTTTTAGGTGTGAACACAAATGTGCACACCTGTATGTGTGTGAGCGCCCTTGTATTCACAAGGTTTCTCCATGTAACTCTCTTATAGTAGATGTGGCGAGCTATAGCCCTGCCACCCAGGGCAACACATTCTCATCCCAACACGTAACATACCAATGCTATGTGGCAAATCCTCGTTATGTTCGGAGGCATGAGAGCCATTTGGAATGAATTTATACATGTAAATGTGTTTTACGTTCTGATCGCTTTGGAAAACAAAGCTATCATGTTATGGTTAAGGTTAAGGTAGGGCTGGAATGGACAGCTGGAGCGTGTGTTACCGACACGAGCGGCATTCTATTGGAGTCGATTGAGAATCCAGAGTGTCTCATACGGACGCAGAAGATTACTTTGCATCTGCTGGTTTGTTTCCTGAAAATACAATTACTAAAATGTTTCTTATCCATTAAAAGTTAATCAATTTGAATACTAAAAATAAAAGACTGTCAGTTTTGGATCACAAACATTTTTAAAGGTTTCAGAGGTAGTGTAAAAAGACAGAATTTTAAAAGAATTGCTGTACAAATAATGAAAGCGAGAAGGAAAGATCTGTTTTTTTTATTCATGCCATTAGCTTTATTAGAAAATAGATAATAGATAAAGGTATATAAAAATGTTGCCTGGGGGGTTTCAAGAACAAATCTTTGTTTAAAAAAAAAAAAATCTTTATCCAAATTTTTTTTCATCTTATCATGCTCAAAAAGCAAACAAACAAACAAAAAAAAAACTGTTTACTTGGTTTTATTGCAGTAGTAGCAGACATCTGCTGGAACAAGTAGCACTCATATTTCTGGCTACTTTATATTATTTGGAAAAAGATTAACAAAATTTTGTAGTTAACAGTAGTAAGTTTTATTTTTTCACAAGTAGGACAATAAAAGATGGGTAAAGGTCATTTTCCACTGCAAGAAGAAATTATTTTAGGAACTGTTCTTGTAGAAATTCTTTCAGAAATAACCACATCTATGTAGACTCTACAGTAACAGCAGCCAAAATGCAGTTTTGGAAAATCAAATAATCCACAAACCATCACAATGATTGCCCTAGAGAAAGGCTAAAAAGACGATTTGGATTTATGTTTCTGCAGTGGAAAGTACTAAGGGCTGATATCATATATGTGTAGTTTCTATGGTGAAAGCAGTGACAGATTAAGCGTAAAAGCATTCAAGATTTTTGTCTTGCTTAGCTCATATGTATTGATGCCTGTGGATTCATGGCATTTCATATGACTTCATTGTTTCTTTGATCCAGTTGAGTTGTTTGTTTGAGACAAATGCGTAGACTCCTGGTACGTTCTCTTTACTCTCACACTTCTTTCCAAAAGAAGTAACTCCAACCAGCACCCCATTGCACAACAGTGGCCCTCCTGAATCCCCCTGCAGCAAGAACAAATACATGGTAGTCATTCTTTGACTACTTGTGGATCTGAAAAAGCCAAAATGCCCGTTTAATTCAGAAAACTAATAAAAATACACACATTTTATATACTTACTCTACAGGCATCAGCCTTTTCTTTACCAGTCGAACCAGCACATATCATGTCACTGGTGATAACAGGGTGATGGTTGTAATAATCACGAGAATTGCATTTTTGTCTGTCGATCACAGTCACATTGGCAGACATGAGGACATCAGATGGTTGGTTGTTTTTGGTTAGTCCCCATCCAGCCACCATGCATTTGCTGCCAGCTGGAGGCTCCTTGACAGTGTTGCCCAACCGGAGACATTTCACTGTCTTGTTTAGCGTCACTGGTTCCTTAAGCTGAGCAACAATTAAATGGACATGTTACATACTGATAATGACTGTTTATATTTGACCTTTACAGAGCAGGTCATGATGTAAGTATTCATGCAGCACTGTGCTAAAGTCTTGAACCCCCACTCATGTATTTATACATTTTGTTTTGTAAATGGACAACAGGTGTGTTAAGTTATTGAAAAATCTAATTATATATACACAAAAATACATTAAAGAGAATAACTCTGCTTTTACCTTTTATCCTCCTAGTAATACCCAGCAATTAATATTTGTCCTCTATCAGGGAAATGAGTCTGAGACTGCACTGTCAACCACTGTTTATGCAATCTATATTTTATGCCAAAGCCGAGGTTAAGTGATACTTTTTTAAAATGTTTTTTATAGATATTATAATTCTGCTGCTTAAACTTACATTTTTTCTTCAATTTGAGAGCCTCAGCTTTGATTTAGTAGGATTTCAAAAATGCACAGTAGTTTTACCCCTTCCAAAACAAAACTTATTTATTGTCCTTTGTAGTGGACAGCAGGATTTACCTCACATTTTCAACCAATGTCAGGTAATCTCAGAGGACATATCAGCTTTTGAGGAGCCTGAGCAGGGACTCACAGCCCATAATAACAGGAGTTATTACCTAGGGCTGCCACGATTAGTCTAGTAGTCACAATTACGTCGACTATCAAAATTGTCGACGACCAATTTAATAGTCGACGCGTCGTTTGAAGCTATGTAAGATCCCAAAAGACGCAGGAATAAGTAGTAGGATTTAAGAGTGTAATAACGGACTGAAACAGAAGGTGGCAGCACTGCATGAAGAAGGATGACAGCTGCCGTTAAACCCCGAAGAAGAAGAAGCTGTGTCCCAGAATTCATAGCGTGGCCCTGCTCAGTTTCCAACAATGGCAGCAGCTAGTTAGTTTTACTCTTATTATTCTTTCTGGGTCACAAAATAAACGTTTAACATGTTTTCAGGCGAGAATATAGCTGTTTAAACTTCAAATATCTGCTCAGTTTATCAAGACATCACATATTTTCAAAAGCGCTCCGACGTTTTCGGAGACGTCTGTTACCCACCAGCTCGATAGCTAGCTGGGGTTCAAGGCTCACTAGAGTCGGTGAGAACACCGGACTCCCGACAAATCATTTTCAAACCCACCGCCGTCTTTTGCTACTCAGGTTAAACATGATATATAAGTCACTTAGATAACTTAAAAATGATATTGTTTGGCTTTTTTTTAGTATTTTATTTGTTCCTGAGTAAATCGGTTTGGCTGAGATTAAAGTTATAGTTTTTACACAGCTGAATAAACATCAAGCAGACAACTGATTATCAGAAGTGTGAGATGCTCGAGAATATACTCCGGTGTCCCGTTATATTTTAGATAGCAAGGAGCAGACGACTGAGTTTATTAAACTCCACCAGACAAACTACAAATGTCATTAAAATTTAAAAAACTATCATCTTGTCTTTATTTTTAGTTAGCACATACCTTAAACACTTAAAGTTGTAAGCTAATGATAGTTATATAAGAGCAGATGCATGCTGGTGCAATAAGCTGTACGTTTTACGTCCAATGGATGCATGATCTGATTAGTCGACTAATCGCAAAAATAATCGGTGACTAGTCAACTATCAAAATAATCGTTTGTGGCAGCCCTACTATTAACTGCAGGTCTCTGACATTTTAGACGATATCTAGAAGAGGAGATAAGAGCCTTTTGAACTGAATTTAATCAAACTGAATTTTGTTTCTTTTAAGTGTTCTTTATTTTCCGGCATCGCCTTTCAACAATTGTTTCACAAAACATAAGAACCTGGCAGTCAAAATCTCACCTGCTTTATACAGAATTCCATTTACATCTGAACCTCATTAACCTCTACCATTGAGAAAACAGGGTTGACTAAAGAACACAGTTTAGACAAAGAAACAGGAATAAAATCATTGTTTCACTTAACAAACTCATTCACCCAACTAAACGGTTTGAAAAGTCAATCTCTGCACAAAGTCCGACTCATGAGGTTAGTTTAAAGGAAATAAACAATTTTACACAGAAGAAACACCCCTTCATTTGGTTACACCCAATTGACATGACCAATGACATTATATCCTATAAAAAACAGGAAGTACTGGGGCTGCCGTTCCCATATACCTGTTTCACAGATAGGACATGCACAGAGGAACACACAATGGTAAGTATAAACAAATGAAAGATTCTAATCAACTAAGGACGAAGTGACATTTAGCTTTAAGAACATTTGCACAGATGTAATGAATGTAACCAGTGCTACCACAAACAGACCCGGGATAGTATGCAGAGGCAAGGTTACATGTGCTGTGTTTACATTAAAGCATTATGATCAACTATAAGATAACAGAACACAAAATAACAATGTATGCAAGTGACAAATGGTAAATGAATTCAGTCCTAGCCACTTTGTCACACACACACACACACACACACACACACACACACACACACACACACACACACACACACACACACACACACACACCAACTAAGAGTTTGAGTGGAAAATGAGTACTCTAAATCAAAATGCAACAAGTCTGCCATGGAAAGGCAATTCTCTTCACAGGCTTGTCTCCTGTGTGGTGGTTGATAAACCAAATTCCAGAACTTCAGAGCCCTAGCTCATTTAATACTTCTTATCACTAATGAACTCTGTCTGTCCTCATTTTGCTCCTTCTCAGGCTCCTCAAAAGCTGGTATGTCCTCGTTCTGAACTTTCACTTCTTGCTCTAATGTCTGGCCCTCCTCCACCTCATTCCCTGACAGTTCTAAGTATGACTTTGCTTCGTCATATCATTTTGTGATCTAACAAGACCTTATGTCTGTTTCAAGGGACAGAAGATAAATTAATAACAATAAAAAAGATACATGTTTAGATAATACTTCAATTATCTAAAAATAAAATCTATATATTAATTAAATTAATAAGTATTTTTTTCTGGGTTTATCTTTTACTTCACTTGGTATTTATCAGTAAATGATCAGCTTACCTTGAGCAACATGAGGTCATTGACCGTGGTTACCCAGGAAAAGTCAGGATGAGGAAATTGTTTCTCAACCTCTCTGACCTGCCAAGAATCAACTTCCACTTTCCTGAGGGAGTGTGCTCCCAGGATCACTATAGTCATACTGTAAACAATGACAGTTCATGTATATAAAATGGTAACATGGTGGTAAAATGGTCAGGAGTTTGTAAAACAATCATACAATAATCATAGTATCCCCATTATATGTGTAAAATTTTAACAGTGCTGTTATTGAGCCTTAAATGAATTTCAAGATACTTTCCCACAGCTGAATGAAAATTTCAACACTACAAAGTGTTTTAGATTATGAAATATATTGCATATTTCATGTGTATGTAGCTGTGATGTCTATTTTTTTTTAACTGAGTGCAATTTTGTCTCTCAGACAATGACTATTGCAAACAAAATACTCTGTGAAGATACAACATACAAGAAAATGGACAAAGTATAAATAAAAAATGAACAATAACTTATTTCCCAGTGCTGTAAATGTTGTTGTTTTTTTTATTTTCTCCATTCATTTTAGACAGTTATACATTAATAACTGCAATAAAATGTATTATATGTCACTTGAAAAGATTCTGGACAAAATAAACTGGCACATTTTAGTGTCTCCTTTCTTGTTCTATATCTAAAGCAAGGGTAGCAAAAATACCTTTAAAGAAGATTATATGTATTTATCTTATTTATATTTTATGTATTTTTATGAATATTTTGAAGGCTAGAATAGAAAAAATATATATATATATATTTTTTTTTTTGTCATTTCTTGGAGTGTAATCGACCTGTGGTTTCATTAATCTACCAAGCTGTCAGATCAAGTCATGTCTTACAGACCTTTTCCTTGTGATCTCTTTTTAAATCTCTTTATGTATTATCTTTCACACATTCAGTTAAACATAAATATTGCAATATTTTCATTTGAAAGTTTAAGAAAAGTAAGCGTTCCTACTCCGTGCAGTGGGCAGCTGTCAGGACCCATTGTGGATGGATTAATGTCCCGCCACATGTAAATCGTTCACTTTTCACATGAGCCAAGAAAGGCAGTGAGTGTGGCTCGACTTCTTTCCCTCCAATAATCTCCGAACCATGACCTAAAGTAAGAAAAAAAATATCCAGTCACATAACAAAATCAGCCCATGTTTAAATCAAATTTGCTTTCACCTCTCATCCAAGAAGCTTCTTCAGTTCTAAGGTCAAATGGTGGAGAGTCCCAGATTTAAGGCCTTAGGGAGTGTCCCACCCAACAGGGACAATGAACCCCCTAATGATCCTCTACCTAATCACACGAGCCAAGGTGCGAAAACGGGTGAGGGTCACAATCAGCCAAGGTTTCGGGTGAACTCATTGTGAATCCTAGCCCCACCCTATTATGTGATTTCCTGAAGTCAGATGGCCCAGGATGTGAGTGAGCGCCTTAACACCCACACACTCTGAAGAAGCTTCTCGGATGAGAGGTGAAATGTCTTCAAGCAACTTAAAGAAGTCCAGACGCTTTTTTCTTTCCAAGCTCCTTAGACTACGATGACCTGGATGACTGAGAACCTTCACAGACATAAAACACCGTGTGACAACTGCTTTATAATACATGTGTAATGCGTGTTTTACACGTCACATGTAATACATTTAATAGATGTAACACAGTAGTATATTACCGAGCCCTACAGGGGACATGGGAGAAAAAAAAAAAGATGAACTTTTGCGAGATCTCGCAAAACTTCAAACTGGCGGGTAACAGACGTCTTCGAAAATGTTGGAGCACTTTGGCAAATATGTGATGTCTTGATAAACCGAGCAGATATTTGAAGTTTACACACCTACATTCTTGCCTGAAAATATGTTACAAGTTTATTTTGTGACCCAGAAAGAGTAATAAGAGTAATATTAAAACTTATTTGCGCCCGCCATTGTTGGAAACTGGGCCGCACTATGAATTCTGGGATATGGTTGGCCATGAAGTATACACCCGACCCATCCTTCAAATTCAGGGAAAAGGAGGACGCATTTGTCGGCTGGATTCGGAGGAGTCTACGAATTTGGACAGCCTTCATCGCATCACTGTGACGTAATCGGCCTACAAATGCGGCCTCAGGAGGATGCAGCCCATGAATTTGGGACAGCCTTCGTCGCCTGGCTTGTCAGCTATCCCAGAATTCATAGCGCGGTGCAGCCAATTCCAGTTTCCAACAATGGTAGCAGCTACTTAGTTTTAATATTCTATTTCTGGGTCACAAAATAAACTTTTAAGATATTTTCAGGTTAGAATGTAGCCGTGTAAACTTCAAGACATCACATTTTTGCAAAATTGCTCCGATATTTTTGGAGACGTCTAACCACCAGTTCAAAGTTTTGTGAGTTCTCGCAAAAGTTCATCTTATTAATTTTTTTTCTCCCATGTCCCTTGCGTTGCTCTGTAGAATCTTTTTCAGACATCATTGATGTTTTGCATTCAAAATGTTTTCAAGATGGGGAAAAATATATTATTTTAAAAATACATGTAAAATAAAATAGAGGAAATTGCTTGCCTGGCTGGATGATGAAGAAACACATGCATGAGATGAAAACACTGAAATTCCTCAGGCAGGACATTTCTTCTTACCTCTTTGATCAGTTGTTGAATGTTGAAACTCATAGTGACGCTCAGTTTTATATGTTGAGCAGCAAGGATGTGGTTTGACCGCAGAATTAATGAGTCAGCAAAATTAATATATCCACACAGATGGTAAAATGGTTACTAATTTGTGGTCAAGTATATTTTTACATTCTGTCCCCACTGCAATTAATATCTCTCTGTAAATGAGGGACAGTCCTCACAGACTTTTTTGGAGTAAATTAATTAAACGTCTCTATTTTTATGACCCTACTCCCATTGTGGCACTGACACAAAGTTTTAATGCTACACCATTAGATGGTGGTATTTACTATATTTTGTGGCCACTGTGTGGCTTCAACCCAGTTCACAGTGATACATATTATTAAAAAGGCCAGGTTGTAATTACTAATGACAAAAACAGAGTGTTAAGTAATGCCTAGACTAGTAATTTGCCATCTTCTGGTAAAACTACTGCATCTACAATTATTCTCAGTAACTATTAAGGCATTCCGCTTTTTGTCATAATTTATCTTCATAAATTCATTTTTTTTTCAAAGTCTTATAGTTTTACAGCATTCTAACAAAGCATTTGGAAAACTTTATAAGTACATATGTTTCTATGACCGGAGCTTGAGACTGTTTGAGCTCCACCATTACATCGCATGTTTATGTGTGTGTCTGTGTATTTGTGTTGGTGATGATATAAAGCATATAAAGTGGGTTTCAGTGGATTCAACATCTGATCAAAAAGAAGTAAGAAGGCCTCCTTCTTCATTATGTTCTTCCAGAGCAATTTCAGTATTTTCTTCTTATGCGTGCTCCTCTTCATCATTCAATCCAGTGAGCAATGTTTTTAACTGTACTTAGATTTACTTATTCATAAATGTATCTTTCATGTAAACAAGCAGAACACAAAGTCACATCATCTGCAGGATTTTTTTGTTACATGGCAGAATTTTTTTTAGGTCATGGTTCATTAATCCATCCACAATGGGTTTTGACAGTTGCCCACTGCACTGGCTAGGAAACAGAGGCCTTACTTTTCTTAAAATTTAAAATTAAAATATTGCAATTTTTAAAAAAAAATCTTTATCTATCTTGTAAGTAATATCTTCACAGAAGTATTATAGAGAATCTTATTTATTTTGGAACAATAATCAAAGAAATGTGTGCTAGTAATTGCCATTAAGACAAAATTACACTTACACAAGGCCCAGTAACAGCCATTATCCAGGGATATGGAATATTACACATATTTCATAAGTGTTGTTTATACTTCTTGGCTCTTGAAGGAGGCGGTTGCTTTTTCTTCTTCTCCCTCTCCCTCCCTTGTCTTTCCTGCTTGGCTTCTCATGTCTTTTGTATAGTCTTGCCTATCTCTAACCCTCAGAGAGTCTCCCAGACTTGTTCTCTAAAAACCTAATGGATTTGATCAACTGGTCCCGTAACAAAATTGACACCCTCCTGGGCTTGGGAGAGCCTGATTGTCCTGCTGAGACATTTGCTGCCGGATACTTGATGGTCAGTTGCATCGTGTGTCTGGCGACAGTCTCGTTGGAGGACACTGAACGACATCTACCAATTCGGAACCACGATAACAGAGTTCTGGCTGTTTGGAGCTGGCTGGGACCTGGCTTATCGAAGAACAAGAAGCAGCTACAGCTGTTCAAAATCCCACAAGGCTGGCCGACATGATAGATGATGGGCAGGGCTGTGAGTAGTCAGACTGTGTTTTTTGAACGCAATATGGATAAGATCTTGGAGAAGAAGAACGGGAATTGAGAGAATTGGTGACCAGTGATGGACATTAGACCAACTGTAAAAGTTGGATGCAGTTGTTCGCACTAAACCCAAACATTCACCATCTTCGTCTCATGCGGCCCCCCTGGCACCAGCTGGATGCTCAAGGCAAAAGCTGACGGGAATAACTAAATTCTCCCTTAGATAACAAGACTGTTCATTGTGACTCTCTCACCCCTCCTTCAAGGCCAGCCCCGTCAACCGAAGATTGTCGACTTTTGCCTAACCGAGTGAAGGGACACTTTCTCTCGGCTGAACACGGAACACACACACACACGCACACATATGCATACATACGCATGTACACTGACACAGACCTACACTCACCCGCTCCAAATGCCTTCGAAGCTTATGTCTTCAATTTTGTGAGATGTGATGATTTATATGCTGTGTGCTGAGGTGTTTTTTTTTCTGTTCTCAAACTGATCTCCCTGTTGGAGCTCAGTCTGGGGGGAGTTCTTTTTTCTCCTCGTCTTTTCTCATGTTGTGCATTTTCTATTGTTCGGTTCTGGGTTGCTGCTCATGTGGTTGACCGGCCAGTGCTACCTAGCCTGACCAGTCTCCCCAATGTGATGTTTGTGTATTATATGTACGGTCGGCAAAGTATCTATTGTAATTGCCCCTTGGGGATAAATAAAATCTCTCTGACTAACTGTCTATACAAATTTTTTTCTTTTACAGTATGGTTAAGGTGACGCTGGGAGCGCATTCCATCAGCTTAAGGAAACAGTGACTAACCAAGACAGTGAAATGTCTCCGGTTGAGCAACACTGTCAAGGAGCCTCCAGCTTGGAGCAAATGTCTGGTGGCTAGATGGGGACTAACTAAAAACAGCTGACCATCTGATATCCTCATGTCTGCCAATGTGACTGTGATCAACAGACAGACAACTCTTGTGACTATTACAACCATCACCCTGTTATCACCAGTGACATGATATGTGCTGGTTCGACTGGTAAAGAAAAGGCTGATACCTGTAGTGTAAGTATACAAAATGTGCACAACAGTAACAGCCTGTACCTAGGAGGCAAAACAATCGCATGACTACTGCTGTTTGACTGAGGAAGAATAAAGTAGTCATGGAAAGCTAATCACATGACCACTTCAAGATAACAAAGCAACAAGGTGGTATATACCAGTTTTTAAAATTGTGTTGACAGACCACGTAAAACCAGAGTAATGATAAACCTCGTGCTTTCAGACCTGCAGGTATCAGGCTGTGATGTTCTCCTTTATAGTAGACAGAAATTTTTGGATTGGCACAAATAATTTGTGCGGCATCTTATTGAATGCAGAACACCTGATGGTTATGTAAATAGTTTGAAATGGTTATTAAAAAAGGTGTAAAAGGTAAATGGCTACAAATAACTTTATTTGCAAAACTTGTGCATATGATTTTAAAATTGACAATTTATATTTGCATTTAAAGTTATGAAATATGATTCATTAAACATGTTTGTGGTTGTTACAGTAAAAAATATAACTTTTTCTACTCGGATTTTATGTTTTTTGTCTGATTTTAGATCAATTGTGTTAATACAGTATGTCAAAATGAAAACATAACTGTAAATTCAGACACGTGAGGTTGTGCTGAAAAGGATGATACCAAACAAGGCAAAATAAATCATTTTTAAAGATGAAATGTAGAGGTAAATAAAAAGTAGTTAAAAATGGCCAATTATACCCTGGACCCCAGAGGGTTAAACATTTTTTTTAAAGTAATGCAATAGTTACTTTTCAAGTAATTAATTACTTTTAGAATCTTGTAACTCAGTTACTATCTCAGTTACTTTTTTGAAGAAGTAACTAATAACTATAATTAATTATTTTTTCAAAGTAACTTGCCCAACACTGCTTGGTACAAATAAATGATACAAAATCTTAAAACTTTTAGTTGCAAATGTTGAAGACGCTTTCCTTTGAAAAGTGAGAACCTGTGACAGTGCCCATATGAACACTTTTTTTAAGGGGATTTCTGATGTGCAGCACATTCATGGATGATGTCACAATAAACAGATGATTATTTGTAGAAATACAGATGAAAAAAAAAAACAAGGTAATGACACAGTTCAAACTTACAGAACATGTCTTTAATTGAACATGTGAACATTAGCATGTAATTATACATTCTCAGTAGTTGCTCTTTTTTCTTGTTCTTGAACAAAATCAGTCAACACACTTCATCTCCATTTCTTTGATACTCTTACTCCAGACACATCTGACTAATATGAAGACTGAATATTCTGGCATGATTAGCAGTGACACATGTTGGTTCAAATGGGGTGCAATTTTCTACTTGTGGAAAGAAAACAAGCAACAGGAAATAGCTACTTATCTACTGACTCAGATTAGAGTAAAAAAAAACCTGTAGTTGCGATATCACTCTAACTTTCTCAAGCAAAACATTTCTCCTTATCTTGTTTTTTGTTGATGACTATATGCACTGAAACTGAATGTTGTGCAGAGTTTCTTTTATGTTGACCTTAAATTATCTAACGAGTCAGCAAAACAGACTTATTGTAACTGATGCATGGCGATATAGTTTCAAAGCCTGTGGTCAAATTTGTTGTAAACATTTTATTTAGCTGCTGTGTGATGGAGTTTTTCTTTACATGATAGTAAGTATATGACGGATGCACCTGTATGTGTTTCTGCTGTCACTGTATAATTTAGGAATGTCTATTTTAGGATGAAACAACAAAGATCTGTGAGTACACCAGAAAGATGGCCACAACTTGGTCTTGGTTTGTACTTATAACTGTTTAATGTGATAATCTTAACATTTTTCTCAAGGGGCCTTTTTTTCTACCAAAATATACAACAACCATTCAGAAACACATACAGGTGCATCTGAAAGTGCCAAAAATATACCTACATGTCTGCTGCCTCATTAAATCTTCATCATACAGCAGTTAAATAAATTTTTTAATAATCATGATACATTTGACCATAGGCTTGGAAACATCAGCATGCTTTAGTTCCCATGAGTCTATTTCATTGAATCATGGTTAGATCACTTTAATCTCAAGATAAAAAGCTCTTCACCAGTAATTTTTTTTTAAAAAAAGGATAAGAATAAGAGTTCTGTCTGAGAAAGTTACACACATAAATATATATATATATATCTACAGGTGCACATGTTGAGAAATACTTTAAGAATTCTAGAACTGTGCTCCAAAAATAAGAACTTGGTCTTGACAAGATTGTTTGTTAAACAGTTCTAGAATTCTTAAAGTATTTCTCTGAAAAAATCTCAGCTCTGAGGGCTTCTCTTCCATCTCATTCATCGTCAGTTTTAGATCCAGTTCCAGTCTCTGAATGCTTGACTGCCTTTCAACAGTTTGAGCCAGTGTCTTATTCTGCTTTAAAAGATATAATTGATCATCTCAAAATCTCTGGTTCCCCGCACAATATTCTTTCTTCTCGTTTCTTTAAGGAAGCTTTACATACTATAGGTCACTGTATCTTACTTCTACTGAATGCATCATTGTCATCAGGTTGTGTACCGTCTGTCTTTAAGCATGCTGTTGTGCAACCTATTATGAAAAAGAAAAACCTTGACCCCAATGCTCTCACTAACTACAGGCCGATCTCCAAACTCCCTTTTATCTCCAAAATATTAGAAAAGGTAGTTCTAAAACAACTTTAGACCGTTTTAGATGCTAATGGTATTAACGAAAAATTTCAGTCTGGTTTTAAACCTCTCCACAGCACAGAGACAGCCTTACTTAGAGTTTTTAATGATCTTCTTTTAACTGTTGACTCTGGCTATTCCGTGGTTTTAGTTTTACTAGCCTTGACTGCTGCTTTTGACACGGTTAACCACAACATTCTTCTATCAAGACTGGAACATGCTGTCGGTCTTAAAGGTACAGTTTTATCCTGGTTTAAATCTTACCTCTCAGAGAGGTCGTTCTCTGTTGCTATGGGTCTACACTCCTCGGCCTCTGCCCCTATTGATTGTGGTGTGCCTCAAGGGTCCGTGCGTGGTCCTGCTCTTTTCTCTTTGTACATGTTGCCGTTGGGATTAATTTTTAAAAAAATATAACATCTCCTTTCACTGTTATGCCGATGATATCCAGATTTATTCACCTTTGAAATCCGATGTGTCTGCTTCTTTGCAACCTCTGTTCAACTGTCTGCATGAAGTTAAAATTTGGTTATCACATAATTTTCTTACACTGAACGAGAATAAGACCGAAATCATAGTTTTTGATAGTCACATTCCGCCAGACCAGTTAGCTGATGCCCTAGGCCCTCTTGCTAGCCATCTCTCGCTCACTGTAAGAAACCTCGGAGTGTTCCTGGATAGCTCTTTTAAACTTGAGAAGCAGGTCTCCACTGTGGTAAATAACAGCTTTTACCAGTTGCGTCAGATATCCAAAGCAAAGCCATTCCTTCCTTCAAAGGACCTTGAAAAGCTTATCCACGCATTTATCACATCCAGATTGGACTACTGTAACTCCCTCTACTTGGGCCTCCAACACTCTTCTCTTTACTGGCTTCAGTTAGTTCAGAATGCAGCTGCGTGTCTTTAACAGGTACTAGAATCTATGAAAATATCACTCCAATTTTAGCCAACTTACATTAGCTCCCTGTTAAATATCGTATAGATTTTAAAATTCTTTTGTTCACTTTTAAAATTCGAAATAATTTAGCGCCCAGCTATCTTTCCGAACTCCTCCACTTGTACAATCCCAATAGAGCACTTAGATCGTCCAATCAGATGCTCCTAGCACAATCTAGGTCTCGACCGAAGTCGAGAGGTTACCGGGCCTCTGCAACTGTGGCACCTAGACTCTGGAATAACCTCCCTGTTCATATTTGTACCGCCGAGTCTATCCCGTCTTTTAAATCACGTCTTAAAACCTATCTTTTTACTTTGGCTTTTGATTCTAACTACAGGGAGTGCAGAATTATTAGGCAAGTTGTATTTTTGAGGAATAATTTTATTATTGAACAACAACCATGTTCTCAATGAACCCAAAAAACTCATTAATATCAAAGCTGAATGTTTTTGGAAGTAGTTTTAGTTTGTTTTTAGTTTTAGCTATTTTAGGGGATATCTGTGTGTGCAGGTGACTATTACTGTGCATAATTATTAGGCAACTTAACAAAAAACAAATATATACCCATTTCAATTATTTATTTTACCAGTGAAACCAATATAACATCTCCACATTCACAAATATACATTTCTGACATTCCAAAACAAAACAAAAACAAATCAGCAACCAATATAGCCACCTTTCTTTGCAAGGACACTCAAAAGCCTGCCATCCATGGATTCTGTCAGTGTTTTGATCTGTTCACCATCAACATTGCGTGCAGCAGCAACCACAGCCTCCCAGACACTGTTCAGAGAGGTGTACTGTTTTCCCTCCTTGTAAATCTCACATTTGATGATGGACCACAGGTTCTCAATGGGGTTCAGATCAGGTGAACAAGGAGGCCATGTCATTAGTTTTTCTTCTTTTATACCCTTTCTTGCCAGCCACGCTGTGGAGTACTTGGGCGCGTGTGATGGAGCATTGTCCTGCATGAAAATCATGTTTTTCTTGAAGGATGCAGACTTCTTCCTGTACCACTGCTTGAAGAAGGTGTCTTCCAGAAACTGGCAGTAGGACTGGGAGTTGAGCTTGACTCCATCCTCAACCCGAAAAGGCCCCACAAGCTCATCTTTGATGATACCAGCCCAAACCAGTACTCCACTTCCACCTTGCTGGCGTCTGAGTCGGACTGGAGCTCTCTGCCCTTTACCAATCCAGCCACGGGCCCATCCATCTGGCCCATCAAGACTCACTCTCATTTCATCAGTCCATAAAACCTTAGAAAAATCAGTCTTGAGATATTTCTTGGCCCAGTCTTGACGTTTCAGCTTGTGTGTCTTGTTCAGTGGTGGTCGTCTTTCAGCCTTTCTTACCTTGGCCATGTCTCTGAGTATTGCACACCTTGTGCTTTTGGGCACTCCAGTGATGTTGCAGCTCTGAAATATGGCCAAACTGGTGGCAAGTGGCATCTTGGCAGCTGCACGCTTGACTTTTCTCAGTTCATGGGCAGTTATTTTGCGCCTTGGTTTTTCCACACGCTTCTTGCGACCCTGTTGACTATTTTGAATGAAACGCTTGATTGTTCGATGATCACGCTTCAGAAGCTTTGCAATTTTAAGACTGCTGCATCCCTCTGCAAGATATCTCACTATTTTTGACTTTTCTGAGCCTGTCAAGTCCTTCTTTTGACCCATTTTGCCAAAGGAAAGGAAGTTGCCTAATAATTATGCACACCTGATATAGGGTGTTGATGTCATTAGACCACACCCCTTCTTATTACAGAGATGCACATCACCTAATATGCTCAATTGGTAGTGGGCTTTCCAGCCTATACAGCTTGGAGTAAGACAACATGCATGAAGAGGATGATGTGGACAAAATACTCATTTGCCTAATAATTCTACACTCCCTGTATATTAGAAAATATATTCCTTTTTTTTAAAAATTTTACAGATCGGTAAGCTACTTTTTTTAACGTTTAAGCAGGATTTTAAACATAAATCACAGTACTGAGGATAAAACACAGAAAACCATGAAGGAGATTTTCCTGGCTTTTTATAGCAGATAACCACCTTAAAAATATTCCGCAGTAGAACAAAAACAGAAGAAAACCATGAGTCATTGTGATTCAGTCTAATAAACTGAACATCCTTAAAGTACACACAAAATGTAATGAAAATATATATGCACTAACTAACTGATAATTGCAGTTGTAATGGACACACTTGTCTGACATTTTGTACTCTTCCTGCATAGGATCTCAACATTATATTTCGAGGGGTGTGTGTGTGTCTGTTTGAACGCCCCACCCTGTTTCCGAAAGTCTTAGACATTTTGAAAATTAAAATAAAAACAATGCCATCAAAAAAATCCAGGTGGCGACAAAGATCAGCAATTCAGTCTCCATGTAGATTGCCCACAGTGATTTTTCTTTCAGAAAGTGTCACCACCTGCTGGCCATCAGAAGAAATGCAGATTTGAAGCACTTTTGGACTGGCTTCTTTTCTTCTTTCTTTTTGTTTTGTAAATGGAAATAGTGGAGTAATTTATTGAAACGTCTAATTATATATATATATATATATATATATATATATATATATATATATATATACACAAAAAATACATTATACATTAATGTGAATACATTTGCTTTTACCTTTTATCCTCCTAGTAATACTCAACAACTAATTTTTGTCCTCTGTCTGGGACATGCGTCTGAGACTGTAGCTGTGTCCCAAAACGTCGGCTGCATCCTCCGGAGGCCGCATTTTTTTTTTTTTTTTTTTTTTTTTTTTTGTGGCCTTTTTTTTTTTTTTTTTTTTTTTTTTTGTCTGTCCCATTTGGTTCTTAAGCCGTCAGAATTGTTGTCTGAAGACCAACAAGGATACCAAATGGATTTATTTTGCCAAATGGATCATCATGGCATTGCCGTATTGGTCCATTTGATCAAACTTTGTTGTTATTATTTATTTTATTTTCAGTTGTTACAGATGGGACAGACATGACGGGGGATAGGAAAGGGAGAAAGAAAGAGAGGAAGGAAAAGAAAAACAGAAGGAAAAGGGACAGTGAGAAAGGGCACTTATAAAGACAAAGAGAAAAAAAAAAAAAAAAAAAAAATCTCCTGGATCACCTGTTGAGAGAAAAAGAAGAGAAGACAAGCAAAAAAACCAAACAAAAACAAAGCAACATACTAAACACAACACCATCACGTTAATCTAGCTGAGTGTGAACAGCAGTAAATACTAAATATTGAAAGTTGTTGTGCAGCACGCAGGACAGACAGCGCACAATGTGCTTTGAAGTAGCAGCTAAGAAAGGTGTAGTTTATGTCTCACGAGCAGTGAACACCCGTGTGCACACCTGTGTGGATCAGCGCTTGTATTCAAAAAGGTTTTCCCATGTAACGGTCTGCTAGAGGGTGTAGAGGCCCATAGCCCCGCCCCCAGGGCATGAAGCAGGCATGGAGGAGATCCAGGCTCCAGACATCCAGAGGACCCAGAGTGCGAGAGCCCAAGGAGCACCACCGGAGGGGCATCCGTGCCACCTTCCTGGGAAGGGCTGAGGAGATCCCCAGACGAGGGGTCACCCAGTAGCCACGGAGCAGAAGCCAGAGGGGCTGCACCGGCGTGCCCGCCGGCTCTGCCGGCAGCCAGCTGTGCCAGAGTGAACCGAGTTGCAGGCCCGAGGCGGAGGCCGAGGGCCCCTTTGCCCCGGAAGAGGCCTGACCGGCGACAGGCATCGGGCCCCGCCAAGTAGCCACCGGGAGTGAGCGGTGCATACCTGAGCGCCCAGCCCGGACACCAAGAACCACCAATGCACCAACCCCTGAGGGCATCAGCCACCAGCAGGGAGTGTGGTGAGGGGAGATAGGCCTCCACACTTGGAGGGCCTGGGAGTACCCAGGAGGTGGAGTCTAAGACCAGACCTGACATATAGACACAGACAAACAGGCACATACAGACATAAACATGCTTTCCCACCCTCATGCACACATATACAAACACTCAGCACTCACCCAACGTAGGGATAGACATACATAGACATGTACACACAATCATACTCCCCAAACATACTCTATGCCCTGGGTCCAGGTACCCTCGCCCCAGAGGGGGAAGCGGCACCAGACCCAAGAGATGTGACCCTTTCCCCGGGGTGGAGGCAAGCAGACCGCCCCAGGCTCCGCAGCAGCAGGGAGGCCAATCGGACAGCCAACACCTCCTCCCAGCCCCCGCCCCGATGGCTAGTAGAGAACGGGGTGTGTGAAGACCCCATACCTCCCTCCTCCCGCCGTGTGTAGTGTTGCTGCGTGTTGTTCTAAAGTGCATTTAAAACAAGGGAGGGCATGGTGCTGCTGCCAGAGAGCAGCAGGTGTTAGCACGGCCTCTCCCGAGAACCCTCAATGTCTACATGGATTTAAAATTGAGAGGTGGGCACCGCGCCAGAGGTAGGGTTGAATACCCAGACCGCCCCTCTGGACGCCGTTAACGTGGTCACCCTCAAGGCCCTATATATATATATGTGTGTGTGTGTGTTGAGAGTGTGAATAATGTGGATGTCTAAGTTGTGAAATAAAATTGAGGCACAGGTGGCCAGAAGGGGACAGAGGGGGGAATGCCTCCCTGCACCCTGGTGACACACCCGCACCCCAAGGCCCTACCTGTGTGGGTGGGTGTGGTGGAGCGGGAAGAGGAGGCAGCCGGGGATGGGGAGGAAAAGAAGGGAGGGCAAGATGCCTCCTTAGGGCCAACTCCCGGCTGACCCCAGTAGGCACCCCCGTCCTCTAGTGCCCACTAAGGCAAGGGAGCCCAGGCCCATCCCGATCGGGGCCCACGGCAGCAGCACCGCTAAGCCCCACAGGACCTGGGAAGCCCACCCCACCCCACCGAGAGGAAACTATACCCATCCCAACATTCAATCATCTCCAGACTACACAAGACAACAGACACCCAGGTTAGGTTTATTCTCCACCTCTCCTGTGTCTCTCCCCCACCTGCAGAGTGGACTTCTGCAAGGATGGAACAACCTCCTTGCCAGTTGAAGAGTCCCCCAGTTAGGTCGATGCACCAGAGGCCCCCTGCGCCAGGGCTGAGCCCCGTGCACCCACGGCCCACAACCTCGGCGACACACCGACGAGGACCCGAAGCCCCCAAGGCCCAGCCAGAGCCCCATCACGGAGACAAGCACCCCCAACCCCAAGCCCCCGCCTGCCCCGGATCCACTCAGGGGCAGCCAGGCCACCAGGCCAGTAACCTACGTCCGCCAGTACAGACCATCCCCCAGCCCCGCTGCACGCAGCCACGAGGAGAACACCCTCTAAGAGCGACCAGAGCCACTCACCAGGTTATGACCACAACCCCCCGGGTTGTGCCCTCCAGGGATAACGTCTCTAGGGGTTCTCCTGGCGCCCTAAGCCGCATTTGAAGGCCGATTACGTCACAGCCAGGCGACGAAGGCTGTCCCAATTCGTCGACTCCTTCAAATGCGGCCGACAAATGCGTCCTTCATTTCCCCGAATTTGAAGGATGGGTCGGGTGTGTCCTTCGTGGCCCACCATATCCCAGAATTCATAGCGTGGTCCAGCCAAATTTCAGCTGCCAACAATGGCGGCTACTAAGTTTTAAAATTAGTCTTATTAATCTTTCTGGGTCACAAAATAAACTTTTAACATATTTTCATTCGAGAAACTGGCGGTGTAAATTTTAAATATTTGCTTGGTTTATCAAGACATCGCATATTTGCAAAAGTGCGCCGACGTTTTCGGAGATGTCTGTTACCCACCCGCTCGATAGCAAACCGGGGGGTTCAATAGTCTCCCGACTTCATCATTTTCAGACCCCCGCTCTTTCGCTACTCAGGTTAAACATGATATATAAGTCACTCGGATAACTTAAAAATGTAATTGTTTGCCTTTTTTCGGTGTTTTATTTGTTCGTGAGTAAATTGGGTTGGCTGAGATCAAAGTTATTAGATTATTAGATTAAATAAAACTTTATTAATCCATCGGGTGGGTTCCTCCGGGATTTTCACGCAGCTGAATAAACGTCAAAAAGAAAACTGATTAAACAGAAGTGTGAGACGGTCGAGAATTTACGCCAGTGTCCTGTTATATTTTAGCTAGCAAGGAGCAGACGGCCGAGTTTATTAAACTCCACCGACACAGCGGTGACGCAAATCTGAAGGCTAGACCGTCCCATTTCACAGCCTTGCACTTCCGGCCTTCTCGGTCTTCGAAGGACCTGGCCCACGTAGACCGCGAAGGCCGGGTCCTCCGAAGGATGCAGCCGACGTTTTGGGACACAGCTTGGGCGTTTATCAATATGTACTTGCGTTCTCGTGTACTCGTGATACGTCATCAGTCGGAGACCAAGTATTGTTCCAATTCGAAGTACGCATCAAGCCGAGAACGCGAAAAAGTCCCGGATGTGTTCTCGATCCGCCCGTTTTATCGAGCATGCATCGGTGTGGACTTGGGACATCTATATATCCCAGAATGCATTTCGTCCAAAACTCAACAGCAGACTCCCGGCACATCGTTTTCAACCCCCCCCCCCCCCGCTCGCGGACTTCTCACTACTCAGGTTAAAGAAACCCCAGCAGCTGTCTATAGTATTGAGTGTCCACTAGAATAGAAATAAAAGCGTTCTAACATCTCACCTGCTTGTTTTTATTAAGGTATGTACACGTATGTACAGTTAAGCCCAAAATTATTCATACCCCTGGCAAATTTTGACTTAAAGTTACTTTTATTCAACTAGCAAGTTATTTTTTGACTGGAAATGACACAGGCGTCTCACAAAAGATAATAAGATGATGTACAAGAAGCATCATTGTGGAAAAAAATATGTCTCAGCTTTTATTTACATTTGAGCAAAAAGTATCATGTCCAGAATTATTCATACCCTTTACAAACTGTCACAGTCTCTGGGAAAATCCAAAGTTCCATACCATTCCAAATAGTCAAAGCTGTTCTAAAGCATCCTAATTACCCTGATTAATTGGAAATAGCTGTTTTAATCAACTCAACAGGTGAAAAACAGCAGCTCTCTGCAGGTGGTCTGTGGACATTCATGGCTAAGACAAAGGAACTCAGTGAGGACCTGCAGCTGTGCATTGTGGCTGCTCACAAGTGAGGAATGGGCTACAAGGCCATATCCAAATGTTTTCAAGTTCCAGTGGCTACAGTGCAAAGTATTATTAAAAATACAAGATGTTCCGCACTGTGGAAAATCTCAGAGGACGTTGTCGGAGGCCAAAAGTGAAACCTGTGCTGGCCAGGAGAATAGTGAGAGAGGTGAAAAAGAATCCAAGGATCACCACCAAGGCCATTCTGGTGAATCTGGGCTCTGCTGGTGGCAATGTCTCAAGGCAGACAGTCCAACGGACACTGTTGGGTTCCACGGATGCAGACCAAGGAAAACGCCACTTCTCCAGGCACTTCTAAGGCATGCAAAAGCTCATTTGGCCTTTGCAAATGCTCATCTGGACAAAGAAGAAGATTTCTGGTCTTCAGTGTTATGGTCAGATGAAACAAAAATTGAATTATTTGGTCACAATGATGTTGCCTTCATTTGGCATAAAAATGGAGAAGCCTTCAACCCAAAGAACACCATCCCCACTGTCAAACATGGTGGTGGGAACCTAATGCTTTGGGGGTGTTTTTAGCCAATGGACCAGGGAACCTAATCACAGTAAACAGCACCATGAAAAAGAGCAATACATGAAGATTGTCAACAACAACATCAGGCAGTCTGCAGAAAAACTTGGCCTTGGGAACCCGTGGACATTTTAGCACGACAATGACTCAAAACATACAGCAAACGTGGTGAAGAAATGGTTAGCAGACAACAACATTAACGTTTTGCAGTGGCCTAGCCAGAGTCCTGACTTGAATCCAATTGAGAATCTGTGGAGGGAGCTAAAGATCAGGGTGATGGCGAGAAGACCCTCCAACCTGAAAGATTTGGAGCTCATTGCTAAAGATGAATGGGCAAAAATGCCTGTGGAGACATGCGAAAAGCTGGTCTGCAATTATAGGAAGCGTTTGATTGCTGTAATAGCCAATAAAGGCTTTTTTCTATTGATTATTGAGAAGGGTATGAATAATTCTGGACATGATACTTTTTGCTAAAGTATAAATAAAACCTGAGAAATATTTTTTTTCCACAATGATGCCTGTTGTACATCGTCTTATTATCTTCGGGGAGACACCTGTGTCATTTCTGCTCAAAAAAGAACTAGCTTGTTGAACAAAAGTAACTTTAAGTCAAAATTTGGCAGGGGTGATGTCATGTATTGATATTTGACTATGTCTTAAGGGGATGACCTTTGAACCGGATGTTGTTGTCCGAGGGCGGCCCCCGTTAGGTGGCTAGTTGTCAGATTGACAGTGTTCAATAAAGCCAGATAAAGACCGTGCTTTATGTCCTGATTTAATTCAGAGTGCTCCGCCTAATTCAGTAATAAGGTGGGCACACAACAATGGCGACGAGGATGGGATAAACAAGGATTTGTTTTTGTGAGAAGTAGACCCAGCGGCGGCGCGGTGTTAGCGAAAACTTGTGGGCTAACATGGAAAAGTCAGGTATTCAACCGTTCGCCTGCTACACTGATCCAGCTACACTCGGACCAAGATGGACGCGGTGGTTAACATCCTTCGAGTTGTTTGCTGATGGGAAAGGTCTTATTTTGACGGATAATGCTACGGACGCGATCAGACAGCGGAGACGTGCTCTTCTACTGCACTTGGCCGGACAGGACGTGCAGGACGTTTTCTCCACTCTACCACAGACGGGAGAGGCAAAGGATTACACCGCTGCGGTGACTGCGCTCAACACTTATTTTGTTCCTCAAGTGAATGCAGCATACGCACGCCAAACTTTCCACAAATTGTCCCAAACACCAGGTGAGACTGTGCAACAATTTTGTACGCGTTTAAGGCGAGCTGCAAAAGACTGTGACTTTCAAGGTGACACTGATAACCAGATAAGGGACGCTATCCTGAGTAAATGCACTTCTGAATATGTACGGAGAAAGCTGCTCGAGGAAGGTCCAGGCTTAACTCTAACTCGCACGTTGGAGGTGGCTTCACACTGCAAACGCGTGGAGGAGCAGATGGCGGCGATGAGCGTCGCCGGGGAAAAGAAAGGAGAGGACACGATCAGCCGGATTTTTACAGCAAAGAAAGAGAAGAACAACAGACCAAAAGGAAAAATGAAAGATGATAATAAAACAGACAGACAGTGTTACAGGTGTGGTTATACTGACCACATGGGCAAAGATCCCAAATGCCCAGCACGAGGACAAACATGTCACAAGTGTAATGGTAAGGACCACTTTTCAAAAATGTGTCGTACAAAAGGACAAAAGAAACAAAATGTGAATGCTGTTGAACAAGATGATTATGCATTTACTGTAAATGACGATAATGTACCTGAGAAACTTACCTTTTCTGTTGGGGGAATAGAGTTGAAAATGTTAGTTGACTCTGGAGCTACAAGTAATGTGATGGGAGAAAACATATGGGAAAAGCTAAAAGCTAAAAAGATAAAATGTCACTCATATGTACCCAAAGAGCAGAGGAATTTATATGCATATTCCTCAGCACAGGCACTCACGGTTAAAGGTGCATTCAGATGTGAAATCAAGATTGGTGACAGGACTGAAGAGGCTGAATTTATTGTAATTAGAGGTCATGGTGAACCACTCCTGGGGAAAAAGACTGCCATAAAGTTAGGAGTGTTGAAAATAGGTGAAAACGTGGCGGCTGTCACAGATTTAAAGCACACTCTTAAAGAAAAGTATCCAAAAGTGTTCAAAGGAGTAGGAAAGCTAAACACCAAACAGATCAGCCTGTACATTGATCCAAATGTGAAACCAGTAGCACAGCCACTGAGGCGCATACCTTATCATTTGAGGGATGCAGTGGAGAAAAAGATCAATGAACTAATCGACATGGACATCATAGAACGTGTAGAAGGACCTACACCTTGGGTAAATCCTGTAGTGGTACTCCCAAAGAAATGTGACAGAGATATCAGAATGTGCTTAGACATGAGAAAAGCAAATGAGGCAATAATCAGGGAAAGATACCCCATACCCGCTGTGGATGAAATCTTGCAAGGACTACACGGCTCTGCAATCTTCACCAAACTTGATCTCAAGTGGGGATACCATCAGCTAGAGCTTACCCCGGAGTCAAGAGAGATAACTACATTTGCAGTGCATAACGGAGTATACCGATACAAAAGGCTGATATTTGGAGTCTCATCAGCTAGTGAGCAATATCAGCATGAGATCGCCAATGCACTAGCTGGCATTGAAGGAGTTGAGAACATTTCAGATGATGTAATCATACATGCACCAGACCAGGAAACCCATGATAAGCGCCTGCATGCTGTGATGCAGAGACTCTCTGACTGTGGCCTGACACTAAACGCAGGGAAATGTCAGTTCAACATGGACAGACTTGTGTTCATGGGAATACTGCTGACGCAGAAAGGCATCGGCCCAACTGAAGAAAGAGTGAGAGCTGTGGTGGAAGCCCGAGAACCGAAGAATGCTACTGAGGTGAGAAGCTTTCTTGGACTGGTAGGTTTCAGTAGCAGGTTCATACCACAGTTTGCTACACTCTCCGAACCGCTTAGACGTTTAACTCGAAAAGAAACTATGTTTACATTCGGGCCAGAACAAAAGCAAGCGTTTGAAAGACTAAAGACTGAGTTAGCCAGAGCAGGTACCCTAGCATATTTTGACAAAGAAGCCCCAACCAGAGTCATAGCAGATGCAAGCCCTGTAGGCTTAGGCGCAGTGCTAATACAAATACAGAACGGAGAAGAGGTACCAGTGTGCTATGTAAGTCGGAGTTTAACAGACTGTGAGCGAAGATATTCTCAAACAGAAAGAGAAGCCCTAGCACTGGTATGGGCATGTGAGAGACTACATCCATATGTGTATGTGTCCATGTATATATTGGAAAAAAAAAAGGGTACGTGTGGTGAGACAGTTAGAAAATATAATTGTTAGAAAGTAAGACAAGAAAGAATGTTCAATGTTGAGAGAAAAAAAAAAAGACATCAAAGTTATTAAGACTGAAGTTTGAATCTAAGGAAGAGGGGGATGTCATGTATTGATATTTGACTATGTCTTAAGGGGATGACCTTTGAACCGGATGTTGTTGTCCGAGGGCGGCCCCCGTTAGGTGGCTAGTTGTCAGATTGACAGTGTTCAATAAAGCCAGATAAAGACCGTGCTTTATGTCCTGATTTAATTCAGAGTGCTCCGCCTAATTCAGTAATAAGGTGGGCACACAACAGGTATGAATAATTATGGGCTTAACTGTACATGTACACTATTTTTATTAATAGAGGTTTCACTACTGAGGTTAAAAATGATATATAAGTCACTTAGATCACTTCTAAATGTTAATGTTTGGTTTATTTCAGTGTTTTATTTGTTCCTGAGTAAACCGGTTTGGCTGTGATTAAAGTTAAGCTTCATAACATGTTACTCACAGTTAAATTAGGAGGGGACGGCAGTAAAAACTCCGGACCTGTGACATCATCACGTACACAGGTGTTCCAATTGTACATATCGCGAGTCCGTGCTCGCGTTCTCGGCGGGTACGTACTCCCGTGCGTTCTCGGCGAGTACGTACTCACCGAGAACGCGAGTACGTACTCGCGTACTTGGGCATTGATAAACGGCCCCGGTGTACGCTTCGTGGTCCCATATATCCCACAATTCATAGCACGGCGGTGGGTGTGGATAATTTTGCCGAAAAATCCGGCAGTCCCTGAAGCGGAGCGGCCAAAGAGTAAACTTTCAAAAGTAAGTACTGAATATTATGTCACTTATTTATGTGTAAATGTTTAATAATGAAGAACATTAAAACATTACTGTTGGCCACATGTCGGTAAAGTTATGTGACATTAGTGATGTTTGTACTTTCAGCGTTAACTTGGTTTTATAGCCTTTACTTTAAACTATACTCCGTTCAATAGTCGACCTTAATCTTACAGAAAATGTGATGATTTTATGGATAATTAAAGTCACAAACACAACAAGCTGAAAGTCAGTGATGCTGCTTGGTTTGCAGTCCTGAATATGACGGCACAAGCAGGATTCACTGCACCGTTAATGTTAGCTATGTTATATTGCTGCCTCTGTTCGGTGGTGTCGAGCCAAACGGACTTTAAGGTGTGCTTGAACGAGCTGACGTTTCACTCGTTAAGCTGAAAGAAAGATGCTTTAATCACAGGAGTCACACATGTGTCCACTGTACCATCTGGGAACTCTTCTTTTTTAGCACTCGTAATAACACAAACACTAAATCCTCCTTCTCTTGTGCTGTTTTGTAGCAGTGTATACACCTGAGACTGTCACCTGTCTGTCTGTCCTGCACTCTCTCTCTTTTTCTTTCTCTCTGATTGTGGAATAAAAGTATGAACATGTATTTATAAGTTACACTTGTGTTTGAATCCTGCAGCTTATCACACATTTGATTTCCATGTGTGCCAACTGCGAGTGTCCAGAGTGAGGACAGACTGAGGGACCCACTGCTGCACATCATCTGTGAGGCTTTGCTCCCCTGATGATCCACCAGGACAAACTCAGCAGTGTGTGAGAAGGAGGAGGAGGAAGAGCCAGCAGCAGCTGACAGATGGAGAGAATAGACAGACTGTTCCCTGTTTGTGAAGGACTGCTAGGAAAGTTTAACATAATTGTCTGTCCTGAATCAGTCTTATTAGGTAATGTTCAAATAATTTTATCATTCCAGTGTTTTCAGTGTGGGAGAAAGTACTCAGAGCCTTCAAGTTACACACTATGAAAGGCAGCAACAAGTTTCATATTCAGAAACCTAAAGTATGTATCAACAGCAGAATGGAGCTAAAAATAAATGTTTGTTTCAGTTCTATGAAGCTTTGAGTATTTTGGATTAGTAGTACTGCTGTGTTTGTTGCATCATATTGCTGTAATTGTTTATATGCTTTATATATTCTGATTTAAGTTGATCTATAGTGTTACATCATATTCTATGAGGATGTTATGTGTTTGTATACTTTCTGCCCAGTTTGACCCATTTAGCAGAAGTCAGCCTGTTTAAGGCTCTGATATCTATTCTGTATGACTTAAAGCAGTTATGACATGGTCTGATTTTCTCACCCAATAAAGGAATATTTAATATATCGGTCTACTCTTCATTTTAT
The DNA here is from genome assembly GCF_013358895.1 of Oreochromis aureus. Lineage (NCBI taxonomy): Eukaryota > Metazoa > Chordata > Actinopteri > Cichliformes > Cichlidae > Oreochromis > Oreochromis aureus. The sequence continues at coordinate 11,346,057 of NC_052953.1, read as the reverse complement.
CAGAAACAGTTATCACAGCTCGTACATTTTCTTTTTACACATATATGTAAGCATTGAGCCAAATGTAATAATGCCAACATATTAAATGAACAATATTTTTCTCTTACATATGGTACATCTATATATACACTGTCAAAGATAATTGTCTTTGAGTGAAGATTTAAGGTGATTGGAAATATAAATAACTGCAACTTGAATCTTTGACACAGAGTTCAAGCTCACTGCTGTATATCATAATAATCTGACAATAAATATAATATTGGCCATATTATATTTACATTACCAAAGTGAGATGATTTTAGTCTCATGAACAACATTAGCTAATTGTTATTTACTAGCTAATCTTAAAATGACTGTTCAGTACAGAAATGAAGCCCAACAATCATGTTTTACAGTCCCGTGGTCTCACCCTCAGATACTCAACTAATCAAAGCGATCACATAAAAAAAATTAACGAACAAAAAAACATTTGTTTCTCCTTCATTTCTGTCAAACAATGCTGTATGAAACGTTTCTTGTGGTTAGTATCATGGTTGCTAGGCAACCTGAACAGCGCGACGAAAGCCATACCGTCCCATTTCACAAGCCTCTCACTTCCGCACTTCTCGTACTTCCTAGTACGCACCGTACGTAGTACGCGAACTGTGCGTACTCCGGAGCGTGGGGTCGCTGGATTGGGACACAGCCTGAGACTGCACTGTCAACCAGTGGCGGTCCTAGCCTGTTTGGCGCCCTGGGCGAACACTCCCTCTGGCGAGACTTTCTATAGACCCTGTGCACGAGAAAATGCTAACTTCCTGATTTGAGACCGGACGTAGTTTTGTACATTTCCGGTAGCTTTACTTTGCGGTCAATCGCTACTGCAAAGATATACTCCAAAATCATGTCCAAAACTCAAAAACGGAAAGATCACATTAAGTTACAAAGAGCATAAGGTGGGAACACTCACCACTGTTGTGTCATAAAAAATCTCTTTTTTATGACACAACACACGAAATAGGTATAGCGTGCCCACAAAATGCTCATTTGTGGGCACGAAACACTTGACCGATAACCGTGATCCTTCCCAGGCCCTTGCAGTTGGTTGACAATAAAATCTATCCCGGCGTCCAGGTCGTACTTACGTCTGTAAAGCAACTGGGCTCTCAATATCCTGTTTAAATGTCTCTCCGTTATAATGGTTCCTTGCATTGCCAGGCTTTTCAAAATGCATTTGTAGCTCATTCCCAGCCTAAAATAAAACTCAATCATACTGTCTCTGTCCATGGTGTATAGGTTTAGCCTACTCTTATGCTTATGTCTCTACACAGCTGTCCAGGAATTGTATCAGTATGTTGAGCGCACGTTATCTATTTCGTTGCCACAAATGGGTAATTCGTTGCCACGTTATACCCAATTCGTGCCCACAAATTAGCATTTCGTGCGCACGTTATACCTATTTCGTGCCCACAAATTAGCATTTCGTGCGCACGTTATACCTATTTCATGCCCTCGAAATAGTATTTCGTGGCCACAAATAAGTATTTCGTGGGCACGTTATACTATCTTGAGGGCACGAAATAGTATTTTGTGGCCACAATTTATTTATTTTTTGGACCATGTCATCAGAGGGGCTCCGTAAACCTTGATGTACCACACCGTATAAAAGTTGACGTATCGTAAACCTATGTATACGGATCATTATTTAAGGTTTGAGTCTCATCATCCACTGGAGCACAAACTGAGTTTCATCAGGACGCTACAACACAGAGCAAACACCATCCCCACAGACACATCGGCCAGGGAAGCAGAAGAACATCATATCAAGAAGGCCCTGAGTAAATGTGGTTATCCCAGCTGGACATTTGTCAAAGCTGGGAAGGCGTCTAAAAAAATCTCCAGGCGATCCAGGAGAGAAGGACAACTGCTGCCTAAGTGAAAACCCATAGTGATCTTTTATGTGTGAGGAGTATTGGAGACACAGTTTTTCTAAACACTGCTCTCTGTTTCTTTTAAACACCAAAACATGCTGCAAGAAAAAATGGTCCACCCCAAGGATCGGGTCCCTCAACACAAACAGTTAAATGCCAGGAGGATTGCTATGATTTATACATCAGGGAAACCAAACAACCTCTGGCTAAGCAGATGGCAGAACACAGAAGAGCTAACTCATCACCCCGGGTCTCTGAAGTCTATTCACACCTACAGGCCAGTGGCCACTCTTTCAATGATTAGGACATAAATATCCTGGACAGGCAGGAATTCAACTCTCTGTGAATGGTACTCATGGCCATTGATCAGTGGTCTTTGATTAGTGGGCTTTGATCAGTAGTTGTTGATGAATGGAATGTTTTGTTTTATATTTTTTCGGTGAATATTCTCTCTAAATATACTGTTGTAAATGTGTTCTGAAGAAAACTTTTAAAGTTGATGCAAAGAGCAGGACGAAAAGAAGTGAAAAAGTATCATTTTTCTTAGGGCTGTAATTATCACTTTCCTGCAATTATTTATTGCATTTATATTTATGTACAACCATAAATATTCAACACAGTGATTGTTGTCTAAAAGGGGTTTACTAACTATGAACTTTTGTTTTTATCCTAGCTCAGGAACCTACTTTGATAAGATCAGAGAATAATCACATCATGCATCTGCTGGTTTGTTTTCTGAAAATACAATTACAAAAATCTTTCTTAGCCATTAAAATTTATTAAATTTGAATACTAAAAATAAAAGACTAAACTATCAGTTTTGGATCACAAACGTTTTTAAAGATTTAGGAGTTAGTGTAAAAGACAAAATTTTGAAAGAATTGCAGTACAAACAATGAAAGAGAGAAAGAAAGAAAGAAAAAAGACAATTTTTTATTCATGCTGTTAGCTTTATTAGAAAGTAGAAAATGTAAAAGGTATATAAAAAGTTTCTTGGGGGTTTTCATAAACAAATCTTTTTAACTCAATTTTCTAGTTAACAGTAGTAAGTATTATCTTTTCACAAGAGAATAAAAGATGGGTAAAGGTCATTTTCCACTGCAAAAAGAAATTATTTTAGGAACTGTTCTTGTAGAAATTCTTTCAGAAATAGCCACATTTATGTAGACTCTACAGCAACAGCAGCCAAAACGCAATTCTGGAAAATGAAATAATCCACAAACCATCACAATGATTGTCCAAGAGAAAGGCTACAAAGAGGATCTGGTTTTATGTTTTTGCAGTGGATAGCACTAACCATGAGATGGCTGATATCATATATGTGTAGTCTCTATGGTGAAAGCAGTGACAGATTAAGCATAAAAGCATCAAAGATTTTTGTCTTGCTTAGCTCATATGTATTGATGCCTGTGGATTCATGGCATTTCATATGACTTCATTGTTTCTTTGATCCAGTTGAGTTGTTTGTTTGAGACAAATGCGTAGACTCCTGGTATATTCTCTTTACTCTCACACGGGATTCCAAAAGAAGTAACTCCAACCAGCACCCCATTGCACAACAGTGGCCCTCCTGAATCCCCCTGCAGCAAGAACAAATACATGGTAGTCATTCTTTGACTACTTGTGGATCTGAAAAAGCCAAAAGAGTGTTGAGCTGAATGCCCGTTTAATTCAGAGAACTAATAAAAATACACACATTTTATATACTTACTCCACAGGCATCAACCTTTTCTTTACCAGTCGAACCTGCACATATCATGTCACTGGTGATAACAGGGTGATGGTTGTAATAATCACGAGAGTTGCATTTTTGTCTGTCGATCACAGTCACATTGGCAGACATGAGGACATCAGATAGTCGGTTGTTTTTGGTTAGTCCCCATCCAGCCACCATACATTTGCTGCCAGCTGGAGGCTCCTTGACGGTGTTGCCCAACGGGAGACATTTCACTGTCTTGGTTAGCATCACTGGTTCCTTCAGCTGGACAATAATTAAATGGACATGTTACATACTGATAATGACTGTCTATATTTGACCTAGGGGTAATCATGGCTCAAGAGTTGGGAGTTCGCCTTGTAATCAGAAGGTTGCCGGTTCGAGCCCTGGCTTGGACAGTCCTGGCTTGTGTCCTTGGGCAAGACGCTTCACCCATTGCCTACTGGTGGTGGTCGGTGGCGCCATTGTTCGGCAGCCTCACCTCTGTCAGTGCGCTATATAAATACAGGCCATTTACTTTACAGCGCAGGTCATAATGTAAGTATTCATGCAGCACTGTTCTAAAGTCTTGAACTCCCACTCATTTATTTATATATTTTGGTTTGTAAATGGAAAATAGGTGTTGTAACTAATTGAAAAGTCTAATTATATATACACAAAAATACATTATACATTAAAGAGAATAAGTCTGCTTTTAACTTCTATCCTCCTAGTAATACCCAGCAATACATTTTTGTCCTCTGTAAGGGACATGAGTCTGAGACTGCACTGTCAACCACCATTTATGCAATCTATATTTTATGCCAAAGCCGAGCTTAAGTAATTCTTTTTTTTTCTTTTTTCTTTTTTTTCTTTTTCTTTTTTTTTTTTTTTTTTACAAATATTATAATTCTGCTGCTTAAACTTAAATTTTTCTTCAACTTGAGAGCCTCAACTTTGATTTAGTAGGATTTCAGCAATGCAAGTTCATTTTACCCCTTCCAAAACAAAAATTATTAATTGTCCTTTGTAGTGGACAGCAGGATTTACCTCACATTTTCAACCACTTTCTCTCTGTCTGTCATCATTTTGCTCCTTCTCAGGCTCCTCAAAAGCTGGTATGTCCTCCTTCTGAACTTTCACCTTGTTGCTCTAATGTCTGGCCCTCCTCCACCTGACAGCTCTAAATATGACTTTGCTTCGTCATATTATTTTGTGATCTAACAAGACTTTATGACCACTTCAAGGTACAGAAGATAAATTAATAAGAATAAATCAGATACAACATGTTTCTTTGAAACAAAATACCTAAATTATTTAAACATAAAACCAAATTATCAAATTATTTTTCTTCTGGGTTTCAGGAGGGTATCTTTTGCTTCACTTGGTATTGAGCAGTGAATTATCAACTTACCTTGAGCAACATGAGGTCATTGACCATGGTTACGCTGTCATAGCCAGGATGAGGAAATCGTTTCTCAAACTGTCTGACCTGCCGAGAACCACTTTCCTCTTTACTGATGGAGTGCACTCCCAGGGTCACTAGAATCATGCTGTAAACAAAAACAGCTCACGTATATAAAATGATAATAGATCAGGAGTGTGTAAAACAATCATAAAATAATCATAGTTGCCTCATTATATGCAGTAAATTTCACCCGCACTGTTATTGAGCCTTAAATGAATTTCATGATATTTTCCCACAGCTGAATGAAATTTTCAACATTACAAAAATGTTTTAGATTATGAAATCTATTACATATTTCATGTGTATGTAGCTGTGATTTCTGTTATTCTGTAACTGAGTGCAATTTTGTCTCTCGGACAATGACTAGTGCAAACAAAATACTCTGTGAAGATACAACATACAATAAAATGGACAAACTATAAATTAAAAAATGAACAATAACTTATTTCCCAGTGTTTTAAATGTTGTATATTCATCCTCTCCATTCATTTTAAACAATTTTACATCAATAATTATAATAAAGCGTTTGATATGACGCTTGAAAAGAGTCTGGACAAAATAAACTGACACATTTTAGTGTCTACTTTCTTGTTCTAGTTCTGAAGCAAATGTAACATAAAATACCTTTAAAGAGGATTATTTATATTTTTGTTATTTAAAAGGCACCTTTTATACATATTTATGAATATTTTAAAGGCTGGATTAGAAATGCTTTTTTGTCATTTCTTGGAGTGTAATCATCCTCTGTTTTCATTAATCTACCAAGCTGTCAGATCAAGTCATGCCTTACAGACCTTTTCCTTGTGACCTCTTGTTAGATCTCTTTATTTATTATCTTTCACACAGTCAATTAAACATAAATATTGCAATATTTTGATTTGAAAATTTAAGAAAAGTAAGTGTTCCTACTGAGTGCAGTGGGCAGCTGTCAGGACCCATTGTGGATGGATTAATGTCCCGCCACATATAGCTTCTTCACTTTCCACATAAGCCATGAAAGGCAATGAGTGTGGCTCGACTTCTTTCCCCCCAATAATCTCAGAACCATGACCTAAAGCAAAAAGAAAATATCCAGTCACATAACAAAATCAGCAGATGATCAAATTAAGAACAGATGAGTGAAACGACCACCCTGTGACAACTGCTTTATAATACATATCTCGTGTGTGTTTTACACATCATATGTAATACATTTAATACATGTAATACAGTAATACATGTTTCTCACATTAGATTTTAATTGTTTCCAAGATGGACAAAATATTTTATTTTAAAAATACATTTAAAATAAAATAGAAGAAATTACTTGCCTGGCTGGATGATGAAGAGAAACATGCATGAGACGAAAACACTGAAATTCCTCAGGCAGGACATTTCTTCTAAATTGTTTGATCAGATGTTGAATGTTGAAACTCACTTTGATGCTCCGCTTTATATGTTGAGCTGCAAGGATGTGGTATGACCACAGAATTAATGAGTCAGCAAAATGAACATATGCACACAAATGGTTAATAATGTGTGGTCAAGTGTACACACACACACACACACACACACACACACACACTGTAACAATAATTTGGTGACAAGAAGTATTTTGAAGGAGTAAATATTAAGCCAGAACTATGTCAGGAGCTTGCTGATGGCTACCAAAAGCCTCAGGTCAAGGTGGGGCATCTGCATATATTTGAGTCTCTATGTATATTTTTGACCTCATCTTGATTAGAGAATAAATTTTACCTTGTGAACCCAACTCAACCCATTGACAAACAATAATTCAGAGAAATCATTAAAGCATCCAAATTTATCAGACATAACATTTCTTCTTATCTTTCGTTTATCAGGTGTAGAATGCACTGAAAACCAATGTTGTGCAAAGCTTTTTATGTTGAGCTCAAAAGATGTGATCTAAAATGAGTCAGCAAAATAGCGACATGGGAACGGATTCATTCTGATAAGCTTGTGGTCAAATTTAATATGATTAATAACCATTTAGTGTCTGTGTGATGGGGGCTCACCACATGTCACATTGCCACTGGGTGCAGTGACAGCATGGCGGTATGTCACTGATACTTTCAGTTATACCTATAATGATTCCCAAACGCTGTTTTTAATTCAGAAACACTATAAGACTTTCTTCAAACAAAAACAGTTACCAAACGCCTTAAAATTAGATGCTAGAGGGTCAGTAGTACCGATGCCATTTTCACCAAAGTCCTGTAAATGTGGACAATTAATTATGTTGCAACAATAATTAGTAATGATCAAAATAAAAATGACCATTTGCTAGTTTGTTAATGTGTTATTTAGTGATAATTATTATTGTCCTGTTTTACCATCACTGCTGTGAACTGTGTTGGAGCTCCACATTTCTCTAAAAAAACAGCATGAATACGCCGTGTCAGTGCCACGGGGTCATAACAGCAAAGCTGTTTAAATGTTTAATCGAAAATATGTTTTAGGTCTGTACTTCAGTTACAGTGATGTCAAAATGGAGTATGAGAACTAAGGCCACAAAATTTAAAGTGGGAAGCAAATACTGCATAGAGACTGAATGGCTGGCAGTGAAAAAGGACTAGCCACAAGGGGGCTGGAGAGACAGAATCACCCATTTAGAATCACCGAGTAACCTAACCCCTCTATATGCATGTCTATGGACTGCCAGAAGCCAGAATATCTGGAGAGAACCCTCCCAGACATAGGTGAAAATGCAAGCTTCACAAAGAAAGGGCTTTTTTGATTTTGATTGAAAGGCCCCAGCCAAATAAACAGTAAACATTACAAATATAAACAAAATATTCCATCCAGCTACTATGAACTATGAGTATCCAGAGAAGAGAGAGTGATAAAAAGGAGTAAAACCCCAAGCCATGATCATAACACCTGTGACCCCTACAAACATGGTTACTAGTATTTTTCCCCAATATCATTATTTCTGACCCCACTTGAAAGCTATGTGATTTTTCGTAATGCAACATAGGGCAATTAACAAGCTACACAGTGAGGCTTTCGCTATAAAACAAGTGTGAAAATGTACAATCTCTAACTTAAAGTTATGTATTTTTCAGAGCCTTTTATGTGTTTTACTGTCAACCAAACCAGGTTTAGCGTGTTTTTGTTTCTTGGAAACTCTGGTGAGTTACTAAAAATGATAAGTTAGCAGGAAAATCTATTCTAATTTTGCATGTGGCAACCACTGCAACAGTGTAAACTCTGTATTATCTTTAAAAAAAAAAAAAGCCAAAACTTGCAATGTGTGTGAAATGAAGTATTATGTTTTTATTTTATCGACTATTTAATTAAGCATTTTCACAAATGCACAGAAATAACGCAAGATGCACCTTTCTTTTAGTTGTAGATGTTATGAGTCCCTTTTATGCACTTTGTCATTTCAGTTAGTGGTTTATTCATATAAATAAGTTGTTTAAAATTCATTAAGTTACAAATATTTCACAATTTGATTACACATTAAGGTTGTGCCATATGTAAAAATTTCTAACCGACAATCGTCAGTCCAGTAGGCGATATATTCACGCAGGCGCAGACTTTTTGATGGGTGGAGCAATGTAATCATGCTCGGACTGACTTGCCTGTTTAGAATTTATACATTTTGTTTTGAGGGAATATTTTACCTTCTTTTCTTGTTTGTTGCTTCTTTTTAGATGTGCCAAATTGCACAAAAGACTTAACATTATGGAGGGTTTTTTTAAAAAAAAATGTTCGCTGGAAGACACATTTTGATTTTTAACTTCGTGTTTAATTTGTTATTTGTTGTTCGGTCGAGCGTGTAAGACAGAAAAACACTGGAACGGCCTATAAACACAGTTATAGTGGAAAAAATAAGCCAGTTTCTCTTTGTTTCCTTCCCCACCATTGTATTTTTTTTTTATTTAAATGTTTTTTTGTTTTGTTTTTTCTGAACATAGGCCACTACCTTTCTTTCTTTCTTTCTGTTAGATATTTGATTGTAATGCTGTAAAGCAATACAATTTGAATTCATAGAAACAGAAACGATGTTAAAACAACAGTATAATTGATTTTGAACACTTTATGGGATTTTTTTATTTAGGAACAACTGTAAGAACTATTTTGTTCATTGCTCTGTACTGTATGGGCAGACTGGGTTTTTTGTGATTCTGGATCTGATCCTGAAGTTGGTTCCAGATATGGATTGCTAGCCAGACCCTGTGAAAACTGGACGGATCCAAAAGCAGTTTGGCCATCTGCTCTGGATGCAGGAGTAGATCTACAGACTGAACCACTTCAACTTGCAGGATTTCAGATAAGCAAGAACAAAACCACTTACTCCATACAGATTGTTCCTTGTGAAAACTATCGAACTCACCATATCCTGTTCATCAGGAGTCGGGTCTAAAGAGACTTACAGATTTTATTTTATTTTGCTTTTATTTTCAAAAGAGCGCTCTTCTCGGTTATCTACACTGGTTTATCGTATCATTTTAAAATTGTAAGAAACCTGCCGGCTGTTCAATGTTCAATTCTCTCAAATTCCTTTTACTCCTCTCAAATCTAGTCTATAAGCCTATCCTAACTATACTAAGCAGGTGTTCACCCATCATAGTAAACGAGAATCGCAGCGGTGATGGGATTTAGTAAGGCAAGGCAAGTTTATTTATATAGCACAATTCAACAACAAGGTGATTCAAAGTGCTTTACAGAGACATTAAAAAACAAAAACAAATAAAAAGCATGATTTAAAATTGATTAAAAAAACCAAAAAAAAAAACAGTAGATAAAATCAGAACAGTAGATAAAATCAGTAGTTAAAATGTAAGTTTTGAAATTTAAGCTTAAAAGTGTGGATTTGGTGTTTTATTCAAATGCAGCTGAGAATAGGTGAGTCTTCAACCTGGATTTAAATAAACTGAGTGTTTCAGCTGATCTGAGGCTTTCTGGGAGTTTGTTCCAGATATATGGAGCATAAAAGCTGAATGCAGCTTCTCCGTGTCTGGTTCTGACTCTGGGAACTGATAAAAAACCGGATCCAGATGACCTGAGGGATCTGGAAGCTTCATACTGGGTCAGGAGGTCACTGATGTATTTTGGTCCTAAACCATTCAGAGCTTTATAGACCAGCATCAGAACTTTAAAGTCTATCCTCTGACGGACAGGCAGCCAGTGTAAAGACCTCAGAGCTGGACTGATGTGGTCCACTTTTTTGGTCTTAGTGAGAACTCGAGCAGCAGAGTTCTGAATGAGCTGTAGTTGTCTGACTGATTTTTTAGGTAGACCTGTAAAGATGCTGTTACAGTAATCAAGCCTACTAAAGATGAATGCATGGACTAGTTTTTCCAGGTCCTGTTGAGACATCAGATCTTTTATCCTTGAAATATCCTTGAAATATAGCTGATTTTGTTATTGTCTTAATGTGTTTTTCTAAGTTTAGGTCTGCATCCATCACTACACAAATTTCTCGCCTGGTTTGTGGTTTTTAGGTGTATAGATTGAAGTTCTCTGGTGACCTGTAATCGTTTTTCTTTGGCTCCAAAGACTATTACTTCAGTTTTATTTTTGTTTAGCTGGAGAAAATTGTGGCACAACCAGTCATTAATTTCCTCAATGCATTTACCAAGAGCCTGTACAGGGCCTCGGTCTCCTGGTGACATTGTGATATATATGTGTGTGTCATCTGCATAGCTATGATAGTTTATTTTGTTGTTCTTTATAATCTGTGCCAGTGGGAGCATGTAAATGTTAAACAGAAGGGGTCCCAAGATGGAACTTTGGGGAACTCCACATGTGATACTTGTCTGCTCAGATGTGAAGTTACCTATTGATACAAAGTATTTCCTGTTTTCTAAGTATGTTTTGAACCAGTTTAGTACAGTTCCTGAAAGACCTGCCCAGTTCTCCAGTCGTTTGAGTAATATGTTGTGGTCAACAGTATCAAATGCTGCACTGAGATCCAGTAAAACTAAGACTGACATTTTTCCACTGTCTGTATTCAGACATATGTCATTAAACACTTTGGTCAGAGCGATTTCAGTGCTGTGGTTCTGTCTAAAACTGTCGATAACTGCTATCAGTTATTCTGTTTTAAGAAGTAATTGAGAAGTAATTGAGTAATTGATCTTACTTAAAAAGTAAGATCATTTGTGTCTTGTCAAGATTGTCCTTTTTCAGTATAGGTTTAATTACAGCAGTTTTTAGTGGTTCTGGAAACACACCTGACATTAAAGAAAAGTTGACAATCTGTAACAGGTCTGACTCCAAAGTCTTTGAGACCTTTTTGAAAAAACCTGTTGGCAGGACATCTAAACAGCAAGAGGAGGAGTTCAGTTGACCTAAGATGTCCTCTAGGTCTTTGCTGTTAATAGGGTGAAACTGTTTGATGGTGTTTAAACAGTTTTTCAGTGGACACAGTACATATCCTGAATCTGCTGTTGATGTACCAATTGCTTGTCTAATCTTTTGGATTTTTTCTGTGAAAAATTCGGCAAAGTCATTGCAGGCCATGGTCGAATGAAGTTCAGCTGCCACTGACACAGGAGGGTTTGTTAGCCTGTCAACTGTAGAAAATAAGACCCAAGCATCATGACTGTTTTTGGTGATGATGTCAGAGAAGTAGGACCTCCTTGCACTCCTCAGTTGTAAATTATAATTGTTATAAAAGTTTCTCTTTATAGATGTCATAATGAACCTGGAGGTTTGTTTTTCTCCATCTGCGCTCAGCTTTCCTACACTCTCTTTTTTCATTTTTCACCAGTGTGGAGTTTCTCCATGGAGACTTTTTCCTTCCAGAGATAACCTTCACCTTAATGGGAGCAATAGTGTCCATTACATTTAACATTTTAGCATTGAAGCTACTGACGAGCTACAGGAATCCTAGAGTGTAGATCAGGGGTCTCAAACTTCAGTGAGTTGTGGGCTTCTGCTGGCACTGTCATTTCATTGGAGGGCCACTTTAGTGTTGAAGTAGTCCAAAAAAACAAACAAGAAAACACCCACAAATATTTCTGAAAGTGTCGTGTTTTGTTTTGTTTTTTAAAGTTTTATTTAAAGTACTGTATGACAAATCTGGGTGCTCCGCCTGGGGACTCTGTTGTCCTACTGGGAGACTTCACTGCTCACGTGGGCAACGACAGTGAGACCAGGAGGGGCGTGATTGGGAGGAGCGGCCCTCCGGATCTGAACCTGAGGGGTGTTTTGTTGTTGGACTGCTGTGCAAACCACAGTTTGGCCATTACAAACACCATGTTCAAACATAAGAGTGTCCATAAGTGCACATGGCACCAGGACACTCTAGGCCACAGTTCGATGATTGATTTTGCAATCAGATCACCAGACGTGCAAGCATGTGTTCGAGACACTGGGGTGAAGAGAGGGGCTGAGCTGTCAGCTGATCACCACCTGGTGGTGAGTTGGATCAGGTGATGGGGGAGGATGCTGGACAGACCTGGTGTGCCCAATAGTGATGGGAATTCCGGCTCTTTTTAGAGAACGTTGTTTTGTTGTTTTTTTTATTTATATATGTTTATTATATAAATATGCTTTTATTTATTCACTCCACATAAAATTTAAAAAATAAATTATAAAATACAAAAACAAACTACTTACAATTCTACTTTTAACTAGAGATGGACCGATCCGATATTACGTATCGGTCTGATACTGACTTAAATTACTGGATCGGATATCAGAGAGAAATAAAAAAATGTAATCAGATCCATTAAATATCAAAAAAGCACCTTACAAAACTTGCGACATGGCATAATTCGGCTCATAACTGTAGCACGTCGGAGCAGTATGCATCACGTGATAGAGCGGCTGTGGTGTGCCAGACCTGTCGGTGGTCTGGTTGAGCCTCGCTACCAAACCGAGAAAGTTATTCCAGAGAGAAGTAAAGCAAGTGTGTAAGTTCATCGCTGAATGTTTGTAAAGCATTCCAGCGTTAAGCTTAACAATTGATATATGGAGCGACTGCCTCTTCTCTCTCCCTCCCTCTCCTGCTGCTACTTCAATCGTGAAACTGAATAATGATCAGCTGATCGGCTCTTCTGTCGCGAGTCCGTCTCTCTTGTTTGTTTATCGCCCACTTCGCGCCAGAAAGAGGGAACCAGCGGCTGAACAACAGCAGCACGTTTAAGCTTGATAATCTGTTGTTAGCATTTATTTAATATTACTTTCTACACCAGGATCTTTTTCTACGTAGCTGACGGCTGGTAACTGTGCAGGGGCGGGTCTAGCAAAGTTTAGCCAGGGGGGCCAATAGGGCATGAACAGGGAAAAGCGGGCACAAAGACATACCTTTCTTTCTTATTCTCATTTAAAATGTCTAGCTTTTAATAAATAATTATCTGAATCTTACACCCAAAGTTTTAATCTGATGTAAAATGTATATTAGTCCATTACTGTATATAGTAACTATTAAGTCTAATATACCCTAGTAAGCTATAGTACTTTTTCCTTTGGGAAGGTACCATCTGTGCAGTCTGCAGTTCTGTTGGAGAAAGATGTTGAATCTATTTAATTATTCTTGAAAAATAATTGATTTCTGTGCATTTTTTTTTTCCACACTGCATCAAATTAAAGTTGATTATGTCGATTAAGCATCATGAGGTGCAGGGTGGGTGGTTCCCTATTTTCTTTCTTTTTTTTTTGCTGGGAGTTTGCAACCCTATTAGTTAGGTTGCTTACTCTTTAAAATACCAGAATAGGGAGGATGGAGTAGGTTTAAGTTTATTAGATTGATCAGTATTGCTGAACTATGAAATATTTTGGGTGCAGTGTATTTTTTACATACAGGTATAACAGAATAATAGTCGGGGGGGGTTTAAACTTGAGTTTGAACTTATACAAAATGCAGCAAGATATTAAAAAAAACAGTTTTATTGATTAAAGAACACACTATATCGGATTCATATCGGTCGATATCCAAATTTATGATATCGGTATCGGTATCGGACATAAAAAAGGAGTATCGTGCCATCTCTACTTTTAACTATTTAAATTTTCAGCTTTTTCCTTTTAAACAAATTTAATGTGAAACAGCACAAAACACTGCAAACCACAACACAATAAAATATAAATTAATATGCAAAACAAAAAAGAAGATGCACGTCCTCTGTCATATAGACCTGGGATGATTATTGGGAGAATGTTTCCCTGCTTGGAATTGCATACATAGGATTCAGTGCATGAATAAACCTTCTGAATCCTATTTCGAATTATTTGAAAATGTACTTAAAGTACATATTTGAAAATGTACTTAAAGTACATTTTCAAATGTACTTTAATAGGGTGAGAAGTTGTTATTTTGAAACACTTAAAAATAAAGTGTTTCATAATAACACTTTATTTTAAGTCTGCCCAATTTTGGGCAGGGATATTATTTTTTTTCTCTGTTTTCCATTGGAATGTGTTTTTTCCCCATAAATTAAAAGAGCTTGATTTTACAATATTCATGTCCATATTATTTATTTTGTTGCCCACTAAAAACTAAAATTAAAAAAACATTTTTTCTTTACGGCAAATTTTCTTGTGCGATTAAATGCAATAAATCGAGATTTATTAATTAGAAAGCCTCTCATTAATTAGATTATTTTTTTTAATCGAGTCCCACCCCTAGTATAAACGTTTAATGTGATAATCCTTTTTTTTTTTCTTTTAAGATATAACAAGCATTCAGAAACATACAGGTGAAAGTGTAAGCCATATACCTATATGTTTGCTGCCTCATTAAAGCTTCATCACACAATAAAATTGTTAATATTAATGATACATTTGACCATAGGCTTGGAAACAATATCAGCATGCATTACTTCCCATGAGTCTATTTTGTTGACTCATTTTTAGATCACATCATTTTATCTCAAGATAAAAAGCTCTGCACCACTTTTGGTTTCAGTAATTTAAAAAAAGAAAAGAAAAAAGATGATAAGAATAAGTTTTCTCCCTGAGAAACTTACAATTAGGGGTGGGTTTTTTATAATCGATTTATCGATTAAAATCGATTCTTGCTTGGATAACGTAAAATCGATACATTAAAATCCTGAATCGATTTTTTAATATAAATTTATTTTGCCGGAAATGCCAGAGTCTCTGGTGAAATCTCACAAAATTTCAACAACCACCAAACAGCTAAGACAGTAAATGAGAGCAGGAACACGGATTGAACAAGATGTAAACACACAGCGGACCCGCGGATCAGAATCAGTGAGATGTCGCCTTTCTCACGGTCGGGGCTGAAAGCCGACAGCTCGCTGATTCTGATCTGTCGCCGGGTCCGCGCTTTGTGTGCACGCCCTTTTTGCGCTGATTCTAAAGCTGTTAGTTTTATCTCTCTCCAAACAATATTGACCGAAGCAGCAGCAAAAGAAGATCCAAACTACTCTTCACATAAACATCGTCATGAATTCACTCTGACTTTTACTGTTTTGCTTCCACCACGATGCACAGCTCTCTCTCTCTCTCTCTCTCTCTCTCTCCTTCAAGAACAGTTTCCCGTCTAAAAATCTGTTTTCTGCATTATTCGCTTGCTTGTTACGCACAAGTCTACCGTTGTTTACAGCGCTGTTGGCCGCTGTTTTTTCTTTCCTTTTACATTCTTCCGAAAAAAAACCTTATTTCTGCTGTTCAATACTGAACCAATTTGAACTTTTTAAAATTATGCAAAATGCAAAACGCTTAACCGTGTCTCTAATAAAACCGCTGTAACGTCAGAGGTAATGTTCATATGTTGATTAATGGTTTTCTTTCGTTTTTGATGTACTGCAGAATATTTTTTATAAAATCCCAGGCCAGGAAAATCACCTTCATGTTTTTCTGTGTTTTATCTTCAGCTACTTTGACACAAAGGCATCTGCTGTGACGCTCACACCTTTGATAAAGTCTTGCTTGTGTCAGCTTCCTTTTTATTGATACAACAATATGTAAATGTACTGATCTGAATTATAATATTTCTGACTGTCAAAAATTCCCAGATTCAAATCGAATTGAATCGAATCGAATTAAATCGAATCGTGGATCGAATCGATTCGGGACCTTGTGAATCGGAATTGAATCGATTCTAGAAATCAGTGACGATACCCAGCCCTACTTACAATGTTCAATATCATGTTGGTCAGATGTGTCTGGGTCAAGTGTGACAAATGAATGGAGGAGAAGTGTACCGGTATTGATTTCCAGAAGCAACGTTGATGTGTAGAGCTGTAGTAACTACCAACGGAGAAAGTTGATGAGTCATAAATTGAAGCTATGAAAAATAGTTGATGAAGCGGGATGAAGAACAGAGACGATGATTAGTGAGGAGCAGTATGGCCTAGGAAAGAGCATTTCATGGCATTAAACCAGGAAATCCTATACTAGTTGATCAAGTAGTACAGGGAAGGTCAAAGGGAACTTTACTGTATTGTGTGTCTAGTGAAAGGAACTGATAGAGCTGTAAGAAAGAAACTAGTACTGAATGTGGAACCCAGGAGTGGCAGAGAAGTATGTGAAGGTGGTGCAGGACATCTATGAGACAGTGCTGAGCTGTGCAGTAGGAGTGACAGATGGGTTCAAGGTGAGGGAGGGGTTACATCAGGGATTACTCAGGGCCTTATTGTTGTGATGTTCTTCTGCTTCCCTGGCTGCTGTGTCTGTGGGGAGTAGGTATGTGAAGTAGGTGGAATGAAGACAGTTCACACAGGTCTTCATTCCACCAAATTCACATATAAGATATAAGATAAAAGGCTATAACTGAGTACAAAAAACCCAAAAAGTACGGACAAAATCAGAAATAAATCATTAGAGCATAGTTTAGAAGATAAAATTACTGATTATTCATAAATATAAGTTTGGGGTATTTGTACAGTGGAACATTAGTAGAAGATAAATAACATAAGTGGACATAACATATAGTGGATTTGGATTCGCGTGGATTCTACTCCAGACCATACAAAATCCGCAAATATGCAAATTAAACATAAAAAATAAATTCCAATACTAGCTAGCTTAGTTGAGCAACTGGCCGTCAGGGCTGCATGCCCTACACAGCCTTGGCTCAACTTTCTATATCTAGCCATTTTGAAGACTGAACATTCTGGCAAGACACATGCTGGTTCAAATGGAGTGCAGTTTTCTCCATATGAAAAGAAAACAAATCAAAGGAAAAAGCTTCTTAACTACTGATTCAGATTAGAGTAAAAAAAATCTGTTTTTTTTTTCTTTTTTCTTTTTGCCTGTCCCGTTTGGTTCTTTAGCTGTCATAACTGATATCTGAAGTCCCAACGGATTTGCTTTACCAAGTGAATCATCACGCCCTTGTCGTATTGGTCCATTTGATCAGCCTTTGTTGTTATTATTGATCGTGGTTCAGGGGGTTGGGAAGCTCATCATGTAGCCAGAAGTTTGCCGGTTCGATCCCCAGCTCTGTCTGTCTTGGTCGTTGTGTCCTTGGGCAAGACACTTCACCTACCGCCTACTCCTGTTGACCAGAGAGGCCGATGGCGTGATATGGCAGCCTCGCTTCTGTCAGTCTGCCCCAGGGCAGCTGTGGCTACAACTGTAGCTTGCCTCCACCAGTGTGTGAATGAATAGTGCAATTGTAAAGTGTTTTGAGGGTCTCGAAAAGCGCTATATAAATGCAATCTATTATTAGTGATTTTATTTTCAGTTGTTACAGACGGGACAGACATGGCTGGGGGATAGGAAAGGGAGATAGAAAGATGAAGGAAAAGAAAAACAGAGGGGAAGAGGGACAGTGAGAAAGGAAACTTCCGGATTACCTGTTGAGAGAAAAAAAGACAAAAAGAGAAAACAAGCAAAAAGAGAGAGAGCAACATATTAAACACAGCACCATCGCATTAATCTAGCTAAGTGTAAATAACAGTAAATACTAAATATTGAATGTTGTTGCGCGCAGGACCGACAGCGCACAATGTGCTTTGAGGTAGCAGCCAAGAAAAATGTAGTTTGTGTCTATGAACAGTGAACACCTGTGCGCATACCTGTGTACACACCTGTATGGATCAGCGCGCTTGTATTCAAAAGGTTTCTCCAAGGTATGGGGAGCTGTAGCCCCGTCCCCCAGGGCATGAAGCAGGCATGGAGGAGATCCAGGCCCCAGACAACCAGAGGCCCCAGTGTGTGAGAGCCCAAGGAGGACCATCTGAGGGGCATCCGTGCCACCATCCTGGGAAGACCCGAGGAGAGCCCCAGACGAGGAGTCACCCAGAAGCCACGGAGCAGAAGGAAGTGGGGGCTGCAGTGGTGTGCCAGAGTGGGCTCTGCTGACAGCCAGCTGTGCCAGAGTGAACCAAGCCAGAGGCCCAGAGGGCAGGGGCCTGAGACAAACAGGCACACACAGACACAAACGTGCATTCCCACCCTCATGTACACATATACAAATGCTCAGCACTCACCCAACGCAAAGACAGACACAAATGGACATTGCACGCATAATCACACTCCCCGAACATACTCTACACTCCAGGTCCAGGTACCCTCGCCCCCAGAGGAGGAAATCGCACCTAGACCCAGGAGATGTTACCCTTTCCTCCGGAGTGGAGACACACAGACCGTACATGTATTTGCGATATCACCCTAACTTTCTCAGGCAAAGTCTTTCTCCTTATCATAATTCTTTTTTGATGACTATGTGCACAGAAACTGAATGTTGTGCAGTTTTTTTTATGTTGACCTTAAATTATCTAACAATGACTCATTAAACCTTCATCACACAGCAATTAAATTAAATTGTTAATATTAATGATACATTTGACCATAGGCTTGGAAACAATATCAGCATGCATTACTTCCCATGAGTCTATTTTGTTGACTCATTTTTAGATCACATCATTTTATCTCAAGATAAAAAGCTCTGCACCACTTTTGGTTTCAGTAATTTAAAAAAAGAAAAGAAAAAAGATGATAAGAATAAGTTTTCTCCCTGAGAAACTTACAATGTTCAATATCATGTTGGTCAGATGTGTCTGGGTCAAGTGTGTCAAATGAATGGAGGAGAAGTGTACCAGTATTGATTTTCAGTTAGAAAGGTGATGTGTAGAGCTGTAGTAACTACCAATGGAGAAAGTTGGTGAGTCATAAATTGAAGCTATGAAAAATAGTTGTTGAAGCTGGATGAAGAACAGAGATGATGATTAGTGAGGAGCAGTATGACCTAGGAAAGAGCATTTCCTGGCATGAAACCAGGATATCCTATACTAGTTGATCAAGTAGTACAGGGAAGGTCAGAAGGAACTGTACTGTATTGGGTGTCTAGTGAAAGGAACTGATAGAGCTGTAAAAAAGAAACTACAGTACTGGGTGTGGAACCCAGGAGTGGCAGAGAGGTTTGTGAAGGTGGTGCAGGACATCTATGAGACAGTGCTGAGCTGTGCAGTAGGAGTGACAGATGGGTTCAAGGTGAGGGAGGGGTTACATCAGGAATCAGCTCTGAGCCCCTTCTTGTTTGCAGTTGTGATGGACAGGCTGATGGATGAGGTCAGTCTGGAGTCTTTGTGGACTATGATGGGAGGAGCCGCAGTTAAGGCTTGTCTCTTTCTTTTGGCACTCGGTCTGGTGTCCAGCTCATGTTACGTCTTCTGCAGTCATCTTCTCCCTGTGAAGAAGAGCAAAAAGATAACTCCTCCATATCTACTCACACACACCCCTGAACACTGGGCCTCCAGTAGTTTTCCACAGCAACCTGACCCTGATTGTAGATGCACCTGGATTCTTTTCACATTAATCAGCCAGTCACTTAATGGGTCATCTATTCCTAAATGTTCTATTTCTTTTCTTTTCATTTCACTTCACAGAGTCCTAAGACTTTCCAAAGCCTTATTAACTGATTCATCTGAAACTGTGTCATTAGAAATGAGAGTCCAGCACATAATGCCAAACACTGAACACACACTTCCCATCTCTGCCAAGTGCATGTCTAAGGCCTCTTCTATACCACCATCAGTGACGTGAAAAAAAAATTGTTCAAACAGGCCTGCAGTGGTATCTCAGGTTAAGCTGGCCAGTTGGACATCATCGTGGACTTGGATTCGTGTGGATTCTGCTCCAGACCATATAAAATGTGTGTAAATTAAAGATAAAAAATAAATTCCAATACTAGCTAGCTTAGTTGAGCAACTGGCCGTCATGGCTGCATTTCTATATTTACCCAATTTGGCTACCTCCAGGCTGTAGCCAGAGAAGGTTCCTCCACCCATATCTTCAGAAGCCTGGTCTCCAGATGCCACCTCGGTAGTGAGCAAAATTGCCTTTTTCCATATGTGCTCACACTGAGCCATAAAAATTAAATCGCTTCCCTGAGTCCTAAGACTGACTTTTTTTTCCTGAGCTGGACGATAAACATTCTATCAGTCAAGACATAATTAATGTGTTCCCTCCACGCATGTGAGTGTGTATGAATCCAGATCATCCTATTGTGAAGGAAAGTAGACAGTGTATATAATACACTGTCTAATAAGAGATAATATATTAAAGTTACAGAACATGTCTTTAGTTGAACATTGTGAACATTAGCAATAGTTGCTCTTTTCTGCTGTTCTTGAAAATCAATAACAAAATCAATCAAAACATTCTCCTCTATTCCTCTGATACTCTTGCCCAAGACACATCTGACCAATATGAAGACTGAACATTCTGGCATAGACTGCAGTGACACACGTTGGTTGAAATGGCGTGCCATTTTCTCCGTGTGAAAAGAAACCAGACCACAGAAAAAGCTATTTATCTACTGATTCCGATTAGAGTTTAAAAAAAACTGTAGTTGCGATATTACCCTAACTTTCCCAGGCAAAACATTTCTCCTTATCTTGTATTTTTTATTTTTGATGCCTGTATGGACAGAAACCAAATGTTGTGCAGAGTTTTTTTTAATGTTGACTTTAAATTATCTAACCATGAGTCAGCAAAACAGACTTATTGGAACTGATGCATGCCGATATAATTTCAAAGCCTGAGGTCAAATTTACCGTAAACAGCAACAATTTTATTTAGCTACTCTGTGACTGAGGTTTTCTTTACATGATAGTAGGCATATAGTAGATATATGACAGACACTTTCAGATACACCTGTATGTGTTTCTGCTGTCACTGTATAATTTAAGGAAATTGTCTATTTTAGGATGAAATAACAAAGATCTGTGAGTACATCAGAAAGATGGCCACAACGGATCATGTGCTTAATGAATACTTCAGCAGCAGAAACTTAAAGAAGAAGAGAAGCAAGAACAGAAACCATCATGGAAGCACAACCACTGCACGATTTGTACAGACAGATCCCAGGCCAAGCAAACAGATGATGTGGCTGATATTGAGAAATCCCTCCAATGGTGGGACAAAGATAGACGCAAAAAACAACATAGTGGCACTAATCATGCCAGCACAGGAAAAGACTCTAAGTACATGATTGATAGAGGCTGGTGTCTACTACACTAGGCAAGAGCCCAGGTGCAGGCCATGCAAAAATGCCCCTGAGACAATCCAGCACATAACAACTGGGTGCAAGATGCTAGCAGGCAGAGCATACAAGGAATGCCATAACTAAATTGTCATGATCTGGGTGAGTTGTTTGTGTTCTTCCAATACCTGCTTGTGTTTACCTGTGTCTGCCTTCTGGGCATGGAAATTAAACTACTCACCACCCTGCCCTGCTTGTCCTCTGTCACTCTTGGATTCCTGAAAACAAAAGATTGAAACCTCACTCGATCTCACACCACTCAGACACTCCTCGTACCCTCCCCTGAGTCCCATGCTCTCCTCCTGCAAATAAGCCTGCAAATTCAGTATTCACCTTTCCACAGTATAGCTCCTTCCCTGTCTTGCATCTAATCTCACTCTCCCTCTGTTTTATTGCTTTTCCAGAAGAGATTCCTGTTGCGTTCCCTTATTCCATTATGTTGAATTCTCGTACACTCAGCAAATCTTGTTAAGACTTATCACTGTTTCAGTTGTGTCTGCATTTGGATCAACTCACACGTACTGGCTCCTGGGCCCATGACAAAAATAGTTGACATAGTATGCAGGAACAACTGGATAAGAACGTCTAGGCCTGTTTTCAGAAGATTAAGAAAGGCTGTATCAGGGGCTGGGTCTGTGACCAGCATTGTGAGTTTATTTTGTATTATTGATGTTTTATGTTATATTGTGTTGTTATTATTAGTTTGGATTTAGTTGAGTTTTAGTCTAGTTTATGATAGGTTTGTAGCTTGAACCTATTCGCTGGAACGTTGAAGGCAATGTAATCACACAACAAGCAAGACCCGAGTAGGCAACATTCTTTATGTTTCACATGCACGGGAGAGAACTGGACAGGCGCCGTTCCTTCGCTTGACCCCAGTTGCTCTCGTCCGCTCTCCGTAACACTGCTCTTTTATTGTGGTTACATGAATATGCATAGGTTCATTAACATATGACCTCTTTACATAGGTATACATGTGAACAAAGAATACCTTGTGTGTGTGTGTGTGTGTGTGTGTGTGTGTGTGTGGGGTCAAACTGTGACCCCAGGAAGACTCCCCAGAGCCGTCCATCTAAACAAAAGGCTCTTAGACTCAAACAGATATACGTGTGTTTGCTATACCATATATCAGCAAGAGAAGATACGACCTCTCCTAGGAGGTGTGTGATCACTCTGCCAGAACACTCTGAAGAGGAGTGAACGCACTCCCCTCTTCATGCTACACAGAGTTGTTACAGACCTCCTGGGATGAGACATTCTTTCAATCTACAAATGATTATATACTTCTAAGCATATATGAGTAAATATTTCTAAGCATAAATGACAATCAACAATACAAATCTAACAGTTTATGTTTCACCTATGTCTCCTTGTTTATGAGTCTTTTTCTGTTTGTCATGCGTTATCTCCTCGGCTATAGGTTCCACTTGTGTGTCTCTCTCCTCTGTGTCCCTCTCTCGTTCCCTCTCTCTGTCTCTTGTGTCAAGTTTGTGTGTCCCAGTTCATGTCTCTCCATGTTTCCTGTTTTATTTTGAAAGGTCTGTTGTTTCCATGTTCAGTGTGTTTAGTTTTATTTTACCCTGTGGCGCCATGAACATTTGTGTCAGCTGTGTCTCCCCAGGTGTTTCCACTTCCCTCATTACCCTCCTGTGTATTTAAGTCATCTGTTTGTCTTCATGTCAGGTCACTTCAAGTCACAGAGTTTTGGCTACTGCTCATGTTCATGCCCATGCTCATGTTTAGACTTTTTGACGTTTATGTTCCTGTTCAGCTTCGTATTCTTGTCTCTCGTCATTGTTTTTATAGTTTGTTAGTTCTTTCCCAGTTTAGGTCTTAGTTTAGTTTCGCCCCTTTCACCTTGCCTTGTTTTTTTGTTTTTTTGGATATTAACCTGAAATAAACAGCTCACTTTTTGTTTAAACATCAGTTAATTTCTCCCGTGTCTGCTTTTGGGCCCACTGAATATACACACCAGCGTTGCCCACCGTGATAGGCTGTGCACATTTATCATTCACACTGTTTATATATTGTATTATTATATATTATTCTTCATGGTATATATACCTGCATGAGCCCCCGCATCCTCAGGACCTTCTATCGCTGTGCCATTAAGAGCATCCTCACTGGATGCATCACCACCTGGTATGGCAACAGCACCGCTTACAACCGCAAAGCTCTTCAGAGAGTAGTGCGGTGTGCTGAACGGATAATTGAGGTGAGCTTCCTCCTCCAAGACATCTACAGGAAGCGGTGCCTGAGGAAAGCGGGAGGATCATCAAGGACCCAGTCACCCCAGTCATAAACTCTTCAGACTGCTTCCATCAGGAAGGAGGTTCTGCAGCATCCGGTCCCGTACCAGCGGACTGAGAGACAGCTTTTTCCACCAGGCCATCAGACTGCTGAACACGTCATAGACACCTCACCCTCACTACTGGAACTTCAACATTATGCACTCCATACTGTACATTAATGCCACTGTTTTGCACATGTCCGACTACCAACCTCTGTACATTTTATATATCTTATTTTATTGTTTACTCTATTTCATTTGTAAAATATGTATATACACACACACACACACACACACGTAGAAAAACATATTTAGTATACACATCCAGTAATGCATATACTCTTATATATTGTACATATATTTATGACTTTCAGATTTAGCCATTCTTATATTTTTGCTTGTTTTACGTTATTGTATTTTTGCACAACTCTGTTGCTTGAGAAGCTCGCACACGAATTTCACTCGCATGTACTGTACCAGTGTACCTGCACATGTGACGTGACAATAAAAGTGATTTGATTTGATACAGTGAATAATAGTAATACTATATAGCCTGATTAATAAACATGGTCAGCCTTTTCTAATCTTAGGACTGGGCTTTGCTTCATTAATTACACTGTATTTATTAAGTACATGTAGAGGGACCTTTTCATCTGTCACTGTCAAGAGTGACACATGAGGATCAACTTTTGCTGTTTGAAAATATATAGTTTTAGTTTATTTCATTACTGCTTGTGGCGTGTATGTCACAGGCAAGGCTTTAAAAACTCAGCATAGGTGTTACAATAAAAACCTTTTTATATAGTTGACCAACAGTCTCAATAAACATGTGCAGGGCAACCTGTGTTCATTAATTTAACCAAACTAACAAACATTCAATCTAAGGATATCCTCTATATTTATTTTTTGTTTTAGTTAGTTTTCCAAATTCCCAAAATAATTTTCATTTTTTCTGCACAGTTTAGTTTTTTTTTTTAACTGAATTAACTAAATTCTGTGAAATATGTGTTATTAGTATCATTGTTAACTGTTAGTTTTACTGTTTAAATCAGAGCAGCATGGTGGCTTGGTGTTTAGCATTGTTGTCCTGAGATCCTGAGTTCGAATCCACCTTCTGGTTGGGCCCTTTCTATGTGGACTTTGCAGGTTCTCCCTCTGTTTGCGTGGGTTCTCTCCGGGTACTCTGGCTTCCTCGAACAGTCCAAAGACATGCAGCTGGTGGGGTTAGGTTAATGAGCAATTCTAAATTGCCTGTAGGTGTGAATGTGAGTACAAATGGTTGTCTGTCTTTCTGTGTTAGCCCTGGCGAGCTGTCCAGGGTGTATCTTGCCTCTCATTCTTTGGCAGCAATGACTCTGATAAGTATAACTGTAAGAGAACAGATGGGTTTAAATCACACTGTGGTCACAAAACATAGCAGAGAGGACCACCTAGTGGTAGGTCATAAAAGGAAAATGTTTCATTCAATATTTACCGTGATAATGAGATTGTGGTGAGCAAATATTAGACTCTTCATATAGGAAGAGTGCAAAATTCAAATTGTCTTCAGTATTCTTTTTTAGTCTTAATTAAATTGCTTTTTAGAGAAAACTAAAGTGGAGGAAGAAAACATTAAAAATGTTGTTTCGTAGGCACTGGCGGGTTTGAGTTTGAACCCTAAAAATCAAACAAATGAAATATAAATTCTTGATGACATGAAAAATTAATGCCTTCCTTTGTTCAAAAGTTAAAAATAGAAGAAAGGATATTAAAAAATTCAAGCTCAAATACTCAGATAAATACAAGAATTTATCTGTATTAAAAATGTGTTCACAAGCATCACTTTTGTTTTACAGGAAGTGGTGAAACTGTCTGGCTGACAGGCTGAACAATCAAACTTTGTTGTTTTATTTTTATGAATTTTCTGTGTACATTAAAAAAATCCCTTTTCACTGGTTTATCAGAGCACCTTTAGGCATATGTCACAAAGAAGGCCCACTTGGAGGTATTTAAAGTTATTTGGAAAAAGCGAAAATAAGATTTGATTAAAAAAAAATTTTTTTTCACAAATACGAATATAACAGGGCAAAAAAGGAAAAACGTCATTTCCAGTGTTTCTGTCATGGTCCCTCAGTCCTCATCATGTGTATGTTCCATTTTCCATAATGTGAAAATCCACAATGCTTTTCACTCAGCCTTTAGTGCTTTCTTCGAAAGTATACCAGCAAGAAGGCAGCCATAATCCCTTAAGAATATACTCAAACTCTAAAGGCCTGAGGTACAAAGTAAGCGATCAGTACTGAGGGATCACAATCCCTCAATATTCGACCTGGCACATCATCAGGACCCGCCGCCTTCCTCGAGTTAACAGCCTGCAGCATGCGCCTCACCTCGTGTGCTGCTATGGGTGGTGTGTTGCTGCTGTGGCTCCAATACCTCCGGTACCATGGTCTGAAAGCGGGCGAAGAAGATATTCAGCTCCTCTGCCAGCTCCAGGTCACCGTCCACAGCTCCGAGATTGATCTTATAATTGGTTAGGTGCTGGATGCCTTGCCACACCTGCCGGCTGGTGTTACTCTCCAGATGGTCCTCAATCCTCCTCCTATAGTCCCCCTTCGCCTCTCTGATGCATCTCTTCAGGTTGGATCGGGCTGCGGTGTACTGATCCCTGTTGCCAGACCTGAATGCAATGTTCCTCTCTTTCAGCAGCTACCTGACCTCCCGGGTCATCCAGGGCTTTTGGTTGGGATAAGCCTGGATACATTTGACTGCTGTAACAGTGTCTATGCAGTGTTTTATATAGCAGAGAACACTGTCTGTGAACATTTCCAAGTCCTGATGTTCAAAGATATCCCAGTTAGTCCTGTCAAAACAGTCTTGCAGCTGCTGAGAGGCACCCTCTGGCCATATGGTAATATTCTTTGTGATGGTAGGAGCAGTTTTCTTGAGGGGGGCATATGCAGGGATTAGAAACAGTGACAAGTGGTCAGACTGACCCAGATGTGGGTCAAGAAGGGGTAAAGAAGCTGAAATTTGCACTGAAAAGAGGTGAAAAGAAATTTTGCCATGAGCAGGATTTTAACCCGGCCCTCCTGGTCACAAGGCAGCTAGTCATCTCACTGAGCCAAACTCATTCTCACAAGAGAAGAAATGGAGAGACTGACAATTATGCTGAAATGAGCAGAAGCTTCTGAGAATAATGCTGATACGAGGTGAAATGGTTGAAAATTCTGCTGAAAAGAGGTGAATCAGCAGAAGTTCTGCTGAAAAGTGGTTAAGAAGCAGAACGTTGCACTGAAAAGAGGTGAATCAGCAGAATTTCTACTGTAAAGAGGTTTTTGGTGAAAACAGCTGAAAGAGCTGGAATTTGTGCTGAAAAGGGGTGAAGCAGCTGAAATCTGTGTTAAAAAGAGTTAAAAAGTTCAACTGAGTACTGAAAATATTGTTGCCACAAGCGGGATTTGAACCCGGGCCTCCCAGTCTGAGAACGGCTGCTCATCTCACTGAGCTAAAACACAGCTAAGCCCGGCGAGCAAAATCAGTGACCCCACTGATAATGTGGAATGGGCAAAAAATATTGCAAAAAAAATTCAATATCCTAAAAAGTATAGAAGTTATGAGCACCAAAAGTCATAACTGGCATAAGCAGAAATAGCAGAATTTTTTTAAAGTTTGAATGGCGAAAATCTAAGCATAAATGACAATGCTTGTTTGCCTTGTGAAAATACAATTACAAAAATGTTTCTTTAAAAGAAATTAAAAGTTAAAAGTTATTAAAAGTTATTAAATTTGAATACTAAAAATAAAAGACTAAACTATTAGTTTTGGGGCACAAACATTTTTAAAGATTTAGGAGTTAGTGTAAAAAGACAATTTTGAAAGAATTGCAGTACAAACAACGAAAGAGAGAAAGAAAGAAATCTTTTTTATTCATGCTGTTAGTTTTATTAGAAAGTAGAAAATGTAAAAGGTATATAAAAATGTTGCTGGGGGTTTTCATAAACAAATTTTTTATGTCAATTTTCTAGTTAACAGTAGTAAGTATTATCTTTTCACAAGTAAGACAATAAAAGATGGGTAAAGGTGATTTTCCACTGCAAGAAGAAATTATTTTAGGAACTGTTCTTGTAGAAATTCTTTCAGAAATAGCCACATTTATGTAGACTCTACAGCAACAGCAACCAAAATGCAATTCTGGAAAATGAAATAATCCACAAACCTTTACAATGACTGTCCTAGAGAAAGGCTACAAAGAGGATCTGGTTTTATGTTTCTGCAGTGGATAGTACTAACCATGAGATGGCTGATATCATATATGTGTAGTCTCTATGGTGAAAGCAGTGGCAGATTAAGCATAAAAGCATCAAAGATTTTTGTCTTGCTTAGCTCATATGTATTGATGCCTGTGGATTCATGGCATTTCATATGACTTCATTGTTTTTTTGATCCAGCTGAGTTGTTTGTTTGAGATGAATGCGTAGAGTCCCGGTACGTTCTCTTTACTCTCACACTTCCTTCCAAAAGAAGTAGCTCCAACCAGCTCCCCATTCCCCACTTCAAGGGACAAAAGATAAATAAATAACAATAAAAAAGATACAACATGTTTCTTTGAAACCAAATATTTAAATTATCTGAAAATAAAATCTAATAAAGTATTTTTATTCTGGGTTTCAGGGTAACTTTTGCTTCACTTGGTATTGATCAGTGAATTATCAACTTACCTTGAGCAACACGAGGTCATTGACCTTGGTTACTCTGTCATAGCCAGGATGAGGAAATTGTTTCTCAACCACTCTGACCTGCCAAGAATCAACTTCCACTTTCCTGAGGGAGTGCGCTCCCAGTATCACTAGAATCATACTGTAAACAAAAACAGTTCATGTATATAAAATGGTAATAGGTCAGAAGTGTGTAAAACAATCATAAAATAATAATAGTTCCCTCATTATATATGGAAAATTCCACCCGTGCTGTTATTGAGCCTTAAATGAATTTCAAGATATTTTCCCACAGCTGAATGAAAATTTCAACATTATAAAAATGTTTTAGATGATAAAATCCATCTCATATTTCATGTGTATGTAGCTGTGATGTCTGTTATTCTGAAACTGAGTGCAATTTTGGCTCTCGGACAATGACTAGTGCAAACAAAATACTCTGTGAAGACACAACATACAATAAAATGGACAAAGTATAAATAAAAAATGAACCGTAACTTATTTCCCAGTGCTGTAAATGTTGTATATTCATCCTCTCCATTTATTAGGCAGTTTTAGATTAATAATTATAATAAAGCGTTTTATATAATGGTTGAAAAGATTCTGAACAAAATAAACTGACACATTTTAGTGTCTACTTTGTTGTTCCAGTTCTGAAGCAAATGTTACATTAAAATACCTTTAAACAGAATTTGTATGTTTGTTATTTAAAAGGCACCTTTTATACATATTTATGAATATTTTAAAGGCTGGATTAGAACTGTTTTTTGTCATTTCTTGGAGTGTAATCAACTTCTGTTTTCATTAATCTGCCAAGCTGTCAGATCAAGTCATGTCTTATAGACCTTTTCCTTGTGACCTCTTGTTAGATCTCTTTATTTATTATCTTTCACACAGTCAATTAAACATAAATATTGCAATATTTTGATTTGAAAGTTTAAGAAAAGTAAGTGTTATTACTCATTGCAGTGGGCGGCTGTCAGGACCCATTGTGGATGGATTAATGTCCCGCCACACAAAGATTCTACACCTACAAAACAGGCCATGAAAGGCAGCGAGTGTGGCTTGACTTCTGTCCCCCCAATAATCTCAGAACCATGACCTAAAGCAAAAAGAAAATATCCAGTCACATAACAAAATCAGCAGATGATACAGTCAAAAACAGATGAGTGAAACAAACACCCTTCACCAACTGCTTTTGTAATGCTGAAACATGTAAATAATGTGACTATGCATTCTACTTGTTTAAATGAATGAGAAAATTGTCTACAAGTAAATTAAAGTATAATAGAAAAATATGAATCACCTGGCTGGATGATCATGAGGAGCATGCATGAAACAAAAACACTGAAATAACTCTGGCAGAACATTTTGCCTTTTGTCTCTCATAGATGTTGAATGCACTGAAACTCTGATGCTCAGCTTTATATAGAGAGCTGAAAGGATGTGGTCTGACAACTGAAATGAACAAGTCAGCAAAATGGGCTCCTAAATGCTTCTAAGGTTGTTATCAAATATTAACAACCTTACACCATTTACCATCACCACCACCACCAACAACAATAACAACAGCAACACACACACATATACTTACACACTTTTTGATCATGAGAAATTTGACTCGGTGTATTTCTCATGGATGAATACTTCATTGTACTTGTATGACTGTTAAACTAAACTTAGATTATTGTAATTTTCATTCTGTGCTTTAAAGACTTCTGTGTTTCATGAAATATTGTCATTCAAATTCATGGGACAATTGAGAGGAATGTGTAATCAACATCTGAGTGAAACGAACTGCTTTATAATACATATGTAGTGTGTTTTACATGTCATATGGTGTATGATATGTAATACAGCAATATATGTATCACACATTACTGATGTATTATATTTTAATCGATTCCAAGATGGACAAAATGTTTTATTTTAAAATTAAAAGTAAAAGTAAAATAAAATAGAAGACATTACTTACCTGACTGGATGATGAAGAGAAACATGCATGAGAAGAAAACACTGAAATTCCTCAAGCAGGACATTTCTTTGAAATTGTTTGATCAGATGTTGAATGTTGAAACTGTGATGTTCCGCTTTATATGTTGAACTACAAGGATGTGGTATGACCACAGAATTAATGAATCAGCAAAATTAACATATGCACACAAATGGTTAATAATATGTGGTCAAGTATAAACACACACACACACAGAGTTTTGGGAAGGTTACTTTTAAAATGTATTTTTGTGTTTCTGTCATGTAGAGATTGTGCTTAACTGTATGAAGCTTTGTAGACATTATGAAACAGATGATACGTAAAAGCGAATTTTGCCAAGATACTTTTTTAAATTATCTTTTTTTCTTTAAAAAAAATCTACTACATCAGGTGTAACTTTTTATAATAATAATAATAATAATAATACATTTTATTTGAAAGCGCCTTTCAAAACACTCAAGGTCACTGTACACAGTAGAATAAAAAGCAACATGAAAGCAAGCAGTTTACACAATCATAAAAGCATAAGACATAAATTTAAAATAGCCGAGTGGAGAGGTTATGTGGGATAAGCTATTTTGAACAAGTGAGTTTTGAGTTAAGATAAGATAAGATAAGATAAGATAACCTTTATTAGTCCCACATGTGGGAAATTTGTTTTGTCACAGCAGGAAGTGGACAGTGCAAAAGTTATGAAGCAAAAATTAGAATAAAATAAAATAAGAATAAATACAGTACACAACTGTACAGAATAGAATAAAATAAAATACTATATACAGTAGAATAAAATAGAATAAAATATACAATAAGATAAAAATAGAATACAAATGCTATATACAGCTGAGTAAAAAGTACAACGATGCCAGGAAGATTATTGCACTTAGTGTTATTGCACATGTGTGGATGTGTGTGTTTGATCAGTTAAAGTCTTTGTTGTGGAGTCTGACAGCAGTGGGGAGGAAAGACCTGCGAAATCTCTCCGTCCCACACCGTGGGTGCCGCAGTCTCCCACTGAAGGAGCTGCTCAGTGCTGTCACAGTCTCATGCATGGGGTGGGAGATGTTGTCCAACAGGGATGACAGCTTAGCCGCCATTCTCCTGTCACTCACCACCTCCACTGGGTCCAGAGGGCATCCTAGAACAGAGCTGGCCCTTCGGATCAGCCTGTTCAGTCTCTTCCTGTCCCCAGCAGAGATGCTGCCGCCCCAGCAGACCACACCGTAAAAGATGGCTGAGGCCACCACAGAGACTTGGGACTCAAAGAGAGAGAAGGAAGAGATATTTCTTAAATCAGGAATTCCAGAGTCGTGGAGCAGAGCAGCTGAAAGTATGGGCAGAAATCTGTGCCATCAGAAACTGAATTTGAATAAGTTAAATTTGAATTTGAATTGCTCAGATTGAATCTGAATTGTAACTTGAATAAATGCTCTTAAAAACTGAATATGAATTAGCCTAATTTGAAATTCAATTTATTGGTATGAAAATGATCATCACTAAATTGAAATTGAATTTTATTTTTGAAAATGAATTCATTTGCTTTGAAACTGTATTTTATCCTTTAAAAATTTAGCTCTCGAATAATTTCAGATTCACTTCTTACCATTCAATTTCAGTTCCAAAATTCAGTTTTTTGGGATTTACATCCGGTTCCGGTTCAAGAGTAAATGAGCGCAGATTAAAGTATATACAAAATATACAGGAATTTAAGAATATATATATATGCGCTAACGAACTGATAATTGCCCTTGTAAATAATGATTTATTATTATTATTTTAAATATTATTAATTTAAATATTATTATTTTTAATTGTCTTTTGCAGGAAACCTTATTACATTAATCTACATGAGATCTAAAGAGAAAGAAGAAAAGAAAAAAAAAATAGCAAAGTGCAGCGAAATGAAACACTGATATACTTGGGGGTACTCTAAGTTTAAAAAAAAAAAAAAACCACCTCATTTCCACTGCAGGCATTGGCAGGCTGTTTCGGCAACTTGTAGAAACTCGTTCATGGAAAAAAAAACTGACATTATAGACATTATGTAAATAAGTATAAAAACAATGCCATCAAAAACATCAAAGTGGCGACAAGGAACAGCACTTCAGCCACCATGTAGATTGCCCACAGTTGCTTTTTTTCCCCAAAAGGTGTCACCACCTGCTGGTCATCAGAAAAAATGCAGGTTTGAAGCACTTTTGGATTGGCTTTCAAGTCTGGAAGCTATGTGCGTCCACTTTTATGCACTTACTGCAGTGACAACAGCAAAAATGCCAAACAAGGATGTGTCAACAATTACAGTGACTGTGTCTAAGGCTAAAATGTTTTTTAAGGGATCATTCCTCTTAATGTTTGTGCCATCTGATACCTGCCTCAAGTTGTGCAGTGGAAAGGACTAACATGTACAGAGTTTATAAATACTGTAGAATGTGAACTAAAAGTAAAATATCATGAAATATTACAGGAACAATAACATGACAAGACTGGTATGTGCCAGAAAACCAATGATTTTAAATGAACTCTATTAATTGTGCTGAGAAGAGTGGAAAATATCCAGCAGAATTATGCTAAAAGCATGTTGATGGCTACCAAAGATGTTGGGTTGAGGTGCAATGTGCCAAGGGACATTTAATAAAATATTAATAATAAGGATGTTTGTATAAAGTATATACTTTTGACCCAGTGTGGATTAGAGAAATAAATTCAAGTTTTGCAACTTTTTAAACCTTATATGCTATAAAATAATTTTATACTAGAAAAAGACAAATTCAAAGAAATAATAATAAGTTCAAAAAATAGGATGCCACTTTAGCAAGATAAACAGTGCCTGTTTGCCAAAAGACTGATGCAGAAAGCTGGATTCAAATCTGACCTGAGAATAATTACTATATGTCTTCAGCTGGTCTTTTTAACAGCGTCTTATTCCTTAAAAGCCCCAATATAAATATATTTTATTTAAAAAGCCCCAAATTACTTTGAGATTATTGCCCACGATGATTTTACGTAGACATCTGACCACAACTCTATATATAGAGGTAGATGTCCAGCACCCTGGGGCTCTATGACCTCGGTCGCTATCACCAACAGACTTACTTTAAGCAAATTTTCTCTAATTGGACAGTTGGACAGTTCACAGGCTTGAAGCAAAGGTGGACTGTGCTTTCACTCTAATAGCTAAAAGACTGTGTAAATGTCCTCTTACTGTTAGATGAGCACAGTCAGTTACACATATATGGAAAACAATCAAATCAAATCAAATTTTAAAAGTCCACCTGTAGAGATTGGCTTTTGTAGAATGTTTTTTAATCTCATCTCAAAATTTCTTCCTTGCTTTCTTCATCTTTTTTTTGTATTTGCTTGTTTGTTGTTTGTATTTTTTTTGTGTGTTATGAATTGTAGTTTTCTTCGCAATGTTTTTAATTCTGTTTTTGGTAAATTAAGTGAAGCACCTTGTAACTTTGGTTTAGAAAGGTCCTATAAAAATAGATTTTATTATTAATAAAATTATCATTGTGCTGCTCTCTAGTGAGGATTTCTACAAACAAAAACATGGATGTGCCATGGGCTCCCCAATTTATCCAAACACAACATCTCAGTGCTCTTCAGACCCAGCCACACCTTCAGACAAAATTTGGTTCATCAAGGATAAAACAAGGAGTGCTCAGACCTCTACATCAGAGAAACCAAACAGCCACTCCATAAATGCATGGCACAACATAGAACAGCCACCTAGACAGGGCAAGACTCAGCTGTACATCTGCATTTAAAAGATATAGGCCACTCTTTAGAGGATTCTAATGTTCTTATTTTGGACAGATAAGACAGATGGTTTGAAAGAAGAATGAAAGAAGTCATCTATGTCCACTGTGAACAACTGTCTATGAACAGAGAAGGTGGCTTACGACACCATCTGTCTGCCACCTACAATGCTGTCGTGAGATCCCTTCCCAGGTGTCTCAACCCCTACTCACATCTTGGGTCAGGTGGCTCAATGGGTCACATGATAGGGTGTAGCAAGGTCGCACCATGAGTGTACCCGAAACTCCTGGTGATGAAAAACCATAATTTTTTTCACATCTTGGCTCATGTGAGGCATTCTCCACCATTTGGCTTTAGAACTGAAGAAGCTTCTCAGATGAGAAGGAAACGTCTTCAATAAACTTAATGAAATCCAGTCGCTTTCTTTCTAAACTCCTTAGACTACCATGACCTGGATGACTGAGAACCTACACAGACATGTTTCCATTCTATGTAGGTCATCTGAGAATGGTGGCTAAGCTGCCATCCCTGTTGGACAACATCTCCCACCCCATGCAGGAGACTCTGACAGCATAGAGCAGCTCCTTCAATGACAGGCTGCAGCAGCCACAATGCGGGATGGAGAGATTCCACAGGTCTTTCCCTCCTTCCTACTGCTGTCAGACTATACAACATGGTCTCTGCAGATGACCACACACATGCAGACAGACACACACACACACACACACACACACACACACACACACACACACACACACACATCCCACACACAATTGTAACTGTCTCCCTGTTGTGCAATATTACAAAGTGCAATTTTTTTCCAACTACAACAGAGCTCTTTGTACAGTATTTTATCCTGTTTGTATATTACTTTATTGTATTGTATATAGTATTTTATTCTTGTTGTATAGTATGCTATTCTATTTTATCTTAGCCTATTCTATTATGTTTTTCTTAACTTTTACCTCTCTTAAACTTGTACTTTCTGCCGTTACCAAAACATTTCCCATGTGTGGGACTAATAAAGTTTATCTTATCTTATCTCATTAGATTCTGTCAGTCAGTCTCCATATTTGTCTTTATCCTGTCACTATGTCAAGTGTCAGGATTCCCGGTCTCAGTGATTGTGACTTCCTGTTTCATTCAGCCTTGACACTCCTATTTTCCCTACTACACATTGTAATGGAAAAACTATCTTACACATAGTTGTTCATCCATAATTGATAATGGTGGGTGTGGTCCACTCAGGCTCCTCAAAATTTGATATGTTTTCTGACGTCTGACCTTCCTGCTCTAATATCTGGCCTTCCTATATCTCCTTCTCTGACAGTAAATCCGACCTTACTTCTACAATTCTCAGTAAAATCCTTTCTATCCGACTCACATATGGGAGTTAGTAGTTAAAAACAGAATGACAGTTTTCTTTTGAAAGTGTTCCAATTACTGTACATTTCTTAAATCCTATGAAATCGAAGATAATAATGGAAGAAACAATTATATTTTTAGCAATAGTACATAATATCTGCAAAAAAGAACCTGGAACCTGCATTGCCTTTCATTTTGAAAAGAACATCCATGTTGTCTGATAGCACTGTGGAAAGAAATCATCATCATAATAATTGCAGCATTTGTATTCCAGTATGTTTGTTGTCACAGTACTGGGTTGGTGACCCTTATGTATAATTCTGGTTATATTCTTTTATTTGTTTTTCATGGTTTTGGTTGTCTTTGGTTTCTACTTGTGTCATATTTATAGTTTCTAATTTCTCTCTCTCTATGCCTTCCCTGTGTTCCACATTTAGTTACTCTTGTCTCTGTGTCTCATGTTCCCCTAGTCAGTCGTTCCACCATGTCACAGTGTCAAGTCTGCGTCTTTGTAAATGTCTCATGTTTCCTGTTTTATTTTGATAGTTTTTCATCCTGTGTTCACTGTATTCAGTTTTGCATTCTCCCGTCTCGTTATGTTTTCATTACTCCCAGCTGTGCTCTCCTGCTGTGTCTCATTCCCTCATTACTCCCTTGTGTATTTAAGTCCTGTGTTTTCCTCTGCCCGTTGTCGTGTTGTCCCATGTGCTGTAGGTTTTCTTCATGTTTCTGGTTTTCATCGTTCCTAGTTCCATGCTCCTTGTTTCCTAATGTTTAGTTCTTAGTTTCATTGTTCGGGGTTTTGGTTTGTTTTTTGTGAGTTTGTTTTATGAAGTTTTTTTTTTTTTCCAGCAAATAAAGCTGCTGCTTAACAACTCCCGCTAGTGATGGCCAAATGAAGCTTTCTGAAGCACTGAAGCTTGTATTGAAAAACGGTTCATTACTCGAAGCTTTTCAACACAGTCCTCTCCGGTGACATCTGGTGGCGAAAATTATGAAGAGGAGCTTGAATCTGCAAAATAAAACGGACTGCTTAATTATCACTGCTCACTCCACAGAGTGGAGTTCTCTCTGATACTGGGCCACCGTTGCGTTGCTTTGAACATGTAATTTTCTTTTCCTCGATTCGGGGGCTGAAAAATTTGTAATGCTTATTTGCTTAATACATCTCGATCAATAAACTTTCCTTATGTAAACATGCACCATGGTGTGGCCTTTCTTTGCTTATGACTCCTTGATGTTGGTAAATACAATAAGTGAGCAATATATATAATATACATATGATAATGTACAGCACACTGGAGTATGCTCCTGCTGTGAAGTCCTGCCTCCATCTACTTGCGCATTTAATCACTGGACAGCTGGACAGGTATGTTCATACAAAATATTAGATTAGGCCAATTGTCCTATAAATATTTTTGACCTAGGGGTAGCATTGATTGTGAACTGGAAAGGGAAAATGCTTAGGGGGCTGAGTACGGCTGGGTATCGTCACTGATGTGTAGAATCATTTTGATTCGACACAGGATCCGATTCAATTTGATTGGAATCTGGAAAGTTTTGCCTCAGTCAGAAATATTACAATTCTGATCATTTATCAGTATATATCCATATTTTTGTATCTATTAAAAGAAAGCTGACACTTGTGAGACTTAATTAGAGATGTAAACGGAGAGTTATGAAACCTGCAGCTTCAGAAGCCAGCGAAAAAAAAAGAAACACAGCGCGGACCCGCCGACACATCAAATTCTGATTCTGACGCGTCGGGTCCGCGCTCTGTGTTTACGTTTGTATGTTTTAGCTGTTTGGTGTTTGACGAAATTTTGTGAGGTTTAACCTGAGATGCTGGCGTTTCAGGCAAAATAACGTTTAATTTACAAATCGACTCAGGATTTTAATGAATCAATATCACTTTATTCAGTTTAGAATGGATTGTAATCAGAAAAGCGATAATCAAAACCCACCCCTAACCATGAACTTGCAAAGTAAAAACATGATCTATGTAAGGTAGCCCTTTTGTTATTTTCATTTAAAAAGAGGATTAGTTTTACTGTGCGCTGGCCGAGTCTGTTTCTTTTCTTAGAAATAATTTCTCCTGCCCAAGAGAAAATCCTCTCGCATGGAACAGAAGAGGCTGTGGAGTGCAGAAACTACACTGCAAGTTGGTAGATATGCAGGTATGCGGTCTTATGGGTCCTGCAGACTATCACCTAAAAACAATAAACAAAATGATTTTCTAAAATGTGCAGCAATGTAATTTACGTATAATGTGAAATACATTTTTTTTAGTCTTTATTAGCTTTAATTCACATGGAAGTATTTCTAAAGTCATATGCTGTAATGATATTTACATTATGAAAAGATGATTTTGGACATTTCACGTTTTTCACTTCTGCAGATAAAATAAATTGAGCAAAATCAACTCAAAATCCCGAGAATGATTCATTTCCTTATAAACCACTGAATCACTTGTGTTCTAAATGAAGCTTCGGACGTCACTGATCACGTGACTCTGGTCAAACCACACAGTGCTTCTGCAGTGTGTTGTTTTTTGGGTACGCACCGGAGCGCCAGCTTCATCCGGGCATTACTCTAATGGATAGATTTAACCAATAAACCGTTCTTATGTAAACATGCACCATGGTGTGGTATTTCTTTGCCTGTCACTTCTTGATGTTGGTAAATAAAATAGATGCAAAATACATATAATCGCCAGAGGGGCCGATGGCGCGATATGGCAGAATCGCTTCTGTCAGTCTGCCCCAGGGCAGCTGTGGCTACAGCCGCAGCTTGCCTCCACCAGTGTGTGAATGTGAGCGTGAATGAATAATGTCATTGTAAAGCGCTTTGGGTGCCTTGAAAAGCGCTGTATAAATCCAATGCATTATTATTATTATTATTATAACATACAAAACATTATGGCGCATGCCTCTGCTATATATATATATATATAGCAGCTGGATAGCGTAGTGGTTAGACTACACGCCTTTGGAGCAGAAGATCGCAAGTTCGATTCCTGCCTGGGGCGTCTGTATCCAGTAAGGGTCCTAAGGCTAGACCCCCTATGCTAAAGTGAGCCTACCGCAGACATGAGCGAGACAGATAAATATGAAGGCATGCCAGCTCGGACGTCGCTGTCCATACCTGAGGCCTTGGAAACTGCCAAGCAAAGACTCACAGCCTTGGCCAGCCGCTTGAGGAGGTACACCAGAGAGATAGAAGGCAGGAGAATAAACCAGCTGTTCTCCACAGAACCAGCAAAGGTGTACTCTCAGTGGCAAGGGAACAATAACAGAACAGCACCACCAAGGCTGGAGACGGAGCAATACTGGAAGAGCATATGGGAGAAGGACGCAACCCATAACAGCAATGCTCAGTGGCTAGTGGATCTGAGGGCAGACCATAGCGACCTCCCTGAACAGGGTCCAGTAACCATCACAGTGGCAGACATC
This sequence comes from Oreochromis aureus, assembly GCF_013358895.1. NCBI lineage: Eukaryota > Metazoa > Chordata > Actinopteri > Cichliformes > Cichlidae > Oreochromis > Oreochromis aureus. The sequence continues at coordinate 11,307,013 of NC_052953.1, read as the reverse complement.
CAAGAAAGGGTCTCCAGTATGAAGAGTTGGACAGCACCAGGGCCCGACATGGTTCACGCCTACTGGCTGAAGAAGCTGACTGCACTCCACGAGCAAATGAACCAGCTGCTAGTTAACGAGAGACACCCGGAATGGCTAACCGAAGGTCGGACGGTCCTGATCCCCAAGGACCCCAGCTGGATACTGGAATGCCTAGAATTGTACAAGATCAACAGTACCCTAAGAGCCTTCATCAGGAACTCAATGGGAATGTGGCACACAACACTAGAGGCCAACTCCAAGCCCATAGCACAAGTCACCATCAAGTGCGGGATCTACCAAGGAGATGCTCTGTCCCCACTGCTGTTCTGCATAGGCCTGAACCCCCTCAGTGAGATCATTAACAAGACTGGCTACGGATACCGACTACGGAACGGAGCGGTTGTCAGCCACCTCCTGTACATGGATGACATCAAGCTGTATGCCAAGAGTGTGAGCGAGACATCGATTCACTGATACACACTACCAGGCTATACAGCAATGACATTGGAATGTCATTCGGGCTGGAGAAGTGTAGTCGGATGGTAACAAAGAGAGGGAAGGTAGTCAGAACTGAGGGGATTGAACTACCAGAAGGCAACATTGCAGACATAGAGGACAGTTACAAGTACCTGGGCATCCCACAGGCGAATGGGAACGATGAAGAGGCCGCTAGGAAAGCTGCAACCACCAAGTACCTGCAGAGGGTCAGGCAAGTCCTGAGGAGTCAGCTGAACGGTAAGAACAAGATCCGGGCCATCAACACCTACGCCCTGCCCGTGATCAGGTACCCTGCTGGGGTAATAGGCTGGCCAAAGGAGGAGATAGAAGCCACTGACATCAAGACAAGAAAGCTCCTTGGAGGGTTTCACCCCAAGTCTAGCACCCTGAGGTTGTACGCTAAGCGGAAGGAAGGGGGCCGGGGACTGGTGAGTGTCAGCACCACAGTCCAGGATGAGACAAGAAACATCCACGAATACATCACGAAGATGGCCCCAACTGACAGTGTGCTCAGTGAATACCTCAGGCAGCAGAAACCCAAGAAAGAGGAGGAAGGCGAGGAACCATCATGGAAGGACAGGCCCCTGCACGGTATGTACCACCGGCAGATAGAGGAGGTGGCTGATATACAGAAATCCTACCAGTGGCTGGACAAAGCTGGACTGAAAGACAGCACAGAGGCACTAATCATGGCAGCACAAGAACAAGCTCTGAGTACAAGATCCATAGAGGCTGGGGTCTATCACACCAGGCAAGACCCCAGGTGCAGGCTGTGTAAAGATGCCCCAGAGACAATCCAGCACATAACAGCAGGGTGCAAGATGCTAGCAGGCAAGGCATACATGGAACGCCATAACCAAGTGGCGGCATAGTGTACAGGAACATCTGTGCCGAGTATAACCTGGAAGTCCCAAGGTCAAAATGGGAGATGCCCCAAGGGTGATGGAGAATGACCGAGCTAAGATCCTGTGGGACTTCCAGATGCAGACGGACAAAATGGTGGTGGCTAACCAACCGGACATAGTGGTAGTAGACAAACAGAAGAAGACGGCTGTAGTGATCGATGTAGCGGTTCGAATGACAGCAATATCAGGAAGAAGGAACACGAGAAGCTGGAGAAATACCAAGGGCTCAGAGAAGAGCTCGAGAGGATGTGGAGGGTGAAGGTAACGGTGGTCCCCGTGGTAATCGGAGCACTAGGTGCGGTGACTCCCAAGCTAGGCGAGTGGCTCCAGCAGATCCCGGGAACAACATCGGAGATCTCTGTCCAGAAGAGCGCAGTCCTGGGAACAGCTAAGATACTGCGCAGGACCCTCAAGCTCCCAGGCCTCTGGTAGAGGACCCGAGCTTGAAGGATAAACCGCCCGCAGGGGCGTGCTGGGTGTTTTTATATATATATATATATATATATATATATATATATGTATGAAGTGGAATGATCACCTCTTCGCTATCTATCACCATCAACACACTCCACAAATCCCGTGAATGATTCACTTCCTCATATCCATTTGAATCAGGTACCGAAGCAGTTACGTGCGTAATGAAGCTTCGGACGTCACTGGTCACGTGACTTTTGCCAAACGAAGCAAGCCTCGACACAGTGCTTCTGAACCAGTGTGTTGTTTTTTTCGACACACGCTCCGGAGCGTCAGCTTCACGCGGGGCATCACTAACTCCCGCTCTGTGCTAGTGATTTGTGACAGGTAAGTGGATCCAACACACAATTCCACAACTGCTCCGCTCCAAAACCTGGATAATCCACAAAACAGGCAGATCTCATGAGGAAACAGTGTAACTGCTTAGAGCTGTTGCCACTAACTTGATTTCACAACTCAACAATCCAGTGTTGACTGCAGCTACTGCAGATCAGAGAATAATCACATCATGCATCTGTAGGGATGGGTAATGGCACCGGTTCTGACATAAACGGTAGTAACCAGACCGAAAAGCAGCGCACATTTCGGTGCTTTATTTCGGTGCTTTTTTTTTTTTTTTTTTCATGAGACGTCATATACTTTGGATTCTAGCCAATCATTTTACCTTTACAAGGATAGTAGGCGGGCCCAGGTATGTACATTCTTTTAGAGCAGAGCTACAGATTAAAAATGCCCAAGGCAAGGGGGTCAAAAGTCTTGCTGTACTTCACAGCAAAAGATGCAAACTCAGCAGCCTGCAACAAGTGCTTTAAGCCCCACGCCCCTGGTACCGGGAGCAAAAAGGAGAAGATCACGTTTAATCGGTTATAACACGGGGTGAGAAATATAAGTCCAGACATGTGTGGTATCCACAGAAACCTCTGAATCTCAGCTAAAATGTCATATAAACCATTTCTACAACCACCAAACTCAACGAAAACAAGCCATGATTAAACGAGCAGTTATGTAAATGCACACAAGTCCGCTAAACAAACAAGGCGAACCAGAAATTCTCCAGACTTCATGTAACCGGCTAAAGACTGGTAATCTTCAAGAGCTATCACCAATTCCAAACACCAAGTTTCACCACACTCTGACCAAAATTCACTGAATGAGCCGCAAAAGAAGACCACAAAAACACACAGCGGCCCAAATGCGCTAAGACAGAAATTGGCTTACCGTCCAGATTTCCTCCGTTACTTTGGCAGGTAGCCAGTAGCCACGTGATTATCAGCAGTTAGCACGCCTACCTAGCCGCATCAGAGCCGTTTTCCGTCAACAACCTCCATTTTAGACCCACCTACAGACACGTAACTGGACAGACGTCACATGCAGTAAATTTGGGCCCACTGGGTTTTGGCCTTGGAACGTCTGATTGGTTGAAATAACGTGAACGTGGCATCGTTACTGTGATTCTATTGGCTCAAACAATTAAAAAGAGGTGTCAATCATGCAAATTGACCAAAAGAAACCAAAGTTGCAGCCCCTCAGAATTTAAAGGGCCAGAGGCAAATTAAGCGATCCATGCGCACGGCAGAAAAGGCCTATTACCATGTAAATGTGTGGTTAATTCTTCAAAAATGTATTTTAAAAAAAGCATTTTTAGGCATATTAATAAAATTAATTAATTTCTGCTCTTAAATACCTAAAAAATTCAACTGGCATGGTGTCCAATTGTGTGCCAAAATTGGACATTTTTGTACAACGTCTGGATATTCATATATTGACAGCGCTGTAGTTTTTCACTGTTTCACTTTAAAAACATAAATCTTTGCACAGATGATGTTTATATGTTGGTTACTGAATTTCTGCAATGAAATGTGAACTGAGGCATATTTTTAAAAGGGTTATATGCTCAAATTTAAAAAAAAAAATAGGCGAGGATAAAATCTACTTACTTTTTCTGTGTTCCAGTCTCAGTAACTTTGACACAGTAATATCTGCTTCAATATTTACACATCTGATGAAATTTCACAAGTGTTAGCTTTATTTTGATACCAAGATTGTAAGCACAGAGTTTGTAATTGCAGAGAAATAACCAATTAAATGAAAAGAAATGCACCATATTTGATAGCTTGCTGCAAGACCTCACACCGAGCACATCTACTGCGGGTGTGGTAAATCTCCATTAGCGAGTTACCACGGATTCCCCTGTGCGTGGGGCTGAACTGTTCTTATCATTTTGTAGAAAAAAAGAGACTGCTAAAAATAAAAACATGAGAGGTTTTTGGACAAAGTTTATGTTCTCATTTCTTTAAGCACCAGTTCGAGCACCGCTTAAGCACCGGCACCATTTCAAAAGTACCGATTTGGCACTGGTATCGGATAAAACCTAAACGATACCCATCCCTATGCATCTGCTGGTTTGCTTTCTGAAAATACAATTACAAAAATCTTTCTTAGCCATTAAAGTTATTAAATTTGAATACAAAAAATAAAAGACTACGCTATCAGTTTTGGATCACAAACATTTTTAAAGATTTAGGAGTTAGAGTAAAAAGACAAACTTTTGAAAGAATTGCAGTACAAACAATGAAAGAGAAAGAAAAAAAGAAATCTTTTTTATTCATGCTGTTAGCTTTATTAGAAAGTAGAAAATGTAAAAGGTATATAAAAATGTTGCTGAGGGTTTTCATAAACAAATTTTTTATGTCAATTTTCTAGTTAACAGTAGTAAGTATTATCTTTTCACAAGTAAGACAATAAAAGGAGGGTAAAGGTCATTTTCCACTGGAAGAAGAAATTATTTTAGGAACTGTTCTTGTAGAAATTCTTTCAGAAATAACCACATTTATGTAGACTCTACAGCAACAGCAACCAAAATGCAATTCTGGAAAATGAAATAATCCACAAACCATCACAATGATTGTCCAAGAGAAAGGCTACAAAGAGGATCTGGTTTTATGTTTCTGCAGTGGATAGTACTAACCATGAGATGGCTGATATCATATATGTGTAGTCTCTATGGTGAAAGCAGTGACAGATTAAGCATAAAAGCATCAAAGATTTTTGTCTTGCTTAGCTCATATGTATTGATGCCTGTGGATTCATGGCATTTCATATGACTTCATTGTTTTTTTGATCCACTTGAGTTGTTTGTTTGAGATGAACGCGTAGACTCCCGGTACATTCTCTTTACTCTTACACGGGATTCCAAAAGAAGTAGCTCCAACCAGCACCCCATTGCACAACAGTGGCCCTCCTGAATCCCCCTGCAACAAGAACAAATACATGGTAGTCATTCTTTGACTACTTGTGGATGTCATTAAATCCCTGTTCTTTGTATTCTTTAAGGCAAAGAAAGTCAAAAGTGATCTTTAATTTGACATTTTCCGGAAAATGGAGACTGAGCACACACACAAACGCCAGCTCACGTCTGGGGCATCAGGAGCCTGTCTCGCTATATATATTTTGCAACACGTCACCCATAGTTTCGATACAAACAAACCCTTATATGGAACAAGTTCCTCTTTTCTGTGTCTGATTTATTAATATGCCTGTGCACTAACACTTCCTGTGCAGCTTGCAATAACTTCCCCTTTCTGAGGTCTGTTGCCAAGGCAACCTATCACCCTTTGACCTCATTCTTCTGGTTTATAAAGGCCTACACATAAAGCAATATAATCAGCAAATAAGCACTAAGTATATATATTAAATACATGACAATGTGAAAAAGCCAAAAGAGTTTTGAGCTGAATGCCTGTTTAATTCAGAAAACTAATAAAAATACACACACACTCTATATACTTACACTACAGACATCAACCTTTTTTTTACCAGTTGAGCCAGCACATATCATGTCACTGGTGATAGCAGAATAATAATAGTTGCATTTCTGTCTGTCGATCACAGTCACATTGGCAGACATGAGGACATCAGATGGTTGGTTGCTTTCAGTTAGTCCCCATCCAGCCACCATACATTTGCTGCCAGCTGGAGGCTCCTTGACGGTGTTGCCCAACCGGAGACGCTTCACTGTCTTGGTTAGCATCACTTTTTTTTTAAGCTGAACAATAATCAAATGGACATGTTACATACTCATAATGACTGTTTATATTTGACCGTTACAGAGCAGAACATAACGTAAGTATTCATGCTGCACTGTGCTAAAGTCTTGAACCCCCACTCATCTATTTATACATTTTGTTTTGTAAATGGAAAATAGGTGTTGTAACTTACTGAAAAATCTAATTATATATACACAAAAATACATCAAAGAGAATAAGTCTGCTTTTACCTTATATCCTCGTAGTAATACCCAGCAATTAATTTTTGTCCTCTGTCAAGGACATGAGTCTGAGACTGTCAACCACTGTTTATGCAATCTATATTTTATTGCCAAACGGGGAGGGTTAAGTGATACTTTTTTTTAACAAATATTATAATTCTGCTAGTTAAACTTATTTTTTTTCTTCAATTTGAGAGCCTCAACTTTGATTTAGTAGGATTTCAGAATTGCACAGTAATTTTACCCCTTCCAAAACAAAACATATTCATTGTCCTTTGTAGTGGACAGCAGGATTTACCTCACATTTTCAACCAATGTCCATACTTCAGGAAATCGGAGATTAGGGAGAAAAGCAGAAAGAAACTACGGAAGGGGAGTCTGTCTTCCTACTGTCAGGGGTTGAGGTGAAGGGAGACCAGACATCAGAGCAGGAAGGTGAAAGCTCAGAGGACATATCAGCTTTTGAGGAGCCTGAAAAGACGTTTTTCTTCAGGCTTGTCTCCTATATGGTGGTTGATAAATCAAATTCCAGAACCTCAAAGCCTCAGCTCATACAATACTTCTTATCCACAATGGACACTATCTGTCATCATTTTGCCCCTTCTCAGGGTCCTCAAAAGCTGGTATGTCCTCCTTCTGAACTTTCACCTTGCTGCTCTAATGCAGGGGTGTCCATTTGATTCAGGTGTGTCGGAGCAAGGCTGCATCTAAAGCTGCAGGACAGTAGCTCTCGAGGACTGGACTTGGACAGCCCTGCTCTAATGTCAGGCCCTGACAGCTCTTAATATCACTCTGCTTCATCATATCATTTTGTGATCTAACAAGACTTTATGTCCACTTCAAGGGACAAAAGATAAATAAATAACAATAAAAAAGATATAGATATATTTAAAAGAAATATTTAAATTATCTGAAAATAAAATCTAATAAAGTATTTTTCTTCTGGGTTTCAGGGTAACTTTTGCTTCACTTGGTATTGATCAGTGAATTATCAACTTACCTTGAGCAACATGAGGTCATTGACCATGGTTACTTCATGATAGCCAGGATGAGGAAATCGTTTCTCAACCACTCTGACCTGCCAAGAATCAGCTTCCACATTCCTGAGGGAGTGCGCTCCCAGTATCACTAGAGTCATACTGTAAACAAAAACAGTTCATGTATATAAAATGGTAATCAATCAAGCTTTATAAATAAAGATTGATTGATTGATTGATTTGATAAAATGGTAATAGGTCAAGAATGTGTAAAACAATCATAAAATAATCATAGTTGCCTCAGTATATTTGGAAAATTTCACCCGTGCTGTTACTGAGCCTTAAATGAATTTCAAGATATTTTCTCACAGCTGAATGAAAATTTCAACATTATAAAAATGTTTTAGATTATAAAATCTATCTCATATTTCATGTGTATGTAGCTGTGATGTCTGTTATTCTGTAACTGAGTGCAATTTTGTCTCTCGGACAATGACTAGTGCAAACAAAATACTCTGTGAAGATACAACACACAATAAAATGGACAAACTATAAATAAAAAATGAACAATAACGTATTTCCCAGTGTTGTAAAGGTTGTATATTCATCCTCTCCATTTATTAGGCAGTTTTAGATTAATAATTATAATAAAGCGTTTTATATGATGGTTGAAAAGATTCTGAACAAAATAAACTGACACATTTTAGTGTCTACTTTCTTGTAACAGTTCTGAAGCAAATGTAACATAAAATACCTTTAAAGAGGATTATTTGTATGTTTGTTATTTAAAAGGCACCTTTTATACATATTTATGAATATTTTGAAGGCTAGATTAGAATTGTTTTTTGTCATTTCTTTTTCTTTTTCTTTTTTTTTTGTCTGTCCCATTTGGTTCTTTAGCCATCAGAATTGTTGTCTGAAGACCAACAAGGATACCAAATGGATTTATTTTGCCAAATGGATCATCATGCATTGCCGTATTGGTCCATTTGATCAAACTTTGTTATTATTATTTATTTTATTTTCAGTTGTTACAGATGGGACAGACATGACTGGGGGATAGGAAAGGGAGAAAGAAAGAGAGGAAGGAAAAGAAAAACAGAAGGGAAAAGGGACAGTGAGAAAGGGCACTTACAAAGACAAAGAGAAAAAAAAAATCTCCTGGATCACCTGTTGAGAGAAAAAGAAGAGAAAACAAGCAAAAAAACCAAAACAAAGCAACATACTAAACACAACACCATCACGTTAATCTAGCTAAGTGTGAACAGCAGTAAATACTAAATATTGAATGTTGTTGTGCAGCACGCAGGACAGACAGCGCACAATGTGCTTTGAAGTAGCAGCTAAGAAAAGTGTAGTTTATGTCTACGAACAGTGAACACCCGTGTGCACACCTGTGTGGATCAGCGCGCTTGTATACAAAAGGTTTCCCCATGTAATGGTCTGCTAGAGGGTGTGGAGGGCCATAGCCCCGTCCCCCAGGGCATGAAGCAGGCATGGAGGAGATCCAGGCTCCAGACATCCAGAGGCCCCAGAGTGCGAGAGCCCAAGGAGTACCACCGGAGGGGCATCTGTGCCACCCTCCTGGGAAGGGCTGAGGAGATCCCCAGACGAGGGTTTTTTGTCATTTCTTGGAGTGTAATCAACCTCTGTTTTCATTAATCTGCCAAGCTGTCAGATTAAGTCATGTCTTATAGATGTTTTCCTTGTGATCTCTCATTAAATCTCTTTATGTATTATCTTTCACACAGTCAGTTAAACATGAATATTGCAACATTTTCATTTGAAAGTTTAAGAAAAGTAAGCGTTATTACTCATTGCAGTGGGCGGCTGTCAGGACCCATTGTGGATGGATTAATGTCCCGCCACATGAAAATCGATCACTTTCCACACGAGCCATGAAAGGCAACGAGTGTGGCTTGACTTCTTTCCCTCCAATAATCTCAGAACCATGACCTAAAGCAAAAAGAAAATATCCAGTCACATAACAAAATCAGCAGATGATACAGTCAAAAACAGATGACTGAAACAAACACCCTTCATCAACTGCTTTTCTAATGCTGAAACATGTAAATAATGTGACTATGCATTCTACTTGTTTAAATGAATGAGAAAATTGTCTACAAGTAAATAAAAGTATAAAAGAAAATATTAATCACCTGGCTGAATTGTCATGAGGAGCATGCATGAAACAAAAACACTGAAATAACTCTTGCAGAACATTTTGCCTTTTGTCTCTCATAGATGTTGAATGCACTGAAACTGTGACGCTCAGCTTTATATAGAGAGCTGAAAGGATGTGGTCTGACAACTGAAATTAACAAGTCAGAAAAATGGGCTCCTAAACACTTCTAAGGTTGTTATCAAATATATCATTAACAACCTTACCCCATTCACCATCACCACCACCGCCAACAACAATAACAACAGCAACACACACATATACTTACACACTTTTTGATCGTGAGAAATTTGACTCGGTGTATTTCTCATGGATGAATACTTCAATGTACTTGTATGACTGTTAAACTAAATTTAGATTATTGTAATTTTCATTCTGTGCTTTAAAGACTTCCATATTTCATGACATAGTGTCATTCAAACTTATGGGACAACTGAGAGGAATGTGTAATCAAATCAAGAACAGATGAGTGAAACGAACACCCTGTGACAACTGCTTTATAATAGATATGTAGTGTGTGTTTTACACGTCATATGGTGTATGACATTGTAATACTGTAATATATGTTTCACACATTACTGATGTAGAAAAAAAAATTATTTTAAAATTAAAATTAAATAGAAGACATTACTTGCCTGGCTGGATGATGAAGAGAAACATGCATGAGATGACGAGTAAAGTAAGGGATTACTATTGCAAAAAAGGTAATTAGATTACTGTTACTTTCCCATAAGCACACTGCGTCACTGTGTTACTAAAACCGTGATTTTTTTGCGAGAGTGTCTCATGAAAAATGACGTAAGCGAGTGCGACGTTCATGGCAACAGCTGTGTGCAGATCAACAATGTATAATATAACGAGTGCGGGACAGCATATGACCGTGCAGCGTTTAAAGTGTGGAAGTACTGACCTTACTTTGAGTTTGATTCCGTAAAAAGCAACAAAAACATTAGCATCCGCTGAACACTGCGTGGGAAGAAAAAAAAATTTAAAAGCGAAAACCCCCTTATCTTCCGAGCAAGCACCGAGCACGCTGCCACAGGAATGTGACATTCACAGAGAAACTCCCGGTGTTCTGACAAACCATCCTATTTTGGCAAAACGTCCTACCGTAGGTAGTTTCTGCACATTTCTGCTGTCACAGAGTAATTCCACCACAAATTTAAGTAGGTATGACGGTTTGCCACTTAACGTTGCCCATCAGAGTATGCTTGTAGCTTATATTCTTAAAGCCAGGATGGTTTGCCACTTCATTTTACCTGTTAAAGTATGCTTATAGGTAACATTCACAAAGGTAGCATAGTTTGGCACTTAATTTCACCCGTCAGAGTATGTTTCTAGGTCTTATTAAAAAAGGTAGGATGATTTGCCACTTAATTTTAGCCAATAAAGTATGCTTGTAGCTCATATTCACAAAGGTAGGATGGTTTGCCACTGAATTTTAGCTGTTAAAGTATGCTTGTAGGTGACATTCACAAAGGTAGGATGGTTTGGCATTTAATTTTACCCGTCAGAGTATTTTTCTAGCTAATATTCACAAAGGTAGGACGGTTCGCCACTTAATTTCGTGTTGTGCGCATGCGCAGAAACAACGGGTAGGATGGTTTGTCCGGTAGGATGGATTCCCAGAGCACCGGATCCTTCCACTGACATGACCACTGCGACATACCTGCACCAGGGCAAAGAAGATACTGAAGTTTCACCCATCCCATTCTTCTTATGAAGTGGTGTCAGAAATGCATTCCTGCCCGTGCACTGCTGGCTCTGTTGTGCTGGCTCTGGGTCCATTGTGTAACTGACAGCACCAACAGGACGCTTAAATTAGATCCTCTTATTGCGTGTTTTGTTTGGGTTATTGAATACACTTACAAAGTAAGTGTAAGAATACACTTACTTTGTAAGAATACACTTACAAAGTAAGTGTATTCTGATTACTTACTCATATTTTGTATTTTAAATACATAACTCTGGTACATGCATTCCGTTACTCCCCAACACCACACACGCACACACACACACAGCTGATGTAGCTGATGGCTACAAAAAGCATCTGGTTGAGGTGTGGCATCTGCATATATTTGAGTCTGTATGTATAATTTTGACCTCGTGTGGATTAGAGAAACTTGGAAATAAATTTAACCTTTTGAACCCAACTCATTATAGATATATGCTGTATGGTGATGGAAATACAACACCTAGAGAAATCATCAATGCATCTACATTTCTCAGACAGAACATTTTTTCGTATCTCTCGTTTATCAGGCGTTGAATGCACTGAAAACCAATGTTGTGCAAAGCTTTTTATGTTGAGCTCAAAAAATGTGGTCTAACCATTAGTCAACAAAATAGAGAAATGGAAACTTATGCATTCTGATAAGATTGCAGTCAAATGTAATATGATTGTGGTAGAACATGACCTAAGCAGGGTCATGAAGAAGGGCAGGAGACAGATGCTGTCCAGTGTAGCGAGTGATTTATGCACCATTTTTGTGACCAAACAATATGTACAAAAATAAATAAGGAACTCAACTCCATAGTTAACTCAGTACAAATAAACATAACTGAACTAGATTCAACAGAAATTAAGGTCATATGCACACAGCTACACTGACCTGGTCCTTTTTCCTCAAACACCTGCGTTCTTCTGCTTAAATAGTCCACTTAACCAAACAAGCTCACCCCTGGACTATTCCATTATGTAGGTAAGAGAGACATTTCCCTACTCAATCTTATACTGCTACTTTTTACTAGCAATAAAAACTCTACAGTGTAATCAATACATATTACAACAATAAATCAATTTCTCTATAAACGCACTCTAAAATCAACTTTGTTAAAATACAAGGATTCAAGGAACACACAGAAAAACATGAAGGTGATTTTCTTGGGCTGGGATTTTATAGCAGGTGACCTTAAAAATATTCTGCAGTACATCAAAAACAAAAGAAAACCATTACTCAGCATATGAACATTACCTGATATTGCTGAAGTGAAGCAGAGCAAAGTTACAGAGCTTTTATTAGAGATACAGCTAAGCATTTTGCAATTTTGCATAATTTTTAAAAAGTTCAGTAGTCTATTGAACAGCAGAAATTTGGCTTTCTTTTCGGAAGTAAGTAAAAGGGGGGAAAAAACAGCGGCTGACAGCGCTGTAAACAGCTTGTGCGTAATAAGCAAGCGAATAACGCAGAAAACTGATTTTTAGACGAAGCGTAGTTTGGATCTTCTTTTGCTGCTGGTTCAGTCAATATTGTTTGGAGAGAGATAAAACTTGCAGCTTCAGAATCTAGCGCAAAACAATCACGGCCCCGCCGAAACATCAGAATCTGTGAGATGTCGGCTTTCAGCCCGACCGTGTCCGTGCCGTCGGGTGAGAAAGGCGACATCTCACTGATTCTGATCCGTCGGTGGGTCTGCACTTTGTGTTTACATCTTTGTGCCGAATCTGTTTTCCTGCTCTCATTTACTGTTTTAGCTGTTTGGTGGTTGTTGAAATTTTGTGAGGTTTAAACTGAGATTCTGGTGTTTCGGGCAAAATAAGTGTATATTTAAAAATCGATTCAGGATTTTAAGGAATGGATATCACGTTTCCAAGCTAGAATCGATTTTAATCGTTAAATCGATAATCAAAACCCACCCCCATATATAAGTCACTTAGATATCTTAAACATGTTATTGTTTGGCTTTTTCCAATGTTTTATTTGTTCCTGAGTAAATCGGTTTGGCTGAGATTAAAGTTATAGATTTTATACAGCTAAACAAATGTCAAACAGAAAACTGATTACACAGAAGTGTGAGATGGTCGATAATTTACTCCAGTGTCCTGTTATATTTTAGATAGCAAGGAGCAGACGGCTGAGTTTATTAAACTCCACCGAGACAATCTGCAAATTTCATTAAAATTTAATAAACTATCATCTTATCTTTACTTTTTGTTAGCACATACCTTAAACACTTCAAGCTGTGAGCTAATAATAGTTACATAAGAGCAGATGCATCCTTGTGCAATAAGCTGTATGTTTTACGTCCAACGGACGCATGATCTGATTAGTCGACTAATCGCAATAATAATAGGTGACTAGTCGACTATCAGAATAATCATTTTTGGCAGCCCTAATCCAGAGCACCCCACCCAACCCCCACACCTTTCTCACCTCCATTGAAACTATGTGCCCCCTTTACATTTCTGTCTGCCCCCTCATATATGCCTGTCTAGAACCGGCTCTGGTTGGGAGCACGCACTGGGCTGTCCAAACCACGGACAAACAGTATCCCACAGTTGTTTGTGTTTTTGAACCAATTTTGCACAGAGAGGCATTTTTTGAAAAATGTATTGATAGCAATGTTGAATATTATTACACAGGAAAAAAAACTACAAATAATTACACCATGACGCCTCTCCTTTCTAAATGGAGGGACAGTAGCTGCGTGTGTATATGTAAGCGTGTAAAAACTGCAGATAGTAAGATTAACTGTAACAGTATTTTGAATCTATCCACCATTGTAGAAATTCATCTCATGTAAGCAATAATGTGGCCCACAGCATGATGTGAAAAAGGCACACACCTTTGATGTTGCGTGACAAACTCCGTATTCCACTCGTCCACACGTAAACATTTTCGAAAATCTCCAACCTGGCAGGAGTCTTTTAAAAATATCTCAGTTTTCGGTGATTCGAAACGCCGTTTACGTGTGGACGAAAGGTCAAAACGCATAGAAAAAGCTGCTTTTTCAAAAGTACCAGTGTAGGTGTGGACGTAGCGTAAAAGAGTTAGTAGTTATTTTTATTTGCTTATTATTTACTTTTATTTACTTGTATTTGTTTAATTGTTTACTAAAGGTTTAAGGTGCGAAATAACTGCTATGGAGCTTGAAAACAAAGTATGGGTGTGTGTGGTTGGAGGATGTGTTTGTGCGGGTGTGTGTGTGGGGGGGTGAAGATTTTCTTGTAAAACAAGGGGGGACCTAGCAAGTAAGTCAGCAAATTCAGAAATAAAATCCTTAACGAATTTCGGGGGGGGATACACCACAGCACAGAGAAATGGGGGGACGCAGTTCAGTTCCAATAACTGCACCTCAAAGCTGGGGTGCAGAATAGATGACAGCTGCCGACAACGAAATTTGTTATTGAAAACTGAAGCTAGCCCTCCACCTCTGCCAGTGGTCCGGGGTGAGCTCAGAAAGGTGAAATTAGGTGGGAGCAGCTCTGAGAAAGAAAAGAACTCACCAGGGCGAAGCCAAGTTTCAGTCAAGAATAAGAAGTCAAGCCCGGATGAGAGAATAAAATAATTTAAGACAAAGTCTTATTAGCCAGTGACATCGTGTTTAACAAGGCCGTATGGAGAGTGGTGTTGCTGTTGCTGGTTGGAGAGCGTTGCAGCAGACGAAGGTTGCCATGATTCACACCACCCCTGGGGGACCGCGCCCAGCAGCAAACGGGTGGAAGATCAGCCAGCAGCTCCGGGCACGACTGAAGTTTAATAGGGTGAATCCAACGATGACAAACAGTCTGAGGTTAGTGGAGTCTCAAAGAGCAGAGAATGAAGGTAGGACGTCCAAAGGTATGAGATGATTTGTCACAACATGTGAGTTAAAGTAGGCCTTAAGGTGAACATGGATACCACCCAGTTTACCCAATCTGCGTGAACGTTTCCTTAATGAGAGGGTAGGTGATAGGTACTGTAGGTGATCAGGATAATCCAACAAGGAAGAAGGAGGATTCACAGATTTCCATTTCAAGTTGAGTGTCTGGTGTGGAATTATATAGCATTATATAGCTTTTTAGCATTATACTTTTTAGCATTGTACTGTTTAAACATTATACTTTTAAGCAGGCCCCTGTGTGATCTTAGGAGCAAGAATAGTTGAAGTAACATCACAGGAAAAAGATGCATAGGCGAGATACTAAGAAATAGCACAGAAGTTGGAGTAGATAAGGAGGAGGCAAAAGGGCAGCGTTAAAAATAGTTTAACACCTTGGATAAGTATAGACTAGAAAAGCAGAACTAAGGAGGAGCGCGTAAACCCCCTGCGCAACACACACTTGACACATACAGAGTACACACTCATGACACTTGACATGACCCGCACACACGCCCACCTACAGTGACACACACACACATATTGCAGATAGAGACATGCACATCACACACACACACATAAACAATTAAGACGTGCATTTAAGAAAGGAGTTAAAGATAGGGCAAGACCTTAAAAAGAAAGGTAGAAGACGATAGATGAGAAAGTAGTTGTTTTGATTGAAACTGTGTGATGTATAGGCGAATGTGATATCAGAATAACAGGAAAGGTGGGAGGTAAATAAGGAACTTTGGAATAATATAAATGTAACAGTTCGAAGGACTGCCCTTCGAATCTACGAGAGGCTTTATGCTGAGCTGATTCCCTCCTGCGCAGGGTGTAGCGACTTCCACAGTCGCTAGAGGCCGGGGATGGAGCTTGCCTCTTTGCCTGACGCGCTGTCAACTTTACGCAATAATGCGAGAGGTGGAATTGTTTGCTTATTTATTAAAGTGCTTTGAGAGTTTACAGAGTAATGTGATCATCTCACGATTTGGACTCTTACAACGTCACAGGCTCTAATGTAACAAAGCAAAACATGTTGTGCAGCGGTCAACAAAAACTACGGCTACCCAGCCCTCCTCTCTGTCAAAATCAAACCCAGTGAATGACAGACTGACAACGCCCTCTTATGTCACCGCTAGCACCATAACAACCAAACAAATGAAAACCCAGTGATCATCAAAATTCTATATATTTAGTTATGGCTCCTACACAGGGGTTTAAATAAAGAAGTTGATTGAATTGAAGAAGTCTGTCTCGAGTCGTTCGTTTTGGTTTTTCACCAGGTCAGAGAAAATAGATCGGGAGCGGCATCAGTACGCCGACACTGGTGATCCAAAGGCTGGAGATTCAAAAGAGTTTGACAATTGTAGACCAGTAACGTGAAGACATCAGTGCAGCACAGAGAGACAAGGATAACGAACAGAATACAGGAGCAGAGAAGACTGAGACGGAGACGGCCTGCCGTATACACAGGTGCCATCTTGAATCTTGAACTACAGACAGCTTTGAAAAAAAATCCACAACTCTTTCATAATTCAGTGGGTTCAGTCAGTTCTTTCCCATCCTCAGATCGAATACAGTGAATAAGGTGATTTTGTCCGTTTTTTTTTTTTCCCAAGCTGAAAAAAGATTTAGAGGGAGCATCCATTTCAGCAATATTTTGAAAACGTAAACTGACCAGAGCTCCCCAGTGTTTTTACTTTTGAGTGCCTGAAAATGGCCTCGATCTCCTGTGGACTCACTCAAATTTTGAAGATTCAATTTGTCAGTCTCTAGATTGTATCATCTTTCTTGTGACATTGTGTGTATCGAATACAGAACTGCTGGATCTTTATTTTACCAATATCCCACCATTGCTGCAAGGAAGTAAACTGACATTTCATAGTTCTCCATTGATTTCAAAGAAAGAAACATCCTTTTTTTAAAACAGCCATCATTTAATAAAACCGTATTAAAATGCCAGTACGCATTCTTAGGTTTTAGTCTATTTATAAACACACTTGCTTCAATCATACTATGATCAAAAAAGCCCAATGGACACAAGTTGCATGATCTAAATATTTGTAAATGATGACCATAACAATAAAACTAATTGTGCTAGAGAAATGTAATTGTCCTTACAGTGAGCCCATGTTTTACCATGTTTAGAACGCCACACATCAACCAAATTATAAGTCTCAGTAACGTGTTTCAAAATCCTCCTTGAATGTATATGTGGCTCCAAGTGATTCTTATCTAAATCAATTGTACAATTAAAGTCACCTCCTAAAATCAAATGATTCGTTGATGTACAACTTAACAGCGTACTCGCTAACTTTTCTAAGAAAATATCGAACACGTGGAGAGACTGGAGCATACACATTTAACAATGTCAGCTTCAAATTTTCATACGTAACAGTGACCTTTAACAACCTCCCAGGTACAATATCATCTACTTCAATAGAAACTGGAAGAAAGTTTCTTGAGAAAAGAATTGCTACTCCTGAACTCAGTGAGGTTTTATGACTCAGAACAATATTTCCATCCCATTCCTTCTTCCAGTCAACTTCAATATCAATATTACTCAGTTTTTTGAGCAAACGCTATGTCAATGCATTTAGATTTTAGAAGTTCAAAATACATCGCCCTCTTTTTCATATCCCTTGTACCATTAAGGTTCAAGGTTGAGATTTTAAGGGTACTCATAGAAACAAAAAAAGAGCCCTAAAAAACGAGTATACAGCATCTTATCTGCTGTCTTTTTCCTTCAGGAACCACATTAAACTCGAGCTCTAATTTGTTGCGTCAGTTTTCGCAGTCTATACACTTCAGTGTCCTTTAAGCCATCAGGAGTCCTTTGTCTTATTAACTATTTAGCTGAATCAAGAAACAACTTTCGATCACGGAAGAAATCCTGTACAGCTACATCTCGTTTCCCTTTAGTTACTTTCAAAAAACTTCTAATCTGTTCAAGACTGTACCCATCACTTCTCTGGCCATCAGGAATAGAAACGTCAGATGCCTTTCTATCACTATCAGAATCCGATAAAACATCCGACTCACTCTCTCTTCCACACTTTTCTTTCACCTGCATCTTTTTTGGTTTTACCCCTTTAGAATCTTTAGGTGTTCTTTTAACATTTGGTACCTTAAAAATACTTTCATCATCCCTGAACAAATTCCCTTCCCTATGGGCAATTTCATCCACATCCGTAACCTGCTGCACTCCTTCTTGTGTAGTTTGGCTAACTTCATCACATACTTCAGCAGAAGTAGAAGTAGAGGCAACTTCGCTGTTTTCTTGGCTGCTAAGCATTTCATACCTTGAAACCTTGGACTTCCTTTCCTCTCCTACAGTAACTGCTGGAGCTCCTTTCTCTGTGTTACCTGCAGAAACACCTTTCCCTTCCTCATCTGCTGAAAGTTTTCTGCTGAAGTGCCCTCCCCTGCGTTTTCAGAACCCTGCACAATTTCAGCCTTTTTTTGCACCTTCTCACGGCAATTACAGAGTGAATGCCCTTCCTGATTGCACCCAAAACATCTTATGGTTTCTGTCGTTGCAAAGATTGTGTATTCAAACCCATCAACCTTAAATTTCATCACTATATTCAGCTCCTCATTCTCATTGTTTGGAATCATATACACCCGTCTTCGAAATGAAACAACATGCCGTAACTTTGCAGATTTGCGCCCAGAGGGGAGCATAACCATTGCCGACACAATCTGACCATGACGTGACAACTCTTTCAGCAATATATTATCGCTGGTGAAAGGCGGCAAATTAGATAGATAATATTTTATTATTTTATTGTAAAAACTGTTGTTGGAAGCATACTGAATTTAACCAGATAAACACACACACACACACACGAAGAGAGAGAGAGTGTGCATAGTATGCAAACGGCTAACAAAAAACCATTATAATTAGTCATACAATGACAAATCAGCAGTTGACAATGACTAATTAATATTGTGCTGAACACAGTCCAAAAGATTCAGTCAGCTACATCAGTGTCTACTCTTTACTATCATAGCCAAGTGGCTAACAAACATAAACAGAAGTTTTCACTATCCCTACTAATTATCCCTACTACAGATTAATAATCTTTTTGTGTCTCTGTTGTGGCCAGTGCTATCCTCTATGCCAGGGGTCGGCAACCCTGGGCACGCGTGCCACAGTTGACACGCGAAGGCTTAACTGATGGCACGACCATAGCTGGACTGGCCATCGGGCATACCGGGCCTTTGCCCGGTGGGCCGATGGTGATTTTTCGTTTTTATGGGCCTATGATTTTTTTTTTTTTTTTTTTTTTTATAACGGTATAAACAATGAAAGGTGGTGGATTGGCCAGATGCTGGCAGATGTGTAAAAATAACTCAGTTGTTTGGTGGTGGCTATTGCGGAGCTGCCACAATAGGCCAGCAGGTGGATGAGGGAAAGGTGAGGTAGGAGGAGGAGAGACCCGAGGCGCCGCCGGTCCGAGTGTCAGGTGAACTGAACTTCAGGTAAGAAGTTATGACCTGCAGTCTGTCTGGATCAGATATAAACCAAGTTCAGGTGTAGTTTATTTTCGTTGTGCTGAGTTTTTACAGTCAGTTACAATAACTCGTACTGCGTACTAGCTAGCATGACGGAGTTTCTATACAGCTGGGTGGGTGCTATGATGTTACTGATAGTGAACTTTATTTTATTCATAAGGTTAGTTAGTAGAGTTGCCAACCGTCCCGTAAAAACAGAATTGTCCCGCATTCAGAGAAAATATTACGCGTTTCGTATTGAGGTGAAAAGGAACACAGTTTGTCCCGGACTTCAGCTAGGATGGAAAAAGACACAAAGCTGGATTTATTCTTTCTTTACGCTGTCAGCTGCCTCTTCTTCTCTCATTTAATCATAAAACTGATCAATGATCAGCTGATCGGTATTTCTGACGCAAGTCCCGTCTCTCGTTTATTTATCGCCCACTTTGCGCCAGAAAGAGGAAACCAGCGGATGTCGCGCTAAACAACAGCAGCACATTTAAGCTTGATCAGCTGTTGTTAGAATTTATTTAATATTAATTTCTAGTATCAGCTGATGTTTGCTGGAGCCACAGCTGTAAAAGCTGCTGGCCATGATGTCGGTTTGGATATCTGGGGAGAGGGAAACATGAAGATGAAACCAGGAGATGTCCTTACTGAATCATCAGAGCTGAACAGGTGATGGAGAAACAGGTTTACCTTTTAGGTGACATGAATGAGTTGAAGGGAAGTTATGAACTGTTTCTGAGAGACAAATAACACCAGGATCCTTTTCTATGTAGCTGACAGCTGGTAACTGTGAATGGGGCGGGTCTAGCAAAGTTTTGCCAGGGGGCCAGGTAGGGCATTAACAGGGAAAGGGGGGGACAAAGAAATACTTTTCTTTCTTATTCTCATTTAAAATGTCTAGCTTTTATTAAACAATTATCTGAATCTTACAACCAAAGTTTTTATCTGATCTACAACGTATAGAAATCATACATATACCAACAAGACAGTGTACATCACTGTCACAACAGCGTTTGTTTTCATTCAAAGGCTTTATGGCTTTAATACCTGGTGGGCCGGTCTCTAGTCAAAATGCCCGGGCTGATTTTTTTGTCCCAGTCCAGCCCTGGGCACGACACGCAGTGAATTAATCTGAAAGGGTGCATTAAAAAATAAATGGCCGGGGCAGCGGTGCACATCGCAAATTAGCTCACATAGACACATTAGTTGTACCGCTTCTTAATGACGGTATCTTAGCTAACAACCCCAACTACCAGATTCAATTTGTAATTGGCTAAAAATCACTTAGCCTACTGATGAGAGGGATGTTGCTAGTTCTCAGTTTTTTCAAGCAATGTTGAAATTTCCACATTTCGACACTTCAAATGCTTCAGGAGCTCTCCGCTCAGCGCAGCAACTGTTAATATAGAGTGTTATTAAATTTATTGCCAATGCAATTATATGGCACATTGACTTCTGAGGAAATTTTAGATGGCACTCGTCATCAAAAAGGTTGCCTACCCCCGCTCTATGCTGTTGCATGCTGGGGCAGCAGGTTGAGGGTCACAGATGCCAACAGACTAAATAAAACTGCTAAACTGATCCACAAGGCCAGTAATGTTGTGGGGATGGAGCTGGACTCCATTAGGGTGATGTTTAAGAGGCGGATGTTGTCCAAGATAAAGACAATGTTGGACAGTACCTCCCACCCACTCCATGACGTACTGGCTAGTCATAGGAGCACGTTCAGTGAGAGACCGAGATTACCAAAAAGCACCACTGAACGACACAGGAAATCATTCCTGCCTGTGGCCATCTCCCTGTACAACTCCTCCATCTAATACACTGTAAACACTGCAATAGCTACACCCTTTTTACACACGCTCTTTTCTACTCTGTAATATCCTTGTCAATTTTCTTGATATTTATTTATAATCACCTCTGTTAATTCTTGATATTTATAATTGAGTGATCTGTTTATATTAGTGCTCATTCTTAATTGTGGAGAATCTGTAACATAATGTAGTGTTTGGAGTTTAGTCTATTACTGTTACTATTTTTAGAATTTCTTCTTGGAGCAACTGTAACCCACATAATTTCCTTAGGGATTAATAAAGTATTCTGAATATGATTCTGATTGTTTCAGGATACATGAACTGCCATTATCCAATGACACGCCTGTTTACCTGTATTTTTTGCTCGTTTCTTCGCCTCTTCTTTTCTCTTTTTTCTAAACTGAGCACCTGATGGCTTTGAACTTTTCTTGTCCATCGTCCATTGATTTTAATTTTGCACTCCAGTATGAACACCCATCCCCCAACCCGAGGTTCACCACAACATAACCTAATAGACCTACACCTTAGTTCACAGATTCACTTTGTCTAGGGTTTATTTCTGGGATTTCGCACAACCCAGGATTCAAATCACGAATACATAATGGGCTTAGATGTACAACATTATAAATGAAATGTGCTCTATTTGGAAGCAGCCCCCCCCCCTTCCCTTTCGACAGGTTGTGTGCGAGACTTTAAATCATCAAACTGTAAATTATAAATTTTAAATTGTTATTGATCCCTTCACCCCTTACGCCCCTTTATCCTAAAGTGTATATTTATTTTTTTACTCTTCTTAAATTTATTGTTTGTTTACTTGCACTGCTGTAACTGGAGCGTCTCTGCTATATACTGTACTGTATATAGCAGAGATGACAAAGTTTACTTTGACTTCAGCACTGCAGCAAGCAGGCGCACCGAGGGCTCTCGCGCTCACTTTTTGCGTATAGAATTTCGAAAAAACATCGGTGCAAATTATAAGTCTGTATCATAATGTCTGGTGTTTTCGTGTTTGTCGGTTTTTATTTTGTTTTATTTTGCGAGTTGGTTATTAGAAGCTGCTCCCGCCAGCCAGAGAATCCCCCGCCGCCCGCCCCTCTCCCCTCTGTGCCGCAAGCAGCAAACGAAGGGCGCCCTTACTCCCAGCAAATGGGCAATAGAAAACCAATCGGTGCTTATGCCATCCCCAAAATGCGCTGGCATGATGTCGGGGAAGCATCATTTTTACAAATGTCGGGGAAGGTTACAAATGATCTTCTTATCATTTGTAACCTTCACTAAAGCTGTTTCTGTGCTGTGATGAGCTCTGAAACCTGACTGAAACTCTTCAAATAAGCCATTCCTCTGCAGATGATCTATTAGCTGTTTGACAACTACTCTTTCAAGGATTTTTGATATGAAAGGAAGGTTGGAGATTGGCCTATAATTAGCTAAGACAGCTGGGTCTAGAGATGGCTTTTTAAGTAAAGATTTAACTACAGCCAGCTTGAAGGCCTGTGGTACAAAGCCGATTATATAACAACTGCATTATTCATCCTACATGCTGCCTTCACACTTTCACACCCAACAACTTCTCCTACAGCCAAGCCACACTCCTCAACCGAGAAATCAGTGCAAACCGGTATTTTAATACCATGCCGACGGGAGAGGCTCCGAAAGCCCTCCGGCCCATGATTTTTCAGCCATCGCACCGAGCTAAAAGCTCAGTGCTGCCGAAAAGGACACCAAAGAAACACCAGTGAAAGAGAATCACTCCTCCCCACCTCCCCACACCTGCACCAGACGCTCACACATGCACACACGACAGAGAGCGAGAGAGAGAGAGAGCAAAACATAAACAAAACATGACACTTTCACTTTGTAACTTTGGTTTCGAAAGGTCCTGTCAAAATAGATTTTATTATTAATAAAATTATTATTGTGCTGCTCTCTAGTGTAGTCAGCCTGTCCTGCTCCTCTGCAAACGTATCAATTTTCGGTTTATATTTATGGGGCTGGCTCCACATAACACATCACCTTTAGATTAGTAGCTCTGTATTGCATGGTGTTGCACCACACATGAAACAATAAAATCTTGAATTTAACACCTGTGGTCAAATGTATCATAATGAATAATAACTATGCTGTGTTATTCAGAAAAAAAGGAGGTAAGATTTGTGGAGGTAAGAAATGATAATTGAAAGGGTGTTTGGGCATATACTGAAATCATGAATGTAGTGCTGTCATGTCCTCTGAAAATGTGCAAGTCATAGTCTTGTGGCCTATAGAAGGTGTAGAAGGTGTAGGAGTAAAAAGATGATGCTTGGTAAGAGTTACAAACAATGAAAGAAAGAGAGAAGAATTATTGCCTCTAGGTTTATTATAAAGTAGAATGTTTATACAAGTATCTTATAGGGGGTTTTAAGCAGAAATAGATGGAATGAAAAATAAACAACAGAGCTTGTTCAAAAAAAAAATATTTGTCATAGCTAAAAAAAAAATTCATCAAGCTAACAGAAACTGAAATATCAGAAAATAGAACATGAAATGATAAAATGGATAATGGTCATGTAAGCAGTCTACATTAAAGGCATGGACATTTGATATCAAAGAAAAGATTTCCTTCTTGCTCAGCTTGTATGGATTGACACCTGTGGGTTCATAACATTTCTGAGGATTGCATTGTTTTTTTGATCCACTTGAGTTGTTTCTCTGAGAGAAACGAGTAGACTCCAGGTTTTTTAATGATACCACAACCTAGTCCGAAAGAAGTGACACCAACCAGCACTCCATCGCACACGAAAGGTCCTCCTGAATCCCCCTGACAAAATACCAAAAAGGTGTTGAGTTGGATGGATATTTTAATATAGATATTTACTTCCTTACATACTTTCTATATACTTACTTGACAGGTATCAGCCTTTTTTTCACCATTTGAACCAGCACATATCATGTCACTGGTGATAACTGGGTTGTGGCTGTAATAATCACGAGAGTTGCATGTCTGTCTACTGACCACAGTCACATTGACAGACAGGAGAACATCTGATGTTTTGTTGTTTTCAGTTTTTCCCCATCCAGCCACCAGACACTGGCTTCCAGCTGGAGGGTCCTTGACAACTTTGGCTAACTGGAGACATTTTACTGTCTTGGTTAGCTTTACTGGTTTCTTCAACTGAAAAAATATATATAAAAGAAATATTACATATTGATAATGACTACATTACTTTTAGAGAGCTGGCCTTAAATTTTAGTATTTAGTATATATACACCAATGTTGTAAGGTTTTGAAACACCACTCATTTATTTGTATTCTGCTTGGAAAATCCAAAATAGGCACAGCAATTTATTCAAATATGTCCATACATGCACAGAAATAAATCATATAAGATTACAAACAAACTTGTTCACATTAATGCATCTCTCTTTTACTTGCATTTGGACAATTAATTATCACTTTACCTTGAGCAACATGAGGTCATTGCCCTTGATTGTCTGGTAATAGTCAGGATGAGGAAAACGTTTATCAACCTTTTGGACCTGCTTAGAAGCTTTTTCTTTTTTCTTGAGCGAGTGTGCTCCCAGGGTCTCACATGGCCTATGTTTTCCACATAGGCCATGAAAGGCAGCGAGTGTGGCTCAACCTCTTTCCCTTCAATAATCTCAGAACCATGGCCTAAAACAACAACAACAAAATCCTGTCACATAACAAAACGAGCAGACTATCAAGTAATGAACAGCAATGAAGTAATGAAAGTAATGAACAGGCGAGTGAAACAAACACTCTGAACCAACTGCTTTGCAATACTAAAACACATCAGTAATGTGACATTGCATTTGCTGATTTACATGAAAGTCGAAATTACCAAACAGTAAATTCAAGTGCAACAAAAGACATTACTAACCTGGCTGGATGATGAAAAGGAGCATGCAACTGAAATTGCGCAACCAGAACATTTCTTCTTATCTCTCTTTGATCAGACGCTGAATGCATTATAACCCACTGTGATGCACATATTTATATGTTGAGCTGAAAGCTGTGGTTTGACCTTGGAAATTGATTAGTCAACAAAATCAACACATCAAACCCAACCGTTCAAAGTCTGTGGTTAAATATATCATTAATATCTGTCCCACAACACCCAGTCTACAGTGTTCCCACAGGTGCAAATTCCCACATAATGCCATCCATGGCCTGTAGGCCATACATAGAATCATGAAAAGCAACTTCCTGGGAACCCTTTTTTTAACTTCACCAAGCATATCAGCAGCCTATTTTCTATTGAATGCAATGCTTGTACTCATGGGCAATTTTCATTCCCCACAGTAAAAACCGGTCCCCGTGGGGTGGTTCATTTTTCAGGTCATGGACACCATCAAGATAGAAAAATGCACACACATACACACACACACACACACACACTTACAAACTATGTAATGCTGCTATGTAATGATGGCGCTCACAGTTTCAGGGGGTGCAGATATGCCTGTGTGCCACTGAAACTTTTAACATTTATACACCCACGCTCAAATATGCATGGTGGTTGTGGAATCATGCTCTGGGTCTGTTTTCAGCCAGTGGTACTGGTGCACAAGGTGGATGTAATAAAGACAAAGGACTACCTCTAAATTCTTCAATTTCAGCTTGAACACAGTTGTTTAATCACAAAACAATGATCCCAAACACCTAGCCTTCCTACACATCAATCCTATAAAAAATTTGTAGATTGTGCTTTAAGGTCCATGCCAAGAAGCCAACAATTTTTAAATGAACTCTTTGAATAATTCCAAGCAGAGCAGAACAGTTCGAATATGTCATTGAAACACCCAAATTTCTCAGGCACAATAAGTCTTCTTATCTTGTTTTTTTATCAGGTGTTAAATGCACTGAAACCCAATTTGGCACAAAACTTTTTTATGCTGAGCTCAAAGGAAGTGCCGTAACCGTGAGTCAGCAAAATAGAGACATGGAACTGATGCATGAACTGATAAGCTTGTGGTCAAATTTAACATAAATAACAACCTTTTTTAATGACTGTGTGATGGAGATTCTTTACATGTGACATTTCCACTGGGTGTAGTGTATGTATATCACTGATATTTTCAGCTATACTTACAAGGGTTACTAAAAGCTATGTTATATTCAGAAAAACTATAGAGCTGGTTGAAAAAATGAAACTGTGTTTGTGGAGGTAAATGATCACAAAAGACATAATGTTTTAATATAACACTCCAAAAAATGAAAGGAACACTAAATCAGTCTCAGCTGATTTGGTGTTAATGAAATTAACAACTAGAGGGGCAACAATGCGATAACTGCTAAAACCAGATTGGATTTACAGATGAAGGCCACTGACATTTTCTCTCCTAATCTTTTCTGGCCATTTTTCATTAGTTTTGCATTTGTCCAGCATTAGTGTCACTGCTGACATCATGAAGCGAAACCTGGACCCTACAGAGGTTGCAAAGATGGTCAAACTTCTCCAGGATGGCACATCAATGTTTTTGCCAGAAGGTTTGCTATGTGTCCCAGCACAGTCTCAAGAACATGTAGGAGATTCCAGGAGATAGGCAGTTACTTTGGGAGAGCTGGACAGGACCGTAGAAGGTCCTTAATCCATCAGTGGGGTATCTGCTTCCTTGTGGAAGCAAGAACAGGATGAGCAATGCCAGAGCCCTGCAAATTGGCCTCGAGCAGGTTACTTGTGTGAATGTCTCTGACCAACCAATTAGAAACAAACTTTGTGAGGGTAGACTGAGAACCCGACACCCTCTAGTGGGCCTTGTGCTCACTATCCAGATTAGTATTTGAAAAAGAATATCAGAATTGGCTGTGCTTTTCACAGATGAGAGCAGGTTCACCCTGAGCACACGTGACATACAGTGGCTTGCAAAAGTATTCGGCCCCCTTGAACTTTTCCACATTTTGTCACATTACAGCCACAAACATGAATCAAATTTATTGGAATTCCACGTGAAAGACCAATACAAAGTGGTGTACACGTGAGAAGTGGAACAAAAATCATACATGATTCCAAACATTTTTTACAAATAAATAACTGCAAAGTGGGGTGTGCGTAATTATTCAGCCCCCTGAGTCAATACTTTGTAGAACCACCTTTTGCTGCCGTTACAGCTGCCAGTCTTTTAGGGTATGTCTCTACCAGCTTTGCACATCTAGAGACTGAAATCCTTGCCCATTCTTCTTTGCAAAACAGCTAGTCTAGTTTATGTTTCACCTATGTCTCCTTGTTTATGAGTCTTTTTCTGTTTGTCATGCGTTATCTCCTCGGCTATAGGTTCCACTTGTGTGTCTCTCTCCTCTGTGTCCCTCTCTCGCTCCCTCTCTCTGTCTCTTGTGTCAAGCTTGTGTGTCCCAGTTCATGTCTCTCCATGTTTCCTGTTTTATTTTGAAAGGTCTGTTGTTTCCATGTTCAGTGTGTTTAGTTTTACTTTACCCTGTGGCGCCATGAACATTTGTGTCAGCTGTGTCTCCCCAGGTCACTTCAAGTCACAGAGGTTTGGCTACCACTCAGGTTCATGCCCATGCTCATGTTTAGACTTTTTCACGTTTATGTTCCTGTTCAGCTTCATGTTCTTGTCTCTCGTCATTGTTTTCATAGTTTGTTAGTTCTTTCCCAGTTTAGGTTTTAGTTTAGTTTCGCCCCTTTCACCTTGCCTTGTTTTTTTGTTTTTGGATATTAACCTGAAATAAACAGCTCACTTTTTGTTTAAACATCAGTTAATTTCTCCCGTGTCTGCTTTTGGGCCCACTGAATAAACACACCAGCGTTGCCCACCGTGATAGGCTGTGCACATTTATCATTCACACTGTTTATATATTCTATTATTATATATTATTCTTCATGGTATATATACAGTGAATAATAGTAATACTATATAGCCTGATTAATAAACATGGTCAGCCTTTTCTAATCTTAGGACTGGGCTTTGCTTCATTAATTACACTGTATTTATTAAGTACATGTAGAGGGACCTTTTCATCTGTCACTGTCAAGAGTGACACATGAGGATCAACTTTTGCTGTTTGAAAATATATAGTTTTAGTTTATTTCATTACTGCTTGTGGCGTGTATGTCACAGGCAAGGCTTTAAAAACTCAGCATAGGTGTTACAATAAAAACCTTTTTATATAGTTGACCAACAGTCTCAATAAACATGTGCAGGGCAACCTGTGTTCATTAATTTAACCAAACTAACAAACATTCAATCTAAGGATATCCTCTATATTTATTTTTTGTTTTAGTTAGTTTTCCAAATTCCCAAAATAATTTTCATTTTTTTTCTCAATAGTTTAGTTTTTTTTTTTAACTGAATTAACTAAATTCTGTGAAATATGTGTTATTAGTATCATTGTTAACTGTTAGTTTTACTGTTTAAATCAGAGCAGCATGGTGGCTTGGTGTTTAGCATTGTTGTCCTGAGATCCCGAGTTCAAATCCACCTTCTGGTTGGGCCCTTTCTATGTGGACTTTGCATGTTCTCCCTCTGTTTGCGTGGGTTCTCTCTGGGTACTCCGGCTTCCTCGAACAGTCCAAAGACATGCAGCTGGTGGGGTTAGGTTAATGAGCAATTCTAAATTGCCTGTAGGTGTGAATGTGAGTGCAAATGGTTGTCTGTCTTTCTGTGTTAGCCCTGGCGAGCTGTCCAGGGTGTATCTTGCCTCTCATTCTTTGGCAGCAATGACTCTGATAAGTATAACTGTAAGAGAACAGATGGGTTTAAATCACACTGTGGTCACAAAACATAGCAGAGAGGACCACCTAGTGGTAGGTCATAAAAGGAAAATGTTTCATCATGTTTCATTCAATATTTACCGTGATAATGAGATTGTGGTGAGCAAATATTAGACTCTTCATATAGGAAGAGTGCAAAATTCAAATTGTCTGCAGTATTCTTTTTTAATCTTAATTAAATTGCTTTTTAGAGAAAACTAAAATGGAGGAAGAAAACATTAAAAATGTTGTTTCGTAGGCACTGGCGGGTTTGAGTTTGAACTCTAAAATCAAACAAATGAAATATAAATTCTTGATGACATGAAAAATTAATGCCTTCCTTTGTTCAAAAGTTAAAAATAGAAGAAAGGATATTAAAAAATTCAAGCTCAAATACTCAGATAAATACAAAAATTTATCTGTATTAAAAATATGTTCACAAGCATCACTTTTGATTTACAGGAAGTGGTGAAACTGTCTGGCTGACAGGCTGAACAATCAGACTTTGTTGTTTTATTTTTATGAATTTTCTGTGTACATTAAAAAAATCCCATTTCACTGGTTTATCAGAGCACTTTTAGGTATATGTCACAAAGAAGGCCCACTTGGAGGTATTTAAAGTTATTTGGAAAAAGCGAAAATAAGATTTGATTAAAAAAAAAATCTTTTTCACAAATACGAATATAACAGGGCAACAAAGGAAAAACGTCAATTCCAGTGTTTCTGTCATGGTCCCTCAGTCCTCATCATGTGTATGTTCCATTTTCCATAATGTGAAAATCCACAATGCTTTTCACTCAGCCTTTAGTGCTTTCTTCGAAAGTATACCAGCAAGAAGGCAGCCATAATCCCTTAAGAATATACTCAAACTCTAAAGGCCTGAGGTACAAAGTAAGCGATCAGTAGTCCAAATAAGATAGCAGAGAGCAGCTATTCCAGAGGTTTGCAGCTTTTGTAAGACCACAGGACAGTCCCGATATCTCCTGGATTGTCACAGACATTTTTAAAAAATCCTTCCTGTTTTTTATATTTCCTTCTTCGTTTATAGCCATTTTTATCAGAATCAGAATCAGAATCAGAACTTTATTGTCATTGTCACAGGAAAACGAAATTAAGAATGGTCCCCGATCATTGCATCATCCCTAGCAATATCAAAATATAAATAAAAACAATAAAATTCAATAAATAAAATAGAATACTTAAAATACTAATAAGACGTAACAGTAAACATTCACATACATTCCCACATACATACTTCAGACTGTGCATAGATTAACACAAG
Organism: Oreochromis aureus; assembly: GCF_013358895.1. Classification (NCBI taxonomy): domain Eukaryota; kingdom Metazoa; phylum Chordata; class Actinopteri; order Cichliformes; family Cichlidae; genus Oreochromis; species Oreochromis aureus. Next base: position 11,276,792 of record NC_052953.1, on the reverse strand, counting down.
AGTGGCGTGATGGATATTTTTTTGTAGTATTCAGATGTGCTATTGCAGTTGGATAAAAGCTGTGTTTGAGTCTATTTGTCCTTACGCTGATTGCCCTGAACCGTCTGCCTGAGGGCAACAGTTCAAACAGGGAGTGGCCAGGATGTGAGGTGTCTTTTATGATGTTGTGGGCCTTTTTAAGACAGTGGATGTTGTGTAGAACTTCCAGTGTGGGGAGAGGGCAGCCAGTGATCTTTTGGGCGATGTTAATGATCCCTTGGAGTGCTTTCCTCTGAGCCCCTGTGCAGCTAGTGTACCAAATGCATATGCAGTAGGTTAGAACACTCTCAATGGTGGCTCTGTAGAAGGACACCAGCAGTCTCTGTGTGATGTTATTCCTCCTGAGAATTCTCAGGAAGTACAGTCTCTGTTGGGCCTTTTTCAGCAGCTCGGAGGTGTTCACACTCCAGGAAAGGTTCTCCTCTATATTGACTCCCAGGAAGCGGAAGCTTGCCACCCTTTCTACACAGGCCCCATTAATGAATAGTGGTTGGATCTCTGCCTTTTTCCTTCTGAAGTCTATTATGAGTTCTTTGGTTTTTGAAGTGTTTAGGAGGAGGTTATTGGCCTTACACCATGACGTCAGCTGCTCCACCTCGTCTCTGTACGTCGACTCGTCTCCCTTGGAAATGAGCCCCACCACTGTGGTGTCGTCTGCAAATTTCACAGAGATGTTGCTGTGGTGGCGAGGAGTGCAGTCGTGTGTATAGAGAGAGTAGAGCAGTGGACTGAGCACACAGCCCTGGGGTGAGCCAGTGCTGAGACTCAGGGCTGAGGATGTGTGATGGCCAACTCTGACTCTCTGTCTACGGCCCGAGAGGAAGCTGTTGATCCACATGCAGGTGCTGTATGGAAGCCCCAGGTCTTGTAGCTTGGCCACCAGTTTGTGTGGAAGGATGGTGTTAAAAGCTGAGCAGTAATCCACGAAGAGCACCCGCACATAGCTCCCATGCTCTTCCAGGTGTGTTACTGCAGCATGGAGTGCTGTGGCTACAGCGTCTTCCGTGGACCGGTTTGCTCTGTAGGCAAACTGGTGTGGATCCAGGCTGCGGGGCAGGGCTGCTGTGATGTGTCTGCGGACCAGCTTCTCAAAGCATTTCATTACCACTGGGGTGAGTGCCACCGGTCTGTAGTCATTCAGGCCGGTGATGTGGGGCTTCTTAGGCAAGGGGACTATGGTGGAGGACTTCAGACAAAGTGGGCAGTCGCCTGTGCGAGGGATTTGTTGAAGATCCTGGTGAAGATCCCAGCCAGCTGTTCTGCACAATCCCTCAATATTCAACCTGGCACACCATCAGGACCCGCCGCCTTCCTCAAGTTAACAGCCTGCAGCATGCGCCTCACCTCGTGCTCTTCCAGGGTGAGGGTGGTGCTGCTATGGGTGGCGTGTTGCTGCTGTGGCTCCAATACCTCCGGTACCATGGTCTCAAAGCGGGCGAAGAAGATATTCAGCTCCTCTGCCAGCTCCAGGTCACTGTCCGCAGCTCCGAGATTGACCTTATAGTTGGTTAGGTGCTGGATGCCTTGCCACACCTGCCGGCAGGTGTTACTCTCCAGATGGTCCTCAATCCTCCTCCTATAGTCCCCCTTCGCCTCTCTGATGCATCTCTTCAGGTTGGATCGGGCTGCGGTGTACTGATCCCTGTTGCCAGACCTGAATGCAATGTTCCTCTCCTTCAGCAGCTACCTGACCTCCCGGGTCATCCAGGGCTTTTGGTTGGGATAAGCCCGGATACATTTGACTGCTGTAACAGTGTCTATGCAGTGTTTTATATAGCAGAGAACACTGTCTGTGAACATTTCCAAGTCCTGATGTTCAAAGATATCCCAGTTAGTCCTGTCAAAACAGTCTTGCAGCTGCTGAGAGGCACCCTCTGGCCATATGGTAATATTCTTTGTGATGGTAGGAGCAGTTTTCTTGAGGGGGGCATATGCAGGGATTAGAAACAGTGACAAGTGGTCAGACTGACCCAGATGTGGGTCAAGAAGGGGTAAAGAAGCTGAAATTTGCACTGAAAAGAGGTGAAAAGAAATTTTGCCATGAGCAGGATTCGAACCCGGCCCTCCTGGTCGCAACGCGGCTAGTCATCTCACTGAGCCAAACTCATTCTCACAAGAAAAGAAATGGAGAGACTGACAATTATGCTGAAATGAGCAGAAGCTTCTGAGAATAATGCTGATACGAGGTGAAATGGTTGAAAATTCTGCAGAAAAGAGGTAAATCAGCAGAAATTCTGCTGAAAAGAGGTGAATCAGCAGAAATTCTGCTGAAAAGTGGTTAAGAAGCAGAACGTTGCACTGAAAAGAGGTGAATCAGCAGAATTTCTACTGTAAAGAGGTTTTTGGTGAAAACAGCTGAAAGAGCTGGAATTTGTGCTGAAAAGGGGTGAAGCAGCTGAAATCTGTGTTGAAAAGAGTTAAAAAGTTCAACTGAGTACTGAAAATATTGTTGCCACAAGCGGGATTTGAACCCGGGCCTCCCAGTCTGAGAATGGCTGCTCATCTCACTGAGCTAAAACACAGCTAAGCCCGGCGAGCAAAATCAGTGACCCCACTGATAATGTGGAAGAAATGGGCAAAAAATATTGCAAAAAAAATTCAATATCCTAAAAAGTATAGAAGTTATGAGCACCAAAAGTCATAACCGACATAAGCAGAAATAGCAGAATGTTTTTTAAAGTTTGAATGGCGAAAATCTAAGCATAAATGACAATCCAATAATATAACTCTGACAATAAGATCAGAGAATAATCACATCATGCATCTGCTTGTTTGCCTTCTGAAGATACAATTACAAAAATGTTTCTTTAAAAGAAATTAAAAGTTAAAAGTTATTAAAAGTTATTAAATTTGAATACTAAAAATAAAAGACTAAACTATTAGTTTTGGGGCACAAACATTTTTAAAGATTTAGGAGTTAGTGTAAAAAGACAATTTTGAAAGAATTGCAGTACAAACAACGAAAGAGAGAAAGAAAGAGATCTTTTTTATTCATGCTGTTAGTTTTATTAGAAAGTAGAAAATGTAAAAGGTATATAAAAATGTTGCTGGGGGTTTTCATAAACAAATTTTTTATGTCAATTTTCTAGTTAACAGTAGTAAGTATTATCTTTTCACAAGTAAGACAATAAAAGATGGGTAAAGGTCATTTTCCACTGCAAGAAAAAATTATTTTAGGAACTGTTCTTGTAGAAATTCTTTCAGAAATAGCCACATTTATGTAGACTCTACAGCAACAGCAGCCAAAACGCAATTCTGGAAAATGAAATAATCCACAAACCATCACAATGATTGTCCAAGAGAAAGGCTACAAATAGGATCTGGTTTTATGTTTCTGCAGTGGATAGTACTAACCATGAGAGGGTTGATATCATATATGTGTAGTCTCTATGGTGAAAGCAGTGACAGATTAAGCATAAAAGCATCAAAGATTTTTGTCTTGCTTAGCTCATATGTATTGATGCCTGTGGATTCATGGCATTTCATATGACTTCATTGTTTCTTTGATCCAGTTGAGTTGTTTGTTTGAGATGAATGCGTAGACTCCCGGTACGTTCTCTTTACTCTCACACTTCCTTCCAAAAGAAGTAGCTCCAACCAGCTCCCCATTGCACAACAGTGGCCCTCCTGAATCCCCCTGCAGCAAGAACAAATACATGGTAGTCATTCTTTGACTACTCGTGGATGTTATTAAATCCCAGTTCTTTGTATTCTTTAAGGCAAAGAAAGACACGGCTCAAAATGGTCTAACTCAAAAATGATCTTTAATTTTACATTTTCCGGAAAATGGAGACTGAGCACACACACAAACGCCAGCTCACTTCTGGGGCATCAGGAGCCTGTCTCGCTATATATATTTTGCAACACGTCACCCATAGTTTCGATACAAACAAACCCTTATATGGAACAAGTTCCTCTTTTCTGTGTCTGATTTATTAATATGCCTGTGCACTAAAACGTCTTGTGCAGCTTACAATAACTTCCCCTTTCTGAGGTCTGTTGCCAAGGCAACCTATCACCCTTTGACCTCGTTCTTCTGGTTTATAAAGGCCTACACATAAAGCAATATAATAAGCAAATAAGCACTAAGTATATATATTAAATACATGACAATGTGAAAAAGCCAAAAGAGTGTTGAGCTGAATGCCTGTTTAATTCAGAAAACTAATAAAAATACACACACACTCTATATACTTACACTACAGACATCAACCTTTTTTTTACCAGTTGAACCAGCACATATCATGTCGCTGGTGATAACAGTACGATAATAAGAGTTGCATTTCTCTCTGTCGATCACAGTCACATTGGCAGACATGAGGACATCAGATGGTTGGTTGTTTTTGGTTAGTCCCCATCCAGCCACCATACATTTGCTGCCAGCTGGAGGCTCCTTGACGGTGTTGCCCAACCGGAGACGCTTCACTGTCGTGGTTAGCATCACTTTTTTTTTAAGCTGAACAATAATCAAATGGACATTTTACATACTCATAATGACTGTTTATATTTGACCTTTACAGAGCAGGTCATGATGTAAGTATTCATGCAGCACTGTGCTAAAGTCTTGAACCCCCACTCATGTATTTATACATTTTGTTTTGTAAATGGAAAATAGGTGTTGTAACTTACTGAAAAATCTAATTATACATACACAAAAATACATTAAAGCGAATAAGTCTGCTTTTACCTTTTATCCTCGTAGTAATACCCAGCAATTAATTTTTGTCCTCTGTCAAGGACATGAGTCTGAGAGTGGGGGGGAGGGGGGTTAAGTGATACTTTTTTTTTAACAAATATTATAATTCTGCTAGTTAAATTTTTTTTTTTTTCTTCAATTTGGGAGCCTCAACTTTGATTTAGTAGGATTTCAGAATTGCACAGTAATTTTACCCCTTCCAAAACAAAACTTATTCATTGTCCTTTGTAGTGGACAGCAGGATTTACCTCACATTTCCAACCAATGTCCATACTTCAGGAAATCAGAGATTAGGGAGAAAAGCAGAAAGAAACTACGGAAGGGGAGTCTGTCTTCCTACTGTCAGGGGTTGAGGTGAAGGGAGACCAGACATCAGAGCAGGAAGGTGAAAGCTCAGAGGACATATCAGCTTTTGAGGAGCCTGAAAAGACGTTTTTCTTCACAGGCTTGTCTCCTATATGGTGGTTGATAAACCAAATTCCAGAACCTCAAAGCCCCAGCTTATACAATACTTCTTATCCACAATGGACACTATCTGTCATCATTTTGCCCCTTCTCAGGGTCCTCAAAAGCTGGTATGTCCTCCTTCTGAACTTTCACCTTGCTGCTCTAATGCAGGGGTGTCCATTTGATTCAGGTGTGTCGGAGCAAGGCTGCATCTAAAGCTGCAGGACAGTAGCTCTGGAGGACTGGACTTGGACACCCCTGCTCTAATGTCAGGCCCTGACAGCTCTTAATATCACTCTGCTTCATCATATCATTTTGTGATCTAACAAGACTTTATGTCCACTTCAAGGGACAAAAGATAAATAAATAACAATAAAAAAGATACAACATGTTTTTTTGAAACCAAATATTTAAATTATCTGAAAATAAAATTTAATAAAGTATTTTTATTCTGGGTTTCAGGAGGGTAACTTTTGCTTCACTTGGTATTGATCAGTGAATTATCAACTTACCTTGAGCAACATGAGGTCATTGACCTTGGTTACTCTGTCATAGCCAGGATGAGGAAATTGTTTCTCAACCACTCTGACCTGCCAAGAATCAACTTCCACTTTCCTGAGGGAGTGTGCTCCCAGTATCACTAGAATCATACTGTAAACAAAAACAGTTCATGTATATAAAATGGTAATAGGTCAGGAGTTTGTAAAACAATCATAAAATAATCATAGTTGCCTCAGTATATTTGGAAAATTTCACCTGTGCTGTTACTGAGCCTTAAATGAATTTCAAGATATTTTCCCACAGCTGAATGAAAATTTCAACATTATAAAAATGTTTTAGATGATAAAATCTGTCTCATATTTCATGTGTATGTAGCTGTGATGTCTGTTATTCTGTAACTGAGTGCAATTTTGTCTCTCGGACAATGACTAGTGCAAACAAAATACTCTGTGAAGATACAACATACAATAACAGTATATACCAGACTGTATAACAGTCTGGTACGGGAACTGCTCTGCCTCGGACCGGAAGGCGTTGCAGAGGGTGGTGAAAACTGCCCAGCGCATCGCCGGAGCACCACTTCCTGCCATAAAGGACATCTACAGGAAGCGGTGTCTGAAAAGGGCTGGGAAAATCATCAGAGACCCCAGTCACCCATCACATAGACTCTTCACCCTCCTGCCCTCTGGGAGGCGCTACAGGAGCCTCCGGACTAAGACCACCAGGTACCGGAACAGCTTCTTCCCCACAGCTGTCAGACTCCTGAACTCTGCCTCCTGACATCTGACAGCCTCTGTAGAAATTATCCACACCCTCACTTATCTTAACTGCACTACTGTATAGCTCTGTGTAAATAATCATTCTGTACATACAATAATTTTTAACCTTACAACTGTTTACAACTTGCATAGTTCCCATTTCTGTATAACTGTATATCTCATATTTCTGTAAAGTTATTTATTTCATACTCTGTATAGTTTTTCATATTTATATCCTGTTCATATCCTGTAAATAGCTTGTACTCACTACAGCCTGTACATACCTATAGTTATAGAATATTCACAACATACTTCATACCGTGTACATTATAACATACCACAATAGACCCATTTCTGTAATATACTTGCATATCTATATTATTGCTAACATATATTGTAATATATCTATATCACTAAAGCACTTCTGGATGGATGCAAACTGCATTTCGTTGCCCTGTACCTGTGCATGTGCAATGACAATAAAGTTGAATTCTATTCTATTCTATTCTATTCTAAAATGGACAAAGTATAAATAAAAAATGAACAATAACTTATTTCCCAGTGTTTTAAATTTTGTATATTCATCCTCTCCATTTATTAGGCAGTTTTAGATTAATAATTATAATAAAGCGTTTTATATGATGGTTGAAAAGATTCTGAACAAAATAAACTGACACATTTTAGTGTCTACTTTGTTGTTCCAGTTCTGAAGCAAGGGTAACATAAAATACCTTTAAAGAGGATTATTTGTATATTTGTTATTTTAAAGGCACCTTTTATACATGTTTATGAATATTTTAAAGGCTGGATTAGAAATGCTTTTTGTCATTTCTTGGAGTGTAATCAACTTCTGTTTTCATTAATCTACCAAGCTGTCAGATTAAGTCATGCCTTACAGACCTTTTCCTTGTGACCTCTTGTTAGATCTCTTTACTTATTATTTTTCACACAGTCAGTTAAACATAAATATTGCAATATTTTGATTTGAAAATTTAAGAAAAGTAAGCGTTCCTACTCAGTGCAGTGGGCGGCTGTCAGGACCCATTGTGGATGGATTAATGTCCCGCCACACGAAGACTGATCACTTGTCACACGAGCCATGAAAGGCAACGAGTGTGGCTTGACTTCTTTCCCTCCAATAATCTCAGAACCATGACCTAAAGCAAAAAGAAAATATCCAGTCACATAACAAAATCAGCAGATGATACAGTCAAAAACAGATGACTGAAACAAACACCCTTCACCAACTGCTTTTGTAATGCTGAAACATATCAATAATGCTGACTATGCATTCTGCTTATTTAAATGAATGAGAAAATTGTCTACAAGTAAATTAAAGTATAATAGAAAAATATGAATCACCTGGCTGGATGATCATGAGGAGCACGCATGAAACGAAAACACTGAAATAACTCTTGCAGAACATTTTGCCTTTTGTCTCTCATAGATGTTGAATGCACTGAAACTGTGACGCTCAGCTTTATATAGAGAGCTGAAAGGATGTGGTCTGACAACTGAAATGAACAAGTCTGCAAAATGGGCTCCTAAACGCTTCTAAGGTTGTTATCAAATATTAACAACCTTACACCATTTACCATCACCACCACCACCAACAACAATAACAACAGCAACACACACATATACTTACACACTTTTTGATCATGAGAAATTTGACTCGGTGTATTTCTCATGGATGAATACTTCATTGTACTTGTATGACTGCTAAACTAAACTTAGATTATTGTAATTTTCATTCTGTGCTTTAAAGACTTCTGTATTTCATGAAATATTGTCATTCAAATTCATGGGACAATTGAGAGGAATGTGTAATCAACATCTGAGTGAAACGAACTGCTTTATAATACATATGTAGTGTGTTTTACATGTCATATGGTGTATGATATGTAATACAGCAATATATGTATCACACATTATTGATGTATTACATTTTAATCGATTCCAAGTTGGACAAAATGTTTTATTTTAAAATTAAAATTAAAAGTAAAGTAAAATAGAAGACATTACTTACCTGACTGGATGATGAAGAGAAACATGCATGAGAAGAAAACACTGAAATTCCTCAGGCAGGACATTTCTTCGAAATTGTTTGATCAGATGTTGAATGTTGAAACTGACTGTGATGCTCCGCTTTATATGTTGAACTACAAGGATATGGTATGACCACAGAATTAATGAATCAGCAAAATTAACATATGCACACAAATGGTTAATAATATGTGGTCAAGTATAAACACACACACACAGAGTTTTGGGAAGGTTACTTTTAAAATGTATTTTTGTGTTTCTGTCATGTAGAGATTGTGCTTAACTGTATGAAGCTTTGTAGACATTATGAAACAGATGATACGTAAAAGCGAATTTTGCCAAGATACTTTTTTAAATTATCTTTTTTTCTTTAAAAAAATCTACTACATCATGTGTAACTTTTTATAATAATAATAATAATAACAATAATACATTTTATTTGAAAGCGCCTTTCAAAACACTCAAGGTCACCGTACAGGGAGTGCAGAATTATTAGGCAAATGAGTATTTTGTCCACATCATCCTCTTCATGCATGTTGTCTTACTCCAAGCTGTATAGGCTCGAAAGCCTACTACCAATTAAGCATATTAGGTGATGTGCATCTCTGTAATGAGAAGGGTGTGGTCTAATGACATCAACACCCTATATCAGGTGTGCATAATTATTAGGCAACTTCCTTTCCTTTGGCAAAATGGGTCAAAAGAAGGACTTGACAGGCTCAGAAAAGTCAAAAATAGTGAGATATCTTGCAGAGGGATGCAGCAGTCTTAAAATTGCAAAGCTTCTGAAGCGTGATCATCGAACAATCAAGCGTTTCATTCAAAATAGTCAACAGGGTCGCAAGAAAGCGTGTGGAAAAACCAAGGCGCAAAATAACTGCCCATGAACTGAGAAAAGTCAAGCGTGCAGCTGCCAAGATGCCACTTGCCACCAGTTTGGCCATATTTCAGAGCTGCAACATCACTGGAGTGCCCAAAAGCACAAGGTGTGCAATACTCAGAGACATGGCCAAGGTAAGAAAGGCTGAAAGACGACCACCACTGAACAAGACACACAAGCTGAAACGTCAAGACTGGGCCAAGAAATATCTCAAGACTGATTTTTCTAAGGTTTTATGGACTGATGAAATGAGAGTGAGTCTTGATGGGCCAGATGGATGGGCCCGTGGCTGGATTGGTAAAGGGCAGAGAGCTCCAGTCCGACTCAGACGCCAGCAAGGTGGAGGTGGAGTACTGGTTTGGGCTGGTATCATCAAAGATGAGCTTGTGGGGCCTTTTCGGGTTGAGGATGGAGTCAAGCTCAACTCCCAGTCCTACTGCCAGTTTCTGGAAGACACCTTCTTCAAGCAGTGGTACAGGAAGAAGTCTGCATGATTTTCATGCAGGACAATGCTCCATCACACGCATCCAAGTACTCCACAGCGTGGCTGGCAAGAAAGGGTATAAAAGAAGAAAAACTAATGACATGGCCTCCTTGTTCACCTGATCTGAACCCCATTGAGAACCTGTGGTCCATCATCACATGTGAGATTTACAAGGAGGGAAAACAGTACACCTCTCTGAACAGTGTCTGGGAGGCTGTGGTTGCTGCTGCACGCAATGTTGATGGTGAACAGATCAAAACACTGACAGAATCCATGGATGGCAGGCTTTTGAGTGTCCTTGCAAAGAAAGGTGGCTATATTGGTCGCTGATTTGTTTTTGTTTTGTTTTGGAATGTCAGAAATGTATATTTGTGAATGTGGAGATGTTATATTGGTTTCACTGGTAAAACTAAATAATTGAAATGGGTATATATTTGTTTTTTGTTAAGTTGCCTAATAATTATGCACAGTAATAGTCACCTGCACACACAGATATCCCCCTAAAATAGCTAAAACTAAAAACAAACTAAAAACTACTTCCAAAAACATTCAGCTTTGATATTAATGAGCTTTTTGGGTTCATTGAGAACATGGTTGTTGTTCAATAATAAAATTATTCCTCAAAAATACAACTTGCCTAATAATTCTGCACTCCCTGTATAAAAGTTGATGTACCCTAAACCTAAACCTACGCATATGGACCAGTATTTAAGGTTTGAGTCTCATCATCCACTGGAGCACAAACTGGGTTTCATCAGGATACTACAACACAGAGCAAACACCATCCCCACAGACACAGCGGCCAGGGAAGCAGAAGAACATCATATCAAGAAGGCCCTGAGTAAATGTGGTTATCCCAACTGGACATTTGTCAAAGCCGGGAAGGCACCTTAAGAAATCTCCAGGCAATCCAGGAGAGAAGGACGACTGCTGCCCAAGTGAAAACCCATAGTGATCCTTTATCTGTGAGGAGTATTGCTTTTTTACTGGTCCACAGTGTTACTTGTCTGTGTGTGCAGAAATGTTCTGCTTTTTCAAGAAGAATATTTCTTCACATCTCTCTTTTATCACAGCAGTGGGCCCCTGAGTGCACTGAAAACCACCATAATGCACAAGCAATGCTTTTTTATTTTATTTTAAAGAATGCAGTTTAACCATGAAAATTAATGTGCAAGCTAAAGAGAAAAATGGAAAATGATGCTTCATTATTTCAAAGCCTGTGGTCAAATGTTGCAATTTATCTTAAATAATAACCATTTATAGCACAGTGGATGCAAACATGTATGTATATAACTGACACTTTTAGCTACACTTGTAACAAAAAATTGTAAAAATAGATAAGAATTTGTGGAGGTAAACGGGTCAGTAGTGTTTGTCATGACCACGTGGAGAGGAGAGAGTGTGGACCTAAGTGTAGACGATGGAGACAGAGTGAGGATTCTAACAAAAAGTGAGACTTTATTTAGGGCTGCACAAAACATTACAAACCAAAGGCAGGAAGCAAACTAACAAAACCTAAACTTGGAAAGCTAAATACAAAACACTTTATGAAACACGAAAACTGGAAACGGGGAAAGAGAAGCAGACGAACTGACAACAGACAGAGGAAAACAGGGGACTAAATACACAGAGCGGTAACTGGAATTCGGACCAGGAGGGAAACACAGCTGGGATTAATCACAGAGCTACCATAGAGAGTCAGACAACCACTCACACTCATATTCACAAGAGAACATGTGCATAATAACATGATTTGCAACTGGTGTAAATTACTTTTTCAGAATAGCAGTGTTAGATGTTTTAGAAAGGAGAGAAATAAAATATGCATATTACCGTACTATGAACTGTGTTTTTACTAGAGATGGACCGATCCGATATTACGTATCGGTATTGGTCTGATACTGACCTAAATTACTGGATCGGATATCTGAGAGAAATAAAAAATGTAATCCATTAAATATCACGAAAGCACCTCACAAAACTTGCGACATGGCGTAACTCAGCTCATAACCTTAGCACGTCGGAGCAGTATGCGTCACGTGATAGAGCGGCTGTGGCGTGTGAGACCTGTCGGCGGTATGGTTGAGCATTTGGAGCCTCACTAAGTGCTTCCAAACCGGCATTTCATCTCAGAGAAAACTGTCCCAGAAAGAAGTAAAGCAAGGGTGTAAGTTCACCTCTGAATGTTTGTAACGCATTCCCACGTTAAGCTTAACAACCGATTTATGGAGCGACTGCCTCTTCCCTCTCCCTCTCCTGCTGCTACTTCAATCATGAAACTGATCAATGATCAGCTGATCAGCTTTTCTGTCGACTCCCATCTCTCTTGTTTGTTTTTGGCCCGCTTTGCACCAGAAAGAGGAAACCAGTGGCTGAACAACAGCAGCACGCTTAAGCTTGATAAGCTGTTGTTAGAATTTATTTAATATTACTTTCTACACCAGGATCCTTTTCTAGCTGGTAACTGTGCAGGGGCGGGTCTAGCAAAGTTTAGCCAGGGGGGCCGATAGGGCATTAACAGGGAAAAGGGGGCACAAAGACATACTGTTCTTTCTTATTCTCATTTAAAATGTCTAGCTTTTAATAAATAATTATCTGAATCTTACACCCAAAGTTTTAATCTGATGTAAAATGTATAGAAGTTCATTACTGTATATAGTAACTGTTAAGTCTATTATACCCTAGTAAGCTATAGTACTTTTTCCTTTGGGAAGGTACCATCTGTGCAGTCAGCAATTCTGTTGAAGAAAGATGTTGAATCTATTTAATTATTCTTGAAAAATAATTGATTTCTGTGCATTTTTTTTTCACACTGCATCAAATTAAAGTTGATTATGTTGATTAAGCATCACGAGGCGGGGGGTGGGGGGTGGTTCCCTATATTTTTTTTGCTGGGAGTTGACCACCCTATTAGTTAGGTTGCTTAATATTTCCACTAAGCACTCTTTAAAATACCAGAATAGGGAGGATGGAGTAGGTTTAAGTTTATTAGATTGATCAGTATTGCTGAGCTATGAAATATTTTGGGTGCAGTGTATTTTTTGCATACAGGTTTAACAGAATAGCTTTAGTGTTTTTTTTTTAAACTTGAGTATGAACTTGTACAAAATGCAGTAAGATATAAAAAAAAAACAAAAAACAGTTTTATTGATTAAAAAATACACTATATCGGATTCATATCGGTATCGGCAGATATCCAAATTTATGATATCGGTATCGTACATAAAAAAGTGGTATCGTGCCATCTCTAGTTTTTACCTTGTTTTTTATTATCTGTATTACTTCAGATAGTCATCTGTATATTGCGGACTCTTGGAGCCTTCACTTCCGTGCGAGTGCTCTGAGAGCTCCCCTGCAAGTAAAAAACTGTGTGTTTCTCCTCTCTGATTCGCAGCTGAAGAAGTGTCTTAGAATACATCTCCTGAGAAGGCCTAAGAAAAATGATACTTTTTCACTTCTTTTCACTTATTTTCTTCTTGCTCTTTGTATCAACTTTAAACTAACTAATTGATACAAATCTTAAAACATTTAGTTGCACATGTTGAAGGCTTTCCCCTTCCAGTCAGTGACTGCTCTCCCATTGCCCTGGTCTTTATTATATACATCGGTGGGCGTGTTTGTTCATTACATTGGAATGTGGATGCATGTGTGTGTGTGTGTGTGTGTAAAGACTTCCCTAAACCTGCTGGTCTGGAAGTCCAACAGTTCATCTAAACAAAAGGCACTTAGCCTAAAACAGACATAGATACGCAGAAGATTACTTTGCATCTGCTGGTTTGTTTCCTGAAAATACAATTACCAAAATGTTTCTTAGCCATTAAAAGTTACTAAATTTGAATACTAAAAATAAAAGACTAAACTATCAGTTCTGGATCACAAACATTTTTAAAGGTTTAAGAGTTAGAGTAAAAAGACAAAATTTTGAAAGAATTGCAGTACAAACAATGAAAGAGAGAAAGAAAGAAAGAAATCTTTTTTATTCATGCTGTTAGCTTTATTAGAAAGTAGAAAATGTAAAAGGTATATAAAAATGTTGCTTGGGGGTTTTCATAAACAAGATTTTTATGTCAATTTTCTAGTTAACAGTAGTAAGTATTATCTTTTCACAAGTAGACAATAAAAAGAGGGTAAAGTTCATTTTTCACTGCAAGAAAAAGTTATTTTAGGAACTGTTCTTGTCGAAATTCTTTCAGAAATAACCACATTTATGTAGACTCTACAGTTACAGCGGCCAAAACGCAATTCTGGAAAATTAAATAATCCACAAACCTTTACAATGATTGTCCAAGAGAAAGGCTACAAAGAGGATCTGGCTTTATGTTTCTGCAGTGGATAGCACTAACCATGAGATGGCTGATATCATATATGTGTAGTCTCTATGGTGAAAGCAGTGACAGATTTAAGCGTAAAAGCATCAAAGATTTTTGTCTTGCTTAGCTCATATGTATTGATGCCTGTGGATTCATGGCATTTCATATGACTTCATTGTTTCTTTGATCCACTTGAGTTGTTTGTTTGAGACGAATGCGTAGACTCCCGGTACGTTCTCTTTACTCTGACAGTCGCTTCCAAAAGAAGTAGCTCCAACCAGCACCCCATTGCACAACAGTGGCCCTCCTGAATCCCCCTGCAGCAAGAACAAATACATGGTAGTCATTCTTTGACTACTTGTGGATGTGAAAAAATCAAAAGGGTGTTGAGCTGAATGCCTGTTTAATTCAGAAAACTAATAAAAATACACACACACTCTATATACTTACACTACAGGCATCAACCTTTTTTTTACCAGTTGAACCAGCACATATCATGTCACTGGTGATAGCAGCATCATAATAAGAGTTGCATTTCTGTCTGTCGATCACAGTCACATTGGCAGACATGAGGACATCAGATGGTTGGTCGCTTTCAGTTAGTCCCCATCCAGCCACCATACATTTGCTGCCAGCTGGAGGCTCCTTGACGGTGTTGCCCAACGGGAGACATTTCACTGTCTTGGTTAGCATCACTGGTTTTTTAAGCTGAACAATAATTAAATGGACATGTTACATACTGATAATGACTGTCTATTTTGACCTTTACAGAGCAGGACATAACGTAAATATTCATGCAGCACTGTGCTAAAGTCTTGAACCCCCACTCATCTATTTATACATTTTGTTTTGTAAATGGAAAATAGGTGTTGTAACTTACTGAAAAGTCTAATTATACACACACAAAAATACATTAAAGAGAATAAGTCTGCTTTTACTTTTTATCCTCCTTGTAATACCCAGCAATTAATTTTTGTCCTCTGTAAGGGACATGAGTCTGAGACTGCACTGTCAACCACTGTTTATGCAATCTATATTTTATGCCAAAGGGGGGAGTTAAGTGATACTTTTTTTTTAAACAGATATTATAATTCTGCTAGTTAAACTTAATTTTTTTTTCTTCAATTTCAGAGCCTCACCTTTGATTTAGTACGATTTCAGAAATGCACAGTAATTTTACCCCTTCCAAAACAAAACTTATTCATTGTCCTTTGTAGTGGACAGCAGGATTTACCTCACATTTCCAACCAATGTCCATACTTCAGGAAATCGGAGATTAGGGAGAAAAGGAGAAACATACAATAGGGGAGTCTGTCTTCCTACTGTTAGGGGTTGAGGTGAAGGGAGACCAGACATCAGAGCAGGAAGGTGAAAACTCAGAGGACATAACTGTCACGGACCCGGCTCTGGGGACTCGGGGTCTGTGAGCACTGGGGACAGTTATCATTATTATTATTATTATTATCATCATTTGGTGTGTCGTCTGCACTGCCTCTGATCTCTGTCCTCATCTGTATGTAGGCAGGTTGGTGTGTGTATGTGTGTTGCTGTTTTCTGTGGCCAAGTTACAGGCATCTTCAGGCCTGAGGGGCGTGGCCTGGCCTGAGGATGGCCACACCCAAAGCCCCTGCCACACACCTGCTCCTCATCTGGGCTCGTCAGGGGAGCTATTTAGAGGAGCGATGGAGCTTCCACCGACGCTGGATTATTGCGTTTGACTTCACGTCAGTCTTCAAACATAGAGAGTGTGAGTGTATGCCTGCTGGGATAAAGTGTGTAACGACTGCCTCTATTGTTTTCCCCCAGGAGGAATGTGGGACGAGAAGGAGCAGTGAGCACGGGGAGCGCAGGGACACTAGAGCAGAGAGCACTACACTGGGACTTTTCGGGGAAGAAGACACAACACGGGAGTCTGGGAAACTGGGGAATTTATTGTTGTTTACTTCACCACCTCTGTAAATAAACACTGTTGCACTGAAGAGTCCGGCGTTTGGGTCCTGTTTCCCCACCTCCCCACGGTCTGCCAGCCAGACCGTGACAATATCAACTTTTGAGTAGCCTGAAAAGACGTTTCTCTTCACAGGCTTGTCTTCTGTATTGTGGTTGATAAACCAAATTCCAGAACCTCAAAGCCCCAGCTCATACAATACTTCTTATCCACAATGGACACTGTCTGTCCTCATTTTGCCCCTTCTCAGGGTCCTCAAAAGCTGGTATGTCCTCCTTCTGAACTTTCACCTTGTTGCTCTAATGCAGGGGTGTCCAACTCCAGTCCTGCAGCTTTTAGATGCATCTCTACCTCAACACAGCTGAATCAAATGATTCGATTACCTCTTCAGCATGCCATCAAGTTTGGCAAAGGCCTGAACACAAGCCATTCATTTGATTCAGGTGTGTCGGAACAAGGATGCATCTAAAAGCTGCAGGACAGTAGCTCTGGAGGACTGGACTTGGACAGCCCTGCTCTAATGTCAGGCCCTGACAGCTCTTAATATGACTCTGCTTCATCATATCATTTTGTGATCTAACAAGACTTTATGTCCACTTCAAGAGACAGGAGATAAATTAATAACAATAAATAAGATACAACATGTTACTTTGAAACAAAATATTTAAATCATCTAAACATAAAATCAAATTATCAAACTATTTTTCTTCTGGGTTTCAGGAGGGTATCTTTTGCTTCACTTGGTATTGAACAGTGAATTATCAACTTACCTTGAGCAACATGAGGTCATTGACCTCGGTTACGCTGTCATAGCCAGGATGAGGAAATCGTTTCTCAACCACTCTGACCTGCCAAGAATCAACTTCCACTTTCCTGAGGGAGTGTGCTCCCAGTATCACTAGAGTCATACTGTAAACAAAAACAGTTCACGTATATAAAATGGTAACAGGTCAGGAGTTTGTAAAACAATCATAAAATAATCATAGTTGCCTCATTATATTTGGAAAATTTCACCCGCTCTGTTACTGAGCCTTAAATGAATTTCATGATATTTTCCCACAGCTGAATGAAAATTTCAACATTATAAAAATGTTTTAGATTATGAAATCTATCTCATATTTCATGTGTATGTAGCTGTGCTGTCTGTTATTCTTTAACTGAGTGCAATTTTGTCTCTCGGACAATGACTAGTGCAAACAAAATACTCTGTGAAGATACAACATACAATAAAATGGATAAACTATAAATAAAAAATGAACAATAACTTATTTCCCAGTGCTGCAAATATTGT
The DNA here is from genome assembly GCF_013358895.1 of Oreochromis aureus. Lineage (NCBI taxonomy): Eukaryota > Metazoa > Chordata > Actinopteri > Cichliformes > Cichlidae > Oreochromis > Oreochromis aureus. The sequence continues at coordinate 11,259,392 of NC_052953.1, read as the reverse complement.
ATATTCATCCTCTCCAATCATTAAGCAGTTTTACATTAATAATTATAATAAAGTGTTTTATATGATGCTTGAAAACATTCTGGACAAAATAAACTGACACATTTTAGTGTCTACTTTCTTGTTCCAGTTCTGAAGCAAGGGTAACATAAAATACCTTTAAAGAGGATTATTTGTATATTTGTTATTTTAAAGGCACCTTTTATACATGTTTATGAATATTTTAAAGGCTGGATTAGAAATGCTTTTTGTCATTTCTTGGAGTGTAATCAACTTCTATGTTAAGAGATTTCCCACTTCTATTCATATGTTATTGAAAATTTATCTTTAATTTTAGTGTTAATAGTTGTTTACCCATTTATTCTTTCCATTTAATTGTATTTTATGATTTTACTGTTTCACTAGAAGTGAAGCTGAAGTAAAGACAAAGGCATAGTGTTCTCAGATATGATTCACCCAGTACATCTCCTCTGTACCTGGCTCTCTACGAGCCGTTTCACTCCCAGGAAGGGGAGAGCAGGATGTTCTTATCTACACTCCCAAATACAAAGAGGGGCCCATTCTTCAGAATCACACACACACACTCTGAGATCATAAACTTCACACACACACACATACTCTGAAACGCTATAAATAAAGAACTGCCGCATACGCTGGTTGTGAGCCTGAGGCAGCAGCGCTAACCCAGCGTGCGCACGTTATTACCATCTAAACTGTCTTGAGTGTCTTTATTTCGCCTGAAGAATGTCTTGTTCAAATATTTACTCTTTAAATTTATTTGGTCCTCCGAGCCGGATTCTGGACATTGAATTTTAACTAATTTTGTGCTCCAACAGAGTGACCTCGTCGTTTCCTGGATTCGTGAACCCACGCTGCAAAGTCTGTCAGCCTGTTTCTAGTGAAACAGTAAAGACCAACTACGTGAATTCGCCGTTGGCCAGCGTTTTTAGCAAGAGGTCCACGATCCCAGGGAGCGAGGAGGATTCTCTCTGACCGGCATTTTCATTCGAACCAGGTGAATATAAACACTCAAGAACACATTGCGGCTACAATTGGTTTTTAGGTTGACACGGTTCTTAAAAGACTCGTCCTTTAGGGACTGGAAGTCGGGAAAAGACTCGTCCTTTAAGGACTGGAAGTCGGGAAGAGACTCGTCCTTTAAGGACTGGAAGTCGGGAAAAGACTCGTCCTTTAAGGACTGGAAGTCGGGTAAAGACTCGTCCTTTAAGGACTGGAAGTCGGGTATTAAGACTCGCCTGTAAGACGGAACTGGCAGTCCCCTGGGAGACTCGTTCCGTAATTAAAAGGCTGGAAGTCAGGGATCTCACTCTAAGAGTGAATGGTAAATAAAGAACGTGTCAATTAAAATAGGATTATAGTACCGCGTGTGAAGTTTATGTGTTGTTGAAGAGTGAGTGACCTTTTGAATAGAAACAACAGGTTTCTGCACCACTCTTACTGTTTCCTGTGTTGACCGATGTACTGGTGAGAAGGGGTCCAAGGTTGCGCATCAACGCATAAAATTAAGGCCGCCCTGGGTCTAGACCAGGGTAGAAGGCTGCCTTAATAACCTCCCCCGACTCTAATATCAGCGAAGGTCACACAGAGTGTATGTTGGCAGTATTAATAAATAAAAGCAAAACAAGGTGTTTCCAAATACAATAAATCAAAATAAAATATAGGAAAAATAAAATTATAAGCAATTTACAATAAAATATTATTGATAACTCTAAGCCCAAAAAAAAAATAGGCAAATATTTTAACTAATGACGCGTGCATAGAGGCACTTGACCTGTTTGAAAACTGTCATCTTATTATGAGCCATTGTTGAGATATAGAGTACGCCTATGAAAACAACTATTATGCTGAACCCTGTGTGAAACAGCTGAAAACTACATGATGGAGAAGCTGAATTGAATATGAAAGTGTAAGTCTTTGCCACTGTGGGCAAAGCACGCAACCACTGTGTGAGGTTGTGTTGCTGTCTCTTCTGAGCTGATGAGCAAGCTACACATTGTCAGATCAGGAGCTGGCTGAGAACTGATCAAAGAAAGGGGAAGAGAACTATGATAACTCGAGTATGTAGCGTATCCGTGAGTTCAGCTTCTTCTTTCAGATGCGCAGCAGTTTTCCTGGATCTTGATTCATGTGTGTAGAGTGTTCATAGCATCAACATCATGTTGTTGTTTATTTGTTTTGTTGGGTTGAAAATAATTAAATAAAACTTGTGATCATACTTATGGATCACCATGGCACATATCATCAGCCATATGTTTTATTTATGCAGATGAAAAAAGTGAGTGTGAATGTGTCTGACGTCGCAGTGTGTGTGTGCGTTGTGTAAACGTAATTGTCTCCAATTGTGAGAGCGGTGATTCTGCAGGTCACCAGCTAGTGTAAAGGAAAAAAGAGTAAAAAAGAGACAGAATCTACATTGTAGATGAAAATCATAGGAAAAAGGTTTTGTGTTTATTAGCCAAGAACAGCTACAATCTCATTTTCTGCTTTCAAGAAAGGAGAGCACAAAAACAGAGAGAGAGTTCTGTGTGTCGGTTAAGTAATGAGAATAATAATGGAAATGTCCTAGTTTTGTCACTTTCAGATGAAACGCAGACCTGGATCAATTTCCCATATGCAGCAGTCGGAAGAAAGTTATAGTTTAACACCATTGGAAATGTTCAGGCCAATTTCTGGCTGACTTATTTACAGCTCCATGTGTCCCTCATCCTCACAAGTGAGCTCTCACTCCTCCCTGAAGACAAGGAATGCAGTTCCAAAGAGCAATAACATGGCAGATAAAGAGACAGCAGCGAAGTCCTGAGCAAAGAGTCCCAGCAAGCAGCAGCAGTGTGGACAAACAGCAGTGGAGAAGAAGAGCAAACCCATCATCCTGACTGATTGGATGAATGACACTGTGTTTCCAACAAGCTGCAAATTCACTGTGCTTGTGAAAAGAACGTTTGAGGAGAACTGAGGAGACTGTTGGAGTTTGATATTTGCCACTTTCGGAGCAAGATGGCAAGAAGAGACAGTGGAACACAGGACAAAGCTGAAGGAGAACTGCCGGCTGTTGGACTGTTGAAGTGGGAGAGGACAACAGAGTGAGAGCAGTAGGTGAGAACACAGAGGAATTGCTGTTGTTTAATGTGGGAAATCAAAATTTGGGTTAGCAAACCTGGGGAAAGGAAAACTGACTGCTTAAGTGGAAAATTGTGAAGGAATCTGAAACACTGCAAAAAGAAACATATACAAAATCACACACACAAGCAGAACATGCATTAACCCTACTAACACAAACAAAAGAGAGCTCATGAAGATTAGACAGGATCTTAAGCATGTGAGTCTGTTTATCATTTTGTCCAAGTCTTAGTGTGATGCAAAGATCAGTGGACTCATAGCACATTAGTTGAAAATGATGATCAAATAATAGCAGAAAAGTGTGTAGGAAAGGCAGCTTTAAGAACATGCCCTGCTGGAGATGCAGCTCCAGACACATTGATTAAACCTGCCTAATAACACAAACACACATGCAATGAAAATCAGCTTGTTATCTCTCATCAGTGTTAAAATAGTGTAAATTTAACAGACACTTGTTATCAAATGCTGAATTTATCCAATGCTGACAGTTAACTAACTATGTTGCAGGACAACAGTTTAACTTTTGTGAGAAAAAAACAAAGATTCTGGTTTGACCAACCAGTGATCGGACAATAAATTTAGTTGTTAATATAGTAAAATGGGAGATGCTTTCTGCCTGACTGATGCAGCACAAGTAATTTACTGTATGAGGGAAATTCTATTTTTGTGATAATATTTTGAACATGCATTTCTGTTGTCCTGTCAGCTTAGTGGGTTAATAGCTGATATGCAAATTGGTTGATGGTTCTTAGATTAATGAAAGGTGACTGAATTCTAGTACGAGTGAATGGGATGTGTTGGAATGGAGACTCTAAAACACTGAGGTTCCTGTTGTGATGTGCGAGTGAATCCTGCACCCAGATACCAAACTCTGAATACATAACAAACGTCTTTTGTGAAATGCATGACAACATGTCACATGTTTTATGATGACGGGGAAAAAGGAAAAACTAAATAAAATCTGTGGCCTAAATGAGTAAAAAGTACAGTCCTGGGGATTAAAATTCATAGCTAATGAGACATGAGACTTATGTTGTGTGTTGTGCGGCTGATGGTTGGTTTTGAATTAATCTAGCTGATGATTTTTTTTGTTGTGAAGTCGAGCCTGCCAATTAGTATAGTGGCTAATGGTATGATTTACCCTCCTGAGATGAGGAGCCTGTGTCATGACTTAACGAGGCCTTTTTATTTTGATACTTTCACAGTGCACTGAAAGTTTTATTGATAATCTCTGTTTGAGCAGATCTGCACGATTAGAATGGAAGCGCTATACGATGCGTCGTCGAGAAAATTGTTGCAAGTGAGTTTCTCCAAAAGATTACAATGGGCTCTGGGGAAAGCCACTTATATGGGACAATTAGAAAATAGGTCCCTACCCAAAAAAGGATTAAGCGAGATAATCCCATATAAAGTTCTTCTTTTCTTTTGAAATGACGTCATTTTGCTGAGAAGTGGAAATGAAAATGCGACAATAATTTCCACTGTCAGCAAAGAAAGAATGAATGAATGCATGAATGAATGACTGAGAGAAAATAAAACTGACTGACTGGTAAAAGCGGACAGAAGCTGACAGACTGACTGACATCACTGTGTGAAGTTAACCCCCACCTGACAAAGGTGCAGATGAATCTATGTGTGTTTCTTTTATTGGAGCAGAAAGATGACAGCAACATTCGAGGTTGCGTGACGATTTAGCCTTTTAAATGCCACTCTCTGTGTCTGTGCATCTACCAGGGTGTTATTCACTACCTTGTGTTGTTCACAGAGGTAACTGTGAGAAAGTGTGTATACACTGCGCGCAGCGCTAACATTTCTACAGCATTACAGTTCTTCATGTGATTTGATCATGTGATTTATACCAGGATAGCTGGTTGATGTTTTCTACTACAGGATTTCTGGGTTTACGTGTGAAGAAAACTGCGTTTACAGGTTATGAGTTGGTGATGCTGTTACACTGTGTTGTTGGAGAAATGTGAAGGTTACTTTGACGATGTGAATAACATGTAAAACATTCCCTGTGTTGAAACTAGTGCCACTTCTGTCCACAGCTATGGTCTTTATGGTCGTTTTATAGCACCTCTGGACCCTGTCAATTTGTGCCTGACCACCAGGATTGTCCATGTGTGTTGCTGATGTTTGTTTGTCTAAGAGTGCATGTAGAGGATTCAGCAGAGACGGACAAGTAACATGAGAAAGCAAATAAGAGATGCAGTGTTTGTGAAATAGTTTGATATGGGGCTCATTAGCTGGCCACTACTGAGCTCCTAGTGTTAAATACATGGAGTGACTTTGCTTGAGGGAAGTCACCGATTACATTACTGTTAACTGAGTACATGGGATGATCCATGTTTGGGGCTTAATTATGCCAATAATTGTAGTCTACTGATTTGAGAAAACCTGCACATGATACTTGTCCTGTTGATGCTTTATTACTCTAATGATACAATTGTTTATAAGTGTGAAGTTTGATTTTACTTCCAGATCTTGTTTTCCAGGCCATGATGGTGTGTATGATGGCTCCAGGCGGAGCCAGATGTTAAGCAAACTTAATATACAAGACACACTAACATCTTTTATTGTAGGGTTACAGAGCTACTCCAGAGGAGGTGAAGCCCTGAGGGTGCCTGGGACATGATCTAGCTAACCTTTTTCTTTCAGACAGGAATCTAGGTTTGATGAGTTGACTCATGGGAGTGTCCATGCGTCAAGAGTGAGGGGTCCAGAATTACATGAAACTATGTTTTCTATGTTTTCTAAACTATGTTTTTTTTTTATGATTTTTGTGTGATTTGTGTGATTAACAGTTCATTTACGGGTATTAAACCTATGTAAGTGGTGCATCTGTGTTCAGATGAGGCTTTGATGGTCCATAAATGAAGCTCACTGAACTAAAGAATGTGGTTTGATGATGATTGACATGCTCTCCAAATAGAAGTTTTTCCTCCTAGCAAGGAAATATAGGTGCAGCAGTTAAAGTATTGCCGAAAGGAATCTCCTGAGAAATCTTCAGAGGCCCAGTGAGAAGCGAGAACTCATTCCAGGCAGAGCTGACAGCCCAGGCAGTGGTTGAGGTCAAAGGTCGAGCTGTTTGGGGCCCATTGGGAGATCAGATTCCACAGCCACAGCAAGGACCACGAAGCTGCATTGGAATGAGAGCTGTGCCAAGGGGGCTTTCCAGAGGCCAACAGAGGAGATTGTGGACGACATACGGGCACCTGAAGGATGAGGGGAGCGTGCCAAGCTCCATCGACAGCGCAGGGGGAGTCCAAGAATGGCATCATGATTCTGTGAAAAGCACAGGAACCAGAAGCTATGGTGGTGATGACAGCAGTTTCCTATGAACATCACCTAATGCTGTGTCAATATACTGCACACGATGGCACACTGAAGACTGCTGGGATCATAACAGCAGCAAGATAACTGGATCTAGCACCCTTTCCACAGAGGGTTCTCCTGCAGAGGACAATGGAGGAGGCATAAATATCCCCCACAGGACAGGGGCCTGAAGTGAGGTGATGGGGGTTGGCAGAGGCCATAAAACTAGAGTGCTGAAGAGGTCTGCAGCTCTCACAATAGCTGAGACCCATGTTGACAAACGGCAAACTCAACTGGTATGTCTGAATGTCTATTCTACATACATTTGGACTCTGGTTCTATGAACAGTGATGGAAACAACTGGAAGAGACATTTATGACGCCCTGCAGAACTTAAACCACTCTGCAGAGAGACGTGTGATTTACATGTCTTGCAGAGGAGCACAACCAAGCTGGAGTGATCTTGAAAATGTTAATTTCTCTTATGACCATTAACAATTCATTTGTTTGCTTGTAGGATGCAGTTTACCATTGAATGAGATCAATGAGAACTTGGATAACTGCTAATATATTTGTCAAACTGTGTACGTTTACATATGCTGAGTATAAAAATGTTTGCATTGACACTGTCAGACATGACGGGATCATAACTGGGTACTTTTCTAGCATAATTGCCAAAAGGGGGGAAATGTTAGATTTGTATTGTGATTGTCATTTATGCTTAGAAGTATATAATCATTTGTAGATTGAAAGAATGTCTCATCCTAGGAGGTCTGTAACAACTCTGTGTAGCATGAAGAGGGGAGTGCGTTCACTCCTCTTCAGAGTGTTCTGGCATAGATCACACACCTCCTAGGAGAGGTCGTATCTTCTCCTGCTGATATATGGTATAGCAAACACACGTATATCTGTTTGAGTCTAAGAGCCTTTTGTTCAGATGTACCGCTAGACTCCTGGCACCAGCTTTGGGGAGTCTTCCTGGGGTTACATCTTGACCCCATACACACATAGATACACACACTCAGGGTATTCTTTGTTCACATGCATACCTATATAAGATGTCATATGTTAATGAACCAATCCGAGAACCACAATCTCCCGAATAGAAAAGTGAGCAGTAAAGTCTAGACTGCAGACCGCTCTAACCTCTGGTGTTCACTCGGTGGGGAGAAGGGCTATCAGTGGCAACACTGAGACACTCGCTCCTCTTGCTGGGTGTCTACTCATTGGAGGCCAAGGGTGTGTCCACGGTCGAGAAGAGGAGAAACGCTCACAGAGGGAGACCGGATGGAGATGGAAATGTTAAATGAAAGACCACATAGACGACGTCGATACTGGACAAGAGGATGCCAGTTGACAGCAGTCATGACCCTGTGCTTCATGTTCATTTGGTCCGTGTTCCTGGCAATTACCCTTGTGATTATAAATAATATCTGCACAGGCAACCCCTGCGACCCGCACTGCCCCAGCATCTACCGACGACAACCAAACATAACATGCTCAGGACAAGCCACCCTAGTGCCAGAAGCAAGAGTGACAGAAATCACCAGAAGAAAGCGAAGCACTTTCTGTATAAGATGTACAGACTTAGCCGGCGCCAGAAAATATGGAAAGTACCGCAGCCTAGTGTCATCAATCCTAGTGTCAATAGCTGTTTTTGCAGCCATATTGACCCTATGTGGCTGTTGTTGTATTCCCTGCATAAGATCCATGATCAACAGACTGATAGCCACAGCTATTACACCGGACCCTGTCGGCCAAAAAGAAATTATGACACTGCTGGAGCACGCCGACACTGACTCAAACACCGACGACGAAGATGAAGAAACAACCTGTAACTAAAAGAAAAAAGACACTCCTGTTAATAATGAAGCAACAGTTAAAAATGCACTGTCAAGAGACTGTATGCTGATAAAAGTTAAAATGGGTAAAACAAATTAACAACAGGAGGGATATGTTAAGAGATTTCCCACTTCTATTCATATGTTATTGAAAGTTTATCTTTAATTTTAGTGTTAATAGTTGTTTACCCATTTATTCTTTCCATTTAATTGTATTTTATGATTTTACTGTTTCACTAGAAGTGAAGCTGAAGTAAAGACAAAGGCATAGTGTTCTCAGATATGATTCACCCAGTACATCTCCTCTGTACCTGGCTCTCTACGAGCCGTTTCACTCCCAGGAAGGGGAGAGCAGGATGTTCTTATCTACACTCCCAAATACAAAGAGGGGCCCATTCTTCAGAATCACACACACACACACACTCTGAGATCATAAACTTCACACACACACACATACTCTGAAACGCTATAAATAAAGAACTGCCGCATACGCTGGTTGTGAGCCTGAGACAGCAGCGCTCACCCAGCGTGCGCACGTTGTTACCATCTAAACTGTCTTGAGTGTCTTTATTTCGCCTGAAGAATGTCTTGTTCAAATATTTACTCTTTACATTCTGTTTTCATTAATCTACCAAGCTGTCAGATCAAGTCATGCCTTACAGACCTTTTCCTTGTGACCTCTTGTTAGATCTCTTTACTTATTATTTTTCACACAGTCAGTTAAACATAAATATTGCAATATTTTGATTTGAAAGTTTAAGAAAAGTAAGCGTTCCTACTCAGTGCAGTGGGCGGCTGTCAGGACCCATTGTGGATGGATTAATGTCCCGCCACACGAAGACTGATCACTTGTCACACGAGCCATGAAAGGCAACGAGTGTGGCTTGACTTCTTTCCCTCCAATAATCTCAGAACCATGACCTAAAGCAAAAAGAAAATATCCAGTCACATAACAAAATCAGCAGATGATACAGTCAAAAACAGATGATTGAAACAAACACCCTTCACCAACTGCTTTTGTAATGCTGAAACATATCAATAATGCTGACTATGCATTCTGCTTATTTAAATGAATGAGAAAATTGTCTACAAGTTAATTAAAGTATAATAGAAAAATATGAATCACCTGGCTGGATGATCATGAGGAGCATGCATGAAACAAAAACACTGAAATAACTCTTGCAGAACATTTTGCCTTTTGTCTCTCATAGATGTTGAATGCACTGAAACTGTGATGCTCAGCTTTATATAGAGAGCTGAAAGGATGTGGTCTGACAACTGAAATGAACAAGTCTGCAAAATGGGCTCCTAAACGCTTCTAAGGTTGTTATCAAATATATCATTAACAACCTTACCCCATTCACCATCACCACTACCGCCAACAACAATAACAACAGCAACACACACATATACTTACACACTTTTTGATCGTGAGAAATTTGACTCGGTGTATTTCTCATGGATGAATACTTCAATGTACTTGTATGACTGTTAAATTAAACTTAGATTATTGTAATTTTCATTCTGTGCTTTAAAGACTTCCATATTTCATGACATATTGTCATTCAAATTTATGGGACAACTGAGAGGAATGTGTAATCGAATCAAGAACAGATGAGTGAAACGAACACCCTGTGACAACTGCTTTATAATAGATATGTAGTGTGTGTTTTACACGTCATATGGTGTATGACATTGTAATATAGTAATATATGTTTCACACATTACTGATGTAGAAAAAATGTTTTATTTTAAAATTAAATAGAAGACATTACTTGCCTGGCTGGATGATGAAGAGAAACATGCATGAGATGACGAGTAAAGTAAGGGAATACTATTGCAAAAAAGGTAATTGGATTACTGTTACTTTCCCGTAAGCACGCTGTATTACTGTGTTACTAAAACTGTGATTTTTTGGTGAGAATGTCTTATGACAATGACGTAAGCGAGTGCGATGTTCGTGGCAACAGCTGTGTGCAGATCAACAATGGACAGCATATGACCGTGCAGCGTTTAAAGTGTGCAAGTACTGACTTTACCTTGAGTTTGATTCCGTAAAATGTGACAAAAACATTAGCATCCGCTGTACACTGCGTGGGAAGAAAAAAAAATTTTAAGCGAAAAACCCCTTATCTTCCAAGCAAGCACCGAGCACGCTGCCACAGGAATGTGACATTCACAGAGAAACTCCCAGATCCTTGCACTGACATGACCGCTGCGACACACCTGCACCAGGGCAAACAAGATACTGAAGTTTCACCCATCCCGTTCTTCTTATGAAGTGGTGTCAGAAATGCATTCCTGCCCGTGCACTGCTGGCTCTGTTGTGCTGGCTCTGGGTCCATTGTGTAACTGATGGCACCAACAGGACGCTTACATTAGAGCCTCTTATTGCGTGTTTTGTTTGGGTTTCCAGCAATCAGAATCAGAGAAACTGTATTATTCCAAATGGAAATTGAGTAAAAAAAAAATTAAAGAATGGCAGCAGGTCATACTTAAACCCAGGCCTGCCACTCTACAACCATGCAACATATGACTACATGCTCATCGAACTGAGCTAAACCTGCGCCCAAGAGCGTTTAATCAACAAAACTGGAGAAGGCATGGAGAGAGGATAGCCTAACATATGAAACAGGAAATGACTGCTGTGTATTCTGTTTATTTCAACAAAGTAACTGTATTCTGATTACCACCTATTTAAACGGTAACTGTAACGGAATACAGTTAGTCATATTTTGTGTTTTAAATACGTAACTCTGGTACATGCATTCAGTTACTCCCCAACACCGCACACGCACACACACACACACACGCACACACACACAGCTGATGTAGCTGATGGCTAGAAAAAGCATCTGGTTGACGTGTGGCATCTGCATATATTTGAGTCTGTATGTATAATTTTGACCTCGCGTGGATTAGAGAAACTTGGAAATAAATTTAACCTTTTGAACCCAACTCATTATAGATGTATGCTGTATGGTGAATCTCTGATGGAAATACAACACCTCAGAGAAATCATCAATGCATCCACATTTCTCAGACAGAACATTTCTTCGTATCTCTCGTTTATCAGGCGTTGAATGCACTGACAACCAATGTCGTGCAAAGCTTGTTATGTTGAGCTCAAAAAATGTGGTCTAACCATGAGTAAGCAAAATAGAGAAATGGAAACTGATGCATTCTGATAAGATTGTGGTCAAATGTAATATGCTTGTGGTAGAACTTGACCTAAGCAGCTAAAGAAGGACAGGAGACAGATGCTGTCCAGTGTAGCGAGTGATTTATTCACCATTTTTGTGACCAAACAATATGTACAACAATAAATAAGGATCAACTCCATAGGATCAACTCAGTACAAATAAACATAACTGAACTTGAATCAACAGAAATTAAGGTCATATGCACACAGCTACACTGACCTGGTCCTTTCTCCTCGAACACCTACGTTCTTCTGCATAAATAGTCCACTTAACCAAACAAGCTCACCCCTGGACTATTCCATTATGTAGGTAAGACAAACATTTCCCTATCAATCTTATACTGCTATTTTTACTTGCAATAAAAACTCTACAGTGTAATCAATACATATTAGAACAATAAATCAATTTCTCTATAAACACACTCTAAAATCAACTTTATTAAAATACAAGGATTCTCCCCCTTCTTCACCTGGTCTCTTCCTGTGACCTCAGACTAACCAGGAAACTATAAATACAGGAAGTGAAGCTACATTTCCTCCTTTTAAACCTGGAACAAAGGTAGGTAAAGTGAGTTCATACTAAAATTAACAGAAATAAATAACATGTTAACTTAACAAACTTGTCAGAATTGATTTAAACCAGAGGTTCCCAAAGTGGGGGCATGCCCCCTGAGGGGGGGGGCGCAGAGCCATTGCGGGGGGGCGCAGAGCCATTCTTGGGGGGCGCAGAGCCATTGCAGGGGGGGCGCGGGATGAATAAAAATTGCTTGGACACTGCTAGCACACAAACGCGACGGGGCTCCGACACAAACCCAAAGCAGAAGATGAAGCATCACCAAGTATGTTTCCAAACCAGCTTCCTTCCAAGCCAAAGACTAGAAAATATGATGAAGCATATCTTGCCTTTGGGCTCACCTACACAAGTGCCAATGTAGGTATCCCTGACAGAACTTGTTTCCCCTGTGTTGGGAGCGGGGCCAGCTATATGCTGGGGCAAGATGGGGCAATGCCCCCTTAAACAAACGTTCTGCCCCCTTAAGTCAAACTTTTAGAAGTTTAGAAAGAAAATAATAGATTACCCACAAACTGAATATGGACAAGATTTACTACAGTAGCTGAAAAATCTGCTAGAAAAGGCACAAATTAAATGATAGGATAGGTTTCACGTCTCATACGCTCCTTGCCTCTGTGCACTGTTTGTGCGCAGGCTCACACAGCACTTGGCAGAGAACTCCCCCTACCCCCAGCTAAACATCCCAGCGACGCATCTTGCCAGCGCCTTCAAGTTGGACTCCAGTCTTATTTTATTCTTAATTTTGCAAATTTATTTCAATTAGGCCCCCCAATTAAGATAGATTTAATGTTGTTGGTTGTGAAGATCTGGATGGCTATTTTATTTTATTCTTTATTTCTATTTTTAAGTTTTATTTTTCAAGACTTTGTGAATTCTCTTTTTTGTAACCGGGCCTACCTTTTTTAGTTTGGTTAATATTGGCAATAGTGTAAAGTGTTATTGTTGGTTTCAAATATATTCGATATAAGCTATCCAATTAAGGTAAATGTCATGTTTTTAGTTGTTAGAATCTGATGAGGAATATTTTATTTTATTTTATTTTATTTTTGTTTTCCCCCTGAGGGATTGCCACCTTAACGTGGTCAGGGGGTTTGCGCGCCTTAGTGACCATAAAAGCTTGACCAGCAGAAGCTTAGCCTTCAGGTGGGACACCCAAGTTGGTCAGGTCTTAGGATAGAGGCCTGACAAAGTGCAATCCAATTACATGACAAAAACAGTTATCCAGAGTAGGGCTGCCACAATTACTCGACTAACAAAATCCTCAACGACTAATTTCATAGTCGGCGCGTCGTTTGAAGCTTTGTAAGATCCGGAAAGATGCAGGAATAAGTAGTAGGATTTAAGAGTGCAATAATGGACTGAAACAGAAGATGGCAGCAATGCATCTACAAGGATGCCAGCTGCTGTTAAACGCCGAAGAAGAAGCAGTCTCCGGTATCGTAGCTGTGTCCTTCGGAGGCTGCATTTTGTAGGCCGATTACGTTACAGCGACGCAACGAAGGCTGTCCAAATTCGTAGACTCCTACAAATGCGGCCAACAAATGCGTCCTTCATTTCTCCAGATTTGAAGGATGGGTCGGGTGTATCCTAGCGCGGCCCAGCCAATTTCAGTTTCCAGCAATGGCGGCAGCTACTTAGTTTTAATATTAGCCTTATTACTCTTTCTGAGTCACAAAATAAACTTTTAACATATTTTCAGGCGAGAATGTAGCTGTGTAAACTTCAAATATCTGCTCGGTTTATCAAGACATCACATATTTGCAAAAGTGCGCCGACATTTTCGGAGACGTCTGTTACCCACCAGCTCGATAGCTAGCCGGGGTTCAAGGCTCTCTAGAGCTGGCGAGAACAGCGAACTCCCGGCAAATCGTTTTTAAACCCCCCGCGGTCTTTCGTTACTCAGGTTAAACATGATAAGTAGGCCTGGGTATCATCACTGAATCGATTCAATCCACGATTTGATTCTAATTGAATCGGGGAAATTTTGCTTCAGGGTGTCAGAAATATTATAATTCTGATCAAGTATCAGTACATTTTAATATTTTTATATCTATAAAAAGAAAGCTGACACTTGCGAGACTTTATCAAAGGTGTAAGCATCACAGCAGATGCCTTTGTGTCAAAATAACTGAGGATAACACACAGAAAAACATGAAGGTGATTTTCCTGGGCTGGGATTTTATAGCAGATGACCTTAAAAATATTCTGCAGTAGATCAAAAACGAAAGAAAACCATTAATCAACATATGAACATTACCTGATATTGCTAAAGTGAAGCAGAGCAAAGTTACAGAGCTTTTATTAGAGACACAGCTAAGCATTTTGCAATTTTGCATAATTTTTAAAAAGTTCAGTAGTCTATTGAACGGCAGAAATTTGGCTTTCTTTTCGGAAGTAAGTAAAAGGAAAAAAAAAAACAGCGGCTGACAGCGCTGTAAACAGCTTGTGCGTAATAAGCAAGGGAATAACGCAGAAAACAGATTTTTAGACGAAGCGTAGTTTGGATCTTCTTTTGCTGCTGGTTCAGTCAATATTGTTTGGAGAGAGATAAAACCTGCAGCTTCAGAATCTAGCGCAAAAAGGGCCTTAAACACAAATCGCGGACCCGCGACCCACCTAGATTCTATCATCTTTCTTGTGACATTGTGTGTATTGAATACAGAACTGCTGGATCTTTATTTTACCAATATCCCACCATTACTGCATGGAAGTAAACTGACATTTTATAGTTCTCCATTGATTTCAAAGAAAGAAAAATCCTTTTTTTAAAACAGCCATCATTTAATAAAACCGTATTAAAATGCCAGTACGCATTCTTAGGTTTTAGTCTATTTATAAACACACTTGCATCATACTATGATCAAAAAAGCCCAATGGACACAAGTTGCATGATCTAAATATTTGTAAATGATGACCATAACAATAAAACTAATTGTGCTAGAGAAATGTAATTGTCCGTACAATGAGCCCATGTTTTACCATGTTTAGAACGCCACACATCAACCAAATTATAAGTCTCAATAACGTGTTTCAAAATCCTCCTTGAATGTATATGTGGCTCCAAGTGATTCTTATCTAAATCATCAATTGTACAATTAAAGTCACCTCCTAAAATCAAATGATTCGTTGATGTACAACTTAACAGCGTACTCGCTAACTTTTCTAAGAAAACATCGAACACGTGGAGAGACTGGAGCATACACATTTAACAATGTCAGCTTCAAATTTTCATACGTAACAATGACCTTTAACAACCTCCCAGGTACAATATCATCTACTTCAATAGAAACTGGAAGAAAGTTTCTTGAGAAAAGAATTGCTACTCCTGAACTCAGTGAGGTTTTATGACTCAGAACAATGTTTCCATCCCATTCCTTCTTCCAGTCAACTTCAACATCAATATTACTCAGTCTTTTGAGCAAACGCTATATCAATGCATTTAGATTTTAGATGTTCAAAATACATCGCCCTCTTTTTCATATCCCTTGTACCATTAAGGTTCAAGGTTGAGATTTTAAGGGTACTCATAGAAACACAAAAAAAGAGCCATAAAAAAACGAGTATACAGCATCTTATCTGCTGTCTTTTTCCTTCAGGAACCACATTAAACTCGAGCTCTAATTTTTTGCATCAGTTTTCGCAGTCTATACACTTCAGTGTCCTTTAAGCCATCAGGAGTCCTTTGTCTTATTAACCATTTAGCTGAATCAAGAAACAACTTTCGATCACGGAAGAAATCCTGTATAGCTACATCTCGTTTCCCTTTAGTTACTTCCAAAAAACTTCTAATCTGTTCAAGACTGTACCCATCACTTCTCTGGCCATCAGGAATAGAAACGTCAGATGCCTTTCTATCACTATCAGTGTTAGGATGCCTGGGTCGTTGACCCAGAGTTTTGAGTTTATTATGTTATTTATCATTTCCAGTCTTTGGTTTCTTTGTTGGAGTTCTCTTATGGTTTATGCCTCTGTGTAATCCTTAGTTGCTGTCTCCCCTGTCTGCTATATCCCCGTGTCCAGTCAGTGTCTGTGTCTGCCCTGGTCCCACGTCTCTGTTCCCCCTGTTGCAGTGCCTGCCTGTGAGTCTGTGTCTTTAAGTTCAGTCTGTGTTATGTTTCCTGTTTTACTTTGCAGGTGCGTGTCTTATATTAATGTGTCTGGTTTTGCTTCCCCTGTTTCGTTAGGCCTGATTTGCCCCAGCTGTGTTTCCCTCCTGTTGCCCATTCCCTGATTGCTCCCTCTATGTATTTAAGCCCTGTGTTTCAGTTTGTCATTGTTGCGATCTACCCTTATCTAGCTGTGTGTTCTGTCTGTATAAGTTTACCTTGGAGTCTTAGCTTTGTTACTTTTTGGAGTTCAGCATTAAAGCTGTATTTAAGTTCACCTTTTGTCTCTGACTGTCTGCACACAGCCATCAGAAGAAGATCAGAAGATCGCGACCAGAACTAGTGATGGGCAGATGAAGCTTCATGAAGCACTGAAGCTTTTCATCCAATTGGTTCACCCCAGCGCAAAGCTTCTTGAAGCTTCATTTGCTCTAGTAGGACATCTACTGGACGTAAAAATATTATCCATCCATCCATTCGCTTCCGCTTATCCTTTTCAGGGTCGCGGGGGGCGCTGGAGCCTATCCCAGCTGTCATAGGGCGAGAGGCGGGGTACAAAAATATTAGTTGGCATGAATTTGAAGAGTGTGGCAATTTGGACACAGCCTGTAAATGTCAACAACAACAGGAGCGTGTAAAACATGTATATTGTAGTTATGGCAGTATACTGTGTATATTTATGCTGGCAGTATGGAAAATGATTATTTGGAAATGCTTAAAATAGAAATGATCATTTACTGTGAGGTGAGGTGTGGTTGGGGTATGGACAGTGGTTGTGCTTTTGTAACGTTGAGGTATGGACAGCTACACACTGAGGCTTTGAGCCTCAGTCCTGCCTGTTCGCATTTTATTCTGTAAAAACTAAATTTTCACTGCTTTTATGACCTTTTTAGTGGGGAGAACATAGCTAGGATTTAATGATTTAACAAATCTTTTAAATCCTTTGTCCTCCACAATGTTAAATGGCTGGGAGTCCTCAATCACCATGCTAACCAGGTCTTCATCTATTTGAGATTGTTCTCCTGAGGAAAGACAATAAAAACAAAGCACAAATATAAATATCACACACGTAATTTATTACAGTTGTATAATATTGTTATATCATTTAGTAACATTACAGCATGCTATATTATCATGGCATTTGATGGCTCACCTGGTCTTGCTCCTCAATCGGTGTTCCCCTTATTCTCATGCAAAGCTCTGTAGTGCCTAAGCATGGATGAGGTGTTGTTGTTATATCCCAGCTCCCTGGCACATAGCAAACACTTCACCTTGTACAAAGGTAAAGACAGCTTAACATAAATTGTATTGCACCATCAGTATTATGAAAATACATCTTCTGTAGAAATTTACATACCTTGTTGAGAGGAATAAGATCAAAATGTTCCCACACAGGGGAGGACATCCTCCTCTTAGCTGGCTCATTCTCTCCTGTCTCTCTCCTCACTCTCCTAAAACTCCAAACTCTCACTAACCGCAACTCTCCATCAAACACCCACATTATGAATGAAGTCTGAGGGGTTTATATCGCTGTCATAGCTCGCGGCAAAGTTCGAACCACTTCCTGAACCAGTCACGTGGTACAGCCGGGCAGCGAGGCTTCGGACGTCATCATTTTCAGCTCCTCCCATAAATGAAGCAAGCTTCGATACGCGCATCGCGGAAACGCCCCCTCCATTACTCGACACAAGCTTCGAAGCCTCGATACAGAACGTCCCATCACTAACCAGAACATGGGCCCCACAGACTGTTCCACCTCAGACTTTGAGGCTGAGATGACGAGGTTGGTCGATTTGCTGGACCGCATTGCTCAGGCCGATAGCTTACAGGCTATGGCTGTGGGACTGAGCGCGGTCGAGGCAATGATTACAACCAACCCCCGGCTTCATCAGTTCTCCATGGACACATATCTGAGCCATACCATAGCTGCATGGAGGGAGCACGTCAGAGCCAGCGAGCTGGCTATCTCTCTCTCCAAACCAACGCAGCAGCAGCAGACGGAGCTCACTGTAAAGCAGCTGCGTTTGCCACAGCAGGACAGTGTTTCTGCTGGAGGTTCTGGAGAACTGTTCCTGTGTGGTGAGCCGGAGGATTTGCAGCCCGGTCAGCTGGAGGCTTCGCGGCCCGGCTCGCCTGCTCCCCCTTCCCGGAGTAAACAGCGTTCACGCCACTCCCACTCCAGAACGACTGAGCACACCCCAGTTTTGGGAGAAAGTGACTGTTTAGTGTTCCGGCCAGCCCCTGTGGCTGATGTTATATCTAGGACTCCTTTTGTTCCTCTGGCAGATACTCTGCCTATGACTTTTTCCGTGCCTCAGCTGGCAAATAGAACTGGCAACAGAGTGCCACCTGCCATAACTAAGTTGGCTAAAGAACTGGGACTTGGCATTGCAGAGCTTATGGATCAAGCAAAGGTTAGTGTTTTTCGGCCATTTATGTTTTCACCTGTTCGCTCATCTGTTCTGCAACCTGGTCCTGCTGGAGGGTCCGAGGGGCCCGTACAGCCTTCTGTTCCCGCTGGGGGTTCTGGAGAACCGCACCAGCCTTTGTTCATCTCCGCTGGAGGGTCCAAGGGGCCCGTCCAGCCTTCTGTTCCCGCTGAGGGTTCTGGGGAACCGCACCAGCCTTTGTTCGTCTTCGCTGGAGGGTCCGAGGGGCCCGTCCAGCCTTCGTCTGCCTCGCCTGGAGGGTCCGAGGGGCCCGTCCAGCCACCTGCCTCGTCTGGTCCGGCTTCAGCCTCTGTGTCGCCTGCACGTCCTCGTCCGGTCCGGCCACTTTCCAGGCCGTTGGCTGGACATCATTGCTGTCGCGGCCGGCCCCTGGACCTCCTTCGTCGCCGCCGCTGCCCTCTGCGTGGCCGGCCTCCGGACCTCCTTCGCCTGGGTCGCCGCCGCTGCCCTCTGCGTGGCCGGCCTCCGGACCTTTTTCGCTTGCCTCGCTGCCGTTGCTTTTCGCACGGCCGGCCTCCTAAACTGCCCAGGTTTGGACTTTGGTGCCGTCAGCCTCCGGGCCGGCCCCCTGAACTTTTTTTGGAACTGTCGTAGGCCTGTTTTTGTTTGGTTGTTTTCTGGGCTCCGGTGTTCTCTGTTTTTGATCTCTGGGTTGTGTTTAGTTTGTTTCGGTCCCTCCGTCCTGTTTCCCCCACCGCCCACCCTGGTTGGGTTGTTTTTTGTTTTGCTGTTCGGGTTTGGGCTGTCTGGGAGCCAGCCCTTTGGGGGGGGGTACTGTTAGGATGCCTGGGTCATTGACCCAGAGTTTTGAGTTTATTATGTTATTTATCATTTCTAGTCTCTGGTTTCTTTGTTGGAGTTCTCTTATGGTTTATGCCTCTGTGTAATCCTTAGTTGCTGTCTCCCCTGTCTGCTATATCCCCGTGTTCAGTCAGTGTCTGTGTCTGCCCTGGTCCCACGTCTCTGTTCCCCCTGTTGCAGTGCCTGCCTGTGAGTCTGTGTCTTTAAGTTCAGTCTGTGTTATGTTTCCTGTTTTACTTTGGAGGTTCGTGTCTTATGTTAATGTGTCTGGTTTTGCTTCCCCTGTTTCGTTAGGCCTGATTTGCCCCAGCTGTGTTTCCCTCCTGTTGCCCATTCCCTGATTGCTCCCTCTATGTATTTAAGCCCTGTGTTTCAGTTTGTCATTGTTGCGATCTACCCTTGTCTAGCTGTGTGTTCTGTCTGTATAAGTTTACCTTGGAGTCTTAGCTTTGTTACTTTTTGGAGTTCAGCATTAAAGCTGTATTTAAGTTCACCTTTTGTCTCTGACTGTCTGCACTTTGGGTCCTATTCCTGCCTGCACACAGCCGTCGCATAACAATCAGAATCCGATAAAACATCAGACTCACTCTCTCTTCCACACTTTTCTTTCACCTGCATCTTTTTTGGTTTTACCCCTTTAGAATCTTTAGGTTTCCTTTTAACATTTGGTACCTTAAAAATACTTTCATCATCCCTGCACAAATTCCCTTCCCTATGGGCCATTTCATCCACATCCGTAACCTGCTGCACTCCTTCTTGTGTAGTTTGGCTAACTTCATCACATACTTCAGCAGAAGTAGAAGTAGAGGCAACCTCGCTGTTTTCTTGGCTGCTAAGCATTTCATACCTTGAAACCTTGGACTTCCTTTCCTCTCCTACAGTAACTGCTGGAGCTCCTTTCTCTGCGTTACCTGCAGAAACACCTTTCCCTTCCTTATCTGCTGAAAGTTTTCTGCTGAAGTGCCCTCCCCTGCGTTTTCAGAACCCTGCACAATTTCAGCCTTTTTTTGCACCTTCTCACGGCAATTACAGAGTGAATGCCCTTCCTGATTGCACCCAAAACATCTCATGGTTTCTGTCGTTGCAAAGATTGTGTATTCAAACCCATTAACCTTAAATTTCATCACTATATTCAGCTCCTCATTCTCATTGTTTGGAATCATATACACCCGTCTTCGAAATGAAACAACATGCCGTAACTTCGCAGATTTGCGCCCAAAGGGGAGCATAACCATTGCCGACACAATCTGACCATGACGTGACAACTCTTTCAGCAATATATCATCGCTGATGAAAGGCGGCAAATTAGATAATATTTTATTATTTTATTGTAAAAACTGTTGTTGGAAGCATACTGAATTTAACCAGATAAACATACAAACAAACACACACACGAAGAGAGAGGGAGAGAGTATGCATAGTATGCAAACGGCTAACAAAAAGCCATTATAATTAGTCATACAATGAGAATATGACAAATCAGCAGTTGACAATGACTAATTAATATTGTGCTGAACAGTCCAAAAGATTCGGTCAGCTACATCAGTGTCTGCTCTTTACTATCATAGCCAAGTGGCTAACAAACATAAACAGAAGTTTTCACTATCTCTACTAATTAATGTTATCTTTTTGTGTCTCTGTTGTGGTCAGTGCTATCCTCTATGCCAGGGGTCGGCAACCCTGGGCACGCGTGTCGTGCCACAGTTGACATGCGAAGGCTTAACTGATGGCACGACCATAGCTGGACTTTCCATCGGGCATACCGGGGCTTTGCCTGGTGGGCCGATGGTGATTTTTCATTTTTATGGGCCTATGATTTTTATTTATTTTTTTTTTTTTATAACGTTATAAACAATGAAAGGTTTTGGATTGGCCAGATGCTGGCAGATGTGTAAAAATAACTCCGTTGTTTGGTGGTGGCTATGGCGGAGCTGCCACAATAGGCCAGCAGGTGGATGAGGGAATGGTGAGGCAGGAGGAGGAGAGACCCGAGGCGCCGCCGGTCCGAGTGTCAGGTGAACTGAACTTCAGGTAAGAAGTTATGACCTGCAGTCTGTCTGGATCAGATATAAACCAAGTTCAGGTGTAGTTTATTTTCGTTGTGCTGAGTTTTTACAGTCAGTTACAATAACTCCTACTGCGTACTAGCTAGCATGACGGAGTTTCTATACAGCTGGGTGGGTGCTATGATGTTACTGATAGTGAACTTTATTTTATTCATAAGGTTAGTTAGTAGAGTTGCCAACCGTCCCGTAAAAACAGAATCGTCCCGCATTCAGAGAAAATATTACGCGTTTCGTATTGAGGTGAAAAGGAACACAGTCTGTCCCGGACTTCAGCTAGAATGGAAAAAGACACAAAGCTGGATTTATTCTGTCTTTACGCTGTCAGCTGCCTCTTTTTCTCTCATTTAATCATAAAACTGATCAATGATCAGCTGATCGGTATTTCTGACGCAAGTCCCGTCTCTCGTTTATTCATTGCCCACTTTGCGCCAGAAAGAGGAAACCAGCGGATGTCGCGCTAAACAACAGCAGCACCTTTAAGCTTGATCAGCTGTTGTTAGAATTTATTTAATATTAATTTCTAGTATCAGCTGATGTTTGCTGGAGCACAGCTGTAAAAGCTGCTGGTCATGATGTCGGTTTGGATATCTGGTGAGAGGGAAACATGCAGATGAAACCAGGAGATGTCCTTACTGAATCATCAGAGCTGAACAGGTGATGGAGAAACAGGTTTACCTTTTAGGTGACATGAATGAGTTGAATGGAAGTTATGAACTGTTTCTGAGAGACAAATAACACCAGGATCCTTTTCTACGTAGCTGACAGCTGGTAACTGTGAATGGGGCGGGTCTAGCAAAGTTTTGCCAGGGGGGCCAGGTAGGGCATTGACAGGGAAAGGGGGGCACAAAGAAATACTTTTCTTTCTTATTCTCATTTAAAATGTCTAGCTTTTATTAAACAATTATCTGAATCTTACAACCAAAGTTTTTATCTGATGTACAACGTATAGAAATCATACATATACCAACAAGACAGTGTACATCACTGTCACAACAGCGTTTGTTTTCATTCAAAGGCTTTATGGCTTTAATACCTGGTGGGCCGGTCTCTAGTCAAAATGCCCGGGCTGATTTTTTTGTCCCAGTCTAGCCCTGGGCACGACACGCAGTGAATTAATCTGAGAGGGTGCATTAAAAAATAAATGGCCGGGGCAGCGGTGCACATCGCAAATTAGCTCACATAGACACATTAGTTGTACTGCTTCTTAATGACGGTATCTTAGCTAAAAACCCCAACTACCAGATTCAATTTGTAATTGGCTAAAAATCACTTAGCCTACTGATGAGAGGAATGTTGCTAGTTCTCAGTTTTTTCAAGCAATGTTGAAATTTCCACATTTCGACACTTCAAATGCTTCAGGAGCTCTCCGCTCAGCGCAGCAACTGTTAATATAGAGCGTTATTAAATTTATTGCCAATGCAATTATATGGCACATTGAATTCTGAGGAAATTTTAGATGGCACTCGTCATCAAAAAGGTTGCCTACCCCCGCTCTATGCTGTTGCAGCAGGTTGAGGGTCACAGATGCCAACAGACTAAATAAAACTGCTAAACTGATCCACAAGGCCAGTAATGTTGTGGGGATGGAGCTGGACTCCATTAGGGTGGTGTCTGAGAGGCGGATGTTGTCCAAGATAAAGACAATGTTGGACAGTACCTCCCACCCACTCCATGACGTACTGGCTAGTCATAGGAGCACGTTCAGTGAGAGACCGAGATTACCAAAAAGCACCACTGAACGACACAGGAAATCATTCCTGCCTGTGGCCATCTCCCTGTACAACTCCTCCATCTAATACACTGTAAACACTGCAATAGCTACACCCTTTTTACACACGCTCTTTTCTACTCTGTAATATTCTTGTCAATTTTCTTGAGATTTATTTATAATCACCTCTGTTAATTCTTGATATTTATAATGAGTGATCTGTTTATATTAGTGCTCGTTCTTAAATGTGGAGAATCTGTAACATAATGTATTGTTTGGAGTTTAGTCTATTACTGTTACTATTTTTAGAATTTCTTCTTGGAGCAACTGTAACCCACATAATTTCCTTAGGGATTAATAAAGTATTCTGAATATGATTGTGATTGTTTCAGGATACATGAACTGCCATTATCCAATGACACGCCTGCTTATCTGTATCTTTTGCTCGTTTCTTCTCCTCTTCTTTTCTCTTTTTTCTAAACTGAGCACCTGATGGCTTTGAACTTTTCTTGTCCGTCTTCCATTGGTTTTAATTTTGCACTCCAGTATGAACACCCATCCCCCAACCCGAGGTTCACCACAACATAACCTAATAGACCTACACCTTAGATCACAGATTCACTTTGTCTAGGGTTTATTTCTGGGATTTCGCACAACCCAGGATTCAAATCACGAATACATAATGGGCTTGGATTTACAACATTATGAATGAAATGTGCTCTATTTGGAAGCAGTGCCCCCCCCCTCCCTTTCGACAGGTTGTGTGCGAGACTTTAAATCATCAAACTGTAAATTATAAATTTTAAATTGTTATTGATCCCTTCACCCCTTACGCCCCTTTATCCTAAAGTGTATATTTATTTTTTTACTCTTCTTAAATTTATTGTTTGTTTACTTGCACTGCTGTAACTGGAGCGTCTCTGCTATATACTGTACTGTATATAGCAGAGATGACAAAGTTTACTTTGACTTCAGCACAGCAGCAAGCAGGCGCACCGAGGGCTCTCGCGCTCACTTTTTGCATATAGAATTTCGAAAAAACATCGGTGCAAATTATAAGTCTGTATCATGATGTCTGGTGTTTTCGTGTTTGTTGGTTTTTATTTTGTTTTATTTTGCGAGTTGGTTATTAGAAGCTGCTCCCGCCAGCCAGAGAATCCCCCGCCGCCCGCCCCTCTCCCCCCTGTGCCGCAAGCAGCAAACGGAGGGCGCCCTTACTCCCAGCAAATGGGCAATAGAAAACCAATCGGTGCTTATGCCATCCCCAAAATGCGCTGGCATGATGTCGGGGAAGCATCATTTTTACAAATGTCGGGGAAGGTTACAAATGATCTTCTTATGAAGATCATTTGTAACCTTCACTAAAGCTGTTTCTGTGCTGTGCTGAGCTCTGAAACCTGACTGAAACTCTTCAAATAAGCCATTCCTCTGCAGATGATCTGTTAGCTGTTTGACAACTACTCTTTCAAGGATTTTTGATATGAAAGGAAGGTTGGAGATTGGCCTATAATTAGCTAAGATAGCTGGGTCTAGAGATGGCTTTTTAAGTAAAGATTTAACTACAGCCAGCTTGAAGGCCTGTGGTACAAAGCCGATTATATAACAACTGCATTATTCATCCTACATGCTGCCTTCACACTTTCACACCCAACAACTTCTCCTACAGCCAAGCCCACTCCTCAACCGAAAAATCAGTGCAAACCGGTATTTTAATACCATGCCGACGGGAGAGGCTCCAAAGCCCTCCAGCCCATGATTTTCAGCCATCGCACCGAGCTAAAAGCTCAGTGCTGCCTGTCTCACCCGAAAAAGGACACCAAAGAAACACCAGTGAAAGAGAATCACTCCTCCCCACCTCCCCACACCTGCACCAGACGCTCACACATGCACACACGACACAGAGCGAGAGAGAGAGAGAGCAAAACATAAACAAAACATGACACTTTCACTTTGTAACTTTGGTTTCGAAGGTCCTGTCAAAATAGATTTTATTATTAATAAAATTATTATTGTGCTGCTCTCTAGTGTAGTCAGCCTGTCCTGCTCCTCTGCAAACGTATCAATTTTCGGTTTATATTTATGGGGCTGGCTCCACATAACACATCGCCTTTAGATTAGTAGCTTTGTATTGCATGGTGTTGCACACACATGAAACAATAAAATCTTGAATTTAACACCTGTTGTCAAATAACTTTTGATAGGAGACTCGGACACACATATTTCAGGCTTGGCCTTATAGAATTCAACATTTCCATGCTGGGGAAATAGGTTTTGCAGCTGTTTGAGCTAAGATTTTCAAGTTATTCACAAAATGAAAACCCATAATGTGTTTCAGGTGAGAAACGCACTGTCTCGCCGAAATAAGGCGATTTTCACCAAGTCCATAAAGACAGCTGTAACTTTTGATAGGAGACTCGGACACACATATTTCAGGCTTGGCCTTATAAATTCACCATTTCCATGCTGGGGAAATAGGTTTTGCAGCTGTTTGAACTAAGATTTTCAAGTTATTCACAAAATGAAAAACCATAATGTGTTTCAGGCGAGAAACGCACTGTCTCGCCGAAATAAGGCGATTTTCACCAAGTCCATAAAGACAGCTGTAACTTTTGATAGGAGACTCGGACACACATATTTCAGGCTTGGCCTTATAGAATTCAGCATTTCCATGCTGGGAAAATAGGTTTTGCAGCTGTTTGAGCTAAGATTTTCAAGTTATTCACAAAATGAAAACCCATAATGTGTTTCAGGCGAGAAACGCACTGTCTCGCCGAAATAAGGCGATTTTCACCTTGTCCATAAAGACAGCTGTAACTTTTGATAGGAGACTGGACATACATATTTCAGGCTTGGCCTTATAGAATTCAGCATTTCCATGCTGGGGAAATAGGTTTTGCAGCTGTTTGAGCTAAGATTTTCAAGTTATTCACAAAATGAAAACCCATAATGTGTTTCAGGTGAGAACGCACTGTCTCGCCGAAATAAGGCGATTTTCACCAAGTCCATAAAGCCAGCTGTAACTTTTGATAGGAGACTCGGACACACATATTTCAGGCTTGGCCTTATAGAATTCAGCATTTCCATGCTGGGAAAATAGGTTTTGCAGCTGTTTGAGCTAAGATTTTCAAGTTATTCACAAAATGAAAACCCATAATGTGTTTCAGGCGAGAAACGCACTGTCTCGCCGAAATAAGGCGATTTTCACCTTGTCCATAAAGACAGCTGCAACTTTGATAGGAGACTCGGACACACATATTTCAGGCTTGGCCTTATAGAATTCAGCATTTCCATGCTGGGAAAATAGGTTTTGCAGCTGTTTGAGCTAAGATTTTCAAGTTATTCACAAAATGAAAACCCATAATGTGTTTCAGGCGAGAAACGCACTGTCTCGCCGAAATAAGGCGATTTTCACCAAGTCCATAAAGACAGCTGTAACTTTTGATAGGAGACTCGGACACACATATTTCAGGCTTGGCCTTAAAGAATTCAGCATTTCCATGCTGTGGAAATAGGTTTTGCAGCTGTTTGAGCTAAGATTTTCAAGTTATTAACAAAATGAAAACCCATAATGTGTTTCAGGCGAGAACTCCATTCAAATGCATGTAATAGCGAGAACGCACTGTCTCGCCGAAAATAAGGCGATTTTCACCAAGTCCATAAAGACAGCTGTAACTTTTGATAGGAGACTCGGACACACATATTTCAGGCTTTGGCCTTATAGAAT
Source organism: Oreochromis aureus (assembly GCF_013358895.1). Lineage (NCBI taxonomy): Eukaryota > Metazoa > Chordata > Actinopteri > Cichliformes > Cichlidae > Oreochromis > Oreochromis aureus. The sequence continues at coordinate 11,232,471 of NC_052953.1, read as the reverse complement.
TCAGCATTTCCATGCTGGGGAAATAGGTTTTGCAGCTGTTTGAGCTAAGATTTTCAAGTTATTCACAAAATGAAAACCCATAATGTGTTTCAGGCGAGAAACGCACTGTCTCGCCGAAATAAAGGCGATTTTCACCAAGTCCATAAAGACAGCTGTAACTTTTGATAGGGGACTCGGACACACATATTTCAGGCTTGGCCTTATAGAATTCAGCATTTCCATGCTGGGAAATAGGTTTTGCAGCTGTTCGAACTAAGATTTTCAAGTTATTCACAAAATGAAAACCCATAATGTGTTTCAGGCGAGAAACGCACTGTCTCGCCGAAATAAGGCGATTTTCACCAAGTCCATAAAGACAGCTGTAACTTTTGATAGGAGACTCGGACACACATATTTCAGGCTTGGCCTTATAGAATTCAGCATTTCCATGCTGGGGAAATAGGTTTTGCAGCTGTGTGAGCTAAGATTTTCAAGTTATTCACAAAATGAAAACCCATAATGTGTTTCAGGCGAGAAACGCACTGTCTCATGAAATAAGGCGATTTTCACCTTGTCCATAAAGACAGCTGTAACTTTTGATAGGAGACTCGGACACACATATTTCAGGCTTGGCCTTATAGAATTCAGCATTTCCATGCTGGGGAAATAGGTTTTGCAGCTGTTTGAGCTAAGATTTTCAAGTTATTCACAAAATGAAAACCCATAATGTGTTTCAGGCGAGAAAAGCACTGTCTCGCCGAAATAAGGCGATTTTCACCAAGTCCATAAAGACAGCTGTAACTTTTGATAGGAGACTCGGACACACATATTTCAGGCTTGGCCTTATAGAATTCAGCATTTCCATGCTGGGGAAATAGGTTTTGCAGCTGTTTGAGCTAAGATTTTCAAGTTATTCACAAAATGAAAACCCATAATGTGTTTCAGGCGAAACGCACTGTCTCGCCGAAATAAGGCGATTTTCACCAAGTCCATAAAGACAGCTGTAACTTTTGATAGGAGACTCGGACACACATATTTCAGGCTTGGCCTTATAGAATTCAGCATTTCCATGCTGGGGAAATAGGTTTTGCAGCTGTTTGAGCTAAGATTTTCAAGTTATTCACAAAATGAAAACCCATAATGTGTTTCAGGCGAGAAAAGCACTGTCTCGCGCGAAAATAAGGCGATTTTCACCAAGTCCATAAAGACAGCTGTAACTTTTGATAGGGGACTCGGACACACATATTTCAGGCTTGGCCTTATAGAATTCAGCATTTCCATGCTGGGGAAATAGGTTTTGCAGCTGTTTGAGCTAAGATTTTCAAGTTATTCACAAAATGAAAACCCATAATGTGTTTCAGGCGAGAAACGCACTGTCTCGCGCCAAAATAAGGCGATTTTCACCAAGTCCATAAAGACAGCTGTAACTTTTGATAGGAGACTGGACATACATATTTCACGCTTGGCCTTATAGAATTCAGCATTTCCATGCTGGGAAATAGGTTTTGCAGCTGTTTGAGCTAAGATTTTCAAGTTATTCACAAAATGAAAACCCATAATGTGTTTCAGGCGAGAAACGCACTGTCTCGCCCGAAATAAGGCGATTTTCACCAAGTCCATAAAGACAGCTGTAACTTTTGATAGGGGACTCGGACACATATTTTTCAGGCTTGGCCTTATAGAATTCAAGCATTTCCATGCTGGGGAAATAGGTTTTGCAGCTGTTTGAGCTAAGATTTTCAAGTTATTCACAAAATGAAAACCCATAATGTGTTTCAGGCGAGAAACGCACTGTCTCGCCGAAATAAGGCGATTTTCACCAAGTCCATAAAGACAGCTGTAACTTTTGATAGGAGACTGGACATACATATTTCTCGCTTGGCCTTATAGAATTCAGCATTTCCATGCTGGGGAAATAGGTTTTGCAGCTGTTTGAGCTAAGATTTTCAAGTTATTCACAAAATGAAAACCCATAATGTGTTTCAGGCGAGAAACGCACTGTCTCGCCGAAATAAGGCGATTTTCACCTTGTCCATAAAGACAGCTGTAACTGTTGATAGGAGACTCGGACACACATATTTCAGGCTTGGCCTTATAGAATTCAGCATTTCCATGCTGGGGAAATAGGTTTTGCAGCTGTTTGAGCTAAGATTTTCAAGTTATTCACAAAATGAAAACCCATAATGTGTTTCAGGCGAGAGAAGCACTGTCTCGCCGAAATAAGGCGATTTTCACCAAGTCCATAAAGACAGCTGTAACCTTTGATAGGAGACTCGGACACACATATTTCAGGCTTGGCCTTATAGAATTCACCATTTCCATGCTGGGGAAATAGGTTTTGCAGCTGTTTGAGCTAAGATTTTCAAGTTATTCACAAAATGAAAACCCATAATGTGTTTCAGGTGAGAAACGCACTGTCTCCCGAAATAAGGCGATTTTCACCAAGTCCATAAAGACAGCTGTAACTTTTGATGGGGACTCGGACACACATATTTCAGGCTTGGCCTTATAGAATTCAGCATTTCCATGCTGGGGAAATAGGTTTTGCAGCTGTTTGAACTAAGATTTTCAAGTTATTCACAAAATGAAAACCCATAATGTGTTTCAGGCGAGAAACGCACTGTCTCGCCGAAATAAGGCGATTTTCACCAAGTCCATAAAGACAGCTGTAACTTTTGATAGGAGACTCGGACACACATATTTCAGGCTTGGCCTTATAGAATTCAGCATTTCCATGCTGGGGAAATAGGTTTTGCAGCTGTTTGAGCTAAGATTTTCAAGTTATTCACAAAATGAAAACCCATAATGTGTTTCAGGCGAGAACTCCATTCAAATGCATGTAATAGCGAGAACGCACTGTCTCTCGCCGAAATAAGGCGATTTTCACCAAGTCCATAAAGACAGCTGTAACCTTTGATAGGAGACTCGGACACACATATTTCAGGCTTGGCCTTATAGAATTCAGCATTTCCATGCTGGGGAAATAGGTTTTGCAGCTGTTTGAGCTAAGATTTTCAAGTTATTCACAAAATGAAAACCCATAATGTGTTTCAGGCGAGAAACGCACTGTCTCGCCGAAAATAAGGCGATTTTCACCAAGTCCATAAAGACAGCTGTAACTTTTGATAGGGGACTCGGACACACATATTTCAGGCTTGGCCTTATAGAATTCAGCATTTCCATGCTGGGGAAATAGGTTTTGCAGCTGTTTGAGCTAAGATTTTCAAGTTATTCACAAAATGAAAACCCATAATGTGTTTCAGGCGAGAAACGCACTGTCTCGCCGAAATAAGGCGATTTTCACCAAGTCCATAAAGACAGCTGTAACTTTTGATAGGAGACTCGGACACACATATTTCAGGCTTGGCCTTATAGAATTCACCATTTCCATGCTGGGGAAATAGGTTTTGCAGCTGTGTGAGCTAAGATTTTCAAGTTATTCACAAAATGAAAACCCATAATGTGTTTCAGGCGAGAAACGCACTGTCTCGCCGAAATAAGGCGATTTTCACCTTGTCCATAAAGACAGCTGTAACTTTTGATAGGAGACTCGGACACACATATTTCAGGCTTGGCCTTATAGAATTCAGCATTTCCATGCTGGGGAAATAGGTTTTGCAGCTGTTTGAGCTAAGATTTTCAAGTTATTCACAAAATGAAAACCCATAATGTGTTTCAGGCGAGAAAAGCACTGTCTCGCCGAAATAAGGCGATTTTCACCAAGTCCATAAAGACAGCTGTAACTTTTGATAGGAGACTCGGACACACATATTTCAGGCTTGGCCTTATAGAATTCAGCATTTCCATGCTGGGGAAATAGGTTTTGCAGCTGTTTGAGCTAAGATTTTCAAGTTATTCACAAAATGAAAACCCATAATGTGTTTCAGGCGAGAAACGCACTGTCTCCGAAATAAGGCGATTTTCACCAAGTCCATAAAGACAGCTGTAACTTTTGATAGGAGACTGGACATACATATTTCACGCTTGGCCTTATAGAATTCAGCATTTCCATGCTGGGGAAATAGGTTTTGCAGCTGTTTGAGCTAAGATTTTCAAGTTATTCACAAAATGAAAACCCATAATGTGTTTCAGGCGAGAAACGCACTGTCTCGCCGAAATAAGGCGATTTTCACCTTGTCCATAAAGACAGCTGTAACTGTTGATAGGAGACTCGGACACACATATTTCAGGCTTGGCCTTATAGAATTCAGCATTTCCATGCTGGGGAAATAGGTTTTGCAGCTGTTTGAGCTAAGATTTTCAAGTTATTCACAAAATGAAAACCCATAATGTGTTTCAGGCGAGAGAAGCACTGTCTCGCCGAAATAAGGCGATTTTCACCAAGTCCATAAAGACAGCTGTAACTTTTGATAGGAGACTCGGACACACATATTTCAGGCTTGGCCTTATAGAATTCACCATTTCCATGCTGGGGAAATAGGTTTTGCAGCTGTTTGAGCTAAGATTTTCAAGTTATTCACAAAATGAAAACCCATAATGTGTTTCAGGTGAGAAACGCACTGTCTCCCGAAATAAGGCGATTTTCACCAAGTCCATAAAGCCAGCTGTAACTTTTGATAGGAGACTCGGACACACATATTTCAGGCTTGGCCTTATAGAATTCAGCATTTCCATGCTGGGGAAATAGGTTTTGCAGCTGTTTGAGCTAAGATTTTCAAGTTATTCACAAAATGAAAACCCATAATGTGTTTCAGGTGAGAAACGCACTGTCTCGCTTGCGAAATAAGGCGATTTTCACCTTGTCCATAAAGACAGCTGTAACTTTTGATAGGAGACTCGGACACACATATTTCAGGCTTGGCCTTATAGAATTCAGCATTTCCATGCTGGGGAAATAGGTTTTGCAGCTGTTTGAGCTAAGATTTTCAAGTTATTCACAAAATGAAAACCCATAATGTGTTTCAGGCGAGAAACGCACTGTCTCGCCGAAATAAGGCGATTTTCACCTTGTCCATAAAGACAGCTGTAACTTTTGATAGGAGAGTCGGACACACATATTTCAGGCTTGGCCTTATAGAATTCAGCATTTCCATGCTGGGGAAATAGGTTTTGCAGCTGTTTGAGCTAAGATTTTCAAGTTATTCACAAAATGAAAACCCATAATGTGTTTCAGGTGAGAAACGCACTGTCTCGCGAAATAAGGCGATTTTCACCAAGTCAATAAAGACAGCTGTAACTTTTGATAGGAGACTCGGACACACATATTTCAGGCTTGGCCTTATAGAATTCAGCATTTCCATGCTGGGGAAATAGGTTTTGCAGCTGTTTGAGCTAAGATTTTCAAGTTATTCACAAAATGAAAACCCATAATGTGTTTCAGGTGAGAAACGCACTGTCTCCCCGAAATAAGGCGATTTTCACCAAGTCCATAAAGCCAGCTGTAACTTTTGATAGGAGACTCGGACACACATATTTCAGGCTTGGCCTTATAGAATTCAGCATTTCCATGCTGGGGAAATAGGTTTTGCAGCTGTTTGATCTAAGATTATCAAGTTATTCACAAAATGAAAACCCATAATGTGTTTCAGGCGAGAAACGCACTGTCTCGCCGAAATAAGGCGATTTTCACCTTGTCCATAAAGACAGCTGTAACTTTTGATAGGAGAGTCGGACACACATATTTCAGGCTTGGCCTTATAGAATTCAGCATTTCCATGCTGGGGAAATAGGTTTTGCAGCTGTTTGAGCTAAGATTTTCAAGTTATTCACAAAATGAAAACCCATAATGTGTTTCAGGCGAGAACTCCATTCAAATGCATGTAATAGCGAGAAACGCACTGTCTCGCCGAAATAAGGCGATTTTCACCAAGTCCATAAAGACAGCTGTAACTTTTGATAGGAGACTCGGACACACGTATTTCAGGCTTGGCCTTATAGAATTCAGCATTTCCATGCTGGGGAAATAGGTTTTGCAGCTGTTTGAGCTAAGATTTTCAAGTTATTCACAAAATGAAAACCCATAATGTGTTTCAGGCGAGAACGCACTGTCTCGCCGAAATAAGGCGATTTTCACCAAGTCCATAAAGACAGCTGTAACTTTTGATAGGAGACTCGGACACACATATTTCAGGCTTGGCCTTATAGAATTCAGCATTTCCATGCTGGGGAAATAGGTTTTGCAGCTGTTTGAGCTAAGATTTTCAAGTTATTCACAAAATGAAAACCCATAATGTGTTTCAGGCGAGAAAAGCACTGTCTCGCGCGAAATAAGGCGATTTTCACCTTGTCCATAAAGACAGCTGTAACTGTTGATAGGAGACTCGGACACACATATTTCAGGCTTGGCCTTATAGAATTCAGCATTTCCATGCTGGGGAAATAGCTTTTGCAGCTGTTTGAGCTAAGATTTTCAAGTTATTCACAAAATGAAAACCCATAATGTGTTTCAGGCGAGAAAAGCACTGTCTCGCCGAAATAAGGCGATTTTCACCAAGTCCATAAAGACAGCTGTAACTTTTGATAGGAGACTCGGACACACATATTTCAGGCTTGGCCTTATAGAATTCACCATTTCCATGCTGGGGAAATAGGTTTTGCAGCTGTTTGAGCTAAGATTTTCAAGTTATTCACAAAATGAAAACCCATAATGTGTTTCAGGTGAGAAACGCACTGTCTCCCGAAATAAGGCGATTTTCACCAAGTCCATAAAGACAGCTGTAACTTTTGATAGGAGACTCGGACACACATATTTCAGGCTTGGCCTTATAAATTCACCATTTCCATGCTGGGGAAATAGGTTTTGCAGCTGTGTGAGCTAAGATTTTCAAGTTATTCACAAAATGAAAACCCAAAATGTGTTTCAGGCGAGAACGCACTGTCTCGCCGAAATAAGGCGATTTTCACCAAGTCCATAAAGACAGCTGTAACTTTTGATAGGAGACTCGGACACACATATTTCAGGCTTGGCCTTATAGAATTCACCATTTCCATGCTGGGGAAATAGGTTTTGCAGCTGTGTGAGCTAAGATTTTCAAGTTATTCACAAAATGAAAACCCATAATGTGTTTCAGGCGAGAAACGCACTGTCTCGCCGAAATAAGGCGATTTTCACCTTGTCCATAAAGACAGCTGTAACTTTTGATAGGAGACTCGGACACACATATTTCAGGCTTGGCCTTATAGAATTCAGCATTTCCATGCTGGGGAAATAGGTTTTGCAGCTGTTTGAGCTAAGATTTTCAAGTTATTCACAAAATGAAAACCCATAATGTGTTTCAGGCGAGAACTCCATTCAAATGCATGTAATAGCGAGAAACGCACTGTCTCGCCGAAATAAGGCGATTTTCACCAAGTCCATAAAGACAGCTGTAACTTTTGATAGGAGACTCGGACACACATATTTCAGGCTTGGCCTTATAGAATTCAGCATTTCCATGCTGGGGAAATAGGTTTTGCAGCTGTTTGAACTAAGATTTTCAAGTTATTCACAAAATGAAAACCCATAATGTGTTTCAGGCGAGAAACGCACTGTCTCGCCAAAATAAGGCGATTTTCACCAAGTCCATAAAGACAGCTGTAACTTTTGATAGGGGACTCGGACACACATATTTCAGGCTTGGCCTTATAGAATTCAGCATTTCCATGCTGGGGAAATAGGTTTTGCAGCTGTTTGAACTAAGATTTTCAAGTTATTCACAAAATGAAAACCCATAATGTGTTTCAGGCGAGAAACGCACTGTCTCGCCGAAATAAGGCGATTTTCACCAAGTCCATAAAGACAGCTGTAACTTTTGATAGGAGACTCGGACACACATATTTCAGGCTTGGCCTTATAAATTCACCATTTCCATGCTGGGGAAATAGGTTTTGCAGCTGTGTGAGCTAAGATTTTCAAGTTATTCACAAAATGAAAACCCATAATGTGTTTCAGGCGAGAAACGCACTGTCTCGCCGAAATAAGGCGATTTTCACCTTGTCCATAAAGACAGCTGTAACTTTTGATAGGAGACTCGGACACACATATTTCAGGCTTGGCCTTATAGAATTCAACATTTCCATGCTGGGGAAATAGGTTTTGCAGCTGTTTGAGCTAAGATTTTCAAGTTATTCACAAAATGAAAACCCATAATGTGTTTCAGGCGAGAGAAGCACTGTCTCGCCGAAATAAGGCGATTTTCACCAAGTCCATAAAGACAGCTGTAACTTTTGATAGGAGACTCGGACACACATATTTCAGGCTTGGCCTTATAGAATTCACCATTTCCATGCTGGGGAAATAGGTTTTGCAGCTGTTTGAGCTAAGATTTTCAAGTTATTCACAAAATGAAAACCCATAATGTGTTTCAGGTGAGAAACGCACTGTCTCCCAAAATAAGGCGATTTTCACCAAGTCCATAAAGCCAGCTGTAACTTTTGATAGGAGACTCGGACACACATATTTCAGGCTTGGCCTTATAGAATTCAGCATTTCCATGCTGGGGAAATAGGTTTTGCAGCTGTTTGAGCTAAGATTTTCAAGTTATTCACAAAATGAAAACCCATAATGTGTTTCAGGTGAGAAACGCACTGTCTCGCCGAAATAAGGCGATTTTCACCAAGTCCATAAAGACAGCTGTAACTTTTGATAGGAGACTCGGACACACATATTTCAGGCTTGGCCTTATAGAATTCAGCATTTCCATGCTGGGGAAATAGGTTTTGCAGCTGTTTGAGCTAAGATTTTCAAGTTATTCACAAAATGAAAACCCATAATGTGTTTCAGGCGAGAAACGCACTGTCTCGCCGAAATAAGGCGATTTTCACCTTGTCCATAAAGACAGCTGTAACTTTTGATAGGAGAGTCGGACACACATATTTCAGGCTTGGCCTTATAGAATTCAGCATTTCCATGCTGGGGAAATAGGTTTTGCAGCTGTTTGAGCTAAGATTTTCAAGTTATTCACAAAATGAAAACCCATAATGTGTTTCAGGTGAGAAACGCACTGTCTCGCCGAAATAAGGCGATTTTCACCAAGTCAATAAAGACAGCTGTAACTTTTGATAGGAGACTCGGACACACATATTTCAGGCTTGGCCTTATAGAATTCAGCATTTCCATGCTGGGGAAATAGGTTTTGCAGCTGTTTGAGCTAAGATTTTCAAGTTATTCACAAAATGAAAACCCATAATGTGTTTCAGGTGAGAAACGCACTGTCTCCCGAAATAAGGCGATTTTCACCAAGTCCATAAAGCCAGCTGTAACTTTTGATAGGAGACTCGGACACACATATTTCAGGCTTGGCCTTATAGAATTCAGCATTTCCATGCTGGGGAAATAGGTTTTGCAGCTGTTTGATCTAAGATTTTCAAGTTATTCACAAAATGAAAACCCATAATGTGTTTCAAGCGAGAAACGCACTGTCTCGCCGAAATAAGGCGATTTTCACCTTGTCCATAAAGACAGCTGTAACTTTTGATAGGAGACTCGGACACACATATTTCAGGCTTGGCCTTATAGAATTCAGCATTTCCATGCTGGGGAAATAGGTTTTGCAGCTGTTTGAGCTAAGATTTTCAAGTTATTCACAAAATGAAAACCCATAATGTGTTTCAGGTGAGAAACGCACTGTCTCGCCGAAATAAGGCGATTTTCACCAAGTCCATAAAGACAGCTGTAACTTTTGATAGGAGACTCGGACACACATATTTCAGGCTTGGCCTTATAGAATTCAGCATTTCCATGCTGGGGAAATAGGTTTTGCAGCTGTTTGAGCTAAGATTTTCAAGTTATTCACAAAATGAAAACCCATAATGTGTTTCAGGCGAGAACTCCATTCAAATGCATGTAATAGCAAGAAACGCACTGTCTCGCCGAAATAAGGCGATTTTCACCTTGTCCATAAAGACAGCTGTAACTTTTGATAGGAGAGTCGGACACACATATTTCAGGCTTGGCCTTATAGAATTCAGCATTTCCATGCTGGGGAAATAGGTTTTGCAGCTGTTTGAGCTAAGATTTTCAAGTTATTCACAAAATGAAAACCCATAATGTGTTTCAGGCGAGAACTCCATTCAAATGCATGTAATAGCGAGAAACGCACTGTCTCGCCGAAATAAGGCGATTTTCACCAAGTCCATAAAGACAGCTGTAACTTTTGATAGGAGACTCGGACACACGTATTTCAGGCTTGGCCTTATAGAATTCAGCATTTCCATGCTGGGGAAATAGGTTTTGCAGCTGTTTGAGCTAAGATTTTCAAGTTATTCACAAAATGAAAACCCATAATGTGTTTCAGGCGAGAAACGCACTGTCTCGCCGAAATAAGGCGATTTTCACCAAGTCCATAAAGACAGCTGTAACTTTTGATAGGAGACTCGGACACACATATTTCAGGCTTGGCCTTATAGAATTCAGCATTTCCATGCTGGGGAAATAGGTTTTGCAGCTGTTTGAGCTAAGATTTTCAAGTTATTCACAAAATGAAAACCCATAATGTGTTTCAGGCGAGAAAAGCACTGTCTCGCCGAAATAAAGCGATTTTCACCTTGTCCATAAAGACAGCTGTAACTGTTGATAGGAGACTCGGACACACATATTTCAGGCTTGGCCTTATAGAATTCAGCATTTCCATGCTGGGGAAATAGGTTTTGCAGCTGTTTGAGCTAAGATTTTCAAGTTATTCACAAAATGAAAACCCATAATGTGTTTCAGGCGAGAAAAGCACTGTCTCGCCGAAATAAGGCGATTTTCACCAAGTCCATAAAGACAGCTGTAACTTTTGATAGGAGACTCGGACACACATATTTCAGGCTTGGCCTTATAGAATTCACCATTTCCATGCTGGGGAAATAGGTTTTGCAGCTGTTTGAGCTAAGATTTTCAAGTTATTCACAAAATGAAAACCCATAATGTGTTTCAGGGAGAAACGCACTGTCTCCCGAAATAAGGCGATTTTCACCAAGTCCATAAAGACAGCTGTAACTTTTGATAGGAGAGTCGGACACACATATTTCAGGCTTGGCCTTATAGAATTCACCATTTCCATGCTGGGGAAATAGGTTTTGCAGCTGTGTGAGCTAAGATTTTCAAGTTATTCACAAAATGAAAACCCAAAAAAATGTGTTTCAGGCGAGAAACGCACTGTCTCGCCGAAATAAGGCGATTTTCACCAAGTCCATAAAGACAGCTGTAACTTTTGATAGGAGACTCGGACACACATATTTCAGGCTTGGCCTTATAGAATTCACCATTTCCATGCTGGGGAAATAGGTTTTGCAGCTGTGTGAGCTAAGATTTTCAAGTTATTCACAAAATGAAAACCCATAATGTGTTTCAGGCGAGAAACGCACTGTCTCGCCGAAATAAGGCGATTTTCACCTTGTCCATAAAGACAGCTGTAACTTTTGATAGGAGACTCGGACACACATATTTCAGGCTTGGCCTTATAGAATTCAGCATTTCCATGCTGGGGAAATAGGTTTTGCAGCTGTTTGAGCTAAGATTTTCAAGTTATTCACAAAATGAAAACCCATAATGTGTTTCAGGCGAGAACTCCATTCAAATGCATGTAATAGCGAGAAACGCACTGTCTCGCCGAAATAAGGCGATTTTCACCAAGTCCATAAAGACAGCTGTAACTTTTGATAGGAGACTCGGACACACATATTTCAGGCTTGGCCTTATAGAATTCAGCATTTCCATGCTGGGGAAATAGGTTTTGCAGCTGTTTGAACTAAGATTTTCAAGTTATTCACAAAATGAAAACCCATAATGTGTTTCAGGCGAGAAAAGCACTGTCTCCCGAAATAAGGCGATTTTCACCAAGTCCATAAAGACAGCTGTAACTTTTGATAGGAGACTCGGACACACATATTTCAGGCTTGGCCTTATAGAATTCAGCATTTCCATGCTGGGGAAATAGGTTTTGCAGCTGTTTGAGCTAAGATTTTCAAGTTATTCACAAAATGAAAACCCATAATGTGTTTCAGGCGAGAACTCCATTCAAATGCATGTAATAGCGAGAAACGCACTGTCTCGCGAAATAAGGCGATTTTCACCAAGTCCATAAAGACAGCTGTAACTTTTGATAGGAGACTCGGACACACATATTTCAGGCTTGGCCTTATAGAATTCAGCATTTCCATGCTGGGGAAATAGGTTTTGCAGCTGTTTGAACTAAGATTTTCAAGTTATTCACAAAATGAAAACCCATAATGTGTTTCAGGCGAGAAACGCACTGTCTCGCCGAAATAAGGCGATTTTCACCAAGTCCATAAAGACAGCTGTAACTTTTGATAGGAGACTCGGACACACATATTTCAGGCTTGGCCTTATAGAATTCACCATTTCCATGCTGGGGAAATAGGTTTTGCAGCTGTGTGAGCTAAGATTTTCAAGTTATTCACAAAATGAAAACCCATAATGTGTTTCAGGCGAGAAACGCACTGTCTCGCCGAAATAAGGCGATTTTCACCTTGTCCATAAAGACAGCTGTAACTTTTGATAGGAGACTCGGACACACATATTTCAGGCTTGGCCTTATAGAATTCAGCATTTCCATGCTGGGGAAATAGGTTTTGCAGCTGTTTGAGCTAAGATTTTCAAGTTATTCACAAAATGAAAACCCATAATGTGTTTCAGGCGAGAACTCCATTCAAATGCATGTAATAGCGAGAAACGCACTGTCTCGCCGAAATAAGGCGATTTTCACCAAGTCCATAAAGACAGCTGTAACTTTTGATAGGAGACTCGGACACACATATTTCAGGCTTGGCCTTATAGAATTCAGCATTTCCATGCTGGGGAAATAGGTTTTGCAGCTGTTTGAGCTAAGATTTTCAAGTTATTCACAAAATGAAAACCCATAATGTGTTTCAGGCGAGAACGCACTGTCTCGCCGAAATAAGGCGATTTTCACCAAGTCCATAAAGACAGCTGTAACTTTTGATAGGAGACTCGGACACACATATTTCAGGCTTGGCCTTATAGAATTCAGCATTTCCATGCTGGGGAAATAGGTTTTGCAGCTGTTTGAACTAAGATTTTCAAGTTATTCACAAAAATGAAAACCCATAATGTGTTTCAGGCGAGAAACGCACTGTCTCGCCGAAATAAGGCGATTTTCACCAAGTCCATAAAGACAGCTGTAACTTTTGATAGGAGACTCGGACACACATATTTCAGGCTTGGCCTTATAGAATTCAGCATTTCCATGCTGGGGAAATAGGTTTTGCAGCTGTTTGAGCTAAGATTTTCAAGTTATTCACAAAATGAAAACCCATAATGTGTTTCAGGCGAGAACTCCATTCAAATGCATGTAATAGCGAGAAACGCACTGTCTCGCCGAAATAAGGCGATTTTCACCAAGTCCATAAAGACAGCTGTAACTTTTGATAGGAGACTCGGACACACATATTTCAGGCTTGGCCTTATAGAATTCAGCATTTCCATGCTGGGGAAATAGGTTTTGCAGCTGTTTGAACTAAGATTTTCAAGTTATTCACAAAATGAAAACCCATAATGTGTTTCAGGCGAGAAACGCACTGTCTCGCCGAAATAAGGCGATTTTCACCAAGTCCATAAAGACAGCTGTAACTTTTGATAGGAGACTCGGACACACATATTTCAGGCTTGGCCTTATAGAATTCACCATTTCCATGCTGGGGAAATAGGTTTTGCAGCTGTGTGAGCTAAGATTTTCAAGTTATTCACAAAATGAAAACCCATAATGTGTTTCAGGCGAGAAACGCACTGTCTCGCCGAAATAAGGCGATTTTCACCTTGTCCATAAAGACAGCTGTAACTTTTGATAGGAGACTCGGACACACATATTTCAGGCTTGGCCTTATAGAATTCAGCATTTCCATGCTGGGGAAATAGGTTTTGCAGCTGTTTGAGCTAAGATTTTCAAGTTATTCACAAAATGAAAACCCATAATGTGTTTCAGGCGAGAACTCCATTCAAATGCATGTAATAGCGAGAAACGCACTGTCTCGCGAAATAAAGCGATTTTCACCAAGTCCATAAAGACAGCTGTAACTTTTGATAGGAGACTCGGACACACATATTTCAGGCTTGGCCTTATAGAATTCAGCATTTCCATGCTGGGGAAATAGGTTTTGCAGCTGTGTGAGCTAAGATTTTCAAGTTATTCACAAAATGAAAACCCATAATGTGTTTCAGGCGAGAAACGCACTGTCTCGCCGAAATAAGGCGATTTTCACCAAGTCCATAAAGACAGCTGTAACTTTTGATAGGGGACTCGGACACACATATTTCAGGCTTGGCCTTATAGAATTCAGCATTTCCATGCTGGGGAAATAGGTTTTGCAGCTGTTTGAACTAAGATTTTCAAGTTATTCACAAAATGAAAACCCATAATGTGTTTCAGGCGAGAAACGCACTGTCTCGCCGAAATAAGGCGATTTTCACCAAGTCCATAAAGACAGCTGTAACTTTTGATAGGAGACTCGGACACACATATTTCAGGCTTGGCCTTATAGAATTCAGCATTTCCATGCTGGGGAAATAGGTTTTGCAGCTGTTTGAGCTAAGATTTTCAAGTTATTCACAAAATGAAAACCCATAATGTGTTTCAGGCGAGAACTCCATTCAAATGCATGTAATAGCGAGAAACGCACTGTCTCGCCGAAATAAGGCGATTTTCACCAAGTCCATAAAGACAGCTGTAACTTTTGATAGGAGACTCGGACACACATATTTCAGGCTTGGCCTTATAGAATTCAGCATTTCCATGCTGGGGAAATAGGTTTTGCAGCTGTTTGAGCTAAGATTTTCAAGTTATTCACAAAATGAAAACCCATAATGTGTTTCAGGCGAGAACGCACTGTCTCGCCGAAATAAGGCGATTTTCACCAAGTCCATAAAGACAGCTGTAACTTTTGATAGGGGACTCGGACACACATATTTCAGGCTTGGCCTTATAGAATTCAGCATTTCCATGCTGGGGAAATAGGTTTTGCAGCTGTTTGAACTAAGATTTTCAAGTTATTCACAAAATGAAAACCCATAATGTGTTTCAGGCGAAACGCACTGTCTCGCCGAAATAAGGCGATTTTCACCAAGTCCATAAAGACAGCTGTAACTTTTGATAGGAGACTCGGACACACATATTTCAGGCTTGGCCTTATAGAATTCACCATTTCCATGCTGGGGAAATAGGTTTTGCAGCTGTGTGAGCTAAGATTTTCAAGTTATTCACAAAATGAAAACCCATAATGTGTTTCAGGCGAGAAACGCACTGTCTCGCCGAAATAAGGCGATTTTCACCTTGTCCATAAAGACAGCTGTAACTTTTGATAGGAGACTCGGACACACATATTTCAGGCTTGGCCTTATAGAATTCAGCATTTCCATGCTGGGGAAATAGGTTTTGCAGCTGTTTGAGCTAAGATTTTCAAGTTATTCACAAAATGAAAACCCATAATGTGTTTCAGGCGAGAAACGCACTGTCTCGCCGAAATAAGGCGATTTTCACCAAGTCCATAAAGACAGCTGTAACTTTTGATAGGAGACTCGGACACATATATTTCAGGCTTGGCCTTATAGAATTCACCATTTCCATGCTGGGGAAATAGGTTTTGCAGCTGTGTGAGCTAAGATTTTCAAGTTATTCACAAAATGAAAACCCATAATGTGTTTCAGGCGAGAAACGCACTGTCTCGCCGAAATAAGGCGATTTTCACCTTGTCCATAAAGACAGCTGTAACTTTTGATAGGAGACTCGGACACACATATTTCAGGCTTGGCCTTATAGAATTCAGCATTTCCATGCTGGGGAAATAGGTTTTGCAGCTGTTTGAGCTAAGATTTTCAAGTTATTCACAAAATGAAAACCCATAATGTGTTTCAGGCGAGAACTCCATTCAAATGCATGTAATAGCGAGAAACGCACTGTCTCGCCGAAATAAGGCGATTTTCACCAAGTCCATAAAGACAGCTGTAACTTTTGATAGGAGACTCGGACACACATATTTCAGGCTTGGCCTTATAGAATTCAGCATTTCCATGCTGGGGAAATAGGTTTTGCAGCTGTTTGAACTAAGATTTTCAAGTTATTCACAAAATGAAAACCCATAATGTGTTTCAGGCGAGAAAAGCACTGTCTCGCCGAAATAAGGCGATTTTCACCAAGTCCATAAAGACAGCTGTAACTTTTGATAGGAGACTCGGACACACACACATATTTCAGGCTTGGCCTTATAGAATTCAGCATTTCCATGCTGGGGAAATAGGTTTTGCAGCTGTTTGAGCTAAGATTTTCAAGTTATTCACAAAATGAAAACCCATAATGTGTTTCAGGCGAGAACTCCATTCAAATGCATGTAATAGCGAGAAACGCACTGTCTCGCCGAAATAAGGCGATTTTCACCAAGTCCATAAAGACAGCTGTAACTTTTGATAGGAGACTCGGACACACATATTTCAGGCTTGGCCTTATAGAATTCAACATTTCCATGCTGGGGAAATAGGTTTTGCAGCTGTTTGAACTAAGATTTTCAAGTTATTCACAAAATGAAAACCCATAATGTGTTTCAGGCGAGAAACGCACTGTCTCGCCGAAATAAGGCGATTTTCACCAAGTCCATAAAGACAGCTGTAACTTTTGATAGGAGACTCGGACACACATATTTCAGGCTTGGCCTTATAGAATTCACCATTTCCATGCTGGGGAAATAGGTTTTGCAGCTGTGTGAGCTAAGATTTTCAAGTTATTCACAAAATGAAAACCCATAATGTGTTTCAGGCGAGAAACGCACTGTCTCGCCGAAATAAGGCGATTTTCACCAAGTCCATAAAGACAGCTGTAACTTTTGATAGGAGACTCGGACACACATATTTCAGGCTTGGCCTTATAGAATTCAGCATTTCCATGCTGGGGAAATAGGTTTTGCAGCTGTTTGAACTAAGATTTTCAAGTTATTCACAAAATGAAAACCCATAATGTGTTTCAGGCGAGAAACGCACTGTCTCGCCGAAATAAGGCGATTTTCACCAAGTCCATAAAGACAGCTGTAACTTTTGATAGGAGACTCGGACACACATATTTCAGGCTTGGCCTTATAGAATTCAGCATTTCCATGCTGGGGAAATAGGTTTTGCAGCTGTTTGAGCTAAGATTTTCAAGTTATTCACAAAATGAAAACCCATAATGTGTTTCAGGCGAGAACTCCATTCAAATGCATGTAATAGCGAGAAACGCACTGTCTCGCCGAAATAAGGCGATTTTCACCAAGTCCATAAAGACAGCTGTAACTTTTGATAGGAGACTCGGACACACATATTTCAGGCTTGGCCTTATAGAATTCAGCATTTCCATGCTGGGGAAATAGGTTTTGCAGCTGTTTGAACTAAGATTTTCAAGTTATTCACAAAATGAAAACCCATAATGTGTTTCAGGCGAGAAACGCACTGTCTCGCCGAAATAAGGCGATTTTCACCAAGTCCATAAAGACAGCTGTAACTTTTGATAGGAGACTCGGACACACATATTTCAGGCTTGGCCTTATAGAATTCACCATTTCCATGCTGGGGAAATAGGTTTTGCAGCTGTGTGAGCTAAGATTTTCAAGTTATTCACAAAATGAAAACCCATAATGTGTTTCAGGCGAGAAACGCACTGTCTCGCCGAAATAAGGCGATTTTCACCTTGTCCATAAAGACAGCTGTAACTTTTGATAGGAGACTCGGACACACATATTTCAGGCTTGGCCTTATAGAATTCAGCATTTCCATGCTGGGGAAATAGGTTTTGCAGCTGTTTGAGCTAAGATTTTCAAGTTATTCACAAAATGAAAACCCATAATGTGTTTCAGGCGAGAACTCCATTCAAATGCATGTAATAGCGAGAAACGCACTGTCTCGCGAAATAAGGCGATTTTCACCAAGTCCATAAAGACAGCTGTAACTTTTGATAGGAGACTCGGACACACATATTTCAGGCTTGGCCTTATAGAATTCAGCATTTCCATGCTGGGGAAATAGGTTTTGCAGCTGTGTGAGCTAAGATTTTCAAGTTATTCACAAAATGAAAACCCATAATGTGTTTCAGGCGAGAAACGCACTGTCTCGCCGAAATAAGGCGATTTTCACCAAGTCCATAAAGACAGCTGTAACTTTTGATAGGGGACTCGGACACACATATTTCAGGCTTGGCCTTATAGAATTCAGCATTTCCATGCTGGGGAAATAGGTTTTGCAGCTGTTTGAACTAAGATTTTCAAGTTATTCACAAAATGAAAACCCATAATGTGTTTCAGGCGAGAAACGCACTGTCTCGCCGAAATAAGGCGATTTTCACCAAGTCCATAAAGACAGCTGTAACTTTTGATAGGAGACTCGGACACACATATTTCAGGCTTGGCCTTATAGAATTCAGCATTTCCATGCTGGGGAAATAGGTTTTGCAGCTGTTTGAGCTAAGATTTTCAAGTTATTCACAAAATGAAAACCCATAATGTGTTTCAGGCGAGAACTCCATTCAAATGCATGTAATAGAGAACGCACTGTCTCGCCGAAATAAGGCGATTTTCACCAAGTCCATAAAGACAGCTGTAACTTTTGATAGGAGACTCGGACACACATATTTCAGGCTTGGCCTTATAGAATTCAGCATTTCCATGCTGGGGAAATAGGTTTTGCAGCTGTTTGAGCTAAGATTTTCAAGTTATTCACAAAATGAAAACCCATAATGTGTTTCAGGCGAGAAACGCACTGTCTCGCCGAAATAAAGGCGATTTTCACCAAGTCCATAAAGACAGCTGTAACTTTTGATAGGGGACTCGGACACACATATTTCAGGCTTGGCCTTATAGAATTCAGCATTTCCATGCTGGGGAAATAGGTTTTGCAGCTGTTTGAACTAAGATTTTCAAGTTATTCACAAAATGAAAACCCATAATGTGTTTCAGGCGAGAAACGCACTGTCTCGCCGAAATAAGGCGATTTTCACCAAGTCCATAAAGACAGCTGTAACTTTTGATAGGAGACTCGGACACACATATTTCAGGCTTGGCCTTATAGAATTCACCATTTCCATGCTGGGGAAATAGGTTTTGCAGCTGTGTGAGCTAAGATTTTCAAGTTATTCACAAAATGAAAACCCATAATGTGTTTCAGGCGAGAAACGCACTGTCTCGCCGAAATAAGGCGATTTTCACCTTGTCCATAAAGACAGCTGTAACTTTTGATAGGAGACTCGGACACACATATTTCAGGCTTGGCCTTATAGAATTCAGCATTTCCATGCTGGGGAAATAGGTTTTGCAGCTGTTTGAGCTAAGATTTTCAAGTTATTCACAAAATGAAAACCCATAATGTGTTTCAGGCGAGAAACGCACTGTCTCGCCGAAATAAGGCGATTTTCACCAAGTCCATAAAGACAGCTGTAACTTTTGATAGGGGACTCGGACACACATATTTCAGGCTTGGCCTTATAGAATTCAGCATTTCCATGCTGGGGAAATAGGTTTTGCAGCTGTTTGAACTAAGATTTTCAAGTTATTCACAAAATGAAAACCCATAATGTGTTTCAGGCGAGAAACGCACTGTCTCGCCGAAATAAGGCGATTTTCACCAAGTCCATAAAGACAGCTGTAACTTTTGATAGGAGACTCGGACACACATATTTCAGGCTTGGCCTTATAGAATTCAGCATTTCCATGCTGGGGAAATAGGTTTTGCAGCTGTTTGAGCTAAGATTTTCAAGTTATTCACAAAATGAAAACCCATAATGTGTTTCAGGCGAGAACTCCATTCAAATGCATGTAATAGCGAGAAACGCACTGTCTCGCCGAAATAAGGCGATTTTCACCAAGTCCATAAAGACAGCTGTAACTTTTGATAGGAGACTCGGACACACATATTTCAGGCTTGGCCTTATAGAATTCAGCATTTCCATGCTGGGGAAATAGGTTTTGCAGCTGTTTGAACTAAGATTTTCAAGTTATTCACAAAATGAAAACCCATAATGTGTTTCAGGCGAGAAACGCACTGTCTCGCCGAAATAAGGCGATTTTCACCAAGTCCATAAAGACAGCTGTAACTTTTGATAGGAGACTCGGACACACATATTTCAGGCTTGGCCTTATAGAATTCACCATTTCCATGCTGGGGAAATAGGTTTTGCAGCTGTGTGAGCTAAGATTTTCAAGTTATTCACAAAATGAAAACCCATAATGTGTTTCAGGCGAGAAACGCACTGTCTCGCCGAAATAAGGCGATTTTCACCTTGTCCATAAAGACAGCTGTAACTTTTGATAGGAGACTCGGACACACATATTTCAGGCTTGGCCTTATAGAATTCAGCATTTCCATGCTGGGGAAATAGGTTTTGCAGCTGTTTGAGCTAAGATTTTCAAGTTATTCACAAAATGAAAACCCATAATGTGTTTCAGGCGAGAACTCCATTCAAATGCATGTAATAGCGAGAAACGCACTGTCTCGCCGAAATAAGGCGATTTTCACCAAGTCCATAAAGACAGCTGTAACTTTTGATAGGAGACTCGGACACACATATTTCAGGCTTGGCCTTATAGAATTCAGCATTTCCATGCTGGGGAAATAGGTTTTGCAGCTGTTTGAGCTAAGATTTTCAAGTTATTCACAAAATGAAAACCCATAATGTGTTTCAGGCGAGAAACGCACTGTCTCGCCGAAATAAGGCGATTTTCACCAAGTCCATAAAGACAGCTGTAACTTTTGATAGGGGACTCGGACACACATATTTCAGGCTTGGCCTTATAGAATTCAGCATTTCCATGCTGGGGAAATAGGTTTTGCAGCTGTTTGAACTAAGATTTTCAAGTTATTCACAAAATGAAAACCCATAATGTGTTTCAGGCGAGAACGCACTGTCTCGCCGAAATAAGGCGATTTTCACCAAGTCCATAAAGACAGCTGTAACTTTTGATAGGAGACTCGGACACACATATTTCAGGCTTGGCCTTATAGAATTCAGCATTTCCATGCTGGGGAAATAGGTTTTGCAGCTGTTTGAGCTAAGATTTTCAAGTTATTCACAAAATGAAAACCCATAATGTGTTTCAGGCGAGAACTCCATTCAAATGCATGTAATAGCGAGAAACGCACTGTCTCGCCGAAATAAGGCGATTTTCACCAAGTCCATAAAGCCAGCTGTAACTTTTGATAGGAGACTCGGACACACATATTTCAGGCTTGGCCTTATAGAATTCAGCATTTCCATGCTGGGGAAATAGGTTTTGCAGCTGTTTGAGCTAAGATTTTCAAGTTATTCACAAAATGAAAACCCATAATGTGTTTCAGCGAGAAACGCACTGTCTCGCGAAATAAGGCGATTTTCACCAAGTCCATAAAGACAGCTGTAACTGTTGATAGGAGACTCGGACACACATATTTCAGGCTTGGCCTTATAGAATTCAGCATTTCCATGCTGGGGAAATAGGTTTTGCAGCTGTTTGAGCTAAGATTTTCAAGTTATTCACAAAATGAAAACCCATAATGTGTTTCAGGCGAGAGAAGCACTGTCTCGCGAAATAAGGCGATTTTCACCAAGTCCATAAAGACAGCTGTAACTTTTGATAGGAGACTCGGACACACATATTTCAGGCTTGGCCTTATAGAATTCACCATTTCCATGCTGGGGAAATAGGTTTTGCAGCTGTTTGAGCTAAGATTTTCAAGTTATTCACAAAATGAAAACCCATAATGTGTTTCAGGTGAGAAACGCACTGTCTCCCGAAATAAGGCGATTTTCACCAAGTCCATAAAGCCAGCTGTAACTTTTGATAGGAGACTCGGACACACATATTTCAGGCTTGGCCTTATAGAATTCAGCATTTCCATGTTGGGGAAATAGGTTTTGCAGCTGTTTGAGCTAAGATTTTCAAGTTATTCACAAAATGAAAACCCATAATGTGTTTCAGGTGAGAAACGCACTGTCTCGCCGAAATAAGGCGATTTTCACCTTGTCCATAAAGACAGCTGTAACTTTTGATAGGAGACTCGGACACACATATTTCAGGCTTGGCCTTATAGAATTCAGCATTTCCATGCTGGGGAAATAGGTTTTGCAGCTGTTTGAGCTAAGATTTTCAAGTTATTCACAAAATGAAAACCCATAATGTGTTTCAGGCGAGAAACGCACTGTCTCGCCGAAATAAGGCGATTTTCACCTTGTCCATAAAGACAGCTGTAACTTTTGATAGGAGAGTCGGACACACATATTTCAGGCTTGGCCTTATAGAATTCAGCATTTCCATGCTGGGGAAATAGGTTTTGCAGCTGTTTGAGCTAAGATTTTCAAGTTATTCACAAAATGAAAACCCATAATGTGTTTCAGGTGAGAAACGCACTGTCTCACCGAAATAAGGCGATTTTCACCAAGTCCATAAAGACAGCTGTAACTTTTGATAGGAGACTCGGACACACATATTTCAGGCTTGGCCTTATAGAATTCAGCATTTCCATGCTGGGGAAATAGGTTTTGCAGCTGTTTGAGCTAAGATTTTCAAGTTATTCACAAAATGAAAACCCATAATGTGTTTCAGGTGAGAAACGCACTGTCTCCCGAAATAAGGCGATTTTCACCAAGTCCATAAAGCCAGCTGTAACTTTTGATAGGAGACTCGGACACACATATTTCAGGCTTGGCCTTATAGAATTCACCATTTCCATGCTGGGGAAATAGGTTTTGCAGCTGTTTGAGCTAAGATTTTCAAGTTATTCACAAAATGAAAACCCATAATGTGTTTCAGGCGAGAAACGCACTGTCTCTCGCCGAAATAAGGCGATTTTCACCTTGTCCATAAAGACAGCTGTAACTTTTGATAGGAGACTCGGACACACATATTTCAGGCTTGGCCTTATAGAATTCACCATTTCCATGCTGGGGAAATAGGTTTTGCAGCTGTTTGAACTAAGATTTTCAAGTTATTCACAAAATGAAAACCCATAATGTGTTTCAGGCGAGAAAAGCACTGTCTCGCCGAAATAAGGCGATTTTCACCAAGTCCATAAAGACAGCTGTAACTTTTGATAGGAGACTCGGACACACATATTTCAGGCTTGGCCTTATAGAATTCAGCATTTCCATGCTGGGGAAATAGGTTTTGCAGCTGTTTGAGCTAAGATTTTCAAGTTATTCACAAAATGAAAACCCATAATGTGTTTCAGGCGAGAACTCCATTCAAATGCATGTAATAGCGAGAAACGCACTGTCTCGCCGAAATAAGGCGATTTTCACCAAGTCCATAAAGACAGCTGTAACTTTTGATAGGAGACTCGGACACACATATTTCAGGCTTGGCCTTATAGAATTCAGCATTTCCATGCTGGGGAAATAGGTTTTGCAGCTGTTTGAACTAAGATTTTCAAGTTATTCACAAAATGAAAACCCATAATGTGTTTCAGGCGAGAAACGCACTGTCTCTTGAAATAAGGCGATTTTCACCAAGTCCATAAAGACAGCTGTAACTTTTGATAGGAGACTCGGACACACATATTTCAGGCTTGGCCTTATAGAATTCACCATTTCCATGCTGGGGAAATAGGTTTTGCAGCTGTGTGAGCTAAGATTTTCAAGTTATTCACAAAATGAAAACCCATAATGTGTTTCAGGCGAGAAACGCACTGTCTCGCCGAAATAAGGCGATTTTCACCTTGTCCATAAAGACAGCTGTAACTTTTGATAGGAGACTCGGACACACATATTTCAGGCTTGGCCTTATAGAATTCAGCATTTCCATGCTGGGGAAATAGGTTTTGCAGCTGTTTGAGCTAAGATTTTCAAGTTATTCACAAAATGAAAACCCATAATGTGTTTCAGGCGAGAACTCCATTCAAATGCATGTAATAGCGAGAAACGCACTGTCTCGCCGAAATAAGGCGATTTTCACCAAGTCCATAAAGACAGCTGTAACTTTTGATAGGAGACTCGACACACATATTTCAGGCTTGGCCTTATAGAATTCAGCATTTCCATGCTGGGGAAATAGGTTTTGCAGCTGTTTGAGCTAAGATTTTCAAGTTATTCACAAAATGAAAACCCATAATGTGTTTCAGGCGAGAACGCGCACTGTCTCGCCGAAATAAGGCGATTTTCACCAAGTCCATAAAGACAGCTGTAACTTTTGATAGGAGACTCGGACACACATATTTCAGGCTTGGCCTTATAGAATTCAGCATTTCCATGCTGGGGAAATAGGTTTTGCAGCTGTTTGAACTAAGATTTTCAAGTTATTCACAAAATGAAAACCCATAATGTGTTTCAGGCGAGAAACGCACTGTCTCGCCGAAATAAGGCGATTTTCACCAAGTCCATAAAGACAGCTGTAACTTTTGATAGGAGACTCGGACACACATATTTCAGGCTTGGCCTTATAGAATTCAGCATTTCCATGCTGGGGAAATAGGTTTTGCAGCTGTTTGAGCTAAGATTTTCAAGTTATTCACAAAATGAAAACCCATAATGTGTTTCAGGCGAGAACTCCATTCAAATGCATGTAATAGCGAGAACGCACTGTCTCGCCGAAATAAGGCGATTTTCACCAAGTCCATAAAGACAGCTGTAACTTTTGATAGGAGACTCGGACACACATATTTCAGGCTTGGCCTTATAGAATTCAGCATTTCCATGCTGGGGAAATAGGTTTTGCAGCTGTGTGAGCTAAGATTTTCAAGTTATTCACAAAATGAAAACCCATAATGTGTTTCAGGCGAGAAACGCACTGTCTCGCCGAAATAAGGCGATTTTCACCTTGTCCATAAAGACAGCTGTAACTTTTGATAGGAGACTCGGACACACATATTTCAGGCTTGGCCTTATAGAATTCAGCATTTCCATGCTGGGGAAATAGGTTTTGCAGCTGTTTGAGCTAAGATTTTCAAGTTATTCACAAAATGAAAACCCATAATGTGTTTCAGGCGAGAACTCCATTCAAATGCATGTAATAGCGAGAAACGCACTGTCTCGCCGAAATAAGGCGATTTTCACCAAGTCCATAAAGACAGCTGTAACTTTTGATAGGAGACTCGGACACATATTTCAGGCTTGGCCTTATAGAATTCAGCATTTCCATGCTGGGGAAATAGGTTTTGCAGCTGTGTGAGCTAAGATTTTCAAGTTATTCACAAAATGAAAACCCATAATGTGTTTCAGGCGAGAAACGCACTGTCTCGCCGAAATAAGGCGATTTTCACCAAGTCCATAAAGACAGCTGTAACTTTTGATAGGGGACTCGGACACACATATTTCAGGCTTGGCCTTATAGAATTCAGCATTTCCATGCTGGGGAAATAGGTTTTGCAGCTGTTTGAACTAAGATTTTCAAGTTATTCACAAAATGAAAACCCATAATGTGTTTCAGGCGAGAAACGCACTGTCTCGCCGAAATAAGGCGATTTTCACCAAGTCCATAAAGACAGCTGTAACTTTTGATAGGAGACTCGGACACACATATTTCAGGCTTGGCCTTATAGAATTCAGCATTTCCATGCTGGGGAAATAGGTTTTGCAGCTGTTTGAGCTAAGATTTTCAAGTTATTCACAAAATGAAAACCCATAATGTGTTTCAGGCGAGAACTCCATTCAAATGCATGTAATAGCGAGAAACGCACTGTCTCGCGAAATAAGGCGATTTTCACCAAGTCCATAAAGACAGCTGTAACTTTTGATAGGAGACTCGGACACACATATTTCAGGCTTGGCCTTATAGAATTCAGCATTTCCATGCTGGGGAAATAGGTTTTGCAGCTGTTTGAGCTAAGATTTTCAAGTTATTCACAAAATGAAAACCCATAATGTGTTTCAGGCGAGAAACGCACTGTCTCGCCGAAATAAGGCGATTTTCACCAAGTCCATAAAGACAGCTGTAACTTTTGATAGGGGACTCGGACACACATATTTCAGGCTTGGCCTTATAGAATTCAGCATTTCCATGCTGGGGAAATAGGTTTTGCAGCTGTTTGAACTAAGATTTTCAAGTTATTCACAAAATGAAAACCCATAATGTGTTTCAGGCGAGAAACGCACTGTCTCGCCGAAATAAGGCGATTTTCACCAAGTCCATAAAGACAGCTGTAACTTTTGATAGGAGACTCGGACACACATATTTCAGGCTTGGCCTTATAGAATTCACCATTTCCATGCTGGGGAAATAGGTTTTGCAGCTGTGTGAGCTAAGATTTTCAAGTTATTCACAAAATGAAAACCCATAATGTGTTTCAGGCGAGAGAAGCACTGTCTCGCGAAATAAGGCGATTTTCACCAAGTCCATAAAGACAGCTGTAACTTTTGATAGGGGACTCGGACACACATATTTCAGGCTTGGCCTTATAGAATTCAGCATTTCCATGCTGGGGAAATAGGTTTTGCAGCTGTTTGAACTAAGATTTTCAAGTTATTCACAAAATGAAAACCCATAATGTGTTTCAGGCGAGAAACGCACTGTCTCGCCGAAATAAGGCGATTTTCACCAAGTCCATAAAGACAGCTGTAACTTTTGATAGGAGACTCGGGACACATATTTCAGGCTTGGCCTTATAGAATTCAGCATTTCCATGCTGGGGAAATAGGTTTTGCAGCTGTTTGAGCTAAGATTTTCAAGTTATTCACAAAATGAAAACCCATAATGTGTTTCAGGCGAGAACTCCATTCAAATGCATGTAATAGCGAGAACGCACTGTCTCGCCGAAATAAGGCGATTTTCACCAAGTCCATAAAGACAGCTGTAACTTTTGATAGGAGACTCGGACACACATATTTCAGGCTTGGCCTTATAGAATTCAGCATTTCCATGCTGGGGAAATAGGTTTTGCAGCTGTTTGAGCTAAGATTTTCAAGTTATTCACAAAATGAAAACCCATAATGTGTTTCAGGCGAGAAACGCACTGTCTCGCCGAAATAAGGCGATTTTCACCAAGTCCATAAAGACAGCTGTAACTTTTGATAGGGGACTCGGACACACATATTTCAGGCTTGGCCTTATAGAATTCAGCATTTCCATGCTGGGGAAATAGGTTTTGCAGCTGTTTGAACTAAGATTTTCAAGTTATTCACAAAATGAAAACCCATAATGTGTTTCAGGCGAGAAACGCACTGTCTCACCGAAATAAGGCGATTTTCACCAAGTCCATAAAGACAGCTGTAACTTTTGATAGGAGACTCGGACACACACATTTCAGGCTTGGCCTTATAGAATTCAGCATTTCCATGCTGGGGAAATAGGTTTTGCAGCTGTTTGAGCTAAGATTTTCAAGTTATTCACAAAATGAAAACCCATAATGTGTTTCAGGCGAGAAACGCACTGTCTCGCCGAAATAAGGCGATTTTCACCTTGTCCATAAAGACAGCTGTAACTTTTGATAGGAGACGGACACATATTTCAGGCTTGGCCTTATAGAATTCAGCATTTCCATGCTGGGGAAATAGGTTTTGCAGCTGTTTGAGCTAAGATTTTCAAGTTATTCACAAAATGAAAACCCATAATGTGTTTCAGGCGAGAAACGCACTGTCTCGCCGAAATAAGGCGATTTTCACCAAGTCCATAAAGACAGCTGTAACTTTTGATAGGGGACTCGGACACACATATTTCAGGCTTGGCCTTATAGAATTCAGCATTTCCATGCTGGGGAAATAGGTTTTGCAGCTGTTTGAACTAAGATTTTCAAGTTATTCACAAAATGAAAACCCATAATGTGTTTCAGGCGAGAAACGCACTGTCTCGCCGAAATAAGGCGATTTTCACCAAGTCCATAAAGACAGCTGTAACTTTTGATAGGAGACTCGGACACACATATTTCAGGCTTGGCCTTATAGAATTCAGCATTTCCATGCTGGGGAAATAGGTTTTGCAGCTGTTTGAGCTAAGATTTTCAAGTTATTCACAAAATGAAAACCCATAATGTGTTTCAGGCGAGAACTCCATTCAAATGCATGTAATAGCGAACGCATCTCTCGCGAAATAAGGCGATTTTCACCAAGTCCATAAAGACAGCTGTAACTTTTGATAGGAGACTCGGACACACATATTTCAGGCTTGGCCTTATAGAATTCAGCATTTCCATGCTGGGGAAATAGGTTTTGCAGCTGTTTGAACTAAGATTTTCAAGTTATTCACAAAATGAAAACCCATAATGTGTTTCAGGCGAGAACGCACTGTCTCGCCGAAATAAGGCGATTTTCACCAAGTCCATAAAGACAGCTGTAACTTTTGATAGGAGACTCGGACACACATATTTCAGGCTTGGCCTTATAGAATTCACCATTTCCATGCTGGGGAAATAGGTTTTGCAGCTGTGTGAGCTAAGATTTTCAAGTTATTCACAAAATGAAAACCCATAATGTGTTTCAGGCGAGAAACGCACTGTCTCGCCGAAATAAGGCGATTTTCACCTTGTCCATAAAGACAGCTGTAACTTTTGATAGGAGACTCGGACACACATATTTCAGGCTTGGCCTTATAGAATTCAGCATTTCCATGCTGGGGAAATAGGTTTTGCAGCTGTTTGAGCTAAGATTTTCAAGTTATTCACAAAATGAAAACCCATAATGTGTTTCAGGCGAGAACTCCATTCAAATGCATGTAATAGCGAGAAACGCACTGTCTCGCCGAAATAAGGCGATTTTCACCAAGTCCATAAAGACAGCTGTAACTTTTGATAGGAGACTCGGACACACATATTTCAGGCTTGGCCTTATAGAATTCAGCATTTCCATGCTGGGGAAATAGGTTTTGCAGCTGTTTGAGCTAAGATTTTCAAGTTATTCACAAAATGAAAACCCATAATGTGTTTCAGGTGAGAAACGCACTGTCTCGCCGAAATAAGGCGATTTTCACCTTGTCCATAAAGACAGCTGTAACTTTTGATAGGAGACTCGGACACACATATTTCAGGCTTGGCCTTATAGAATTCAGCATTTCCATGCTGGGGAAATAGGTTTTGCAGCTGTTTGAGCTAAGATTTTCAAGTTATTCACAAAATGAAAACCCATAATGTGTTTCAGGCGAGAAACGCACTGTCTCGCCGAAATAAGGCGATTTTCACCTTGTCCATAAAGACAGCTGTAACTTTTGATAGGAGAGTCGGACACACATATTTCAGGCTTGGCCTTATAGAATTCAGCATTTCCATGCTGGGGAAATAGGTTTTGCAGCTGTTTGAGCTAAGATTTTCAAGTTATTCACAAAATGAAAACCCATAATGTGTTTCAGGTGAGAAACGCACTGTCTCGCCGAAATAAGGCGATTTTCACCAAGTCCATAAAGACAGCTGTAACTTTTGATAGGAGACTCGGACACACATATTTCAGGCTTGGCCTTATAGAATTCAGCATTTCCATGCTGGGGAAATAGGTTTTGCAGCTGTTTGAGCTAAGATTTTCAAGTTATTCACAAAATGAAAACCCATAATGTGTTTCAGGTGAGAAACGCACTGTCTCCCCGAAATAAGGCGATTTTCACCAAGTCCATAAAGCCAGCTGTAACTTTTGATAGGAGACTCGGACACACATATTTCAGGCTTGGCCTTATAGAATTCACCATTTCCATGCTGGGGAAATAGGTTTTGCAGCTGTTTGAGCTAAGATTTTCAAGTTATTCACAAAATGAAAACCCATAATGTGTTTCAGGCGAGAAACGCACTGTCTCGCCGAAATAAGGCGATTTTCACCTTGTCCATAAAGACAGCTGTAACTTTTGATAGGAGACTCGGACACACATATTTCAGGCTTGGCCTTATAGAATTCACCATTTCCATGCTGGGGAAATAGGTTTTGCAGCTGTTTGAGCTAAGATTTTCAAGTTATTCACAAAATGAAAACCCATAATGTGTTTCAGGCGAGAACTCCATTCAAATGCATGTAATAGCGAGAAACGCACTGTCTCTCGCCGAAATAAGGCGATTTTCACCAAGTCCATAAAGACAGCTGTAACTTTTGATAGGAGACTCGGACACACATATTTCAGGCTTGGCCTTATAGAATTCAGCATTTCCATGCTGGGGAAATAGGTTTTGCAGCTGTTTGAACTAAGATTTTCAAGTTATTCACAAAATGAAAACCCATAATGTGTGTTTCAGGCGAGAAAAGCACTGTCTCGCCGAAATAAGGCGATTTTCACCAAGTCCATAAAGACAGCTGTAACTTTTGATAGGAGACTCGGACACACATATTTCAGGCTTGGCCTTATAGAATTCAGCATTTCCATGCTGGGGAAATAGGTTTTGCAGCTGTTTGAGCTAAGATTTTCAAGTTATTCACAAAATGAAAACCCATAATGTGTTTCAGGCGAGAACTCCATTCAAATGCATGTAATAGCGAGAACGCACTGTCTCGCCGAAATAAGGCGATTTTCACCAAGTCCATAAAGACAGCTGTAACTTTTGATAGGGGACTCGGACACACATATTTCAGGCTTGGCCTTATAGAATTCAGCATTTCCATGCTGGGGAAATAGGTTTTGCAGCTGTTTGAGCTAAGATTTTCAAGTTATTCACAAAATGAAAACCCATAATGTGTTTCAGGCGAGAAACGCACTGTCTCGCCGAAATAAGGCGATTTTCACCAAGTCCATAAAGACAGCTGTAACTTTTGATAGGAGACTCGGACACACATATTTCAGGCTTGGCCTTATAGAATTCAGCATTTCCATGCTGGGGAAATAGGTTTTGCAGCTGTTTGAGCTAAGATTTTCAAGTTATTCACAAAATGAAAACCCATAATGTGTTTCAGGCGAGAAAAGCACTGTCTCGCCGAAATAAGGCGATTTTCACCTTGTCCATAAAGACAGCTGTAACTGTTGATAGGAGACTCGGACACACATATTTCAGGCTTGGCCTTATAGAATTCAGCATTTCCATGCTGGGGAAATAGGTTTTGCAGCTGTTTGAACTAAGATTTTCAAGTTATTCACAAAATGAAAACCCATAATGTGTTTCAGGCGAGAAACGCACTGTCTCGCCGAAATAAGGCGATTTTCACCTTGTCCATAAAGACAGCTGTAACTGTTGATAGGAGACTCGGACACACATATTTCAGGCTTGGCCTTATAGAATTCAGCATTTCCATGCTGGGGAAATAGGTTTTGCAGCTGTTTGAGCTAAGATTTTCAAGTTATTCACAAAATGAAAACCCATAATGTGTTTCAGGCGAGAGAAGCACTGTCTCGCCGAAATAAGGCGATTTTCACCAAGTCCATAAAGACAGCTGTAACTTTTGATAGGAGACTCGGACACACATATTTCAGGCTTGGCCTTATAGAATTCACCATTTCCATGCTGGGGAAATAGGTTTTGCAGCTGTTTGAGCTAAGATTTTCAAGTTATTCACAAAATGAAAACCCATAATGTGTTTCAGGTGAGAAACGCACTGTCTCCCCAAAATAAGGCGATTTTCACCAAGTCCATAAAGCCAGCTGTAACTTTTGATAGGAGACTCGGACACACATATTTCAGGCTTGGCCTTATAGAATTCAGCATTTCCATGCTGGGGAAATAGGTTTTGCAGCTGTTTGAGCTAAGATTTTCAAGTTATTCACAAAATGAAAACCCATAATGTGTTTCAGGTGAGAAACGCACTGTCTCGCCGAAATAAGGCGATTTTCACCTTGTCCATAAAGACAGCTGTAACTTTTGATAGGAGACTCGGACACACATATTTCAGGCTTGGCCTTATAGAATTCAGCATTTCCATGCTGGGGAAATAGGTTTTGCAGCTGTTTGAGCTAAGATTTTCAAGTTATTCACAAAATGAAAACCCATAATGTGTTTCAGGCGAGAAACGCACTGTCTCGCCGAAATAAGGCGATTTTCACCTTGTCCATAAAGACAGCTGTAACTTTTGATAGGAGAGTCGGACACACATATTTCAGGCTTGGCCTTATAGAATTCAGCATTTCCATGCTGGGGAAATAGGTTTTGCAGCTGTTTGAGCTAAGATTTTCAAGTTATTCACAAAATGAAAACCCATAATGTGTTTCAGGTGAGAAACGCACTGTCTCGCCGAAATAAGGCGATTTTCACCAAGTCCATAAAGACAGCTGTAACTTTTGATAGGAGACTCGGACACACATATTTCAGGCTTGGCCTTATAGAATTCAGCATTTCCATGCTGGGGAAATAGGTTTTGCAGCTGTTTGAGCTAAGATTTTCAAGTTATTCACAAAATGAAAACCCATAATGTGTTTCAGGTGAGAAACGCACTGTCTCCCGAAATAAGGCGATTTTCACCAAGTCCATAAAGCCAGCTGTAACTTTTGATAGGAGACTCGGACACACATATTTCAGGCTTGGCCTTATAGAATTCACCATTTCCATGCTGGGGAAATAGGTTTTGCAGCTGTTTGAGCTAAGATTTTCAAGTTATTCACAAAATGAAAACCCATAATGTGTTTCAGGCGAGAAACGCACTGTCTCGCCGAAATAAGGCGATTTTCACCTTGTCCATAAAGACAGCTGTAACTTTTGATAGGAGACTCGGACACACATATTTCAGGCTTGGCCTTATAGAATTCAGCATTTCCATGCTGGGGAAAAAGGTTTTGCAGCTGTTTGAGCTAAGATTTTCAAGTTATTCACAAAATGAAAACCCATAATGTGTTTCAGGTGAGAAACGCACTGTCTCACATGAAATAAGGCGATTTTCACCAAGTCCATAAAGACAGCTGTAACTTTTGATAGGAGACTCGGACACACATATTTCAGGCTTGGCCTTATAGAATTCAGCATTTCCATGCTGGGGAAATAGGTTTTGCAGCTGTTTGAGCTAAGATTTTCAAGTTATTCACAAAATGAAAACCCATAATGTGTTTCAGGCGAGAACTCCATTCAAATGCATGTAATAGCAAGAAACGCACTGTCTCTCGCGAAATAAGGCGATTTTCACCTTGTCCATAAAGACAGCTGTAACTTTTGATAGGAGAGTCGGACACACATATTTCAGGCTTGGCCTTATAGAATTCAGCATTTCCATGCTGGGGAAATAGGTTTTGCAGCTGTTTGAGCTAAGATTTTCAAGTTATTCACAAAATGAAAACCCATAATGTGTTTCAGGCGAGAAACGCACTGTCTCGCCGAAATAAGGCGATTTTCACCAAGTCCATAAAGACAGCTGTAACTTTTGATAGGAGACTCGGACACACATATTTCAGGCTTGGCCTTATAGAATTCAGCATTTCCATGCTGGGGAAATAGGTTTTGCAGCTGTTTGAGCTAAGATTTTCAAGTTATTCACAAAATGAAAACCCATAATGTGTTTCAGGCGAGAAAAGCACTGTCTCGCCGAAATAAGGCGATTTTCACCTTGTCCATAAAGACAGCTGTAACTTTTGATAGGAGACTCGGACACACATATTTCAGGCTTGGCCTTATAGAATTCAGCATTTCCATGCTGGGGAAATAGGTTTTGCAGCTGTTTGAGCTAAGATTTTCAAGTTATTCACAAAATGAAAACCCATAATGTGTTTCAGGCGAGAAACGCACTGTCTCGCCGAAATAAGGCGATTTTCACCAAGTCCATAAAGACAGCTGTAACTTTTGATAGGAGACTCGGACACACATATTTCAGGCTTGGCCTTATAGAATTCACCATTTCCATGCTGGGGAAATAGGTTTTGCAGCTGTGTGAGCTAAGATTTTCAAGTTATTCACAAAATGAAAACCCATAATGTGTTTCAGGCGAGAAACGCACTGTCTCGCCGAAATAAGGCGATTTTCACCTTGTCCATAAAGACAGCTGTAACTGTTGATAGGAGACTCGGACACACATATTTCAGGCTTGGCCTTATAGAATTCAGCATTTCCATGCTGGGGAAATAGGTTTTGCAGCTGTTTGAGCTAAGATTTTCAAGTTATTCACAAAATGAAAACCCATAATGTGTTTCAGGCGAGAAAAGCACTGTCTCGCGAAATAAGGCGATTTTCACCAAGTCCATAAAGACAGCTGTAACTTTTGATAGGAGACTCGGACACACATATTTCAGGCTTGGCCTTATAGAATTCACCATTTCCATGCTGGGGAAATAGGTTTTGCAGCTGTTTGAGCTAAGATTTTCAAGTTATTCACAAAATGAAAACCCATAATGTGTTTCAGGTGAGAAACGCACTGTCTCCCGAAATAAGGCGATTTTCACCAAGTCCATAAAGACAGCTGTAACTTTTGATAGGAGACTCGGACACACATATTTCAGGCTTGGCCTTATAGAATTCAGCATTTCCATGCTGGGGAAATAGGTTTTGCAGCTGTGTGAGCTAAGATTTTCAAGTTATTCACAAAATGAAAACCCATAATGTGTTTCAGGCGAGAAAAGCACTGTCTCGCCGAAATAAGGCGATTTTCACCAAGTCCATAAAGACAGCTGTAACTTTTGATAGGAGACTCGGACACACATATTTCAGGCTTGGCCTTATAGAATTCACCATTTCCATGCTGGGGAAATAGGTTTTGCAGCTGTGTGAGCTAAGATTTTCAAGTTATTCACAAAATGAAAACCCATAATGTGTTTCAGGCGAGAAACGCACTGTCTCGCCGAAATAAGGCGATTTTCACCTTGTCCATAAAGACAGCTGTAACTTTTGATAGGAGACTCGGACACACATATTTCAGGCTTGGCCTTATAGAATTCAGCATTTCCATGCTGGGGAAATAGGTTTTGCAGCTGTTTGAGCTAAGATTTTCAAGTTATTCACAAAATGAAAACCCATAATGTGTTTCAGGCGAGAACTCCATTCAAATGCATGTAATAGCGAAACGCACTGTCTCGCCGAAATAAGGCGATTTTCACCAAGTCCATAAAGACAGCTGTAACTTTTGATAGGAGACTCGGACACACATATTTCAGGCTTGGCCTTATAGAATTCAGCATTTCCATGCTGGGGAAATAGGTTTTGCAGCTGTTTGAACTAAGATTTTCAAGTTATTCACAAAATGAAAACCCATAATGTGTTTCAGGCGAGAAAAGCACTGTCTCGCCGAAATAAGGCGATTTTCACCAAGTCCATAAAGACAGCTGTAACTTTTGATAGGAGACTCGGACACACATATTTCAGGCTTGGCCTTATAGAATTCAGCATTTCCATGCTGGGGAAATAGGTTTTGCAGCTGTTTGAGCTAAGATTTTCAAGTTATTCACAAAATGAAAACCCATAATGTGTTTCAGGCGAGAAAAGCACTGTCTCGCGAAATAAGGCGATTTTCACCAAGTCCATAAAGACAGCTGTAACTTTTGATAGGAGACTCGGACACACATATTTCAGGCTTGGCCTTATAGAATTCACCATTTCCATGCTGGGGAAATAGGTTTTGCAGCTGTTTGAGCTAAGATTTTCAAGTTATTCACAAAATGAAAACCCATAATGTGTTTCAGGTGAGAAACGCACTGTCTCCCGAAATAAGGCGATTTTCACCAAGTCCATAAAGACAGCTGTAACTTTTGATAGGAGACTCGGACACACATATTTCAGGCTTGGCCTTATAGAATTCACCATTTCCATGCTGGGGAAATAGGTTTTGCAGCTGTGTGAGCTAAGATTTTCAAGTTATTCACAAAATGAAAACCCATAATGTGTTTCAGGCGAGAAACGCACTGTCTCGCCGAAATAAGGCGATTTTCACCTTGTCCATAAAGACAGCTGTAACTTTTGATAGGAGACTCGGACACACATATTTCAGGCTTGGCCTTATAGAATTCAGCATTTCCATGCTGGGGAAATAGGTTTTGCAGCTGTTTGAGCTAAGATTTTCAAGTTATTCACAAAATGAAAACCCATAATGTGTTTCAGGCGAGAACTCCATTCAAATGCATGTAATAGCGAGAAACGCACTGTCTCGCCGAAATAAGGCGATTTTCACCAAGTCCATAAAGACAGCTGTAACTTTTGATAGGAGACTCGGACACACATATTTCAGGCTTGGCCTTATAGAATTCAGCATTTCCATGCTGGGGAAATAGGTTTTGCAGCTGTTTGAACTAAGATTTTCAAGTTATTCACAAAATGAAAACCCATAATGTGTTTCAGGCGAGAAAGCACTGTCTCACCGAAATAAGGCGATTTTCACCAAGTCCATAAAGACAGCTGTAACTTTGATAGGAGACTCGGACACATATTTCAGGCTTGGCCTTATAGAATTCAGCATTTCCATGCTGGGGAAATAGGTTTTGCAGCTGTTTGAGCTAAGATTTTCAAGTTATTCACAAAATGAAAACCCATAATGTGTTTCAGGCGAGAACTCCATTCAAATGCATGTAATAGCGAGAAACGCACTGTCTCGCCGAAATAAGGCGATTTTCACCAAGTCCATAAAGACAGCTGTAACTTTTGATAGGAGACTCGGACACACATATTTCAGGCTTGGCCTTATAGAATTCAGCATTTCCATGCTGGGGAAATAGGTTTGCAGCTGTTTGAACTAAGATTTTCAAGTTATTCACAAAATGAAAACCCATAATGTGTTTCAGGCGAGAAACGCACTGTCTCGCCGAAATAAGGCGATTTTCACCAAGTCCATAAAGACAGCTGTAACTTTTGATAGGAGACTCGGACACACATATTTCAGGCTTGGCCTTATAGAATTCACCATTTCCATGCTGGGGAAATAGGTTTTGCAGCTGTTTGAGCTAAGATTTTCAAGTTATTCACAAAATGAAAACCCATAATGTGTTTCAGGTGAGAAAAGCACTGTCTCGCCGAAATAAGGCGATTTTCACCAAGTCCATAAAGACAGCTGTAACTTTTGATAGGGGACTCGGACACACATATTTCAGGCTTGGCCTTATAGAATTCAGCATTTCCATGCTGGGGAAATAGGTTTTGCAGCTGTTTGAGCTAAGATTTTCAAGTTATTCACAAAATGAAAACCCATAATGTGTTTCAGGCGAGAAACGCACTGTCTCGCCGAAATAAGGCGATTTTCACCAAGTCCATAAAGACAGCTGTAACTTTTGATAGGAGACTGGACATACATATTTCACGCTTGGCCTTATAGAATTCAGCATTTCCATGCTGGGGAAATAGGTTTTGCAGCTGTTTGAGCTAAGATTTTCAAGTTATTCACAAAATGAAAACCCATAATGTGTTTCAGGCGAGAAACGCACTGTCTCGCCGAAATAAGGCGATTTTCACCTTGTCCATAAAGACAGCTGTAACTGTTGATAGGAGACTCGGACACACATATTTCAGGCTTGGCCTTATAGAATTCAGCATTTCCATGCTGGGGAAATAGGTTTTGCAGCTGTTTGAGCTAAGATTTTCAAGTTATTCACAAAATGAAAACCCATAATGTGTTTCAGGCGAGAAACGCACTGTCTCGCCGAAATAAGGCGATTTTCACCAAGTCCATAAAGACAGCTGTAACTTTTGATAGGAGACTCGGACACACATATTTCAGGCTTGGCCTTATAGAATTCAGCATTTCCATGCTGGGGAAATAGGTTTTGCAGCTGTTTGAGCTAAGATTTTCAAGTTATTCACAAAATGAAAACCCATAATGTGTTTCAGGTGAGAAACGCACTGTCTCGCCGAAATAAGGCGATTTTCACCTTGTCCATAAAGACAGCTGTAACTTTTGATAGGAGACTCGACACACACATATTTCAGGCTTGGCCTTATAGAATTCAGCATTTCCATGCTGGGGAAATAGGTTTTGCAGCTGTTTGAGCTAAGATTTTCAAGTTATTCACAAAATGAAAACCCATAATGTGTTTCAGGCGAGAAACGCACTGTCTCGCCGAAATAAGGCGATTTTCACCTTGTCCATAAAGACAGCTGTAACTTTTGATAGGAGAGTCGGACACACATATTTCAGGCTTGGCCTTATAGAATTCAGCATTTCCATGCTGGGGAAATAGGTTTTGCAGCTGTTTGAGCTAAGATTTTCAAGTTATTCACAAAATGAAAACCCATAATGTGTTTCAGGCGAGAAACGCAGTCTCGCCGAAATAAGGCGATTTTCACCAAGTCCATAAAGACAGCTGTAACTTTTGATAGGAGTCTCGGACACACACATTTCAGGCTTGGCCTTATAGAATTCAGCATTTCCATGCTGGGGAAATAGGTTTTGCAGCTGTTTGAGCTAAGATTTTCAAGTTATTCACAAAATGAAAACCCATAATGTGTTTCAGGCGAGAAACGCACTGTCTCGCCGAAATAAGGCGATTTTCACCAAGTCCATAAAGACAGCTGTAACTTTTGATAGGAGACTCGGACACATATTTCAGGCTTGGCCTTATAGAATTCAGCATTTCCATGCTGGGGAAATAGGTTTTGCAGCTGTTTGAGCTAAGATTTTCAAGTTATTCACAAAATGAAAACCCATAATGTGTTTCAGGCGAGAAACGCACTGTCTCGCCGAAATAAGGCGATTTTCACCAAGTCCATGAAGACAGCTGTAACTTTTGATAGGAGACTCGGACACACATATTTCAGGCTTGGCCTTATAGAATTCAGCATTTCCATGCTGGGGAAATAGGTTTTGCAGCTGTTTGAACAAAGATTTTCAAGTTATTCACAAAATGAAAACCCATAATGTGTTTCAGGCGAGAAACGCACTGTCTCGCCGAAATAAGGCGATTTTCACCAAGTCCATAAAGACAGCTGTAACTTTTGATAGGAGACTCGGACACACATATTTCAGGCTTGGCCTTATAGAATTCAGCATTTCCATGCTGGGGAAATAGGTTTTGCAGCTGTTTGAGCTAAGATTTTCAAGTTATTCACAAAATGAAAACCCATAATGTGTTTCAGGCGAGAAACGCACTGTCTCGCCGAAATAAGGCGATTTTCACCAAGTCCATAAAGACAGCTGTAACTTTTGATAGGAGACTGGACACACACATTTCAGGCTTGGCCTTATAGAATTCAGCATTTCCATGCTGGGGAAATAGGTTTTGCAGCTGTTTGAGCTAAGATTTTCAAGTTATTCACAAAATGAAAACCCATAATGTGTTTCAGGCGAGAAACGCACTGTCTCGCCGAAATAAGGCGATTTTCACCAAGTCCATGAAGACAGCTGTAACTTTTGATAGGAGACTCGGACACACATATTTCAGGCTTGGCCTTATAGAATTCAGCATTTCCATGCTGGGGAAATAGGTTTTGCAGCTGTTTGAACAAAGATTTTCAAGTTATTCACAAAATGAAAACCCATAATGTGTTTCAGGCGAGAAACGCACTGTCTCGCCGAAATAAGGCGATTTTCACCAAGTCCATAAAGACAGCTGTAACTTTTGATAGGAGACTCGGACACACACATTTCAGGCTTGGCCTTATAGAATTCAGCATTTCCATGCTGGAGAAATAGGTTTTGCAGCTGTTTGAGCTAAGATTTTCAAGTTATTCACAAAATGAAAACCCATAATGTGTTTCAGGCGAGAAACGCACTGTCTCGCCGAAATAAGGCGATTTTCACCAAGTCCATAAAGACAGCTGTAACTTTTGATAGGAGACTCGGACACACATATTTCAGGCTTGGCCTTATAGAATTCAGCATTTCCATGCTGGGGAAATAGGTTTTGCAGCTGTTTGAGCTAAGATTTTCAAGTTATTCACAAAATGAAAACCCATAATGTGTTTCAGGCGAGAAACGCACTGTCTCGCCGAAATAAGGCGATTTTCACCAAGTCCATAAAGACAGCTGTAACTTTTGATAGGAGACTCGGACACACATATTTCAGGCTTGGCCTTATAGAATTCAGCATTTCCATGCTGAGGAAATAGGTTTTGCAGCTGTTTGAGCTAAGATTTTCAAGTTATTCACAAAATGAAAACCCATAATGTGTTTCAGGCGAGAAACGCACTGTCTCGCCAAATAAGGCGATTTTCACCAAGTCCATAAAGACAGCTGTAACTTTTGATAGGAGACTCGGACACACACATTTCAGGCTTGGCCTTATAGAATTCAGCATTTCCATGCTGGGGAAATAGGTTTTGCAGCTGTTTGAGCTAAGATTTTCAAGTTATTCACAAAATGAAAACCCATAATGTGTTTCAGGCGAGAAACGCACTGTCTCGCCGAAATAAGGCGATTTTCACCAAGTCCATAAAGACAGCTGTAACTTTTGATAGGAGACTCGGACACACACATTTCAGGCTTGGCCTTATAGAATTCAGCATTTCCATGCTGGGGAAATAGGTTTTGCAGCTGTTTGAGCTAAGATTTTCAAGTTATTCACAAAATGAAAACCCATAATGTGTTTCAGGCGAGAAACGCACTGTCTCACCGAAATAAGGCGATTTTCACCATGTCCATAAAGACAGCTGTAACTTTTGATAGGAGACTCGGACACACATATTTCAGGCTTGGCCTTATAGAATTCAGCATTTCCATGCTGGGGAAATAGGTTTTGCAGCTGTTTGAGCTAAGATTTTCAAGTTATTCACAAAATGAAAACCCATAATGTGTTTCAGGCGAGAAACGCACTGTCTCGCCGAAATAAGGCGATTTTCACCAAGTCCATAAAGACAGCTGTAACTTTTGATAGGAGACTCGGACACACATATTTCAGGCTTGGCCTTATAGAATTCAGCATTTCCATGCTGGGGAAATAGGTTTTGCAGCTGTTTGAACTAAGATTTTCAAGTTATTCACAAAATGAAAACCCATAATGTGTTTCAGGCGAGAAACGCACTGTCTCGCGCGAAATAAGGCGATTTTCACCAAGTCCATAAAGACAGCTGTAACTTTTGATAGGAGACTCAGACACACATATTTCAGGCTTGGCCTTATAGAATTCAGCATTTCCATGCTGGGGAAATAGGTTTTGCAGCTGTTTGAACAAAGATTTTCAAGTTATTCACAAAATGAAAACCCATAATGTGTTTCAGGCGAGAACGCACTGTCTCGCTTTAAATAAGGCGATTTTCACCAAGTCCATAAAGACAGCTGTAACTTTTGATAGGAGACTCGGACACACATATTTCAGGCTTGGCCTTATAGAATTCAGCATTTCCATGCTGGGGAAATAGGTTTTGCAGCTGTTTGAACAAAGATTTTCAAGTTATTCACAAAATGAAAACCCATAATGTGTTTCAGGCGAGAAACGCACTGTCTCTCGCGAAATAAGGCGATTTTCACCAAGTCCATAAAGACAGCTGTAACTTTTGATAGGAGACTCGGACACACATATTTCAGGCTTGGCCTTATAGAATTCAGCATTTCCATGCTGGGGAAATAGGTTTTGCAGCTGTTTGAGCTAAGATTTTCAAGTTATTCACAAAATGAAAACCCATAATGTGTTTCAGGCGAGAAACGCACTGTCTCGCCGAAATAAGGCGATTTTCACCAAGTCCATAAAGACAGCTGTAACTTTTGATAGGAGACTCGGACACACACATTTCAGGCTTGGCCTTATAGAATTCAGCATTTCCATGCTGGGGAAATAGGTTTTGCAGCTGTTTGAGCTAAGATTTTCAAGTTATTCACAAAATGAAAACCCATAATGTGTTTCAGGCGAGAAACGCACTGTCTCACGCCGAAATAAGGCGATTTTCACCAAGTCCATGAAGACAGCTGTAACTTTTGATAGGAGACTCGGACACATATTTCAGGCTTGGCCTTATAGAATTCAGCATTTCCATGCTGGGGAAATAGGTTTTGCAGCTGTTTGAACAAAGATTTTCAAGTTATTCACAAAATGAAAACCCATAATGTGTTTCAGGCGAGAAACGCACTGTCTCGCCGAAATAAGGCGATTTTCACCAAGTCCATAAAGACAGCTGTAACTTTTGATAGGAGACTCGGACACACACATTTCAGGCTTGGCCTTATAGAATTCAGCATTTCCATGCTGGAGAAATAGGTTTTGCAGCTGTTTGAGCTAAGATTTTCAAGTTATTCACAAAATGAAAACCCATAATGTGTTTCAGGCGAGAACGCACTGTCTCGCCGAAATAAGGCGATTTTCACCAAGTCCATAAAGACAGCTGTAACTTTTGATAGGAGACTCGGACACACATATTTCAGGCTTGGCCTTATAGAATTCAGCATTTCCATGCTGGGGAAATAGGTTTTGCAGCTGTTTGAGCTAAGATTTTCAAGTTATTCACAAAATGAAAACCCATAATGTGTTTCAGGCGAGAACGCACTGTCTCGCGAAATAAGGCGATTTTCACCAAGTCCATAAAGACAGCTGTAACTTTTGATAGGAGACTCGGACACACATATTTCAGGCTTGGCCTTATAGAATTCAGCATTTCCATGCTGGGGAAATAGGTTTTGCAGCTGTTTGAGCTAAGATTTTCAAGTTATTCACAAAATGAAAACCCATAATGTGTTTCAGGCGAGAACGCACTGTCTCGCCGAAATAAGGCGATTTTCACCAAGTCCATAAAGACAGCTGTAACTTTTGATAGGAGACTCGGACACACATATTTCAGGCTTGGCCTTATAGAATTCAGCATTTCCATGCTGGGGAAATAGGTTTTGCAGCTGTTTGAGCTAAGATTTTCAAGTTATTCACAAAATGAAAACCCATAATGTGTTTCAGGCGAGAAACGCACTGTCTCGCCGAAATAAGGCGATTTTCACCAAGTCCATAAAGACAGCTGTAACTTTTGATAGGAGACTCGGACACACATATTTCAGGCTTGGCTTTTATAGAATTCAGCATTTCCATGCTGAGGAAATAGGTTTTGCAGCTGTTTGAGCTAAGATTTTCAAGTTATTCACAAAATGAAAACCCATAATGTGTTTCAGGCGAGAAACGCACTGTCTCGCCGAAATAAGGCGATTTTCACCAAGTCCATAAAGACAGCTGTAACTTTTGATAGGAGACTCGGACACACACATTTCAGGCTTGGCCTTATAGAATTCAGCATTTCCATGCTGGGGAAATAGGTTTTGCAGCTGTTTGAGCTAAGATTTTCAAGTTATTCACAAAATGAAAACCCATAATGTGTTTCAGGCGAGAAACGCACTGTCTCGCCGAAATAAGGCGATTTTCACCAAGTCCATAAAGACAGCTGTAACTTTTGATAGGAGACTCGGACACACACATTTCAGGCTTGGCCTTATAG
The DNA here is from genome assembly GCF_013358895.1 of Oreochromis aureus. Taxonomy (NCBI): domain Eukaryota; kingdom Metazoa; phylum Chordata; class Actinopteri; order Cichliformes; family Cichlidae; genus Oreochromis; species Oreochromis aureus. The sequence continues at coordinate 11,189,549 of NC_052953.1, read as the reverse complement.
AATTCAGCATTTCCATGCTGGGGAAATAGGTTTTGCAGCTGTTTGAGCTAAGATTTTCAAGTTATTCACAAAATGAAAACCCATAATGTGTTTCAGGCGAGAAACGCACTGTCTCGCCGAAATAAGGCGATTTTCACCATGTCCATAAAGACAGCTGTAACTTTTGATAGGAGACTCGGACACACATATTTCAGGCTTGGCCTTATAGAATTCAGCATTTCCATGCTGGGGAAATAGGTTTTGCAGCTGTTTGAGCTAAGATTTTCAAGTTATTCACAAAATGAAAACCCATAATGTGTTTCAGGCTAGAAACGCACTGTCTCGCCGAAATAAGGCGATTTTCACCAAGTCCATAAAGACAGCTGTAACTTTTGATAGGAGACTCGGACACACATATTTCAGGCTTGGCCTTATAGAATTCAGCATTTCCATGCTGGGGAAATAGGTTTTGCAGCTGTTTGAACTAAGATTTTCAAGTTATTCACAAAATGAAAACCCATAATGTGTTTCAGGCGAGAAACGCACTGTCTCGCCGAAATAAGGCGATTTTCACCAAGTCCATAAAGACAGCTGTAACTTTTGATAGGAGACTCAGACACACATATTTCAGGCTTGGCCTTATAGAATTCAGCATTTCCATGCTGGGGAAATAGGTTTTGCAGCTGTTTGAACAAAGATTTTCAAGTTATTCACAAAATGAAAACCCATAATGTGTTTCAGGCGAGAACGCACTGTCTCGCCGAAATAAGGCGATTTTCACCAAGTCCATAAAGACAGCTGTAACTTTTGATAGGAGACTCGGACACACATATTTCAGGCTTGGCCTTATAGAATTCAGCATTTCCATGCTGGGGAAATAGGTTTTGCAGCTGTTTGAGCTAAGATTTTCAAGTTATTCACAAAATGAAAACCCATAATGTGTTTCAGGCTAGAAACGCACTGTCTCGCCGAAATAAGGCGATTTTCACCAAGTCCATAAAGACAGCTGTAACTTTTGATAGGAGACTCGGACACACATATTTCAGGCTTGGCCTTATAGAATTCAGCATTTCCATGCTGGGGAAATAGGTTTTGCAGCTGTTTGAGCTAAGATTTTCAAGTTATTCACAAAATGAAAACCCATAATGTGTTTCAGGCGAGAACGCACTGTCTCGCCGAAATAAGGCGATTTTCACCAAGTCCATAAAGACAGCTGTAACTTTTGATAGGAGACTCGGACACACATATTTCAGGCTTGGCCTTATAGAATTCAGCATTTCCATGCTGGGGAAATAGGTTTTGCAGCTGTTTGAGCTAAGATTTTCAAGTTATTCACAAAATGAAAACCCATAATGTGTTTCAGGCGAGAAACGCACTGTCTCGCCGAAATAAGGCGATTTTCACCAAGTCCATAAAGACAGCTGTAACTTTTGATAGGAGACTCGGACACACACATTTCAGGCTTGGCCTTATAGAATTCAGCATTTCCATGCTGGGGAAATAGGTTTTGCAGCTGTTTGAGCTAAGATTTTCAAGTTATTCACAAAATGAAAACCCATAATGTGTTTCAGGCGAGAAACGCACTGTCTCGCCGAAATAAGGCGATTTTCACCAAGTCCATAAAGACAGCTGTAACTTTTGATAGGAGACTCGGACACACATATTTCAGGCTTGGCCTTATAGAATTCAGCATTTCCATGCTGGGGAAATAGGTTTTGCAGCTGTTTGAGCTAAGATTTTCAAGTTATTCACAAAATGAAAACCCATAATGTGTTTCAGGCGAGAAACGCACTGTCTCGCCGAAATAAGGCGATTTTCACCAAGTCCATAAAGACAGCTGTAACTTTTGATAGGAGACTCGGACACACATGTTTCAGGCTTGGCCTTATAGAATTCAGCATTTCCATGCTGGGGAAATAGGTTTTGCAGCTGTTTGAGCTAAGATTTTCAAGTTATTCACAAAATGAAAACCCATAATGTGTTTCAGGCGAAACGCACTGTCTCGCCGAAATAAGGCGATTTTCACCAAGTCCATAAAGACAGCTGTAACTTTTGATAGGAGACTCGGACACACATTTCAGGCTTGGCCTTATAGAATTCAGCATTTCCATGCTGGGGAAATAGGTTTTGCAGCTGTTTGAGCTAAGATTTTCAAGTTATTCACAAAATGAAAACCCATAATGTGTTTCAGGCGAGAAACGCACTGTCTCGCCGAAATAAGGCGATTTTCACCAAGTCCATGAAGACAGCTGTAACTTTTGATAGGAGACTCGGACACACACATTTCAGGCTTGGCCTTATAGAATTCAGCATTTCCATGCTGGGGAAATAGGTTTTGCAGCTGTTTGAGCTAAGATTTTGAAGTTATTCACAAAATGAATACCCATAATGTGTTTCAGGCGAGAAACGCACTGTCTCGCCGAAATAAGGCGATTTTCACCAAGTCCATAAAGACAGCTGTAACTTTTGATAGGAGACTCGGACACACACATTTCAGGCTTGGCCTTATAGAATTCAGCATTTCCATGCTGGGGAAATAGGTTTTGCAGCTGTTTGAGCTAAGATTTTCAAGTTATTCACAAAATGAAAACCCATAATGTGTTTCAGGCGAGAAACGCACTGTCTCGCCGAAATAAGGCGATTTTCACCAAGTCCATAAAGACAGCTGTAACTTTTGATAGGAGACTCGGACACACACATTTCAGGCTTGGCCTTATAGAATTCAGCATTTCCATGCTGGGGAAATAGGTTTTGCAGCTGTTTGAGCTAAGATTTGGAAGTTATTCACAAAATGAAAACCCATAATGTGTTTCAGGCGAGAAACGCACTGTCTCGCCGAAATAAGGCGATTTTCACCAAGTCCATAAAGACAGCTGTAACTTTTGATAGGAGACTCGGACACACATATTTCAGGCTTGGCCTTATAGAATTCAGCATTTCCATGCTGGGGAAATAGGTTTTGCAGCTGTTTGAGCTAAGATTTTCAAGTTATTCACAAAATGAAAACCCATAATGTGTTTCAGGCGAGAAACGCACTGTCTCGCCGAAATAAGGCGATTTTCACCAAGTCCATAAAGACAGCTGTAACTTTTGATAGGAGACTCGGACACACATTTCAGGCTTGGCCTTATAGAATTCAGCATTTCCATGCTGGGGAAATAGGTTTTGCAGCTGTTTGAGCTAAGATTTTCAAGTTATTCACAAAATGAAAACCCATAATGTGTTTCAGGCGAGAAACGCACTGTCTCACCGAAATAAGGCGATTTTCACCAAGTCCATGAAGACAGCTGTAACTTTTGATAGGAGACTCGGACACACACATTTCAGGCTTGGCCTTATAGAATTCAGCATTTCCATGCTGGGGAAATAGGTTTTGCAGCTGTTTGAGCTAAGATTTTGAAGTTATTCACAAAATGAATACCCATAATGTGTTTCAGGCGAGAAACGCACTGTCTCGCCGAAATAAGGCGATTTTCACCAAGTCCATAAAGACAGCTGTAACTTTTGATAGGAGACTCGGACACACACATTTCAGGCTTGGCCTTATAGAATTCAGCATTTCCATGCTGGGGAAATAGGTTTTGCAGCTGTTTGAGCTAAGATTTTCAAGTTATTCACAAAATGAAAACCCATAATGTGTTTCAGGCGAGAAACGCACTGTCTCACCGAAATAAGGCGATTTTCACCAAGTCCATAAAGACAGCTGTAACTTTTGATAGGAGACTCGGACACACACATTTCAGGCTTGGCCTTATAGAATTCAGCATTTCCATGCTGGGGAAATAGGTTTTGCAGCTGTTTGAGCTAAGATTTGGAAGTTATTCACAAAATGAAAACCCATAATGTGTTTCAGGCGAGAAACGCACTGTCTCGCCGAAATAAGGCGATTTTCACCAAGTCCATAAAGACAGCTGTAACTTTTGATAGGAGACTCGGACACACATATTTCAGGCTTGGCCTTATAGAATTCAGCATTTCCATGCTGGGGAAATAGGTTTTGCAGCTGTTTGAGCTAAGATTTTCAAGTTATTCACAAAATGAAAACCCATAATGTGTTTCAGGCGAGAACGCACTGTCTCGCCGAAATAAGGCGATTTTCACCAAGTCCATAAAGACAGCTGTAACTTTTGATAGGAGACTCGGACACACATATTTCAGGCTTGGCCTTATAGAATTCAGCATTTCCATGCTGGGGAAATAGGTTTTGCAGCTGTTTGAGCTAAGATTTTCAAGTTATTCACAAAATGAAAACCCATAATGTGTTTCAGGCGAGAAACGCACTGTCTCGCCAAATAAGGCGATTTTCACCAAGTCCATGAAGACAGCTGTAACTTTTGATAGGAGACTCGGACACACATATTTCAGGCTTGGCCTTATAGAATTCAGCATTTCCATGCTGGGGAAATAGGTTTTGCAGCTGTTTGAGCTAAGATTTTCAAGTTATTCACAAAATGAAAACCCATAATGTGTTTCAGGCGAGAAACGCAGTCTCGCCGAAATAAGGCGATTTTCACCAAGTCCATAAAGACAGCTGTAACTTTTGATAGGAGTCTCGGACACACATTTCAGGCTTGGCCTTATAGAATTCAGCATTTCCATGCTGGGGAAATAGGTTTTGCAGCTGTTTGAGCTAAGATTTTCAAGTTATTCACAAAATGAAAACCCATAATGTGTTTCAGGCGAGAACGCACTGTCTCGCCGAAATAAGGCGATTTTCACCAAGTCCATAAAGACAGCTGTAACTTTTGATAGGAGACTCGGACACACATATTTCAGGCTTGGCCTTATAGAATTCAGCATTTCCATGCTGGGGAAATAGGTTTTGCAGCTGTTTGAGCTAAGATTTTCAAGTTATTCACAAAATGAAAACCCATAATGTGTTTCAGGCGAGAACGCACTGTCTCGCCGAAATAAGGCGATTTTCACCAAGTCCATAAAGACAGCTGTAACTTTTGATAGGAGACTCGGACACACATATTTCAGGCTTGGCCTTATAGAATTCAGCATTTCCATGCTGGGGAAATAGGTTTTGCAGCTGTTTGAACAAAGATTTTCAAGTTATTCACAAAATGAAAACCCATAATGTGTTTCAGGCGAGAACGCACTGTCTCGCGCCGAAATAAGGCGATTTTCACCAAGTCCATAAAGACAGCTGTAACTTTTGATAGGAGACTCGGACACATATTTCAGGCTTGGCCTTATAGAATTCAGCATTTCCATGCTGGGGAAATAGGTTTTGCAGCTGTTTGAGCTAAGATTTTCAAGTTATTCACAAAATGAAAACCCATAATGTGTTTCAGGCGAGAAACGCACTGTCTCTCGCGAAATAAGGCGATTTTCACCAAGTCCATAAAGACAGCTGTAACTTTTGATAGGAGACTCGGACACACACATTTCAGGCTTGGCCTTATAGAATTCAGCATTTCCATGCTGGGGAAATAGGTTTTGCAGCTGTTTGAGCTAAGATTTTCAAGTTATTCACAAAATGAAAACCCATAATGTGTTTCAGGCGAGAAACGCACTGTCTCGCCGAAATAAGGCGATTTTCACCAAGTCCATGAAGACAGCTGTAACTTTTGATAGGAGACTCGGACACACATATTTCAGGCTTGGCCTTATAGAATTCAGCATTTCCATGCTGGGGAAATAGGTTTTGCAGCTGTTTGAACAAAGATTTTCAAGTTATTCACAAAATGAAAACCCATAATGTGTTTCAGGCGAGAAACGCACTGTCTCGCCGAAATAAGGCGATTTTCACCAAGTCCATAAAGACAGCTGTAACTTTTGATAGGAGACTCGGACACACACATTTCAGGCTTGGCCTTATAGAATTCAGCATTTCCATGCTGGAGAAATAGGTTTTGCAGCTGTTTGAGCTAAGATTTTCAAGTTATTCACAAAATGAAAACCCATAATGTGTTTCAGGCGAGAAACGCACTGTCTCGCCGAAATAAGGCGATTTTCACCAAGTCCATAAAGACAGCTGTAACTTTTGATAGGAGACTCGGACACACATATTTCAGGCTTGGCCTTATAGAATTCAGCATTTCCATGCTGGGGAAATAGGTTTTGCAGCTGTTTGAGCTAAGATTTTCAAGTTATTCACAAAATGAAAACCCATAATGTGTTTCAGGCGAGAAACGCACTGTCTCGCCGAAATAAGGCGATTTTCACCAAGTCCATAAAGACAGCTGTAACTTTTGATAGGAGACTCGGACACACATATTTCAGGCTTGGCCTTATAGAATTCAGCATTTCCATGCTGGGGAAATAGGTTTTGCAGCTGTTTGAGCTAAGATTTTCAAGTTATTCACAAAATGAAAACCCATAATGTGTTTCAGGCGAGAAACGCACTGTCTCGCCGAAATAAGGCGATTTTCACCAAGTCCATAAAGACAGCTGTAACTTTTGATAGGAGACTCGGACACACATATTTCAGGCTTGGCCTTATAGAATTCAGCATTTACATGCTGGGGAAATAGGTTTTGCAGCTGTTTGAGCTAAGATTTTCAAGTTATTCACAAAATGAAAACCCATAATGTGTTTCAGGCGAGAAACGCACTGTCTCGCCAAAATAAGGCGATTTTCACCATGTCCATAAAGACAGCTGTAACTTTTGATAGGAGACTCGGACACACATATTTCAGGCTTGGCCTTATAGAATTCAGCATTTCCATGCTGGGGAAATAGGTTTTGCAGCTGTTTGAGCTAAGATTTTCAAGTTATTCACAAAATGAAAACCCATAATGTGTTTCAGGCGAGAAACGCACTGTCTCGCCGAAATAAGGCGATTTTCACCAAGTCCATAAAGACAGCTGTAACTTTTGATAGGAGACTCGGACACACACATTTCAGGCTTGGCCTTATAGAATTCAGCATTTCCATGCTGGGGAAATAGGTTTTGCAGCTGTTTGAGCTAAGATTTTCAAGTTATTCACAAAATGAAAACCCATAATGTGTTTCAGGCGAGAAACGCACTGTCTCACGAAATAAGGCGATTTTCACCAAGTCCATAAAGACAGCTGTAACTTTTGATAGGAGACTCGGACACACACATTTCAGGCTTGGCCTTATAGAATTCAGCATTTCCATGCTGGGGAAATAGGTTTTGCAGCTGTTTGAGCTAAGATTTTCAAGTTATTCACAAAATGAAAACCCATAATGTGTTTCAGGCGAGAAACGCACTGTCTCGCCAAAATAAGGCGATTTTCACCATGTCCATAAAGACAGCTGTAACTTTTGATAGGAGACTCGGACACACATATTTCAGGCTTGGCCTTATAGAATTCAGCATTTCCATGCTGGGGAAATAGGTTTTGCAGCTGTTTGAGCTAAGATTTTCAAGTTATTCACAAAATGAAAACCCATAATGTGTTTCAGGCGAGAAACGCACTGTCTCGCCGAAATAAGGCGATTTTCACCAAGTCCATAAAGACAGCTGTAACTTTTGATAGGAGACTCGGACACACATATTTCAGGCTTGGCCTTATAGAATTCAGCATTTCCATGCTGGGGAAATAGGTTTTGCAGCTGTTTGAGCTAAGATTTTCAAGTTATTCACAAAATGAAAACCCATAATGTGTTTCAGGCGAGAAACGCACTGTCTCACCGAAATAAGGCGATTTTCACCAAGTCCATAAAGACAGCTGTAACTTTTGATAGGAGACTCAGACACACATATTTCAGGCTTGGCCTTATAGAATTCAGCATTTCCATGCTGGGGAAATAGGTTTTGCAGCTGTTTGAACAAAGATTTTCAAGTTATTCACAAAATGAAAACCCATAATGTGTTTCAGGCGAGAACGCACTGTGTCTCGCTTTAAATAAGGCGATTTTCACCAAGTCCATAAAGACAGCTGTAACTTTTGATAGGAGACTCGGACACACATATTTCAGGCTTGGCCTTATAGAATTCAGCATTTCCATGCTGGGGAAATAGGTTTTGCAGCTGTTTGAGCTAAGATTTTCAAGTTATTCACAAAATGAAAACCCATAATGTGTTTCAGGCGAGAACGCACTGTCTCGCCGAAATAAGGCGATTTTCACCAAGTCCATAAAGACAGCTGTAACTTTTGATAGGAGACTCGGACACATATTTCAGGCTTGGCCTTATAGAATTCAGCATTTCCATGCTGGGGAAATAGGTTTTGCAGCTGTTTGAGCTAAGATTTTCAAGTTATTCACAAAATGAAAACCCATAATGTGTTTCAGGCGAGAAACGCACTGTCTCGCCGAAATAAGGCGATTTTCACCAAGTCCATAAAGACAGCTGTAACTTTTGATAGGAGACTCGGACACACATATTTCAGGCTTGGCCTTTATAGAATTCAGCATTTCCATGCTGGGGAAATAGGTTTTGCAGCTGTTTGAGCTAAGATTTTCAAGTTATTCACAAAATGAAAACCCATAATGTGTTTCAGGCGAGAAACGCACTGTCTCACGCCGAAATAAGGCGATTTTCACCAAGTCCATAAAGACAGCTGTAACTTTTGATAGGAGACTCGGACACACACATTTCAGGCTTGGCCTTATAGAATTCAGCATTTCCATGCTGGGGAAATAGGTTTTGCAGCTGTTTGAGCTAAGATTTTCAAGTTATTCACAAAATGAAAACCCATAATGTGTTTCAGGCGAGAACGCACTGTCTCGCCGAAATAAGGCGATTTTCACCAAGTCCATAAAGACAGCTGTAACTTTTGATAGGAGACTCGGACACACATATTTCAGGCTTGGCCTTATAGAATTCAGCATTTACATGCTGGGGAAATAGGTTTTGCAGCTGTTTGAGCTAAGATTTTCAAGTTATTCACAAAATGAAAACCCATAATGTGTTTCAGGCGAGAAACGCACTGTCTCGCCGAAATAAGGCGATTTTCACCAAGTCCATAAAGACAGCTGTAACTTTTGATAGGAGACTGGACACACATGTTTCAGGCTTGGCCTTATAGAATTCAGCATTTCCATGCTGGGGAAATAGGTTTTGCAGCTGTTTGAGCTAAGATTTTCAAGTTATTCACAAAATGAAAACCCATAATGTGTTTCAGGCGAGAAACGCACTGTCTCGCCGAAATAAGGCGATTTTCACCAAGTCCATAAAGACAGCTGTAACTTTTGATAGGAGACTCGGACACACACATTTCAGGCTTGGTTTTATAGAATTCAGCATTTCCATGCTGGGGAAATAGGTTTTGCAGCTGTTTGAGCTAAGATTTTGAAGTTATTCACAAAATGAAAACCCATAATGTGTTTCAGGCGAGAAACGCACTGTCTCGCCGAAATAAGGCGATTTTCACCAAGTCCATAAAGACAGCTGTAACTTTTGATAGGAGACTCGGACACACATTTCAGGCTTGGCCTTATAGAATTCAGCATTTCCATGCTGGGGAAATAGGTTTTGCAGCTGTTTGAGCTAAGATTTTGAAGTTATTCACAAAATGAAAACCCATAATGTGTTTCAGGCGAAACGCACTGTCTCGCCGAAATAAGGCGATTTTCACCAAGTCCATAAAGACAGCTGTAACTTTTGATAGGAGACTCGGACACACACATTTCAGGCTTGGCCTTATAGAATTCAGCATTTCCATGCTGGGGAAATAGGTTTTGCAGCTGTTTGAGCTAAGATTTTCAAGTTATTCACAAAATGAAAACCCATAATGTGTTTCAGGCGAGAACGCACTGTCTCGCCGAAATAAGGCGATTTTCACCAAGTCCATAAAGACAGCTGTAACTTTTGATAGGAGACTCGGACACACACATTTCAGGCTTGGCCTTATAGAATTCAGCATTTCCATGCTGGGGAAATAGGTTTTGCAGCTGTTTGAGCTAAGATTTTGAAGTTATTCACAAAATGAAAACCCATAATGTGTTTCAGGCGAGAAACGCACTGTCTCGCCGAAATAAGGCGATTTTCACCAAGTCCATAAAGACAGCTGTAACTTTTGATAGGAGACTCGGACACACATATTTCAGGCTTGGCCTTATAGAATTCAGCATTTCCATGTTGGGGAAATAGGTTTTGCAGCTGTTTGAGCTAAGATTTTCAAGTTATTCACAAAATGAAAACCCATAATGTGTTTCAGGCGAGAACGCACTGTCTCGCCGAAATAAGGCGATTTTCACCAAGTCCATAAAGACAGCTGTAACTTTTGATAGGAGACTCGGACACACATATTTCAGGCTTGGCCTTATAGAATTCAGCATTTCCATGCTGGGGAAATAGGTTTTGCAGCTGTTTGAGCTAAGATTTTCAAGTTATTCACAAAATGAAAACCCATAATGTGTTTCAGGCGAGAAACGCACTGTCTCACCGAAATAAGGCGATTTTCACCAAGTCCATGAAGACAGCTGTAACTTTTGATAGGAGACTCGGACACACATATTTCAGGCTTGGCCTTATAGAATTCAGCATTTCCATGCTGGGGAAATAGGTTTTGCAGCTGTTTGAACAAAGATTTTCAAGTTATTCACAAAATGAAAACCCATAATGTGTTTCAGGCGAGAAACGCACTGTCTCGCCGAAATAAGGCGATTTTCACCAAGTCCATAAAGACAGCTGTAACTTTTGATAGGAGACTCGGACACACATTTCAGGCTTGGCCTTATAGAATTCAGCATTTCCATGCTGGGGAAATAGGTTTTGCAGCTGTTTGAGCTAAGATTTTCAAGTTATTCACAAAATGAAAACCCATAATGTGTTTCAGGCGAGAAACGCACTGTCTCGCCGAAATAAGGCGATTTTCACCAAGTCCATAAAGACAGCTGTAACTTTTGATAGGAGACTCGGACACATATTTCAGGCTTGGCCTTATAGAATTCAGCATTTCCATGCTGGGGAAATAGGTTTTGCAGCTGTTTGAACAAAGATTTTCAAGTTATTCACAAAATGAAAACCCATAATGTGTTTCAGGCGAGAAACGCACTGTCTCGCCGAAATAAGGCGATTTTCACCAAGTCCATAAAGACAGCTGTAACTTTTGATAGGAGACTCGGACACACATATTTCAGGCTTGGCCTTATAGAATTCAGCATTTCCATGCTGGGGAAATAGGTTTTGCAGCTGTTTGAACAAAGATTTTCAAGTTATTCACAAATGAAAACCCATAATGTGTTTCAGGCGAGAAACGCACTGTCTCGCAGAAATAAGGCGATTTTCACCAAGTCCATAAAGACAGCTGTAACTTTTGATAGGAGACTCGGACACACATGTTTCAGGCTTGGCTTTATAGAATTCAGCATTTCCATGCTGGGGAAATAGGTTTTGCAGCTGTTTGAACAAAGATTTTCAAGTTATTCACAAAATGAATACCCATAATGTGTTTCAGGCGAGAAACGCACTGTCTCGCCGAAATAAGGCGATTTTCACCAAGTCCATAAAGACAGCTGTAACTTTTGATAGGAGACTCGGACACACATATTTCAGGCTTGGCCTTATAGAATTCAGCATTTCCATGCTGGGGAAATAGGTTTTGCAGCTGTTTGAACAAAGATTTTCAAGTTATTCACAAAATGAAAACCCATAATGTGTTTCAGGCGAGAAACGCACTGTCTCGCCGAAATAAGGCGATTTTCACCAAGTCCATAAAGACAGCTGTAACTTTTGATAGGAGACTCGGACACACATATTTCAGGCTTGGCCTTATAGAATTCAGCATTTCCATGCTGGGGAAATAGGTTTTGCAGCTGTTTGAACAAAGATTTTCAAGTTATTCACAAAATGAAAACCCATAATGTGTTTCAGGCGAGAAACGCACTGTCTCGCCGAAATAAGGCGATTTTCACCAAGTCCATAAAGACAGCTGTAACTTTTGATAGGAGACTCGGACACACATATTTCAGGCTTGGCCTTATAGAATTCAGCATTTCCATGCTGGGGAAATAGGTTTTGCAGCTGTTTGAACAAAGATTTTCAAGTTATTCACAAAATGAAAACCCATAATGTGTTTCAGGCGAGAACGCACTGTCTCGCCGAAATAAGGCGATTTTCACCAAGTCCATAAAGACAGCTGTAACTTTTGATAGGAGACTCGGACACACATTTCAGGCTTGGCCTTATAGAATTCAGCATTTCCATGCTGGGGAAATAGGTTTTGCAGCTGTTTGAACAAAGATTTTCAAGTTATTCACAAAATGAAACCCATAATGTGTTTCAGGCGTAGAACGCACTGTCTCGCCGAAATAAGGCGATTTTCACCAAGTCCATAAAGACAGCTGTAACTTTTGATAGGAGACTCGGACACACATATTTCAGGCTTGGCCTTATAGAATTCAGCATTTCCATGCTGGGGAAATAGGTTTTGCAGCTGTTTGAGCTAAGATTTTTCAAGTTATTCACAAAATGAATACCCATAATGTGTTTCAGGCGTAGAAACGCACTGTCTCACCGAAATAAAGGCGATTTTCACCAAGTCCATAAAGACATAGCTGTAACTTTTGATAGGAGACTCGGACACACATATTTCAGGCTTGGCCTTATAGAATTCAGCATTTTCCATGCTGGGGAAATAGGTTTTGCAGCTGTTTGAGCTGAAAGATTTTCAAGTTATTCACAAAATGAAAAACCCATAATGTGTTTCAGGCGAGAAACACTGTCTCGCCGAAATAAGGCGATTTTCACCAAGTCCATAAAGACAGCTGTAACTTTGATAGGAGACTCGGACACACATATTTCAGGCTTGGCCTTATAGAATTCAGCATTTCCATGCTGGGGAAATAGGTTTTGCAGCTGTTTGAGCTAAGATTTTCAAGTTATTCACAAAATGAAAACCCATAATGTGTTTCAGGCGAGAAACGCACTGTCTCGCCGAAATAAGGCGATTTTCACCAAGTCCATGAAGACAGCTGTAACTTTTGATAGGAGACTCGGACACACATATTTCAGGCTTGGCCTTATAGAATTCAGCATTTCCATGCTGGGGAAATAGGTTTTGCAGCTGTTTGAACAAAAGATTTTCAAGTTATTCACAAAATGAAAACCCATAATGTGTTTCAGGCGAGAAACGCACTGTCTCGCCGAAATAAGGCGATTTTCACCAAGTCCATAAAGACAGCTGTAACTTTTGATAGGAGACTCGGACACACATATTTCAGGCTTGGCTTATAGAATTCAGCATTTCCATGCTGGGGAAATAGGTTTTGCAGCTGTTTGAGCTAAGATTTTCAAGTTATTCACAAAATGAAAACCCATAATGTGTTTCAGGCGAGAAACGCACTGTCTCGCCGAAATAAGGCGATTTTCACCAAGTCCATGAAGACAGCTGTAACTTTTGATAGGAGACTCGGACACACATATTTCAGGCTTGGCCTTATAGAATTCAGCATTTCCATGCTGGGGAAATAGGTTTTGCAGCTGTTTGAGCTAAGATTTTCAAGTTATTCACAAAATGAAAACCCATAATGTGTTTCAGGCGAGAAACGCACTGTCTCGCCGAAATAAGGCGATTTTCACCAAGTCCATGAAGACAGCTGTAACTTTTGATAGGAGACTCGGACACACATATTTCAGGCTTGGCCTTATAGAATTCAGCATTTCCATGCTGGGGAAATAGGTTTTGCAGCTGTTTGAGCTAAGATTTTCAAGTTATTCACAAAATGAAAACCCATAATGTGTTTCAGGCGAGAACGCACTGTCTCGCCGAAATAAGGCGATTTTCACCAAGTCCATAAAGACAGCTGTAACTTTTGATAGAGACTCGGACACACATATTTCAGGCTTGGCCTTATAGAATTCAGCATTTCCATGTTGGGGAAATAGGTTTTGCAGCTGTTTGAGCTAAGATTTTCAAGTTATTCACAAAATGAAAACCCATAATGTGTTTCAGGCGAGAAACGCACTGTCTCGCCTAAATAAGGCGATTTTCACCAAGTCCATAAAGACAGCTGTAACTTTTGATAGGAGACTGGACACACATATTTCAGGCTTGGCCTTATAGAATTCAGCATTTCCATGCTGGGGAAATAGGTTTTGCAGCTGTTTGAGCAAAGATTTTCAAGTTATTCACAAAATGAAAACCCATAATGTGTTTCAGGCGAGAAACGCACTGTCTCACGAAATAAGGCGATTTTCACCAAGTCCATAAAGACAGCTGTAACTTTTGATAGGAGACTCGGACACACATATTTCAGGCTTGGCCTTATAGAATTCAGCATTTTCCATGCTGGGGAAATAGGTTTGCAGCTGTTTGAGCTAAGATTTTCAAGTTATTCACAAAATGAAAACCCATAATGTGTTTCAGGCGAGAAACGCACTGTCTCACCGAAATAAGGCGATTTTCACCAAGTCCATAAAGACAGCTGTAACTTTTGATAGGAGACTCGGACACACATTTCAGGCTTAGTTTATAGAATTCAGCATTTCCATGCTGGGGAAATAGGTTTTGCAGCTGTTTGAGCTAAGATTTTCAAGTTATTCACAAAATGAAAACCCATAATGTGTTTCAGGCGAGAAGCGCACTGTCTCGCCTAAATAAGGCGATTTTCACCAAGTCCATAAAGACAGCTGTAACTTTTGATAGGGGAGACTCGGACACACATGTTTCAGGCTTGGCCTTATAGAATTCAGCATTTCCATGCTGGGGAAATAGGTTTTGCAGCTGTTTGAGCTAAGATTTTCAAGTTATTCACAAAATGAAAACCCATAATGTGTTTCAGGCGAGAAACGCACTGTCTCGCCGTAAATAACATGATTTTCACCAAGTCCATAAAGACAGCTGTAACTTTTGATAGGAGACTCGGACACACATTTCAGGCTTGGCCTTATAGAATTCAGCATTTCCATGCTGGGGAAATAGGTTTTGCAGCTGTTTGAGCTAAGATTTTCAAGTTATTCACAAAATGAAAACCCATAATGTGTTTCAGGCGAGAACGCACTGTCTCACCGAAATAAGGCGATTTTCACCAAGTCCATAAAGACAGCTGTAACTTTTGATAGGAGACTCGGGACACACATATTTCAGGCTTGGCCTTATAGAATTCAGCATTTCCATGCTGGGGAAATAGGGTTTGCAGCTGTTTGAGCTAAGATTTTCAAGTTATTCACAAAATGAAAACCCATAATGTGTTTCCAGGAGAACGCACTGTCTCGCTAAATAAGGCGATTTTCACCAAGTCCATAAAGACAGCTGTAACTTTTGATAGGAGACTCGGACACACACATTTCAGGCTTGGCCTTATAGAATTCAGCATTTCCATGTTGGGGAAATAGGTTTGCAGCTGTTTGAGCTAAGATTTTCAAGTTATTCACAAAATGAAAACCCATAATGTGTTTCAGGCGAGAAACGCACTGTCTCGGCTTGAAATAAGGCGATTTTCACCAAGTCCATAAAGACAGCTGTAACTTTTGATAGGAGACTCGGACACACACATTTCAGGCTTGGTCTTTTATAGAATTCAGCATTTCCATGTTGGGGAAATAGGTTTTGCAGCTGTTTGAGCTAAGATTTTCAAGTTATTCACAAAATGAAAACCCATAATGTGTTTCAGGCGAGAAACGCACTGTCTCGCCGAAATAAGGCGATTTTCACCAAGTCCATAAAGACAGCTGTAACTTTTGATAGGGAGACTCGGACACACATATTTCAGGCTTGGTTTTATAGAATTCAGCATTTTCATGCTGGGGAAATAGGTTTTGCAGCTGTTTGAGCTAAGATTTTCAAGTTATTCACAAAATGAAAACCCATAATGTGTTTCAGGCGAGAAACGCACTGTCTCGCCGAAATAAGGCGATTTTCACCAAGTCCATAAAGACAGCTGTAACTTTTGATAGAGACTCGGACACACACATTTCAGGCTTGGTCTTATAGAATTCAGCATTTCCATGTTGGGGAAATAGGTTTTGCAGCTGTTTGAGCTAAGATTTTCAAGTTATTCACAAATGAAAACCCATAATGTGTTTCAGGCGAGAAACGCACTGTCTCGGCATGCTCTAAATAAGGCGATTTTCACCAAGTCCATAAAGACAGCTGTAACTTTTGATAGGAGACTGGACACATATTTCAGGCTTGGCCTTATAGAATTGTAGCATTTCCATGTTGGGGAAATAGGTTTTGCAGCTGTTTGAGCTAAGATTTTCAAGTTATTCACAAAAATGAAAACCCATAATGTGTTTCAGGCGAGAAACGCACTGTCTACTCGAAATAAGGCGTATTTTCACCAAGTCCATAAAGACAGCTGTAACTTTGATAGGAGACTCGGACACACATATTTCAGGCTTGGCCTTATAGAATTCAGCATTTTCCATGTTGGGAAATAAGTTTGCAACTGTTTGAGCTAAGATTTACAAGTTATTCACAAAATGAAAACCCATAATGTGTTTCAGGCGCAGAAACGCACTGTCTCACGAAATAAGGCGATTTTCACCAAGTCCATAAAGACAGCTGTAACTTTTGATAGGAGACTCGGACACACACATTTCAGGTTTGGCCTTATAGAATTCAACATTTTGCATGCTTGGGAAATAGGTTTTGCAACTGTTTTGAGCTAAGATTTTCAAGTTATTCACAAAATGAAAACCCATAATGTGTTTCAGGCGAGAAACGCACTGTCTCGCCGGTAAATAAGGCGATTTTCACCAAGTCCATAAAAGACAGCTGTAACTTTGATAGGGAGACTCGGACACACATATTTCAGCTTGGCCTTATAGAATTCAGCATTTCCATGCTCGGGAAATAGGTTTTGCAGCTGTTTGAACAAAAGATTTTCGGGTTATTCACAAAATGAAAACCATAATAATGTGTTTCAGGCGAGAAACGCACTGTCTCGCTCGAAATAAGGCGATTTTCACCAAGTCCATAAAGACAGCTGTAACTTTTGATAGAGACTCAGACACACATATTTCAGGCTTGGTTTTATAGAATTCAGCATTTCCATGTTGGGGAAATAGGTTTTTGCAGCTGTTTGAACAAAGACTTTTCGAACGTTATCTCACGTCAAATAAGGCGATTTTCACCAACCCATGAAGATGTGTTTCAGGCGACAGACAATTTCAGGCGACTGTCTCATGCCGAAATAACTGAGCGGAGATTTTCATTCCAAGTCCAGCAAAGACACTGCTGTAACTTTTGATAGACAGAGACTCGGGACTCGACACACATTTCAGGCTTGGCCTTTATAGAATTCAGCATTTCCATGCTGGGGGAAATAGGTTTTGCAGCTGTTTGAACAAAGATTTTCAAGTTATTCACAAATGAAAGTCCATAATGTAAGCCCCTCAGGCGAGAATGCACTATCTCGCATGAAATAAGGCGATTTTCACCAAGTCCATAAAGACAGCTGTAACTTTTTGATAGAGACTCCGGACACACATATTTCAGGCTTGGCCTTTATAGAATTCAGCATTTCCATGTTGGGAAAGAAGTTTTGCAGCTGTTTGAACAAAGATTTTCAAGTTATTCACAAAAATGAAAACCCATAACGTGTTTCAGTAGAGAAACGCACTGTCTTCGCCGAAATAAAGCGATTTTCACCAAGTCCATAAAGACAGCTGTAACTTTGATAGGAGACTCGGACACACACATATTTCAGGCTTGGTTTTATAGAATTCAGCATTTCCATGCTGGGGAAATAGGTTTTGCAGCTGTTTGAACAAAGATTTTCAAGTTATTCACAAAATGAAAACCCATAATGTGTTTCAGGCGAGAAACGCACTGTCTCGCGAAATAAGGCGATTTTCACTCAAGTCCATAAAGACAGCTGTAACTTTTGGATAGGAGACTCGACAACACATTATTACAGGTTTGTGCCTTATAAATTCAGCATTTTACGTTGGGGGAAATAGGTTTTGCGGCTGTTTGAACAAAGATTTTCAAGTTATTCACAAAATGAAAACCCATAATGTGTTTCAGGCGAAACGCACTGTCTCGCCGAATATAAGGCGATTTTCACCAAGTCCATAAAGACAGCTGTAACTTTTGATAGGAGACTCGGACACACATATTTCAGGCTTTCACTTTATAGAATTCAGCATTTGCTGGGGAAATAGGTTTTTGCAGCTGTTTGAACAAAGATTTTCAAGTTATTCACAAATGAAAACCCATAATGTGTTTGTATGAGAAACGCACTGTCTCGCCGAAATAAGGCGATTTTCACCAAGTCATAAAGACAGCTGTAACTTTGATAGGAGACTCGGACACACACATATTTCAGGCTTGGCCATGTAGAATTCAGCATTTCCATGCTGGGGAAATAGGTTTTGTGCTGTTTTGAACAAAGATTTTCAAGTTATTCGCAAATGAAAACATACATAATGTGTTTCCTTAGGAGAAACGCACTGTCTCACGTAAATAAGCAACGATTTTCACCAAGTCCATAAAGACAGCTGTAACTTTGTGATAGGAGACTCGGACACACATATTTCAGAGCTTGGCTCTTTATAGAATTCAACAGTATCATGCTTGGGAAATAGGTTTTTGCAGCTGTTTGAGCTAAGATTTTCAAGTTATTCACAAAATGAAAACTCCATAATGTGTTTCAGGCGTAGAAACGCACTGTCTCGCCCGAAATAAGGCGAGCTTTCACCAAGTCCATAAAGACAGCTGTAACTTTTGATAGGGAGACTCGGACACACATATTTCAGGCTTGGTCTTATAGAATTCAGCATTTCCATGCTGGGGAAATAGGTTTGCAGCTGTTTGAGCTAAGATTTTCCAAGTTATTCACAAAATGAAAACCCATAATGTGTTTCAGGCGAGAAACGCACTGTCTCGCCCGAAATAAGGCGATTTTCACCAAGTCCATAAAGACAGCTGTAACTTTTTGATAGAGACTCCGACACACATATTTCAGGCTTGGCCTTATAGAATCAAGCATTTCCATGCTGGGGAAATAGGTTTTGTAGCTGTTTGAACAAAGATTTTCAAGTTATTCACAAAATGAATAATTCATAATGTGTTTCAGGCGAGAAACGCACTGTCTCGCACTAAATAAGGCGATTTTCACCAAGTCCATAAAGACAGCTGTAACTTTGGATAGAGACTCGGACACACATATTTCAGGCTTGGCCTTATAGAATTCAAAGCATTTCCATGTTGGGGAAATAGGTTTTGCAGCTGTTTGAGCTAAGATTTTCAAGTTATTCACAAAATGAAAACCTATAATGTGTTTCAGTGTAGAAACGCTTGCTGTCTCACCGAAATAAGGCGATTTTTCACCAAGTCCATGAAGACAGCTGTAACTTTGATAGGGAGACTCGACACACATATTTCAGGCTTGGCCTTATAGAATTCAGCATTTCCATGCTGGAAATAGGTTTTGCAGCTGTTTGAACAAAGATTTCGTTATTCGCACAAAATGAAAACCCATAATGTGTTTCAGGCTTAGAAACGACTGTCTCACGAAATAATATGACACCAAGTCCATAAACAGCTGTAACTTTTGGATAGGAGACTCGGACACACATATTTCAGGCTTGGCCTTATAGAATTCAGCATTCCATGCTGGGGAAATAGGTTTTGCAGCTGTTTGAGCTAAGATTTTCAAGTTATTCACAAATGAAAACCCATAATGTGTTTCAGGCTTAGAACGCACTGTCTCACCGAAATAAGGCGATTTTCACCAAGTCCATGAAGACAGCTGTAACTTTTGATAGGAGACTCGGGACACACACATATTTCAGGCTTGGCCTTTTATAGAATTCAGTATTTCCATGTTTGGGAAATAGGTTTTGCAGTTGTTTGAACAAAGATTTTCAAGTTATTCACAAAAATGAATGCCCATAATGTGTTTCAGGCGAGAACGCACTGTCTCACGAAATAAGGCGATTTTCACCAAGTCCATAAAGACAGCTGTAACTTTTGATAGAGACTCGGACACACATATTTCAGGCTTGGCCTTTATAGAATTCAGCATTTCCATGTTGGGGGAAATAGGTTTTGCAGCTGTTTGAGCTAAGATTTTCAAGTTATTCACAAAATGAAACCCATAATGTGTTTCAGGCGAGAAACGCACTGTCTCGCCGAAATAAGGCGATTTTTCACCAAGTCCATGAAGACAGCTGTAACTTTTGATAGGAGACTCTGACACACACATATTTCAGGCTTGGCCTTATAGAATTCAGCATTTCCATGTTGGGGAAATAGGTTTTGCAGCTGTTTGAACAAAGATTTTCAAGTTATTCACAAAATGAAAACCCATAATGTGTTTCAGGCGAGAACGACTGTCTCGGCCGAAATAAGGCGATTTTCACCAAGTCCATAAAGACAGCTGTAACTTCTTTGATAGGGGAGACTCGACACACATATTTCAGGCTTGGCCTTCATAGAATTGTAGCATTTTCATGCTGGGAAATAGGTTTTGCAGTTGCTTGAGCTAAGATTTTCAAGTTATTCACAAAATGAAAACCCATAATGTGTTTCAGGCGAGAAACGCACTGTCCTCACGAAATAAGGCGATTTTCACCAAGTCCATGAAAGACAGCTGTAACTTTTGATAGGAGACTCCGACACACATATTTCAGGTTTGCCTTATAGAATTCAGCATTTCCATGCTGGGGAAATAGGTTTGCAGCTGTTTGAGCTAAGATTTTCAAGTTATTCAGTATAAATGACACTGTCTACCCATAATGTGTGTTTCCATAAAGACAGCTTAGATAGGGAACGCACTGTCTCGGCCTTATAGAATTCAATAATGCGATTTTCAGCTGTTTGAGCAAGTCCATAAAGACAGCTGTAATCCTTTTCACCAAGTCAAGATAGCTGAGACTCGATTACACACATATTTCAGGCTTGGTTTTATAGAATTCAGCATTTCCATGTTGGGGAAATAGGTTTTGCAGCTGTTTGAGCTAAGATTTTCAAGTTATTCACAAAATGAAACCCATAATGTGTTTCAGGCGTAGAAACGCTGTCTCGCCAAATAAGGCGATTTTCACCAAGTCCATAAAGACAGCTGTAACTTTTGATAGGAGACTCAGACACACACATTTCAGGCTTGGCCTTGTAGAATTCAGCATTTCCATGTTGGGGAAATAGGTTTTGCAGCTGTTTGAGCTAAGATTTTCAAAGTTATTCACAAAATGAAAACCCATATTGTGTTTCAGGCGAGAACGCACTGTCTCTACTTTAAATAAGGCGATTTCCACCAAGTCCATAAAAGACAGCTGTAACTTTTTGATAGGAGACCTGGACACACATGCCTTCAGGCTTGGTTTTATAGAATTGTAGCATTCCATGTTGGGGAAATAGGTTTTTGCAGCTGTTTGAGCTAAGATTTTCAAGTTATTCACAAATGAAAACCCATAATGTGTTTGTAGAAATCCTTGCACTGTCTATATCAATATAAGCACATTTTCACCAAGTCCATAAAGATAACAGCTGTAACTTTTGATAGAGACTCGGACACACATTTCAGGCTTTACCTTATAGAATTCAGCATTTCCATGCTGGGGAAATAGGGTTTTGCAGTTGCTTGAGTTAAGATTTTCAAGGTTATTCACAAAATGAAAAACCCATAATGTGTTTCAGGCGATGACGCACTGTTCTCATTAAATCAAGCATGTATTTTCACCTTCCAAGTCCATAGGAGACAACTGTAACTTTTGATAGGAGACTCGGACACACACACATTTTCAGGGTTTGGCCTTATAGAATTCAACATTTTTTTTACATGCTGGGGAAATAGGGTTTTGCAGCTGCTTGAGCTAAGATTTTCAAGTTATTCACAAAATGAAAACCCATATAATGTGTTTTTCAGGCGAGAAATCCACTGTCCTCGCCAGTAAAGGCTTATTTCCTGGAAGTCCATAAAGACAGCTGTAACTTTTGGATAGGAGACTCGGACACATGTTCCAGGCTTGGCCTTATAGAATTCGTTACTTCCTACGTTGGGGGAATGAGTTTCGCAGTTGTTTGAGCTTAAGATTTTGAAGTTATTCACAAAATGAAAACCCATAATGTGTTTTCAAGCGAGAAACGCACTGTCTCATTGAATAAGGCGATGCCACCAAGTCCATAAAGAACAGCGCTAACAATCTCTTTTGATAGGAGACTACGGACACACTCTTTCAGAGTTGGTTTTATAGAATTCAGCATTTCCACGCTTGGGAAAATAAATTTTACAGCTGTTTGAGCTAAAAATTTCAAGTTATTCACAAATGAAAACCCATAATGTGTTTCAGGCGAGAAGCGCACTGTCTCGGCCGCCAAATAAGGCGATTTTCAACAAGTCCATGAAGACAGCTGTAACTTGCAATAGAGACTCGGACACACACATATTTCAGGCTTGGTCTATAGAATTCAACATTTGCATGCTGGGGAAATAAGTTTTGCAACTGTTTGAGCTAAGATTTTGAAGGTTATTCACAAAATGAATAATTATAACGTGTTTCAATGAGAAACACCACTGTCTCGCCGCCGAGTAAAATGTATTACCACCAAGTCCGTGAAGACAGCTGTAACTTTTGATAGGAGACTCGGACACAACATACATTTCAGGTGCTTTGGCCTTATAGAATTCAGTATTTCCATGCTGGGAAATAGGTTTTTGCAGTTGTTTGAACAAAGATTTTCGATTGTTCACAAAATAAGAAAACCCATAATATGTTTCAAGCGAGAAACGCATCGTCTACTTGAAATAAAGCGACGCCACCAAGTCCATAAAGACAGCCTGTAACTTTTGATGGGAGACTAGGACACAATATTTCAGGCTTGGTTTTATAGAATTCAACATTTTCACGCTTGGGAAATAGGTTTGCAGCTGTTTGAGCTAAGATTTTCGGGGTTATTCACAAAATGAAAACCCATAATGTGTTTCAGGCGTAGAAACGCGACTGTCTCACGCCATGATAAGGCTTACTTTTCACCAAGTCAGCAGAGACAACTGTAACTTTTTGGATAGGGAGACTCGGACACACATATTTCAGGCTTGGCCTTATAGAATTCAACATTTCCATGTTGGGGAAAATAGGTTTTGCAGCTGTTTGAGCTAAGATTTGGAAGTTATTCACAAAATGAAAACCCATAATGTGTTTCTGGTGGCTTAGAACGACTGTCTACGCCCGGAATAAGGCGATTTTCACCAAGTCCATAGAGACAGCTGGTAACTTTTGATAGAGACTCGGACACACATATTTTGAGGCTTCTGGCCTTTATAGAATTCAACATTTCCATGTTGTTGGGAAATAAGTTTGCAACTGTTTGAATACAAAGATTTTCAAGTTATTCACAAAATGAAAACCCATAATGTGTTTCCATGAGAAACGCACTGTCTCGCAGAAATAAAATGATTTCACCAAGTCCATAAAGACAGCTGTAACTTTTGATAGGAGACTGGGACACACACATATTTCCAGCTCAGCCTTATAGAATTCAGAAAGATTTGCATACTGGGAAATAGGTTTTGCAGCCGTTTTGGTTAAAGATTTTCAAGTTATTCACAAAATGAAAACCCATAATGTGTGTGTATTCGAGATGACACTGTCTCGTCGAAATAAAGTGATTTTCACTAAGCCCATGAAGACAGCTGTAGCTTTTTGATGGGAGACTTCGGACACACATTTCAGGCTTGGCCTTATAGAATTCATAACATTTCCATGCTGGGGAAATAGGTTTTTGCAGCTGTTTGAACTAAGATTTTCAAGTTATTCACAAAATGAAAACCCATAATGTGTTTCAGGCGAGAACGCACTGTCTCGCCGAAATAAGGCGATTTTCACCAAGTCCATAAAGACAGCTGTAACTTTTGATAGG